>NC_055659.1:20545436-21173770 GCF_017976325.1 Chelmon rostratus | reverse complement strand
TTCCTGCAGGTCTGGAAGGTTTAAACAGCACAGATCAGCATGGAATAAAAGGCGTTTCCCTTGAGGTTGGAAAGCATTTTAATGGAGGCTACATTCTGATGTGGGTTCTGCAATTTAAGGCACTAAAAGATTCCCACGTGAATTACTGCTGATATTCAGTATGGAAATAATATTCCCCTCTGTGGTCTCTGCAGGGTTATTGGCTGGAGACCGCATTTAATGTTCTGCAGTGTTTTTAAAGACGCAGAACTCCGCCGGGGACGAAAGAGTTAAAGCAACAACCTTCCACTGACTTTGGCTGCAGGGCCTTACAAATGCTGAAGAGGAGATTTCTTGTTTTGATTTTCACTGGATGCATGTGGCGCTGAATGAATTTGAGGATTTTTGCAGTTCAATAGGACTTGGAAGTATGAGTGAGTCAAATCTGAAAACAAGAGATAATGATGGTTTGTTTCTACCACTATTCTAACCACTTCTAATCCACTATTCCACAAAGCAGTAAACATTTATTTAAACAGTGGTTCTACATTTGTACATGGCGTATGAAGGTTGCAACTGCTGATTATTTTCATTAACGATCAATCTACTAATCAACGGCTTTGGCTATAAAACGTCCACAGTCCACGGTGACATCTTAAAATGTCTCATTTTGTCTGTTTAAAAGTCCAAAACACAAATCTACTCAGTTAATCATCATGCAAGACTAAGAAAAACTGAAAATCACTTGTGAGAAGGTATCACCTGCGATTTCTTTTTGATTACCAAAATAATTGCAGATAAATATTCTGCTGATCGACCAATCGATTAATGGAGGACTCGTTTAAGCTCTGCTGTATACCCAGATTGGGTATAAAAGCCTCCCTAAGCTGTGATCTTTAATGTGAGTTTTGAAAGGGTCAATATACAGGCTGAGAGTGAAGCATTACACTTCTGATGTGTGTGTGTGTGTGTGTGTGTGTGTGTGTGTACAGTACATGTGAGCTGTCAGCTAATAATCAAGGTCACAGAGAAATATATAGCCAAGACACTACTGATACAATACACGTGAACATACACGTGAACACACACGCACACACACGCATATATATATATATATATATAAACCTCAAGTGGTCTCCAGAAACAGAGGTCATCTGTGTCGCTTCTCACAGCCACAACTGTGGTGGTGTCCCCTGGGTGGAGCTGCTTCACCCAATTCACACAGCGACATGATGAAATATAGCCATTCAAATGGCACCAAACACGCATGTACACTCAACTCAGCTCACAATAATAGTGACTGATTACAGATGTGTGCTGGCTGGCAGGAGGAAATGGTTGAATAATCATTCCCCCATGATTGCTATTTCTTTAACATATTTCGTCAAGAAAATATGTCAGGGCACACATCACGCTGACCTCAAATGGAATTTGTCAATAGTAGTCTCCATTCAGTGAAACGTATGGAAACAGCAGAACACAATATGGGCTTCTGTACAGGAACATGCATGGTGTTGTTGACTGAATGTACTGCTGTGAATTATGGCTATTAGGGTGAAAAGAAAACATGCATGGCAAACACACAAACACTCATTCATTTAGCAACATGTGAATTAACTGGGCGGCACGGTGCACTGGCAGGCGTTTCTGTGTAAAATAAAAGTGTACCGAGAAAAATAAACAAAAAATATGTTTTCGTATCATGGAGAGCTGGAGAGGACAGAGGAGAGAAGGACAGAAGTGGCTGTTGCTAATGCTAACACCATGGTTTCAAAAAAGATGCCTCTCCCTCCTCACTAGTCATCCAACAGACAAACACACATTTCCAGAAACACCCATTTCCTACAGTCTCAAACATATCATGCACCCAAGTTTAACTGTTATTGAAGATATTGAAGGTATGACCTCCTGCTCCGTGTGTATGCATGTGTGTATGTGTCTCGGGTTCAGCATTTTTGCTAACTTAATGGTCGGCCTGCCATCAACAGCAAGGAGGCAACAGGGAAAACAGCGTGTACAGTTAGAATATTTTCATATCCAACTCAGTGGACAAACCAGAGTTGGTGACATAAGAGTGGAAAGACTAACCACAACAGTTTTGGTGAGTTTTGTTCCCACAGAGTTTAAATGACGTGTGTTTTATGATGAGTTAACAAGGCAATTAAGCTTGTCTTCGTTTGGTAAAACAGACTAGCTTGAATTCAGAAGGTGCACGGTTGTATTTTTGTGTTTCATAAGGAAATAGGTGTAAGGATATTTCCTTTCTTGATATTTTGTTGTTTGTTTATTTTGGCGCCCCTGTAGTTTCACCTCCCAGCTGAAACTACAGGGGCGCCATACACACACCTGCACGAATATATCAGTGCCGGTTGCAGGGCTGATAGTGGCCGATTGCAAAATTTTAGCATATTGCCTAATGATAGGCGGTGTGTGTACAGGTAAGAAAAGAAAGATTTGGCATCAAGGCAGGAGCTGTTCCTCTGCAGACTTTTACGTTGTTTTCACATCAGAAGATATAGTTTTCACCATGTGCGTGCATGCAAGTTCACACACACACAAAGTACTAAGAGTATGCTGGCAGACGCAGGAGCTTACCCGACGTGTGTGCGTGTGCGTGTGCGTGTGTGTGTGTGTGTGTGTGTGTGTTCTTGCTGGCTCCAAGCGGAGTGAGGGATTCTGAGAGAGGGCAGCTCATAAATTACCCAGAAATCTCAGCGGGGGCCTTGAACCCAGGGACACATTGTTGGAGTCAAGAAGAATAAACGCGAGAAATGCTGCAGCGTTTGTGTGTGTGCTCCCAAGTATAAAGCAAGAATAAAGAAGATCATCCCTAGCATCTGATGGTATCCACGGTTACACACTCATAATGCAAAGTTTGCCTGCTTCTGTGTGAACACAACACAGACTGACAAACAGACATCACAAACACACACATATTTACGAGTATGGCCAGGACATATATCAATATTTACTGTCATGGAGCTGCTGGGTTTCTAGATATAATAATTTCAAAAGAGACATAAATGACATTTACAGATTTGCTTCCAATTACGTTGCTGTCCACTTCAACTAGACTACCGAACAGGTGATTCCCACACATATGCATATTGGAAGAGGGTCCTCTGGTTACTGTGATATTCATGATTGCATATTTCTGTGACAACCACTTCAGTGATGTTGTTACACCCATTCAGCACGAACGAATCAAAAAGCAATTCATGCTGCAGAATTATTCATCTCATGATGGTAATTCAGTCATGACTCACCCCCTTGTACTGTCAACATTTTAAATTTGCAGTTAACAACTACTTTAAACCTTCAGAGGCTATAACAGTCATTAGTAGTTTTCTAAAGATCTGTCCATGATTTCATTTTGTTAAACTTGCTGCTTCATGCCAACAAACACGCCAATACCCATAAAGAGGACACTGTAGGTGACAGGCAATCATAGTAATAGAACACACAGTGCAAGAATGTAAAACACACTTGCATGCCTCTAAACCAACCTCTGTGTTTAGGACAGGACGCAAAAATCTCAGAAAGTTCCTCACCGACACCGGCTGTGACGCCATTAACTCCATGGGGATCAAGTGTATCTGATTGGTTGGGTCTCAAAGGTGTTGGACAAAATGCACGGTGCATTAACAAGATCTTGAGGGAAAAGTGGTTTCTACCTCAAGTGTTTATAAAGGCTGATGATTTAAAATTCAAGGCTAGACGCATAAGAAAAACAATATGTCTGAGGAAGAAATACATTTTTTTCCAAACTAATTACAATCTACGAGCTGCCTCTGTCCAAGATGCCGTAGCTGTTTTCTAGAATATGCTACTGGATCCTCACTGATCAATAATTTAGAAAAAGAGATGACTGCACCAATTCCGCATTCATGGTTTGCAGGGTAGTAATTTCTATGTTGAGTGCGCTCCAGGCAGACAGTGAAACCTCAAGGAGTTGGCACCTATTCAGAGAGCTGCTTCCAAAAGCTGTCACCACATGTTTAGACGGCAATCCAACCGAATGGGAGAGACAGAGGAGAAATAATATATTCTGTATGGAGCATGTACGGAAAGAAACACACCCCAAAATGCACGCAAAGAAGCACGCAGTGTCTCGAAAAAGAACCGATGCCAATGTAAACTAACAGGCAGACAAGAGGAGCGCTCGTGATCAAAAGGTTCAAATCCCCAGACCAGCTGGGAAATGTAGGTGGGGGAAATTAATAAGTAACACACTTCTTCCCTCCATCATCAACCACCACAGGTGGGCTAAAGGAAGGTACTTAACCTCCGACCGCTCTGATGGAGCTGCTCAGTGACCAGCGGCAAGTTGTTCAGCACATTTAAAGGTTTCCAAAGAAATTTAAATATGACCTGTCACTGAATCCAAACCTAAGTGGCAATAAAGAAGTATATGATTACTGTGTAAGTTCAGGCAATGTTCAACAGTCAGTTGCACATAAAACCGGCCACTAATAGAAAAAAAATAAATGTAAAACAAATTACATTTTAATTCTCATTACATTTTTAGATTCATTTTCAAATAAAGGTTCAGGAATCTTCATATCCATATTCAAAAAGAGCTGAAAGCCTGCTTTTAAAAACATTAAAAACATTTTTTATTACTTTGCAGGACTTTAACACAGCAGCTCATTTGCATTTGCTCTTTTTTCTTCTTAAATTTCTATTTGATAAAGCAAAATCTCAGCTGGTTGCAATGGGGAGCACCCAAATGTATCTATTCATACATGAGAGCCAGGATTTTCAAACACAACACACAAAACAGAGAAACTGCATCAATGATTTGTGGATGATTATAAAAAGTAGACCTGTAACCAAACCATGAAGCTACAATAATGAATAAATACAACTTAAGCAGACAAATACACAGAGATGCTTACCATGCACAACACAGGCACCACTCCTGGCCCACATCTTCTGATTACTCCTGATAATGATGTATGCAACACACCACCCACACACAGTGCAGATCAATACATAATTACACTGACAATTAGTATCATTAGAGTGGTGCTAGAGATGGGGATTTGTTGAGCTAAACACTCAGAGAGAGAGAGGGAGAGAGAGAAAGAGGTCAAAGAAGAGAGAGAGAGAGTTAAGCAGCTCACACACAGTCTGCATGGGGTCTTTTCCAAAAGGTTTTCTATTGTCCTTTAATGACGGGATGAGAGCCACAGTTGAGCACAGAGTGGGTGTGTCATTGTTAGCTCGCTCTCTCTCTCTCACACACACACACACACACACACAGCAGTGTGATGCAATCAAAAGTCGATCCTGTATACAAATGAACAAATTCCTGATTTCAAATCAAATAACCAAATATTAACCGAAACATGACCCACAAGTACCAATTACGTGGAAGACGACTCGCCCCAATTGGTGTCTCTTAGCTCAACTCATTTAGACTGTCAATTAACTCTACTCATCAACCCTGGCTCAATTAATCAGGTCTAATTACTTAAATGCATTTGCCGGCACATCCTTTTAAATTAAGTCCGCGGAATAGGACTGTGTTTTATACAGACCACAACTGAGTTACTTTCATTAGATGATATTCATAATGATGGATTTAATGAGGTGACGAGCGGGTCAATTCCACTTTGTCTTCTCTGTAGCAACGTAATGAAAATCTGCAGAGAGAAAATCCGATATTCCATTAATTAATCAATTTTTGCCTTGCCAAATATAAATATTAATAATATAAATATTACAGGTTTAAAGAACTTAAACAAAACCCAAAAAATTAAATCTAAGAGCAAACAGAGGATCTTAGAAACTCCATCCGATTCAGTGAGTCAATAAAACCTTCTGCTTTGGCGCATGTTCTTGTCAGCCATGGGAACAAGCATCGGTTATAACATTTGCATCTACTATACAGCTGTAATCAGTCTCGAGGGTGCAGCTCGCCACAGGACGTTTCTTACTCTGATAACCACGTTCCTCTCAGCAGCTACTCTGAATAAACCAAACACTGACAACTCAAAGCTACAGCAGAAAATATCTCTTTGTTTGGAACAAGTAGAACTCAGTTTAGTATCTGCAGCAATAGACAAAATAAATCTCAACTCTAAGTCAACTGTGTAAAATAATACACACATCAGAAACACATCACAGCACCACCAGCTCTGCCTTATGAGTAATGTCTTGTGAACGCAGTGTAGAAATGCCACGGTAACGAGCACTATCGCCAACAAGCTAAAAAAACGCAAATAAATACAATGCACAAGTGATCGCTTCAATACCGATTTCAGGTTTGTCATCAAGTCTCACCTTTGACACTGATGGTGATGCAACAGCTGGCCAATGCAGCATCAAAAAAGGAATACTTGATATTGATTGATTGATTTTTTTTTTTGCTACGACTGGTTCTCCAATTGATTGATGCATTGGCTCGTGACAAAATTCAAAACCTTGCCATCCATCTGGTGACCAAGAGAAAGCAACTTTACACGTTGAATAGATCCTTGAGTAAGATTGAGCCTCATGTAGAGACAAGTACCAGTGGTGCTTCCAGTGAGGAGAAGGAATGGTCCATTTACATTTTACACAGAGTCCCAACTTTTTGGGAATAGAGGAAAAAGTGATGATTTTGGGTCTGAAAACCAATATTTCTATTCTTCTAGAAGATTAGTTAAAGTAAGTGTATCATATACAATTAGTTAGGCCGAGGCTGCAGGAAGGTTTGGCCAGAATTTGGACACTCGGCACAAACGAAACACTATTTGAAATGTAATTCTGACAAACAGCGGAACACAAAAGACATTCCTATTACTTCAATCTTCTATTAAAAAATCATTTATTTACATTTGTCTGTGAAGTGTTTTAACAAAGCATAAATGGTCATTTTGACAGCTGGTGTGCCCACAGAACAATGTCTTACATTGGAAATGGATCAGCCCAATAAACTGACAGCATGAAGTGCCTCCATCAGCACAGAAACCAGTATTGGAGATTGCCATGGGATCTCTATATCTCAAGGGTTGTTGTGTAGTGTGTTAAAGAGATTCAAAGAGAGCTTTCAGAATCTAATGTGACCACAGGACCCTCCACTGCCCCGGTGTTAAATACCATGACTTTCTGTAACTAAATAAGTGCCTTCTTATAAACTAAAAGGTAACCGCGGGCCAGTTTAATGTTTGGCTTGCTGTGGAGAAAAACAGCTGGAAATTACCATTTAATGTGACGAATTTAGCCAGTGAGAAAATATATTCCTTAAAGTGACCCCTGAGCAAAGAAACTCCCTGACTTTAACCCAAGTTCACCTCTTTAAATTCAGTGATAATTCAGAAACAAACACCAAAAGGGGTTGTTACAGGACCAACGCACGCACGCACGCACGCACGCACGCACACACGCACACACACACAGCTGCTGCTGAAGAGGACAGTGTGGTGACCAGGTGATGGACATGATATTATTTGTGTAGCAGCCAGCGTTCAATCACCCTCTCCTCTCCTCCCTCCATCGCTCTCCCCTCTTTCTGTCACGCGCCCTTTTCTCCTGCTGTTCTTGGCAGTGGCGGCGAAAAGATTTCTGGGGCTATCACTCTTCCTCTCGCCCTCCTCTTCTGTCGGTCGGTGAATCACTGCCTCTCCTTCGAGCGCACCCTGGCTGTGAAAGGCCCACTGCTCTCTCCCCTTAGCTGTCTATTCGTTCTCTCTGCCTCTCCTCACAAGCCCTTTTCTCTTACTCTATTTATTCCTCTCTCATTAAAGTCAACACTCTCGTGTCACCCTTCCTCACATCGTCGTCTTGCTCGCTAGGGAAGGCTGCAACTCACGCAGTTTTGTTTTTTTATCTACACAGATTGGAATCAGACCGTTTTTGTCGACTGTTAAGTAGAATACCACAGATAAATTGTTGTAAATCAGATTTAGAGCCGTGTTCAAATACAGTTTGACATTTGATTCAAATCAATTTCCAGTCAAATCCAAATTCAAACTGTCATCACTCAAAACACAACACAACACTGACGTCACAGCTAGCCGGCCGTGACCGCAGCACAAAACATGGCTCCACACCAGAGTCCTCGTGACTGATGTTGTTGGACATTTTCATGGCGCGAACAGTAAAAGAAGCATATCTGCATTCTTCATCAAGCCTGGAGCTTGCTCTTCTGGTTTCCTGTTTTTTTTTTTCAAAATGTAGCATCACTTGGCTTAACATATGCACGTCTACAGTACAGTCATTTCTGCAGCGACCAGTGCAGACGGGTTAAAAATGCCTGGACACATAAATCTAGGCTTGATCACTTCTAAACAGCAAGGTGTAAGGTGACAAACATGGCTGTATTCTGGACAAAGTCAACAACGCTGCTGCCTTTTCCTCATTTGTGTGCTTTCTCTATGAATCCTTGCCTTTCCCCTTCAAGCCTCTTCCTCACTCTGTCTTTTTCATCTCCTGAACACCATCCTTCACATTCCCTTACCCTCTCCTGTACACTGCTCTGGCGTCAAGCCTTTACCTCCGTCCAAGCTTTCTTTCTCTCTTGTTCTGTCTGCCATCTCTCTTATTTACTTCCTCTTGTCCCCCGCCCCGTCTTCTCACCTGTATTTTGAATTCATCTCTCTCTCTCTCTCTCTCTTTCTGTCTCTCTCTCTCAGTGTGTGGAAATGGTTTGTATTGATCCACTCTCAAACCAGGGAGAAGGTCAGGGGTTCACTAATAAAGCTCAGGGACAAAACAGAGACACACAAACACATGGGCGCACACACACAGCGGACAAATATAGCCAGGTAAGATTGCTGAGGTGATGAATGGTGTGTGTGTGTGTGTGTGTGTGTGTGTGTGTGTGTGTGTGTGTGTGTGTGTGTGTGTCTGTCTGTCTGCTTTGTCAAACACACACAGAGCTGCTTCTAATATGCCCAAACATTCATGTTTACAGAAAAACAGCCACCATCTCACTGCGCCTATAAACATATCATCCTAATGATGGCCACAGGCTAGAAATTATGACCCAGCACTAATATGAACTCCACACAGGGAGCTGACAGAGCGCCTGGCCATCCATCATGGCTGTGTGGCTAACAGCTGTCCAGCCCTCCCTCCGTCCCGCTCCCCTCGCCTTGCCCTCTCCGCCACTCTGTGGCAGGGTCAACCTAAACGTATCCACCCTCCAAACCCACATCACGCAGCCTTTCCCACAGTCACATGCAGTTGCGGTCAGCTGGAGTAGCCGAGAAACTCTGGGTGGGGTTTAGTTCACACCAGCAGCTTTAACTACACACAGCTATGGAGTAGGAGATTGTCAGTTTATAGTCCAGGCTACACTTTTAAGTTTGTCGTTAACTTAACTATGAGCCAACTAGTACAGCCCCAAAATGATGGAGAATGTTTTTTCTCATCAAGATACACTACATCTATTAAACAAGATGCATTTATTAATATCATACTTTTTGAAATCCAGGACCCTGATTACTTTCAGTAGGAAGCTGAATCAAATCAAACTGTCAATCAAGCCTGTATATTTGCATTTTAGGCACCAACATTGTTCTTCTGTGCCAGTGTTTAAATTGAGATATACTGTAAGCTTCATTGTTTGAAAATAACAGCACAAACCCACAAGATGTTATTCTCATGAAATACTCTCCTTACACCAAAAACCACTGGGGTGGAAATTGACTTCATTTGGTTCTATATAGCAGCACCACAAGTACCAATAGGCTGTTTGACCCTGTGCTAGTGTTGTTTTTTCATATACTGTTGGCTTACTTACCGCAAGTAAAATATAGTATTGTGAGTCAGCGGTAGACTCAACTTGCACAATTTTAGCCTTAAAGCTGTTTTATTGTTCGTAGTAGAGAACAATATGCATATGACATTCAACACAACTGCAAAGAGCACACATTATTTTTATTACATATTATTAAAGTAACAAATAGTGACATGTAAGTTCTAAAATAGCTACAGCAGATTATAAAAGTTCTCAACCATACCATATTTTACTCTGGTAAATAACCAAACAATAATATAAAAAAGCAAAAACTTCTCTTTCTTAACTTTCTTTTTAGCGTGTACAGTTAATTTCAACATTTGGTATGGCAGTAAATCCAAGCTAGTCATTAAAGTTAAAATGTGCTTGTTTTTATCTCATGTGTCTTCTTGTTATTTCAGTTCTGCGGTCTGATTCTGCCTCGTCTGTGTTTCTCTGTGCTTCTTATGTTCAGTTATGTTGCACAGCACCAGCTACCACACTGAGAAGTGATGTCAGGCACTCGTCTGTGGTCAGATTTGAGGTCCTTTGGATCACTGACTGAGGTTAAGGTCAGTGGTGGACAGCTGACATTAGGTCACTGCTTAGGGGCAGCGTGGCAGACATCATTAACCGGAGGCTGACCCCTCCAGCCTTGCTGCTGTCACGGGGTCAGCCAATCAGCTTATCTCATGGGCTATTACATCATCATTGCTGACAGTTTTTGAGAAGATGTTTAAGTGATGATGAATTAGGAGTGAAAGCAATTTTTAGCCAAACAGCAGTAACCGTGGTAACATGCCCGACTGGCAGAATGGGATGTGGGGTGGGGCAGGGGGCAGGGGGGATTTGGGGCATCTGAGTAAAACAGTTTTGAAGCTGCTGTGTCACAGCATGAAATGCATAAGTTGAAACAATAAAATGAGTAATGGCTGCGTTCCATTTAGGTGGCTCACTAGCACAGCTTGCGACACTCAAATGGAAGCCATCTTGAATGTTTTTGGTTACTGCTGCGCTTCCCCAGCTACAACAAGTTAATAGGTCTACAGGCTGCATCGGTAAGGCTGTGTCAAAAGAAAGCATTATGCATAGTTTAGAGTCTTACCAAAGCCAACACACCGCACAGTGGTTTGCACTGCACCGCATAAAAAGTAGAGTCAAATTCTTTGCTGTACTAAACCGCATTTGTACGGCATCACTGCACCAAGAGCTCCTGCCGCACCAGTGCAAAGGTCTAATTGAAATAAACGAGATAGGCTGCTTTTGTTTGCCTCAGAGCTACTGTCAGTGTGATGGGCCCCACAAAAGAAAAAGACAAAAAAAGAGTGAAGACAACCAGCGAACAGGAAAGAGACTACATCTACAGAGGGGGGGCAAAGAAAGGCAGGAAGGGAGGTTAAAGGGGACTTGGCTTGGGTCATTCACATCACTGACACTACCACACAAAACACACCTGTGCACTCAAGCTAATGAGGACCTTAACAGAGAAGGACTGCTGTTCTTATCCCAACTCCATTAGATGCAACACACAGTAAATGGTGTGTGTGTGTGTGTGTGTGTGTGTGTGTGTGTGTGTGTGTGTGTGTGTGTGTGTGCAGCGAGGACACCAGCCGGCAAAAATGGTGTGCACTGACATTTAAAGAGAAAGCTTTTAAGCAGGTCTTTTAATTAAGCTATTTTAAGGGAGAGGGACGGATGGGTGAATTTTAAGAGCACACCGGGTGGAAGATGAGGTCGCTGAGACAGGTGGTAAACTAAGAGTAAGGCACACTAAACACTAATAGATGGAAAAAAGATATAAGAAGATTTGGGCAGATGCAGCCAGTAGAGAGTGGGTAAGCTCGGGGAGAAGGAAGAGAATGAGGAATGAAGGTCAGAGAAAGTAAAGGACCTGAGCAGGTATAAGTGTTCTCTATAGAGAAAACTAGACTGTGTGCTGTTGCATAGTGCCTTCAGGTCTCCAATGTGAGTGCACGTGTGTCTGTGTGAGCGGTGTCCTCTGTAACACATGCAGGGCCATGCACCGTGGATCAGTTAGTAAAATCCAAGTCTAGCTCATGCTATCCCCCAGGATGTCACACTGCAGTGGACCGAACTATGCTGTGTGTGTGTGTGTGTGTGTGAGTGCTACTCCTGAGTGACATTTCACAAATCCAGGGGACTGGCCTAATGATGTCCCCTGTCTGACTAAATCAAAGCACCAAGAGGTTGTTGAGAGAGGGAAAATGGGCAGAATAAAGGCGAAACAGGAGACGGCAAGAGAAAGAAGAGCTCTTTACACTTCATATTGTTAATCACTGCAGACCTGTAGCAGTGGTACTTATGAATGAATGTAGCCCGGGTGGGCCAGCATTCAATTAGCAGGCGCACAGAGAAAAGAGCAGAGTGGAGAAACAGGAGAAGCAAACAGTTCAGGGACACAAACTCATCGACATCAAGACTTGCCTTTGATATCTGAATGACTCCTGTATGTGTGCTCATGTATACTAGCAACAGTATTTGCAGTAATGTTCTTGAGAGAGGCTGTATCCAAGAGAGCAGTGCATTTCTGTCAAAAGCAACGGTGTCATACTTTACCATTAGACTAGTTCCTAACTAACAGCGACATTAATACTGTCTGCATGAATGTCAGCACCATCGAAACATAATATGTGTGCCTTATCTGATAAGAAACCTGATCCAGGAAAAAAGCTGGAAAGAAAGCATGTACTCAACAGAGGCCAAATAGCACAAAGGACAGATCTGAGCTTACCGAGTTGATGCAGGCGAGCTCCTTGTTGAGCAGCCAGGGTAAGGAGAGTTTCCCGTCTCCCTTGTAGCAGGACTGAATTCTTTCTTTGATCTTCTCTTTTATCCTCCTCAGGGTGAACAGGCACAACGCTGACTCTTTGGGTGGCTTGGCCCGATTCTTCTGACCCTGAGAGAAGACTGTGAAGAGGATGTCTTCATTCTCAGAGATCCCAAGAGAGTTGGCCAGCTGCCGGCCCGGCCGAGCCAAGAATGCATCCTGCACCAGGCGGTACTCTACCCCATCTTTAGTGCAGCCAATGGGGAACTCCACGTAGGAGTAAAACTTGGGGTCGTCGACGCAGAGGCGGACAATTTTGGAAGTGAAGAACTGCTCTCCGCTGGCATCGGGTGAAGTCAACTGGGTATCCAGCTGCATCGTTAGATAATAGACAAACTGCTCACTGCTGAAGCTGTAAACATAATAGATGTCAAAAGCAGGGAACTTGGACAAAGTGTCTGAGGGGATCTTCAGCTGAGAGGACACAAACTCATCCTGATAGACAAAGCTGAACATGTCAGCGTTTTCTTCATTCTCCATCAGCTTGCGGCTGGACAATGTGGGGAAGTACTCAGACTTGCCATCAATGGGGGTTCCGATGAAGAGCTTGCTGGTCGGACTGTGGGGGGAGCTTATGATGACCCCAGACATGGTACCCGACTCGGCCACACTGGAGAGGTAGTGCTCCTTACGGTGGTGGGGCTCGCCAAGCTTAAAGAGGTCATCCAGACGTAGGAACTGGCAGATCCCCTGCGAAGTGCTGCCACAGGCGATGAGGCGGTTCTGTGCATAGTCTATGAGAAGAAGCTTGTTCACATTGGGGGTCTGGGCCAGGTCGTGAGGGCAGGACTGGACACTTGGCGGAGGGTAGCACTTCTCATTGTCCACAACTGGGCCAGTCATGTGGCTGCGCAGTTTGGTCAGGTTGCTAGACAGCTTGAAAATCCAGTTGACAGCTCCCACATACACTTCTCCAGTTTTGTTGTGGATGGCCAAATGTGTAAGCCCCCACTCAGCAGGGGCAAATCGTTTGAAGGGCGGGGGCTGGCCTCCAGAGAAGGACGAGCTCATGATAATCAGAAGTCCCAAAAGGAGAAAAAAGTTCCCCTGGCCAGGGGAAGTCACTGACCGAGCTAGGGGGCACATATCTGGGCAGTCTAGAGGCAAGGCCTATGGGGGGTGGGGAAGGAGAAAGAGAGGAGGAGAAGGACGAGGCGTAAGCTCTGGTACCAAGTCCCAAGTCAGGATTTTCTTATGTTTCTGCTCTTCTGTCAAGGAATAAGGAAGGACAGTTCGAGGGAGAGAGAAGGACGAAGGGAGGGGAAGCAAAACTCCTATTGATCCGCTGTCCTGTTCTCAGCGTTGCAAGCCGTCATCAGGAACATCATCCACAGAGGCACGAGGTGGGAGCCCTGGAAGGCAGAAAGAAAAAACACGGTGAGTGTCCAAGAAACATTTCCTATTGATTATGCATCAAGCAGGCAGAGGCCTAAAACACTCACACACTGCACGGCCAAAATTAGAAGAAATTCAGGCTGACATTTGCCCCAGTGATAAATAAATGATATCAAATCAAGTCTGGAAGGCAAATGTGTGCCCTCATTTAATTTCGTGTAAAGATAGCAGGGGAGGCCAGGGCCGATTATTAAAAGGCTCTGTACACATAATGTCAATGTTGCTGGGATGAGTTATAGACTCACTACACTGAACTCTTTAATATTTCATAACTTTCAACTTTATCATGGTGGTGGTTTCGGAGGAAGAGTGTGTGTGAAAAGGTGCCTGTGGGCACCGTTACATTGAAAACAGCAAACAATTTATAGCCAAGTCTGCTCAAAAGCCTTCCTGTCATGGTTTCAACAGCATCAACACACTATCCAGTAACCCCTTATTGTAATTACGCCTGCAGTCCTGGCAACTGTATCCAGGCATCAGCCTCTCGTGGCTGCACAGCAGGTCGCCTAACACACCGCCTTCCCTCCGGGAGCTACGATTACAGTATAAACTGCATATATCAGTACAAATATAACTTGAGCAGAGAGAAATATAAAACCACTTGACTGAGATGTATGCAGCACATACAGCACAACTCCTGTTAACCATTCACTGATGGTTTTTAAGGGTCCCTCCCTTACACAGCCCTCTTCCACAACCAATCATGGCTCCTCACCATCACAGTGAGCACACTCCAAACCTGCCTGTTTCCTGCTATTCAGATCACTGCCCTGGGACAGTGAGGGTCCCGGTGCAGGCTCCAGCAAGAATGTTGAACACAACGTCATCTGACAATGTAATTGTACAGGCAGATCAACTACATTCAAGCACACACACCACATAAAATACCTTGTAATATGGACGACTCAATTCTGTTTAGTCTCCAGACGAGGAATAAAATAACTGTTGCCATGACAACTTTATGCATTATTAATTATTATTATTATTAACCCTCTTAACCCCACAACCCACCAGTGAGTTTGAAAAGCATGCTTACTTTTTAAAAAAAAGAGAAAGAAAAAAAGACAAAATTTCACCATTTATCAAAGCCAGAAACTTTAAAAACATATACTTCATAATATATATACATAAGCGTCAATAGTGATAGTTCATGAAGATCACTTCATTCCACGTCTCATTTAAAATTGTGCCAAAAATATGGTTTGCCAGCCAGATCCTCTAAAAAAATACAAAATTCTGCTCTCCCAAACGCAACTGGAAAGACTTGGGTGACTACACTGAGACCTGCAGTCACATGACAACAATTCAGCAAAAAGTCGTCTGAACTGCGGGAGGTGGAGCCAGCAGCCAGGAGGAGAAAACAAGAGAGCCATTTGTATGTGTCAAGATTTCAATATGTATACATGTGGAGCTCCATTTTCCTTTCTATATACAATTTCAGGAAAATAAGTAAACCACCCACATTTCAGTGCATGTGGCCTTCCTTCCTTCCTCGCTGAAATCGCTGTCCTCTCATACCAGATAATTCTGATAAATGAAGTGCAGGGGCTTGGCAGATACACATTTACTTAGGTTTGCCTTCATTTATGAGCTTTTCACAAATGCACAAATACATTTCACGGAGTAAACACTTTGCCCGATAGCTAGTGTCCCTTGACAACCTGGGATGCAGACAACAGAGGCGATATATTACAGAGCGGGAATGAGATAATTTATAGGATGGAGGTTTTACAGGTAAAGGAGGGGGAAGGAGACGAGGGGGAGTCAAAAGGGAGAGTATTTGTTCCTTTGGGCGTCCTCCAATGACAATGCAATGATGATGAGGAGCAAGGTTTGCTGGGCGCATGCTGCCGCTTGACAGGCCAATCATGTTCCTGCAATACTGGTACATTAGTTCTCCTGTAAATGCTGATTATGCAAAACAAGAAGAACTCTTCCAGGGACCCCACACTTCAATTTCACCTTGACTATCAAAGTGTCTGCGCGAAGGGTGTTTTATGACCACACCGAATCGGAAAAGATGAGAGACACTGGAGAGAGATGAGGAGAAAGAGGGGGAAGGGAGATGAAGGAGGCAAAAACATGAGGCAAAGCGGAAAGTGGGTTTTTCCTTTCTTTTTCTCCTTATCTCAGTTTCTGCCTACCGCTCCCCATGTGGTCAGCCACTCAGGAGGCAAGGCTATCTGTCCATCAATCACCAGGCATACAGGTCAGGGAGTGTGGTCAGTTTACCGAGCTCAGAGGGATGATGTGAGTGTGTTTCAAAACCTGTTTCTTCTTTGTGTTATACAGCTATCCTTGAATAGGCAGGTATGTGTGAGAGAGAGTGTGAGTGAACACTCCGAGGAGATAAAATGTACTTTTGCAAGTACTGGAAGAATTAAATACCTCAGTAAGAGGAGTCATTTAATTGCACATCAATTTTTGTCACTGCTGCTGCAAACAGTGTGCGAGAGAGAAAAGAAAGATAGAGGAGGAGAGAAGAGAAATAGTAGTGGCGATGTTCATGGAATAGCAAACCATAGCTCAGCTGAGACAGAGCTACCCAGGTTCAGGGAGAGGTGGTGTCATCCAATTTCCACAAATGAAAAGCCAGGAGAAGACAAATGTATAGGAAAGAGGAAAAAACACAGCGAGAAAGAGGAGCAGAGCGGGGAAAAAAAGGAGGGGACAGAGAGGAGGAGAAACTGCATAGACAGAAAGACACAGAGAGAGAAGAGCAGAGGGGTGAGCGAGGAGCAGCGGGAGCCAAACAAAGGCAGCGTTTGTGCTGCATTTTAATCAGAGCTCTACCTGCGCTCGAGTCAAACACCAGGGGAGCCCCGTGCATCAAGGCACCTCAGGTAACAGCAGCCAGAAAGGCCTGAGCTGCAGTCATCAGATATACCCCGACTCTCCCCTCTGTGAGATTAAAATGACTCGACGCAGATCACAGCCTCTTCGACATAAGCAGCCGCAATAAAGTGACGAGCCGGCCTATAAAAAAAACTAATTTCTTGCTCAACGGTACAGTCGCGCCGTGCGATGAGAGCAGATGTCAATTTAAAGCGCAAAGGCACGTAGAGAGGCCGACTGCCTCATTTTCCTTTGTCATTTCCAAGTGAGGGGAAGATACAATGAGGCTGAGTGAGCCAGCGCGCAAATGAGAGAGCCTGATAAAGGATGAGAGAGATTGTGGTAAAAAGAAAAAAAGAAAGAAAAAACATCCCTACAGTAATTCCTCTTCATTTAGGCCAGCCACGGCTTGATTTAAGAGAGTGTGAATCGCACAACAAATTGCATCTGGGGGTCTCCAGCTGCTTGTTATCTATCCTGGCAAAAACCAGATGACATCACGACATGCACTCTAACAAACACGTGTGTAAGTTAGTGAAAAGACAGCATGGAGTTATCCAGCATTTAATATAAACTTCAAAACTGACAGGAGAAGAAACAGGAGGGATAAAAGAATCAGCTCCTCCTTCTCCTTCTCAATCCTTTTGTCTTCCATCCCATCATGGCAGACTTGCCCAACTGCTGAGGATGTAGTCAATCAGCCAGCTTCTGACACACGTTCCTCTTTTTTTCCTCAAATTTCTCTATTTTCTCTCCGCTCCTTATCCCTCCAAACCCTCTTCAATTTCAATTTCCTCCACAGCTGAAGTGAAATGGTGGGAAGAGCGCTGGAACAAGGTTGCGAGCCATATCTGGCACCATCAAGGAAAAACATGTCAATCATTTTGGGCTGGAGCGTGTCTGCGGCTTCGGGAATGGGCAGCCACCATATCGGGGGAGCTGGGGCCGTTATCACATCAGGGAAAAGCATTAGAGAGGACGGGCTGTAAGGGGCCAAGTTGATTGGATTTGCTATCTGGACGCCCTATCAATTGACAGGAGTGTACTGCATCCCTATGGACACTGGGAATTAGAAAGAGGGACCGAAAGGGAGGTAGACGCAACAGAGAGGAAAAAGCTTCCACAGCTTTATTTCATTTTGTTTATTTGGCTTCACAGTAGCGGGAAACCTGAGAGGAGGTGGGGGTGTGGTGGCGTGTTCTCATGTACACCGTGAGGAAAATCCAGAGGCTGGTTGAAGTGGTGAGCTGTTTGTGACACTTGGGAGCTGAGCTGGATCACGCTCTCCCTCTCTCACACTCTTCTCCAAAGCAGCTAAACCTGTCTGTTCAGATAATGGTCGCTGCTCAGCCCCAGAGCGGTGCTGATTTATTGCCGGTGGCATATCAATTACAGCACTCGCCACTGGAGGGGAGAAAGAGCAGGGGAAGGTGGCGAGAGAGGGATGATGATGAGGAAGGAGGAAGAGCGGCACACACTAATTCTCTAGCCTCTGCACTGCATCGCAACATGTGGGTCACATCTGGGATAAGAGGAAGAGGTGAGAGGGTGGAATTGAGGGTTGAAGAAAGAAAGAAAACATAATTAGGGAGATGGACGTGTGTGACAATGAGGGAGAGGCTTTGAAAATTAATGCAAATTCTGAAGACGCACACTCTCATATATGCACAGAGTCAATTATTGTAATTCAAATGCAGCATAATCTAGGAGGTGACTGAAAGCAATATGGTTTAAAAGACGCACACTCTGCACACTTCAACCCACACACACCAACTGCACACCCTCTCCTCAAATGCAAAAAAAAAAAGCTAAAAAACACAAGGAATAATACACTGCGCGCATGCAAATCCAAACACACGTGTACAAAAACCTCATGGGTCTCTGTCTTAATCTGCCCTCCACCTCTTCACCCAGCAGCCAACACACTCCAGAGATTGGAGAATTGCCCGCAGGAGGAAAGGGAGGTGGGTGAGTGGTGGGTAGAGGATTGAACAGCACGAGGAGGCGGCAGGAAGCGGGTGGTGGCGTCGGGGGTGGGGTGGTTAGAGAGGAGGCTAAGATAGAAGGGGAGCCAAACCCTGAAGCCTTAATCCTCTCCCAGGGTCTGCCTAATCTCACCGCCACTATCTGCATATGGGAAGAATGGATTACCATCCCCCGACACACTGACGGAGGGATGGATTGACGAAGGGATGGGTGGCAATCCCTGGACAGACAACATGCTCGCAGACAGACATAAACACATGAAAAGTCTGCCTGAAGTTATGACAGGGTAGAGGAGGTGGGTTACTTTTCCGGTGTTTTGAACAAATACACACTCAGGCCTGTGCTCACACTCACACACACACACACGCACACACACACACTGCAGGTAGGCATGGTGCAGGCTAGTCATTTGCAGCCTGGTTAGCCCACCAGTCTGACATATGTCCCAATCAGAGACTGTCTCAGAGCAGGGGGGGGTCAGACCACCAATGTAACCCACACTAAAGCTGAAACCATCCTCTTAAAACACCAAAAACTCCGACCTCAACACTGCAACAAAGCAACCCCTCTGTCTGCTGAGGATTATCAGAGAGTGTCAACATTATTGCAATAACTCACTGGAACATTATCAAAAAATATCTAAGCCCATCTGTCACTGTCCATGGAAATTTGTTCATAAAGGTCCTCCTTTTTCAATAACAGCTGAATGACAGCGGAATGTATGTTAATAACAGAATGTGGATAGTGTTTCCAGAGTGCCCTCGGGGGCAACATAACCTGAGACAGTCGACCTAAGATGTGATATTCATTTTTGTGTCATTATATCACTACTTTACTATCATATAATCACTATATTAGCAAGAATAATGTGACAAAAGCCACATGGTGATATCCAAAATATGAGCTAGCACTTTTAAAGTGCCAAAAGACAACTGTCCCCACATCATATTCAAGTCATTCAGCGAGCCAAGACAAATTTCAGAGGAGGTACAACCAATTTTCAAGAGGTTGGACGACAAAGCAGTATTGTATACTGTGGTATCTTGTATCATTTCCTTTCCGCCTTGGCTGGGGGAGCAGGCTGACTGGCAACTCTTGAGGTGTATAAAAAGCCCTTATGAGTTCTGTTTTAGTGCCAACGTAAATCAGTTTAGTGGAGGACAAGCGCCGGTGCCCTTTCCCTCTCTCTCTGTGGCAGGTGGCCTGCCAAAACAAATGCCTTGTTCCTAAGTACAAAAGTAGTGTGTGTGTGTGTGTGTGTGTGTGTGTGTGTGTGTGTGTGTGTGTGTGTGTGTGTGTGTGTGTGTGTTAGGAAGTCAGGCATTGAAACAAATTGAGCCCCCTGTCTTTAAAGCACCTTGCTGGGCTGACTTTCAAGCCATCAGCCCAGCTGGAGTGATAAAACCTGATCCAGACCTGTCTAGCCGCTACCCTTGACAGTGGAGGAACTGAGAAAAAGCTGTGGAGTAGAAACACCCGCCTCAAACATCGTCCTCGGTTCCTTCTATATTAGTTTTGCTTAAGTACGTTAGCCAAGAATAAATTCTTTACAGCAGTGGCTTTACAAGCTGCTCAGCTCTGTTTGGTGGAATAATGGAATCTGAAGGTTGTGAAATGTTTTTTTTGGAGAAAGTACCATGAACCACAGGGTCATAAAGCACACAGCAATAAACAAGCATTAAAAACATGAAAACAGACTTAAAGACATTGCACCACAGTCTTTTTTTGTTGTTGTTAGGCTGTTAATCTGTAATAATGTGACTGATGTCACTTATTTCCACCGTCCTCCCTCTTTGTTTCCCAGGCTCGAATCAGTGGCCTTCACAAGGACGAGGGTCTAAACTGCCAGACAATCTACTCACACACTCAAGGGCTGGAGCAGCAATAAGTGCAAGGACAACTGCTTCTCTGACACCCAGTGTGCTGGGTGTGTGTGTGTGTGTGTGTGTGTGTGTGTGTGTGTGTGCATACATGCGACAGCTGCCACTCTGAGACAGTAGACAGACTGTGGGCACTACATCACATAAATTCTTCCTCCCCTCATTCTCTGCAACAATGAACACGCACACACACACACACTTGTGTTTTCAGAAGTAAATGGGATTATACGCCAGAAGACGTCAGTTCAGAGGCACAGTGGTATACAAGTATGTGGTTGTGTGTGTGTGTGTGTGTGTGTGTGTGTACTCTTGGGCTAGTGCTCAGTTGTCCCTGCTCTGCTAGCATTTGTCGAATATGAGACAGTGGCAGAAGGGGGTCGTCAGCTACTGTGTGTGTTTAAGATGAGGCCATGTGTCATGAAGTGCATGAAAACACACACACGCACGCACGCACGCACGCACGCACGCACGCACGCACGCACACACACACACACTGTGGCAACACTGACATCAGCTCCTGCGACCTCTCTGAATCTGACCACTGGCAGTCTCACACAAAGTCTGCTCCAAACTGGAATGCAGAGGGAATGTGCTGTGGACAAACCTCAATGTGGAATTCATCACCTCATCACACACACGCATACACACACACACACACACACGCACGGGCACGCACGCAGGGACACACGCACGCACGCAGGCACACACACACATACACACACACACATTCCATACAGTATATTTGTGTGTATAAGGTAATCTATGTGACAGGTGTGCCTGTGTGCCCTGCGTACCATACAAATTTGAACACAGGGTTGAGCACCCCAGGGTGTCTCCCAGGCACGCAGCCTTTGTCACTACAATAACACAAGAAGAGCAGGAAGACTGTATTCGTCTCCATCTTTAGATCCACCCCAATCAACTCCATCAAATCCTATCACATCACTCTCTGTGCATCTTACGTTCTTCACCTTTTATGACTCACAGCAGTGCAGATACCTACACAAAATACGACTGCGCAACAATTTATGACAATCGCAACAAACTAAACATGAGCACGGGAACACATTTTCTCCTCCCCGTTTCTTCTCTCGGGGGTGAAATTCCTGGAAAAACAAAGGCCTTCATTCCAGCTGCTAAGGCAGAATGAAGGTTGAACCAGCAATCACATAAAACCTGCCCACATTTCGAAAAAGGAGCACACAGACACAAACACGGATGCAGGCACCGTCAGATTAGTGGTTTACTCTTAATCTCTCCACTGTGTTTGTGCGACTGGGTCTTTCGTTCCATGATAAATCCTGTGTCTGCCTGCGTGTGTGTGTGTGTGTGTGTGTCAGTGTGAAGGTGGGAGAGGTAGGCGATATGTAGGTCAAGGCCAGCATGTGCCTGATATGAGTCACAAAGTAATGCAGTAACTGCACAGCTAGTTCAATATTTCACCACTGGCTCACCAACACAACACCAACTGAGTCTGCACTGTTGCCGCTAGCATGAAGCTAACGCCGCTTCTGTTTGAAATGGCTTTAAGAGAACATGTGTAAGGTTGACCAATCAGAGCAGGTGATGACATGCAAAGGCAGGCTGTTAACTTCACTTGAACTCATCTTCTATGTACACATACATATTGTAATATCCCCCCTCTTGTAAGGCAGGATTAAATTTCATAATTCAGAATTAAATTAATCAACACTAACTAATCTTGCGCAATTAAGAACTACACCTAGATTTTAGTATGTTTAAGCCCATTCAATGTATTTGTGTACTGTAAGTCTTGTGATTGATGATTACATTGTCTCCAGCATCCTCGACTTGAAGCAAACCAACGTCACGTAATTCCTCCTTTAAGTGAAAAGTTGAATTCATAACCAACAAAACACTACTTGCTTAATTCAATACGCTTAGGGGTTTTGCCACCAAAGCTTTACTTGGCCTGGTATGACGAGTATCTTATGGTGGAAAATGTTAGCTACTGTTAGCAAACTTCAGATTGATGTTACTGAGTGACTAATGGACATAAATGAGTCAGTTCACTGGCTTCATGACTATTCTCTTATTTCAGCTCTGATCGTTATCATTTAATGACAACATGTGGTTACAGTGGCCGCGCTTCAGCAACACTTGGTGAGCCGACAAACCGCAACTTAATTTCCATACAGTGCATGATGCTACCCAATTCACGTGACCCTTTTTTTTTTTTTTTACAACATTCACATTTGCATAGCTCACTGTTACAAGGTGCAGTTTTATGTCAACAAACTTTAAGGACGTGATGCCATCTGGCACCAGCTCTCAAAGTCCTGACGTCCAACCTTTCACAAGCACCCAAAGGTACCTACTGCGCTACATGTACTGAGGATATCATTTATGACAAAGGAATAAAGGCAAGTAGCTGCTCATTGTGATGCCTTGCCACCTTATGCAAGTTTCAAATCAACCACAGTTTTATTGGGGTGGAGCTGTCTGTGTCTGTGTTGTCACCAGCCAAGGTTTGTTGGTCATATATAAACGATGACTAACAAAGATCTGTGTAAGTGAGATTTGAGAAAACTTCACCCAGAATAGAGACAGATCAGGGGTTGAGAGTGATTGTAACAGAAAAACTCCTGATGATCAATGACTCCTTTAATTTAACCAGCCCAAACAGCAACACGTGTTTTAACATATCCGCAATGTGATAGTTTGGGAGTTAAAAAAAATTACAAAACTGCACCAGCGTAGATATTTTAGGAAACTACCCTGTGGGGTGTGAGAGGGGCCGGGCATTTTTATTGCTAATCACAAACCCAGCATGCATCTACACGCCACCCCATGACTTGAATCAACACTGAGTAATGCAGAGCACAATGAAGGTTGACCACAAACATTCTTGTGGTTTTCCCAGCAGTCGTTCACAGCACCGATCAGGTTGTGGTTTGAGCTTTCCAAGCTGGTTGTACAGGTGTTGATGTCATGAAACCACTGGTGAGGGCAGGTTCAGTGGACTCAGTGAAAGGGATAAACTGAGGGCATGATTAAACAATATGAACTGACCACAACACATCGTCTTTATAAAGCAAATACAACACATGATGAATGACGAACTGATTTATCAACTGAAACTAACTAACTAACTAATATGTGGTACTCATGAAGACATATCTTTATAAATGAAACATGATAAAAATGTGGCATGTATACAGTACATCCAGCCATGAATAGACTGTTCTGAGCTCTTTCTGCTCCAGCAAAACCAGTACATTCCTTCATAGCACTGCTTATATTCTCCCTGCTGAGTTCACGATAAAGGAATGCAGCCTGCTCTGCCCAAGACAGCTTATTACCAAACACCGTTACCCCCAACTGCAGCTCCCTCCCTCTGCTTTCTCTTCCTCACACCCTCCGTTTATGAGCCTGATTGACCTTTGACACCCAGAGTGCTGGAGTGGGCTTGTGCTGCACCGCTTTGTAAAAACTTGCCAGAGAGTGTTGATTGTTGGACAAACAGGCATGCCATTATAAATCCCCTCTCGAAGGATTTGAGGACAGCGCCGTTGATGGTGCTAGTGGGTGGAAGAGGAGTCGCTTCAAGGAGAAAGGTATTAAAAAGAATCACTGTCTCCTTTTTTTTTAATGGCGCCATAAAGGTAGCCTCCCCCTTCTTGGACTTAATGTTTCCAGAGCAGGCTTATGTGGACCGCCAACATTGTCAGGACTAGATGAATGGTTACTTTGGGCTTGCACAGGCATTTGAACACTATGCATGTTATGATGTATCAGCTACAAACCAACAGCAAGAGACGCCGCTAATGAGAAAATATTTCAAAGTGTAAGTTTCCCTCTTTGAGAGCCACAGAGTCCAAAGTACAGTCTGCTCTCGGCCTTTTCATATCTGTGGCATCACTAGTTTTTTTTGTTGGAGGGAAGAATGTGATGAAATATGCATCTCAAGATAAAACCTATCCAAGCAACAATCCTTTTCTGATGTCACGATTGAGATTACATCATAAAGAGACCAACATCTGACCTGAGCACTTCAGAGACTTGACACAAGTCCAAGACTTAATCTACTGTAGCTCGTACCTTCTCAGCTGAGAAGTCTGCTGGTGCCCCATCACACTCGATATGGCCTAAACTTATTATGTTATTGAAATAGACAGACAGCTGACCATCTGCTCTCCTTTTCCCCCCTCATTCTGAATCATTACGTCATCTGGTACAAATTTACACAAATAAATGGCCTGCTTTGTTGAAATGACAGCACACAAGCAAAACCTCTCGCATGCACACTGACAAACGAGTACACACAGCGTATCTGGGCTGGTTCACGATTAACTCGGACAGCCTCCTTATCCATCTTTGTCCATTAAGGCTGATACTGTTTCCGGATGTGTGCTGTTGAGGAGTATTAGTAACCATATCATTGGTTATGACCGCATGGCTTTATCCTACGCTGTAAATGCTTTAAGACAGGCGTGTGGCCTGTGTCACATGGTGTTTAGCCGATTTATATCCTCAGATGGGTCACAAGACATCAGGATTGATGCAGATGTGTCTGCTTGGGGGAATGTGGGTTCATCCTTAACAGGGAAAACATGGAAAAACAGTGTGATAACCCATGTAATATGTTGTGGATACTGAAAGGGCAGAGACGGTAGGTCTCAAACATTTAATGTAGGTAAGAGTTTATTCGTAGGTTATTTGAAAAAAAAGGAAGTCCTCGCTGTTCACTTTGCTTTTGTTCCACATTAAAATCAGGAAACACTGGCTCACAAATTATCAGCCGCCCGATACACACTGACCTCCATGGTCAAACTCATCACAATATACAGGAAGATCTGCAACAGCATAAGCACGAAACAAAGACATTGCCATGTCCAGGAACTCAGTGGGACAGGACCATTCATTTTGTTTAAATGCCACTGTTACATCTGAGTCAAGTGAGGCCAACGCCAATTATCTTCAGTCGCACAGTTGTGGAGCTGAAACAAAGGAAGCTCGTCTATCCCAACTGCTTTTAGCTCAGGAGCCCAGTTTTAAGCCAGTGACTATTCAAGCCGAGAGACAGAGTGTGTGTGAATGTGCATGCACGCACACCCGTGCATGGCGTTCAGTGGGAAGAGAATAGGGGCCTGTGAGCTCAGACGACTTCCTGTCTTGTCCCAGATCGTCAGCACATACTGTATTCCTGGTGGAGCGCACAGTGCTGCATGCATCACTGCATCACTATAGAGGCAGCAACAGAGACGGAGACGGAGGCTGGTGTGTATGTACGGGTGTGTGTGTGAGACTAAATGCTTATTCGTTAACAGTTACTAGTAACTACGACACATACAGCTATACTTTCTCCTCTTTAACTACACAAGAGGCTAAATGAACATTTAATGATGTCTACAGACTCAAATCTTCTGAGGAAAGTGACAAAAAAAATGTGGATTAGATGGTAGGCTGGAGAAGAGAATGAAAAAATCTAACTGAGGGAAGAAGGAGATGGAGTGAGAAAGGCTGTTAATAATCTGGCGGGAGATGAGGAGACACGAGGGAGAAAATGGTGCAGGTGAAAAGGCGAGGTGATGGAAATGGAGAGAAAAGAGGGAGAGATAGAGGGATGGGATGAGAGGAGTTGACGATACCTTTTCAGATAGCCGGCGAGGCGGAACGAGGAGGAATGAAGAGCGATAAGAGGAGAGCAGTCTGTGCATGTTTGGCTAAAAGGGAAACTTTTTTCCTCTGCTAGTGGGCAACTGAGTGCCTGTCACATAACTACACCCAACACCACTTCAACTTAGACTAAAGTACTTCAAAACAATACTCGTTATGGTGCCGCACTACAAGTTCCATAAGGATTTTTTTAGAGCTCTAATCGAGTGCTTCAATAGCCGAGCATTTGTCACTCTACTCGGACTTTAAATATACTCCCTACTCAGACACAGAAACAGCTGATTTTTAATTGCCTTGAATTCATCTTTCCCATTATTTCCTTATAGAGACTAAATCAGGTCACGCAGGCAGGCTTCAGAGACTTCACTCATCAATACTTTACCAAACATCACAGCTCTTTTTTTTATTTTCAAACCTGTAAGCAGCATCTCCTTAATAAACAAGTTTTGTTATTGTGAAAATTTAACCTTAACTGTGATTCTGAGGTGTGAATTTTCACACAACTCCCACGGTCCTTTTCTTCAGCTGTTTTGTTTATGCTAATCATGTTAAGGTCTAGTGAAAAAGCATGCAGTGAAGAAATCCGTTCTATTTGTTTAAGAATACTTAAACACCACACCCACCCCACAAAAGAAAAATTATTGGGTATAATCTAGAAACAGTATGAAATGTAATATGACGGCTGCATTCTACCATTGCTTGTAGCTACATATTGTACTTGCATCTAACTACACTAAGAACAATTGGGCTGTTTGCAATCTACCCACCCTCTTAGCATGAAGTAAAACAAATTCATGAGCAAATATAATATGAATTCAGTGTATGTGCTGTTGTATCAGAGCAGCATTTGTAACAGGAGAATGTGGGCAGAAGCATAAATAAGATTTTCTTGAAAGTATTACAGATTTTTTGTCTCCAACAGTCGATGATGAACCAACTGGAAGCCAGTCTACCAACTTTTCCACCAAAATATTCCTCCCCAGGCCAAAAACTTTTGGCACTGACGTCTAAGTAGGATTCTAGTCTTCAGTCCAACACATCCATTTCATGATCAGAGCCTTTCGTGAGGCGCCTGGCTGTTCTTGGAGCCCTCCCAAAAGGAAGGGCCGGGCCTACCGGTCGGTCCAGAAGGACGAGTAACACCAGCCATTGTGAGTCAGTAACAGGGCAGACGAGGGGAGGGAGCAGGGAGATTCAACAGGAGACAAAACACACAGCAACCTCCAGCACACGTTCATTAGGTCATATTACCGAAACTGTCTTTCAACTTGGCAGCCAGCACAATTAATAATGCCGGCGCTAGTGTAAACAGGGTGTGTGTGTGTGTGTGTGTGTGTGTGTGTCCGAAGGTGCGTGTCCGCCTGAGTTTACATTAGAAGCTCCCGTGTGTAAATGCAGCAAGTGACGAAGGGAAGGAAAGGACTACGTGTGAAAAGAAAGAGAAATAGGCGGCTGAGAGACAAAACCAAAACAGTGTCCAAATAGCTTGTCAGTGTCGTTACAGCAACAGAGCCCAGGACGCAGCAGAGCTTTGGGGAGGAGGAGAGTGCGGGGGAGGATAAGAACAGACATGGAGAGAAAGAAAAACACAGAGGGAGACGTGTTGGAAAGACAGAAATGTGAGCGCAGAGGAAGAGAGATAAGGAGAGACTGGTGGGAGCGGAGGAAGATGAGAGGAAGAGTGGTGAGTGAGAGGAATGCCAGAGACAAAGATGGGAGGACAGGGGATAGGAGACTGGAGAGAGGGGCGATATATACCAAATATGTCAGCGTCTTATTCAACATAACACTGAGCGAAATGAGTAAAGTCTTCTTCGGCATGGCTACGGCTGAAAGGACGGACGCTCCCCTGGATGCTGCGGGCCTGAAGCTGCGCACATGCCCTTCTCGTTGTGCGCTTGCCAACTTTTTTGACAAGAGAATTCAGAAAGAACACAAACTTGTCTCCGCCGCGCCCCACACAGAGTGTACCCTACAGAGGAGATGAATGAAACTGGTAATTTTAGTCTCGGGTCTGAATATTGCTGTGCATGACAGACACAGCCTCGCTGGGGGACGCAATCATTACAAGATAAGAAATGCTCTGCTCCCCGTGGATTTAAATGTGTTTAATGTTGTTTGCCCCGCTCTGATTAAGTCTCTTCTGTTTCCATTGCATTCCAGCCTGCTGAATAAGCGCCTCGCTGACTCCACCTCTCCACCGCCTCCTCCGCATTCTCAGCCGGCCACCTCGTCGTAGTGTACAAATATATCACACCAATACTGGCCAGGCAAATGACCTGCCATGTTTCATGGTCCCCCAGGGACCCACTGCCACTCATAACTCCCCAATCCCTCGCTTATTTCAGCCACTCACCGCCACTTTCAAAGCAGATTGAAAATATGGCTGAGGCATAATTTGAGCACCATTATCGTGCATTGTTGGGGTATTTATGCAAGCTGGGCCTCTCTGTGTCAAAGTGAAGCAAATGGCGACAATAATGATGCAAGAAGTGTTGGGATATATGCCACGCTGGAAAGCATAGGTGCAAAACTGGACGGAGTGTAAATGCGGGCTTTTAGTTTCTACAATTCATAGCCGCAAAAGACGGCGCAGCAACAATACTGTTAGTGTTTGATTTTACAAAGCGCCTGCCATGGTTGAAAACAAAGTCAGCATGTTAATGTCACGACACACAGTGCAGAAAAATAATCAATATTAACAACTGTGGTCCCATATAAAGCCAAGTAAAAGCAGTATTTGTGTGTTGGGCCCTCTAGATATTGCCAGCCTTGTTATCAATGTATTCTCCTCAGCACAACACCTGAGATCAAGTTTTGCCCTTAGTCTGAAGAGACTTAATACACGAAACCTTTTGTTCTCTACCAAATCACTTTGCACAGAGCAAAATCAGCTCCACAAAGCTCTGGAATTAAACCACAACCGAATATGTCTTTGGTACAAGTGGGCCTTGACCTATTATTTGACGAACGTTGTTTGATAATGGGATTCAGCACTAAGCCGGTCTCCATCGCCTCACTGCAATCCACTTTCCTCTGCAGGTCGGCTGACCCTTCCCTTGGTGTGCTGAAGGATGGCTTGTATGATCTGTTCTGGCTTGTTAAAACTCGCGATTTCACAAGGGGGAGAGGTTAAGGCCCGCACGACGACAAGAACCTGTCACCAGAGTAGTGCTCGTGACCTCTACCCACAATGCCAGAGCAGAGAGAGAGAGAGAGAGAGAGACGCCCTCAGAAGATCCCTGCTTCTCTCTCTCTCGAGGAATAATCAAGTCTCAACCTGCACGACTCATTTGAATTTCAACGGCTGCCTTAAATTCAATAACGACACACAGACACACACACACACACAAACACACACAAACACACACACACAAACAGTGGGTTTGCAGCTCAATCGTCCAAGAGAAAACACATTTTCCGAACGAACTGACTCATGAATCGTGCATCCGTGTGTCAGGTAGGTGTCTTGCTTTACGCCCTGACCTTTCCAAGGAGAGAGAGCGAAGTGAATCCCTTTCTCCTGGTGGTGTTTGTTTGAAGCGAGATGCAGCAATTATTGAAGCCTAATGAATAACTGGGACAAAACAAAGCGCCGGCACACTCGAGCCATTTCTGCTCACCTCAAAGGCTACATTAGCATCTTAAATGCGATTGAAACTCACTCGAAATGCAGACAAGTCGCTATCGGGGAGGAGAAAAAGAAAAAAACATTATTCCGTCACCTGTAGACCCAAACAGTATGCAGTGCAAACACGGGCAAAATTTAAATTAGAATGAGGAAGCTTTATGGTTATGAAGACGGCCGTGGGTCAGTGAAGTGTTGTGTTTGTGAAGCAGATGCAGACAGTTTAAGGCTCAGTTCAGCGGTCTTTATCTTGATCTCATTTTTTGGGCAGTCCCATGCGTCAGTCTGTCACTAAAGAAGGCTACATATGGGGCTTAACAAGCACACTAGAACATGAAGCTTCTCTGTAAGCTGATTCACTGGGGAAGGAGGGGGCGGGATGAAAATAAGAGAGTCGGAGTAAAAGAGATCGACAGATTATGTAGGCTGACCACAACCGCTTTGACCACCGCCGAAAACCTCTTAAAGCTGTTATCATGTCAAATAAGAGAAATCCTGGAAAGCCTCAACAGCAGCTCCGTGCTCTGAAGCATTTATTTTACAAGCACCCAGCTGAGCACACAACCAAATCTCTCACTTCACAACGGATTTCTGAGTCATCCATCAATGTATGCACTGCTGCGGCCGTGCGTGAACGGCGGCCGCCAGACGACGCTTGAGGTGCTTCGTCCGGCGAGCGTGACTCCACGCGGCCTAGATCAAGCCTCGGAGTGAAAGAGGGCCGCAGCGCCGCTGATTTGGGTCACTGTGTTGCTGGGTTGCGGCCTGTGCTCCTCCAGGAACAGATAGGAATGTATGTGCATGGAAAGTGTGCATGTGGGGCTAGTTAAACTTTATCCACTGTCTGTTTCCCAGCTGTGTGTGTTTCCTGTGCCGAGCTAAGCTAGTCTTCTCTCTCTCTCTCTCTCTCTCTCTCTCTCTTTCTCGTTGTAATATGGTCTTCATTAGAAGGCCAGTGGCTGTGGCAGTTGGCTGGCAGAACTGTTCCAGCTATGCGTTTGTACTGGTTAATGTGGGGGGGCGCCTTGGGAGAAATGTGTCAGCTTAATCCACCGCTTGAACGAGACCCTCGCCGCCGCCTCGTACTATGAACATGACAGGACGCGATGGGAAGCAGGGAGGGTGAAGATATATGGAGCTTTATCACGGACAGGGAGCTAGAGAGAGCACTGTTTGCAATACCGTCTTTGTCTCCTGTGGCCGTTGAAGTATGGCCAAGTATTTAAACAGTAAATACACAAAAATCTACACAAAAGCATGCACACACTTGGCTCTCTTGACAGGCATAAACCTCAACAAGAACAACAGTGAAACAGGATCCTGAAGCCTTATCCTGAAACTGTGAAGTCAACAGTCTGTTACTAAAGCGCTCCCAGAACATCGGAAATAGGGGAAATATAGATTTCCCTGACAGTCTTTGAGTCTCTTTAGCCTCACAGAGCACGTTACTCTCATGCACTAACTCAATGTGATCTTCGAGAAGTGGCGCAGAGAAAGCATTTTTAGTTCTCCTCTGTGATGGCAGCTTAAAAGCAGCAGCTCTCTTGAGCAGCAACAGGAAAACGACAGAGTTTCAAGGGCGACTTAAGAGATGGAGGATGAAACCACAATGTCTGCTGAGCAAACACAGCAACATGTGGGCTTTAGCTTTCCCTGCTCCACCTGTAATGCCCGCACCATGTGCAGAATATCAGCGAAAGCATGTATACACGCTGCAAAGATGGCACAGGGGCAACGCTGCAGCTGATGCACAGAATAAACACTAACTGAAACCCGTCTCTCTCTCTCACACATACACACACACAGATGTGGGGCTGGGGCTTTACCACAGTGGCGCCGGGGCAGGGCAGGCGGCAGCAGCAGCTACTAATTAAGAGTGGTTGGATGAACAGCTATAGTTAGAGCTGGAGCTGGAGGGCTGAGGAGAATAGAGCGACAGGTCTGACACCGTATCTGTGTAAGTCTGTGTGAGTGTGTGTGTGTGCGTTACTAGAGGCCTCGGGGCTATAGGCTAGGGCCCCAGCTCAAGTCTTGCTGACTCAGATTTAACACTGCCTGTCTGGCTGCAATACTGCTGGTGCAGCTAGCAGGGAGGAAGAGCAATTTGCTCTTTCCCTGTCTATGTTGCTTTCTCCCTTTTCTCTTTGCCCCATCGCGCCTCCTGCTCCTCCTCCTCCTCCTCCTCCTCCTCCTCCTCCTCCTCCTCCTCCTCCTCCCCAGCTCTGTGTTTTACAATACGTTTTTGCTCGTCTTTCAGTTTCACTTCCTCTTTTCTGCTTTTCATTCCCCCGCTCCACTTTCCAGCCACCCTGTCATTTTCTGTCTCTCCCTCTTTCCTCCCCGCTTCCGCACACAGTCAATATGATTCAATAAGCTTTATTGGCAGTGAATGTGTTTGCGGAGTAGAGGTGTGGATTACAGTGGGGATCAAAACAGGAAATGCATTTGCTTTTAATGGTCCTCGACAGTGATAGCCCAGATCAACCTTTCTCATTCTAACTCTGTTTGTGTTTCCACTTGTGGATACTGAATGTTCCTGTTCTCCTGTTGCAGCGGGGGTGAATCAGACTTGTTGGGCAACTTTGGGAATTTACAGCTCCACTGGTTCAGTGCATCATGCAGTGAAATGTAAACACAAACAAAAGAAGTGACATGGCCTGAGACGTCCTCAATGCCATTTTTACAGCAACAATTGAAATGCAAAACTTGACTGAAATATGTTTGTCATCTCTAGCAAAAGACAGTGTCATTATTTCTCTTAAAAAAAATAAGCATATTTCTCTTGTGATCTCAAAATGCAGTTATTGTGTGTGTTTAAGGTAATTTATTGCATAAAAATAACCGGTGACCATATTAACGTACATTAAAAGGGCCTTGTGACAGTATAAGAGGCTTGGCCTAGGCCTTAGTTATTTAGCGTGCCAGCTAATCCTATTGTTGTTGTCTCTGGAGCCTAAGTAGCGAGCTTGATGTTAAATCCTTGCTTTTGTCTCTTTGTGTCTCATTTGCTGCCATCGAACGCCTAAAATAATAGTCCTTCACATTTAAGTGTAGACCAATTTTGAAAGTCAAGTACTATTCTCTTGCCTACCATGACCAAATACTGTGAAGTGCCCTGTGAATATCACATCAAACAAGCTTACCACGACAGAGCATTTGACTGCGGCTACCTATTGGACTGAATCACTGCCAAACCCCTGCATTCTCAGCATTTCTGAACTGCCAAGAACGGAAAAGTGACAGAGCTGACACCTGGACGCCTCGAACCGTGGGAAAGTTAATGGTATGAAATGGGCAAGTTGCCATCCTTACGCACCAGGTCCTGCACCCCAACTCGACGTTCCTCCTCTGTCTCAGGTCTGCAGTTTGCTTTGGTGCTGGCTGCATACACACAAACACACACACACAGACACACACTTGCTCTTTTGTGTTTGCAGTCTAAACATAGTGTTGCGGGAGAGTGTGTCAATTTATTGTTTGTCTGTTCCTCTCTCTGTGCTCCCTGATGTTTACCTCAGTAGAACAATGGACTGGCCTGGGAAAACCTGAGCACTGGAGGTCTGATCCTGTGTGTGTGTGTGTGTGTTAGTGTTTGTCTCAGGCTAAGTACTGTAATTCTGATTGCATTTCCTTCATAACAGTCTCCAATAATGCAATAATCAGTTACTTTGCATAGTCTCACCACCACCGTGCCACCTCTGAGCAGTGTGGACTATTTTGATATGTGTCTACAATTTCTACACACATTACATATGAGCCTCAAACACTTAATGCCGGCAACATGTCCATCCACTCAGCTGGATTAGGACACGTCCAGAAGACCCGCACCAACATGCATCTTAAGCCATAAGTGCTCTGACAACTTCCTGTGTCATTATGTAGGAACTGGAAGTGCGTAGGACAATCCTGCTCTTTGCTGGCTCCAGAGAAATTAAGACTGAGACCTCTAGGAAACTTGTAGCCGTTGTGTCCACACAAGCAACAACGTTCTGAAAAAAGCTACAGTGTCTGCACTCCGCTATTTCCCACATATATTTCATTGCATGGAATATTAACGTGTCAATCATTTAGACAGTAAGTTAACCTTGACATCTGAATATAAGCACTTGCATGTGAAATTAGAGAGAGATAAAAACACTCAGTAGAGAGGTCAAGAGGGCATTATCTGTAGCTACAGGCTGTTAATTCAGTCAGCCTTACATAAAAACCACTCAGATCTGGGCCTTTAGCCAGCCAACAGTTGCACTAAGTGTCTCATGTGGGCTTACCACTGAGGCTAAAACTGATATAGCTGCTGTGGCTAGTGGACTGGGCCCGAATTTAACAATGACTTCAATCTGAGCATTGGTGCAGTGAGGGCTACTTCATCTGCATGTGGCATTATTGGTCCATGCTGCTACTGTAAGAGATGGCACCTATTCATGAAGATTTCCCACGGCATGCTTGTTTCAAAAGAGATGAAATTCCTCAAGCAATAGCAGAATGGCTTTAAAAAGAGAGACCTCATTGTGTTTTCCAAGATGAGAAATTATATCAAAAGAGTGTCAAAAAGCGCAGCGTGCTATCGTGAATTAACGCCGAGTAGCATTTCATTATGAGAGCTCGCCACAGAGACAGGCAGAAAGAGAGAGAACGGAGAGGCCTGCGCTGTGCCCATCCTCACTTTGGCCTAGTGCCAGGCCTGCTCCGACAGAGGAGGAGAGAGAAAGGGAGGGCGTAGCGAGCACGCGTGTGTGTGAGGGGTGCAAATATTCCCCTGGCAGGATCCCTGGGACCCGGCGGAGGGCAGGGTTCAGCCGGTGAAGGAGAGGCTGCGTGCCCGGCAGTCAATTAGCGGCTTGCATTTACACAACAAATGGAGCTCCCATGGTTTCTCCAGTGCACACACACACACACACACACACACACACACACACACACACACACACGCACACGCACACACACAGACCACTCTGAGTGTATCCACTCAGCGCTCATCAGCACACGCCAACGCAAGGTCAGAGAGAGGGGGAGGGAGGAAGAGAAAGAGAGACGAAGAGGGCAGCTATCTGCTGGAGTGCCACTCTACAAACACTAACTCATTGGCTGTATCAGAAACACAAGCAGAGTCACGGTGAGGCCAAAGCAACAAAATCTCTGCTGCTGAACACTGCAGACTGACTGATTAATTTATTAAGGAAAGATATTTGCTGGTTCCAGCTTCACAAATGTGAGGATCTGCTGTTTTTCTCTGTTTAACACTACTGTAAATTCAAAATCTTTGAATTTCAAACAACTGTCCAAAACAAAACAAGCTATTTGAAGAAGTCAAATGAGAGACTGTCACTTTTTTCAGAACTTACATTTTATACTGTACAAAGTTCAACTGAATCTGCCTTCAAACCAGTGACATTCAATCATCTTAGGCTACTGGACCACCAGTCCAACCCTCTGCTAAACTTGACCAGCAAAGTCTTTGCCCTCCTTACAACAGGTTGTCCTTGCCTGAGTAAGTGCAATGAATTGTGGCACAGTAGTTCTCTTTTGGTGCTTTGAAGCATTAAATGTAATTTGTTTGAAAACCACCTCAGCAGGAACAGCCAGCATCATGCATTAGGGCACACCGAATGAATCCAAAACAAAAATTTACTTAGTGGGTTGTTAATTTAACTGGGCTGGCAGCAGCCAAATATTAACTCTGGGTGATTAGTCACAGTGTAAAGCTGATGTGAGGCTGTTGACCAGCAAACCGACGCTCAACTTGCCGGGAGATGGACAGAGAAGGAAAGAAAGACAAAGAAAACACTTAAGAGAGACAGTCAGGTAGAAATCACAGGGCAGGGGTGACAGACATCCTTTTCAAACATTTAGCTTCAGCCAGAAACGTGTGGCAAATTGCCATGTCAGGCTGACGAGTGAACAGGAGCTAAAGTCAATACCGTTGACTCAATAAAGTTGATCAGGCAATACCCCTTGTCAGGACCTGGAGAAACTCCCTTCAATCTTTCTTTGCGACGCTGGGGTGAAAAAAATACACACAATTTCCAGGCCAGGCAGGCAAAGGGTTACACTGCACTTCCATGCACACAGAGCAAACGAACAACAGACTCAGAGATGATTTATTCTGCAAGCTGCAAACATGAGAGAGGCCAAATTTAGACTCCAGACCCTTAATAGCAATCAACCACTTCTCTAAAGCGCCAACACACAACTTTTGCGTCGCCTCAGCTACATGAAACCACTGCATCACATCTGAGTGCATTACCCACAAACACTGCGCAGAAAGAAAAGAGATCCACGAGCACTGCCACTGGAGCGCTGGAATATTATCGGTTTTATGAGTAAAAACGACAAAATGATTGAGAGAAAGGGAGAGCATACTAACTTTACAAAGACCAAAACATCATTGCTGTCTGTGTGAATGGGCCAACTTGGGTTATGAGCTCTGGGAAAATAACCCTGCTCATAACTAGGGCTGCCTGCAGGTCCAGAAAATAATCATCTTCAGTATTAAAAAGGGTGAACGGAGGTTACTACAGCAACTGTAGTTCAGTAAACCTACATTCATCATTTCTACAACCGCACTTACGGGCATATTGGCAGCAGCCCTACCTCTCTGCCATTAAGTCCACTCCTCTTGATACGTCTGTCCATTTCATGAGTCTTGCAGGGCAGGAGTTGTTGCATTAACTTTTCATAAGGTGACCACATAAAAAAATACTAAGTCTGTCCGCACGGCCTGCCCTGTTCAAAAGCCACTGTAGAAACATTGTTGTAACCACTTTAATGCCTTTGAAACGTGATAATCCTGTTAAGCACACAGAATTCTACGAGCTCCTATAAAACTCTTATTTAGCTTCAGTTTGTCTGCACCTCGAATCAATGACAGCAGAAAGGTATTTTACCTGTGTGATTGGTTGTTGTACCAAACACCGTTTGACCACAGATACAATATCAATATCATAAATTGGATATTGGGGGGTTTGTGTGACAGGAGCATGATACAGGAGACAATCACTGTCTCTGTCTGTCCTTACTTCCCCTGCTCCTCCCAACCATCTGTCATTCCCTCCCATTGACATTCAGGTGAGAACTGCCCTGACTGTGGACGGCATATCCGTGTGTGTGTGTATGTGTTTGGGGGGGTAGCTCGGCAGTTACAGTGGAAGCAGCCTGCCAAAGTTAATGGGAGGAAGACGTGGGTCTGTGCCGCTGTTGATGGGGTCGTGTTAGTTTGGAGTGCGTGTACGTATCTCATCGCCGGCGGGTCGGCACGCTAATGTGTGCTTCTCTCTGCCTATCCGCCCTCTACCCACTCTATCCATTCATCTCCCTGCCTATACATCAATCTATCAGGGACAATTATTGGTGGAACGAGACCAGTGGTAAGTGGATGAGAGGTGACCTGCGCCATACAGCAATCAAACCCCATCCCGTCTCTCTCTCTCTCTCCCTCTCTTTCCCCCTGTCGCCCTCCCTCTCCCTCCAGCTGTGCTCTGAATAGGCCCTTAAATCACTCGGCCCGGGCCCTTTGATTGGTTGACCTCTCTGCATGATTAAACAGCCATTTTCATCACGTCCTCCATGGGAGAGTGACAGAATGAGAAAGAGGGAGAGAGGGGAGAGACAGACACACTGATAAAGGCGGTGAGCGAGCCCAACAAAATGGCATCTCTCCATGCTGGTGATGACAGACATTGGGATCAGGGGAGAAAGAGACTGAATATCCAGCGAGTGCAAGCCAGTGTGAATGTCACCTGAAAGCATGACACACACACACACTGTGAGGTCTAGAAGACATAGCTTGACCAGGCAGGACAGGTAAGACTGGACGATGTGACCTAAAACCTATATGGACCACTGCGCTACACTGTGGGTTGATTTGCTGGTCAAACATCTGGTTCAATGTCTGGCTGTCGGAGCTATTCTCAGTTTAATTATACAGGATTCAAATAAATTATAAATATTTGCAATTTCAGTAAATTTAGGCTAGTAAGACATCCATAATGATGGTAATTCGATAAATGTGGTTTATAGTTCAGCCCCTATGACAAGCGCCATTATTTAGAGCACTGAATACAAATTACAGTTTAGGGTTTAGAGACAATGTTATTATCCTGAGCAGCTTGCAGTGAGTGAGCAGGAAGCATACGGTACAATTTTATGCATCGCATTGTTTTATGTTGGCCTTGAGTTGCGGCGCTTCGGCAGAGATGGAGACGCCTCTGCGGTGTAATGTTGGGGGGGAGGGGGGACAAGATATCACGGGGTCACAATCATCATTGCTGTGACCAGCAGACCTTAACACTAATTCCCTGAAATCACCAGTCTGAAGAGTGAGCGAGTTTCATTTCCGCCTCTTCCCTGAAACCAAACGTCTCGTCCGATAAAATCGCCACCCCCTCGTAACATCTGTTTGGCTTCAAACTAAAAAAGCAGTAAAGCCGGGGTGGCACCAGCGACGGCAGCTGTTCCAATGCTGCGTTCAGTCCTTAATTAAAGTTTGACTTAGCTTCTCTTAGTTTCTGTCATCCCTCTTTCCCCACACTTTCTCTTTTTCTCCCCGTGCCTTGCACAGAGAGCATTATTTATTATTCTTTGGTGCGGGCTGCCTTGTTGCTGTTCTGAGTTAGCTAGTGCTGCCAAGTTCCCGCCTTCACCCCTCTGTTCTGTTCTTTTTTCCCTCAGCCGTTTCTGGCCGAGGTGCAGGCTCTGGCATCATTTTGTTCAGATTTCTCCTATCCCGCCCTTTCACAAATCTAAACGCTCAAGGCTTTTATGTTGATGCAGCTACAAGCAGACTGGGAGACGGGCTACTTTTGAAAATGTGTCTGTGCTGTGGCCAAGTTTGACTGCAGCACTGATTGCCGGGGGCAGGATGAGGTGTGCCTCTTGAATGAGCTAAAAACAGCTTGTGCCATGTTTTGAGAACAGCACATGTGGCCTGTGAAATGTGTGTTTTTTAGTAGTTTGCGAGAAATAGAAGTCACGTATGACCGGCTTGATGTCGTCTTTGGTTGGAAAAGTTCACCTTTTCTGGCCCTGTTTGTCTGCTCAAAAACTAATCATTGGTTTTATGGCATTGTTTTCAAGCCACACTCAACATACAGTGTTGTCTCAAGTGCCAGCTGGACAAATACTATCTGTCATGTGTCAGAGGGCAGGCACAGAGAGTCTGCTGGTGCACCAGGGACCATGTCACACTGATCTCAAGAGCCAAATGAGGTCACACTCGGGTAAAAATGGAGAGTCAAGCCAATGGACCAGAACAGCCACATTCCTCCACATGCAATGGCATCCAAGGAAATCATGGAGAGAAAGGAAGCAACTCCTCCCAGCTGCCACACATCAGCAGATCACGCCAGTCACAAGTTACACACCCCATTTAATTTGGAATGCAGTGGCCCGACAAGGGCTGAACGGTATTGCTGACGCATTCCTGCATGTTTGCTGGCTGTTTCGTCACATGTTCTGCCTTCTTACCCACCCCAGAAAATCTACCAGCTTAGAGAAGAGACTCGAGGCAAAAATAGTGAGAGACAACCAGAGAGCAACACTTAAAGACGCTCTTCGTTAGCCCACCTCTCCTCACGTGGGAGATGGCACACCGCCGACCTGTGTGACAGCTCCTGGTGGGGGGAGTGGAGGCCAGGGTCAGAGGTCACCGAGCACAACTGGAGCCATCATGGGATAGCAATGTGTAGCTCGCACTCACACCCACATTAACGCCCCTCCCCCTGATGCAGTAGCTGCTCAGAGGTCCACCCCAGGCTGGGCAAAAAGCAACACCAGGGCCTGGCAATAAAACCTGCGTGGCCCCACTCCACCTTTAAAGTAGGGATCAGTCTAACCTTTAACCTCCCCCTATCCCACCCCTCCTTCCAGTTTGGAGACCTCCTCCTCCTCCTCCTCCTCCTCTTCTTCTATTTCTGGTTACGATCAACACCCCACCCCCTTCCCGGCGGTCCACCATTGTCTGGCCTGGAGTACTTCTTCCCAGAGTCCCCCTGCTCTGCTTGCCTCTCCTCCGCAGGGGGTCGAGGAGGGAGAGGCAACTTAAAAGCACCCCTGGGACTCGAGTCATTGCAGCATGGAGGCAACCCAGGTCTGCTAAAAGAATTAGGCCGAGCAGCCACCAATGTTCTGCACAACATGTCGTCAAGTGGTTTTCCCCTTAACAAGCTACGTAAGGGAGGGAAGAGAGGGAAACAGGGGTTTTATGGTCCTTGAGCACATGTTTCCACTGAGGGAGTGAAGGAAAAACAACCGGTCTTTCGGGAGCATCCCAAAACTGTTGTGTAAAGTTGTTGGATGTTAGATGAAGGTTCTCCAAGCTGTTTAGATATGCCTCCAGGGGGGTTGGAGGCCAAGAGACAAGCAATGATATGCAAAGGTTAAGCTTCTAAACCTTATTTGAGGCCCTTTTGCGTTGAGCTGCCTATGAAATGTCAGTGTTATCATCAGCCTGCTAATGCCACTAACCTTTGGAAAGTATTTGCATTGATTTGCAAGAGGTGAGGGTAGTATTACTGGGTAACTGTAGCGCCTGTGAATAGAGAAAAGTCCCTTGTACATGTGTCTATGGTCGACATGCTATGCAGTGGCACAATGCCAACACACAATGGAGGCCAGACTCGGCGGGCTACTCATCACTTCTCCCTCTTTAACCCTTTGAGAGGAGCACAAAAGAGGGAGCTGACAAAGAGGCTGTGGAAAGAAAAGGAGGCAGCAGAGGGAGGAGGTGTAGGATATTCTGTGCTGCTTCAGCACCGTTTTAAGGGGACTTTCAGAATACTTTTGGTGTTTGACAACTTGAATTTGGGTCCACTGTAAGCATGGGGCAATGGATGCCAAAAATCCAAACAATTTCTCTGACAAGAACACTGTGATTAGGGCTGCAGAGGAAGTAGCCCTGTTCTTCTTACGAAGACTCGTAACAGGCTCGCACTATTATTTATGTTCCGGTGTTCTTCAAAATAACATTTCTGTGGTTCTTTTGGGCGCCTGTTAACAGAAATCATTTGTCATCTGGGCTACAGTTTAAAATAAACTAATACTGCTTTCAGTCAGAGCTTAGAAAGGTTTTGAGCTGGCCCCAAAACCTGACAGGTCCCACTTGGCCCTGCTGTGGAAAAGTGGCTACTGAGAGTTAAATATTGGGAGGTGAGAGGCCTGGAAGTGCTCCAAAGTGATTTAGGGCTAAAGCTACTCAAAATCTACCCTTCTTTTCACAGCTGAAGTGGGATCGCATAGCAAATTTAAAAAGTGTAACTGCCTATGCTGTTACGCTGAAAAACATTTTTTTCCTTTATTGACTGGTTTTCTGTGAAGTTTCTGCCTACATAAGACCTCACCAAACACACAAACATGCACCAAACTAGCCAGAAGCATCAGCCCACATCTTAAGAGTGCCAGGCACTCAAGGGAAAAAATGAGTGGTAAACAAAATGAATAAATGAGCACTTATCTCCATCTGGTAAACACGCACAGGTGCTGACATCAGAGTACGTGGTTTATGAGCCATGGAGAGCGAGTCCATGTGTGAGTGTGCGCGCACACGGAGAAGAGATGGAGAGATCCTACTTGTGTCCTACATGCATATGCACCCACTTTCTCAGTGCCTCGGGTGTGACACCACCACCCTGCTGACCTCTCCAGAATAAGACGCCTTTCCTTCCGCTAACATGAGGCTTGTGGCTGGCTACTTCACAAGACAGCCACAATAAAGGGGCCAGACAGGCAGCTAGCTGATTTATGGGCTCGCCCGTGGCTATGCTATCCCTGGGCAAGTGGCTCCTTCAAAGGCCCGCCTTCTATTAGTCTTATTTACAGGGCTGGGGAGAACAGACCTAAATTATTTAAGATTCCCCTTGGTAAATACAACAGAAACAGGGTGTGTGTGTGTGTGTGCAAGATGGTGGTGAAGGATGGAAGACAGGGATGAAGAAGTGAAACTTACAGAGGCTGAGAAAGGGGAAAATATAAGTGAGCAATTATGAGTTGCTGCACCATTAACATTAATCACAACAATAAATGGCTATATGCCTATGTAGACTCCTCCCTGTTCATCTCCTCCACAGTGAAGAGTGTTACCTTACATTAAACATGAGGAGCCCCTGCTCACACACGCACAAACACTCTCAGATAGCATCCTGTACACCAGCCTCCTGTATACCGTGCGCACATCAACAAACGCACACTGACGATGCACTGCTTATCTCAATGCAAATACATGCACAGGCACACACCCACAGTGTGCTGGCTCCTCTCTCACACAGTGGTTCTCATTAACAAGCCAAACATGCCTGAAGAGGCAGACAGACTCTAGTGAGCACGGTAAACAACCAGTAGGCTCCCTCATCTAAACTGAGACTATCTCAGCATCAGCAACACACACTGTCTGCCGAGGATACTGACAGGCTGGGCGAGATACAGTCCACTCGAAAATCTGCTTTTTTTCCCCACTGAACCAGTGGGATTTGGTGTTCTGAGCTCAGGAGGAACTTAAAAAGGCAAATACTGGGTGTCGGTCCCGACAACATGCAGACATTTCTGGTTCTTCCATATTCCAAATAAATACTATACTGTGACACCTGATTATGTACCTCAATACTGGTGTGTAATCAATAAAGCGACTGTACAGTGGACTCATTGCACACAATCCAAAATTTCTCACACAAATCCAATAAACTCAGATAAATCTAAAAAAATATATATATATTTAAAAAGGAAAATAGTGAACCCTAAGCACAGTGCACCATTAAAAAGCTGTCTGTGGCTGCAAGATAAATTGAATGCAGAAGCACTATGCAACTGAATCCCCCTATACAATTCTTATTAACTCAAGAGGAAGTTTCAACCTGTGATCCACTTGCAATAAGCATCTTGTGTAGTGATTCTGGACTCACTTTACTCAAACTAACCAAGAAAAAGAATAGAAATTATAGAGGAATAATAAAAATAAGAGGAACGTGTCCCACCAGCCGTGCACCTTAGCAATAAAATTACAGAAGAGATTGCTGTCTTGTGTTACAGGAAGGGACTGTGACTGCCTGATCGATAGCCGACCCTAGCTCTTCTTCACAGGCAGAAATGCAACAAGAGAAGCCTTTTTTTTTTTTAAGTAGATGTAAATGTGGGACCCGAGCTGCCTGTCTGAGGCAGTGTCAGAGGGGAGATGGACAGAATGCTGACAAGAGCACTAGCATGCCAGGGGGGAAACCTCATATGCTGAGGCTGCGCCCACTAGCTGCGGGGGCGGTGGGATTCCTACACAAGGCCACTGGGTCAGGAGTGGAACCGGGGTCAATACTGTATCTTTGGACCTTCAGGCAGAACCTTCAGAATGACTGTAACTCAATCTCAGTGGTGACGTGCCAGGGCCTGAGGGTCAAATACTACCAACGACAGTGTTTCTTTGGTTTGGATGAGAGCCCATTCCACAAATTACAAGTGATTGTCAATTTGATGTTACAAGAAACTAAACCCAATGCAGCGCTCTTGTCAATAAAACCAAGTGCCTGCAAGCCAACGAACAAGACAGTTTCTCTGCACCCTACTTAAGTCAATCTCATCACTCTGTTTTACATTTCAACCAAACTAATCAACAACCTTTTGAACAAAAGGAGACCATGTAAATTCTGTTCCCCAACAGGCTGCACAGACTACAGTGGAGACGGCGCTTATTTTCAATTTGCAGCCAGATTAGCAGGCATGTTTTTGATACTGTCAGAACGGCAGAGATTTTTCTATTCCAAGTCATCTTGAGTGAGTGGCCTTTTTAGTGCCTGCTTCAAAAAGCATCCCCCATACCCCAGCAGCTGTCACTTTCAGCAGGCACTGTGGAGGACGGAAGCGGGGGAGGGGTCCTTTGAAGGAATGGTTAAAAGTGGGCGATAAAAATAAACTGGGAGAGAGGAGAAAATTAATTATACATAACAGACAGTTCACTTGGATGAGCACGACAGAGACAGAGAAACTATGGCTGCTTCGCTCAAAGAAAAAAAACATTTTCTGGCTGAGGAAATTTCTATTCTGCCACCACAGTGGTCATATTTATTTGGCTACGTCTGAAGTGAGGGATGCAACAAGGAATCATTTTTTAAGAAGGTCAAGGCGTCAAACAATACAGACAGAGCTTTCATTTCGAATTCTCCACGCTGGCGCTCACTGCGTGCATCCTCTCTAATTCGGGCAGTTTCCTGGGACCAAAATAAAACTGCCAGCCCTGAGCGCACACCCTCCCTCTTAAAAATGTGATGAAGCTTGCAGATAGCTCAGTCTGCCTTTAAATTCACTTCTGATTGGCACTGATGAGGGTTTATGCTGCTGGCTCATCTGCGAACTCACCTCTTGATATGATTCGTAATGCGCCGGCACTTTGCAGTTCACCACCGCCCACTGACTCTGAATCCCAGCTTCTTATTCGGGCCAAATGGAGGTCATTCCTATTTGAGCAGTCAGTCAAGACAGACCCGCCAGGTATTGGCGAGTGAGTTTATTTCATATTAAGGCTTGTCGACTGAAGAGGTGTTAGCGCCATGAGAGCTGTGTGTGTGTGTGTGTGTGTGTGTGTGTGTGTGTGTGTGTGTGTGTACGACAGAGCCCAAGGGTAGAGCCCTGCTGCTGGTCCCTCTTTAGTGCGTTTTAATATTGCTGCTGCTGCTGCTGCTGCTGTGTGGCTCCTGGCCCCAGGGTGCCACACAAGCCCCAAAGAGACCAAGTAAAAACATTCAAGTAGAGAGAGAAAGAGAGAGAGAGAGGATAGGACCAGGCTCAGAAAGAGACGGAGGGGTGGGAACACAGAGAAGCAGGACAGGATGCAACAGAAGCTAAAGATCAAAACAGAGGAAACATAAACTGAGGTGTTACCAAAGAGCAAACGACAGACGAGCACAGATTGAATGACGCGCACTCAGAGCAGAGCACCAGCAACACCACTAACCTCTTTAGCAAGACAGACACAAATGAAAACTTATGTAATAAAAACACGCCATCTCCATCGGCTATGATATGAAAGCAGATATTGCATTACAGCGCCGCTGTGCCAAGGAAGCTCTCAATCACACGTGGGGGTAAGAGTTTAGACCAGTGGCGTACCCGACACACTCTGACATAACCCCTGTACCGGATCCTCTTTCAGACGTAGTAAATGCTTCTTCGTGCACTGAGCCAAGGAGCAGCACTGGTAGGCACAGGCAAGCTTTGAAGACTAGTCATCCCACCATTAAGGCACTGGAGAACTGGTTGAAAAACAGATTTGGAGGGATTTGGAGAGAGATAGAGATGAGAGTCGAGAATGACGATGGAAGAGTGAGGCAGGCCTCACATGTGGGGGGGAAGAGAGAGGGATGGCGTGGAAAGACGGAGGAAGACGCAGACAACGATGGACTCCTGGCAGGAAGAGAGGGAGAGAGAGGGGAGGAAAAGAAAGCCTGAGTGGCAGCGTAAGTCTGGAGGCAGGGAGAACGGCACAGGAGTAGGCATGGAGAGGAGGCGAGAAGAGGAAATGCCTAAAGATGAGGTTGTCACACTGGTTTAAAATGTCAAAGAGTAAGGGAAACTGGAAAAGGAGCTGGATTTTGCAGTCTAGCATCACACACGCGGACACGGCACACTGTGAGCGTGAACGCAGTCCATACAATATATCGGCTCGCCACATGAAAGCAATGAATCACAGCCCAGTATACCCCGAAGAATACAGTTATGCGCTGAAAACCTTCCACATATATAAACAAATTCAATGGCCCGGCGAAGTAGTTTTTCATTCCAACAGAGAAGGTCCCATGTGAGCATGATGGAATTGAATTCAAATCCTCTCCTTTAATTCCCTTTTCTAACATCTTTCATCAATATATAAACACTAAAAAAAATATATATTTATTTAGGTGCCAGATCGTGATTTAGTTCTCACTTGAGCACTGCGTTCCTGCTTTGTCATCCATCTCCAATCTAATTAGACCTTTAATATGCCGCTCACAGAATAGTCCAGAGGAATGCGGTAGGGGGGGGCAGCCACACAAAGGCAGGAGCAGGGGGGTGCAAAGTGCACATGTCAGCTCGAATTCCAAAGTTTGGACATCACAGATTTACCGTTCACGGCAGCAGCCAGACCGGACAGGGCAGACTTTCAAAATTCATGACACTGCTGGTCTATTGTTGGGCAGATCTGTATCATAATTAGGGAAGATTGAGGCAAATTGCTTGTAATTTTCTGGCTGGGTTGCCAGCTTTCATGTGAAATGCCATGCAAGGTCACAGTTTTGGCAAAAAAGGAAAAAAAAAAGATTTTCTGAATAACTCAGCTGCCTGAGGTGGGAACTTCTTCAAACCATGATGGGATAATCATCTAGGTGAGGGGCTGCTTCTCACATATTCCCCCGATTCTGTTGTGATTTCAGTCAGATATGAGTGCGTGATTGTTAGGACAAGTGCAAACAAGTACAAATATCATTACGATCCACATGTCCCCCCCCCCCGGGGGTTTGAAGTTTCTTTGCCCCACACCAGCAGCCTAGAACATTTAGTCATTTCCAGACTCGTGTCCTTGCTCAGAGAGAGCGCCGCCGCTACATTTGGCTACATTCCTGCCACTCCTTGCTGTCAGTCACACGCTCATGTAAAGTGACGCTTGTTTAGGTACACTTCTGTTGTGTGCTTGGTGGTGATGTCGGTCTGCATGTGGCTGAATGATTTAAAGCTGTGACCGGGCACCACCACCTCTTAAACAAACACTCGTGTCACAGTTGAAATCCCACATCATTTGCATGTGAATGCTGCCCACCGCATTCAACTGTCAATACGAAGCTGCTGCTTGACTGATCGGAGCCCAAAACTGGGACACGTCACTTATGATAAAGAGTTATCACATTAACGCCTGTGTCTTATATGGGTGCTCAAGTGGTGGCACACGAGATAAAATGCACCAATCAATACCACTAGGCTTATAGTAACTGCCTCCAATCCACAGCAGACACCCTGCAGGACTCCTGCTTTAATATTAACTGGATATTGCAGTGATTTTTTTTTTAATGATGGGCTCCAGTCTGGACCCACTCCCCCTCCTTTCTTCTCACAAAATTAAAAAAAAGGTTAAAATGATGTCTAAGCCCTTGCTCATCCAATATGATTCATGAATACATTATTAAAATAGGCTCCAAATGAATTCACGTCGCACGCGGGGGTCGGGGTGGGTAGTCTAATTTGGTTAACCAGGATTTGATTAAAGAAAAAAAACAGAAGTGAGGAGAATCCGATAGAGCAATGAGACATTTTCAATAGCTGACAGGCGATGCGCACTCCACACACCCACAGCCGGCCCTCACCGCTCCGTCCCCGCTCAGGAGGAATTCAATTGCTGTCGAATAACAAAGCTTACAAATTGCCTCTCATTCGTTAGCAGATTAACGCTCTTTTCACAGCACACCAACACAATTTCTAATCATTTCAAAGCTAATAGGTGAATCGATTTTCTTTTTCTTTTTTTTAAGCAAGCACCACGAAACCCCTGGAGAAATCCAGCCCAACTCCTCCCTCAGGTCCGTTTAGGAGAGCCAGGGGCAGGGTACAGTCAAATGAGACTAAATAAATAAAAAGAACAAGCATGAAAGCGAGTGTTTAACGTAAAGCCGCGCAGCCTCCTGCGGGCCGCCCGGACTATTTATCCCGGCGACAGTGAGCGTCAGCTCCGTGAATACCTGTAATTATACACGGTGGTGGAGGCATTCCTCCTCCGAGGCGGTGGAGCAGCCATAGCCCGCCTTATAAGCCTGCTAGCATGTCCGTGTCACTGAAACCCGGCTCTCTGCCTCGTTTTACTGCAAGAAGAAGCTTTTCCACATCAGAAAACTCTACTGGGTTTTTTTCTTTACTGCAGCCGACTCTCTCCAACCAGCCAGAAACTCACCTCACACTGCACCAAATCTGAGGTTACTTACAACCTTTTTTTCTTTTAGGTTTGTTTCAAGCGCCAGGTGCGCAGCGCCAAAGAATTAAGATAACTAATGTCCAAATTAGTGAAGTTAGCTAGCTAAAGCCTCGTCCGGCGCCCAGAATATCCGCAGTTTAAGTGTTTGGTGTGGATCAATCCGACTGGTGGTCACACCGGGGCGCACATTCAACACACAAACACCAGCCTCCACACACCAGCACACGGCCGAATAAGTGGACGTTCGCGCTGCCCCGCGTATCCTCCCGACGCCCGGCTCCGGGCTGGGTTCGGCTGGAGCCCCCGGCTCCTCAAACTCGTGGATAAACCAGTCGCCGAGAGCGGAGAACACACGGGGAGAAAAACACAACGATAAACTCACCACACGGAGCAATGGAGAGGGGAAAAAATGTAACCTAAATATTTGAGCCGGCTCCAGCAGAACCCGCTCCTTCCACACGGAGGAAAAGCCCCGCGCCGGAGTTTTCAGGGTACTTACGGGTTCAGGTGATCCTCCGGGCAGATTTCCTCGCCATGGTTTTAAATTCCAAAACTTGGGGACATTCCACTCTGGTCACGGAGCGGCGGTGCTCTCTCTCCGGCGGCTCCCTGCGTGTGAATGGAGAGGAGAGGAGAGGAATGCAACTCCGGCTGGAGCGGAGAGGGAGGAGGAGGGGGCAGAGGAGGCGCTCTCCTGCTGCAGTACCGCACCGAGCCCACAGAGGGCGCCCGACTCCCGGTCTGACAGGGACACGTGCGAGAGTCTTGTACACTACATTAATATTTTAAGTTTCCCACATTTACACATCCTCTTAATTCATTTTATGCTATTTATTTATTAATATATTGTTATGTTTTATATTTAACTTTGTTATTCGACTGTATATTTATAGCAGTAATCAGAAATTGAAGCAGGTTTATTGCCCAGAAGGTGCTCACACACAAGGAATTTGCCTTTGTATTTTGGTGCATTACAATAAACATTGTAAGAGAAAAGGGAAGAGGGCGTGAACTGCAAAAAACAAGAATTATATATGTAAAATAGAAAAATACAAATGCGATAAGAACATTTTTAATGTTGTTAGTTGTATTGTAATGAATTACTGAGAGGCCTGTTGGAACTTTTGTATACAGTCAATAATGTTCATTAAAAATGAAAATACACAAAGGACTCTTCTAGCAAACCCAGTTGTCCTGTAAAAAAACATGGAAAGATAGGATGCCTCAAACCCAGCATACATACTGTACTGATTGCTTTCATTGTCTTTGTCATATTTTAGCCATGGTAGTACAGTCGACAGGAAAGAGAAAGTGACAAAATACAAAGTCAGGAAAAAGACTGTTTTTATTGCGTGAAATGCAACATTTTCTCTGTGCCACATTTTGACATATTTAAAAGACCTTGTGGGAGTCTGACATTTGCTGTAAAAATGCTCTCAGAAGTGATCGTTTCATTTTACACAAACGTTTGTGACCGTAATGTCCACACTGCACGATATAAGTGCTGAGAAGCAAACAGAATTGAGTTGCTTCTCAGCTCTACCTTGGCACCAAACTCAAAGGGGTAAATAGAACAGAAACATATTGTTCATGTCTATCACTCCAACAAGTAAACATAAAAGTATTTAAGTCATCACTGTCACATTTGTCATTGTCATCAAAATGCATTTCAAAGCACCTTCCTGATTCAAAGTTTGGACTGAGCGACACTGGTGGCGAGCAAAGCCCTGAAAGGTGCAGCGTAGCCTTGATGTGGCGCAGAGCACTGGAGACCTGCAGGGTACAACTGGAGCAGAAAACATCTAAGCTAGATTTACAGTGAATGGTGTTTAAATTAGAAAATGCCCTGGGAGACAGGTTTGGTTGCGAGTTTCACAAAACAGGCGGGCTCCTAATTAAATGAGGAGGCCCCGGGCCCGCCTGTCGCATCCCATCAGCTGACACATTCACACTGACTAACTCACTGAGTGACACTCCGATGACAGATTCTGGATACAAAGCTGCGCCCGTAAGGCTATCCAGCCAACTTTTAATTCTTACTCTCTTCTTATGACAGGCAACTTCAAGACAGTGAAAGTGACTTTGAAAGCTGAATTTCAATATTCATCAAGCAGTCAGTGAATATCAGGAGCTTAGACAAAGTGTGTTTTGGGCAGTGTTCCATGACGTTTCTGCAGCAAGGAAGCTTTTGGGATAACCAAGTTATTCAAACAGGCAGCTCGGGTTACCAATTGCACTCAGGAGAGCAGAGAGCAAGATCTGGCACTAACCAGACCACCTGGCCCCATGCACCGAGTGTGTGTGTGTTAAAGAGAGGTAGGGGGAATGTGTATCTTTGATTGAGAAAGATAAAGACATTTGTGTGTGTTATGTGGATAAAAGAGCAGCTGAATTTCAGTGCTTGCCAGAAAACTTCCCCTGAGTCTATCACACCACCCAGCTTTCAATGGTTTTCAAAAGCCCACTGTCTGCCATTAGAAATGGTTGGTTTGGCCATAGTACTACTGAGAGATTAGCCTTACTTACCATGTGAAAGGCCTCTGGACAAAGCCATTCCCTATCTTACACTTAAACACTAACACATTGATTAGCTCTGAGTCAGTGCGGTTCACGTCCTTCCAGTTCCACTTCAGGCCTACTGTAAATTCTCATGGGAATATTTTTATGGAGTTTATGGAACGCATCAGCCTGAGCACAAAGTTAGCCTTGTGCTTCATCTCTGCTGAACGCCCGAGTCCGAGTCTTGTATCATGATAGTGTCAAGATACAGCACCTTAAAGATGCTTAAATACAACACGTGTCTCTTTTTATGTATACTGAACTGCAGTGTACAACCAAAAGTTGTTTTGCATACAGTGCTCAGTGCGTTTTTAAAAGAGCCAGATTAATCCTGGCTGTCGTGATTTGACTAGACAGTGCACAGACCCGGATAGCTTGGGCTGAAAGCACAGAGAATATTAAATAAATTTACACACGGCTGTTTGGTGGTTTGCTGCTGTTTTGCTCTCTATTTACTTCTTTATTTTATTCATGCACTATTAATGGGCTTGTGTTTGGCAAGAAGAACAAACATTTTAAGTGAGCAGAGAGATACAAGAACTGACTGATCAGAGAGAAAAGAGTCCCAGTTGTAGCTGAAAACCCACAAACGAAGATACACCAACCTGCATTTGTGCAGGCACACATACACATAGTTCTGTGCGAACATGCAACCAAGCAAGGACGTGCGCATTAGTGCTGTGCACCCACATACACTAAAAACAAAGAAGCACAGATCCTCACAGATTCTGCAGCTTTTCTATCTACGCTAGCTGAATAGAAAAGAAAAACATTAAAACAATAGACTTCATTCATAGAGAGACATTAAGATGGTCACAGTCTCATGCACTAGATAGAAGATAACGTATCAACGGATAATAACACACTCTAAAACAAACAAAGAACCCTATGCTTTAATTCTCAAAAACTGAGAGATGATCAGTGTTTGTAGTCAGTGCTCTTTCGCTGCCTATGAAAAGTAATTCTTTTTACTTAAAAGCAAAAAAACATCTGATCGGTGCCAATTAAATAAAACTAATCAGATTTAAGTCAGCGGCTGAAGTGCAGGCTTGGTGGCCTTGTAACCTGACATGGCGCAGCTCTGGCTAAACAGGTAATGAGCCATTAATTGGCTAACAACAGGATGGCTGACTGTTAGGTAGCACGGTTACAGGATATCATCTGGCTAAACCCGTCTGATCTGTTTGCACAGTCGCTCCAATCCCATTTCAGCTTTCAGGATCCTGGACCATAATGGACCCACGCCATCTGTGCACACCGCCATCACTTCAGGGCAGACAGTAACTTCTTGAAATACCTGTTCAGAGCTAAAGCACACCGCAGATCAAAATATCAGAATATGTTCCACTTGTTTCTGTCGAGATTGAAGACAATGACAAGATGTTTGAACTCTTTGAGTAAATAACTGCTGAAATACCTTCAGGATTCTTGTTTTTCTTCATTTCTGTGAGAATTTGTTTCGTGTTATCTTTCATTGCTCAGGTACTGACTGAACATACTGTTATAACAAGGAAACAAGGTCTTTCATGTGCATTAACTCCCACTTAAGGCAAGCTATTCATTGAGTTTGTTACTCACAGCGACAGGATGGAAATGTTTGTTTTTTAAAGGTATGTCGATGCCTACAACATCAGAAAGGGTGAAGTATGGTGTGCAGGGTTTCATAACTTTCTTTTCATTCCAGTACCAACAAACTGTTCCTCTAATGGACAACCAAGCAGGCTGATCGGCAACTTTTGCTGGTAAATCCCACTTTAATGACCAAAAGTGTTTTTTATTATATGTGCGTATAATTAGAATCATTTTTCAACTTTCAGTGGCGTCCTGATGATCACATTGTGCTATTTTATACATTTATGTTGTTAAACCTAATTACTCCAAGCTAATTGTGTTTGTTCCACATGCATGAGAAGTCTTTTAATATAATGATTTTCAGCAGGCAAATCGTTTGCTACAGAAAGTATTATACATGATGGATGCACTGTAGTGAGCAGCACACGTTTTACATATGTTTTTGAAATGAACAAACAACTTCCTTTGCACTTGTGAACATAAAATGCACGTGAGAAACGCAAAAGCTTTCATGACGTGTCCCTATTGTCGGATAAATCTCGACGGTATGGTCGGGAGCAAAGATCAGCAAAACAGACACTTATCAATGTGCGGCATATTGCAGATTATTAATGTTAAATATGACAAGACATCACTTTTAAGTGAATCACAAGTTCACATCTCAACACATGGGCTCATTAGGAAAGGCTCTGATCAAACAGTAACATAAGGAGACATCAAGAAAGTCATTAGAGGACTGCGCAACCTGGAGCTGACGGAGGTGAAAGTGTTTATGAATTTCAACATCATGCATATGCTACATGTTTGAAATAGTAATGTCTTAAGTAAGGTAATATGAGTTAAGAATATTTCCACCTTAATTATTCATTCAGAGTGCATTTTAGTTGTGGCAAACCTAAAGAGACTCTGGAGACTTGTTTTTTAAATTGCTGCAACCTTATAGGCAGGCTCATTGGCCATGATTTAATGTGCATCTTTTCAAAGACCTCAATTATCAATTAACTGTAAGTGTACACCACTGGGAATATCCTCAGTCGCGTCCACCACATTAACATCCATTAGAAGTGAATCACCTGTCTTCGCTGGAGCTCCTCAGCTGCTGAATGTTTTCCTCTGGGCTGCAATCTGTCATGGTGGGGAGAAAAAGACGGGTAAGATAATTTGCAATTGCTCGTGAATCATTTTAAGGCGCACACAAATCTCAAAATGAACAGTTTGGATCACACTGAACGAGTGGTAAGCCTCGAGACTGATTCCTCTCTTTATGACTGTGGCGGGGGAGCAGGCCCGCCATGAAAATACAGCAGATTTGTGACCTCATTTAGTGTCAAAACCAAACGCAGGAGGTCTCGTGTGAATTTAAGCACACATAATATCTTTAAAATCAAAAGTAATTGAAGTTTTGCCATACCACGGAGCTTTAGTGAGCCAATTAGCGGCAGAGGTTTTATGATGTATATAATTGAGATCAAAAGCAACAATGACTTTGATATGACATGAATGGAGCGACACGATTAGAGGCTTGTTGCGTTTGGAAGCTCACCTCATAAGTCGTACTTCAAACATAGCACTGTTTAATGCACATAACACTACTTTATGCTAAGCTAGTTAGCTTTCCCTCACCCTGCCCACCTGTTTCAGGAAGCTTGAAAGAAGCTCCCGACCTATTTGCTGCAGACATTTCTGAAGTGCCAAATCATAATTAAAATCTAGGTGAGGCAAACAGGACCTAATTAGTTCCAAACAGCCTCTTTGTGTCGTCCCCGCTGCCATCAAACACTCGACGTGGCCTTTCTTTGCCGGCCTCTGATGTGTGCGCCTTGGGGTGTGCATGGCGGGGAGACCGGCAAACACCAGCCTTGTGATTGAACGCGACGCATGTCGTTATGATCAAAATTACAGGAACTTGTGTCATGACTTTCTTTTGATATTGGCTTTTTTTATTCCTCACTTCTCGGACGTGACATTCAGAGGACAATGAGGAGGGAAGGAGAAAGAGGAGTGAAGACATTGGACGTTTGGCGTTGCTCTAGATGTAGGCTGCAAATCATAGCTGCTTTTGTAGATGTCCTTTAAGAGTTTAGCTCACTTTAAACTGCAATCCTACTGCTCAGCGTGTGGGCTTGAAACAACATTACAGCATACGGCTGAAAAATGATCACAAAGCTATCCTCCTCCAGCATGTCACAAAAAACCTGGTTTGATATCGACTGCATTCCAATTGAGATCCTTACACAAAACAGTGTTTCTGTGATAGTTTATGAAATATCTCAACAAGGCCAGGCAGGGTCTGAATTTGAATAGATTGCCATGAAATTTAGTACAGATATCTATGGACCGATCCTAATGGCTTAGGTGATCCCCTGACTTTAGCTCTAGTGCAATGAGCGAGCCAAAATTTCAATTTGTCCAATACTTTATGACCAAATACCTGCAACACAAACTATATCCCCATCAGCCTCAGCTATGCTTTGTGCTTTAGTGCTAATCAGGAAATGTTAGCATGCTAACACAATAAATTAAAATGGTGAAAAGTTAAACATTACTTGCCAAACATCAGCTTTGTTGTTGTGGGTATATTAGCAATTAGCTCAGAGCCTTGCTGAGCCGCTGGCATGGCTGTAGACTCTTTTAGTCTTGTTTAATTAATGATACTGGAGAAGAATTTATATCTCTTTGAAATATTTATCATGTTTTGTAAGGCAGAGGCTGAGAGATGTTTAAGTAATAAAATGTTTCTTGCATGTTTTGAAGCTTACAGTGAAATCCCTGACTTGCCCCTGAGTCCTGAGACCATTCTGTTTGGTTTCAGACACATGAACAGGGTTTCATCATCGGTGCTGATCTTGGATCAGCTCAGCCTCTTACATCAGGTTGAATGAGACACTCCTACTCTGGGCGACTTGATACATTTTGGTCCAGACCTTTTCCTGGGTATCCGTGGGGGATAGTGTGTCAAAACATCTACTTCTAATGACTGCCTACTTTGTCTAGCTCATTTTAAAGCGGGAGCCTCGTGCCAAGCCTTTGCCCGTGCCAGGTTTTAGCTGTCTATGACAGTAACGGTTTTAGTCATATCTTGGCAGGTATGCTTATGCCGAGGGTTTCTCTGAGCAGGAAGTTTGGGCTTTGGCTGCTGTTACATTAACAGGGTCTGTCATCTCAGCTGGGCCCAGAGCTGAAATCAGATCCCACACACCTCTGTGCATAACAGTGATGGATCGTGTTGCCTCTTGACCACTGAGAACTTGCAGAACAACTAAAACCCAAGACACCCATGAAAGCTCAAAACTAAAATGTTGCACCTGTGTCTAACGAGTCCTTCTTTCAGGTGTAAAACCAGCAATGTTTGCATTAAGGTGCCGCTGATGCTGTTGACTTTTTGGAGCTGCTTTGCAGTGATCAGGCACTGAGTTCTTGCTAAAAAAACAAAAACAGCTAATGCTGTCACAATGCCTTTTTCCCCACGTTACCTGCAGTTTCATCATCTCTTGGGAGCTGAAGCTTTTGCCACAGACGGTGTCAGGCTACATGCTGTTGCTGTGTCTTTAACTCTCTCCTGTACTGTAAAGCTTGGTCCCATCTTGCCCTTGACAGAGGAGCTTGTCACCCTCACACAGTAATTATACCAGAGCTGACGTCTCTTCTTTCCATTGAATTATTGAGAAGGTAGAGAGGACACAGGATCCCATGTAGTGAGAGACAGCACTGTTCACATCCCAGCAGCCTCAGGGTAAAAAAATCCAAAATGGAGACTGCTGCACAGAAACAGGCGGCCTGCAGATGATACTGTTGAGTCTTTGTTGTCCTTCCCAGAAAGTTGTCAATCAGCATTGCTGCAAACACTCAGGGTTGCATCTGTGCAGACACATTCCAACAACACAATAAGTTTTTCACTGTATCAGACACATTTTGAATCTGTCTGATAGAGGCCAAAAAATTAGGCAAAAAACTGAGAGTTGTGGACGAGGGTTTTCAGTTATGCACACAAGCTTCTTTGTATGTATGCGAGGCTTCCAGGATAGACTGCCAGCTTATGCAGGATGTGTTTTACACCCCTTTGGCAACTTGAAACTACAGAGGCATTTGTGATTTATAATCTGTGGTGCCAGTAGAAATACCGGGCCCCTTGAAGACAGCTCAACAACAGCCATAACACAATAAATATGATGCATGGTGAAATAAGATGAGCATTCCTGTCCTTTTAGGGTTGATAATACAAATGTCAGTACAGCAGACTTCAGCAGGCAGGCTCAGACCCTCAGACGAGTGTTTTCATCGCACAGGAAATCCTGCCACGCTTACGCAGAGTCTGCAGCTTGTGGCATCTACAGCAGATATACATTTCATGAGATGCACAGCAACCGACCTAAGCTGGAGAGCGTGCACACTGTGTTTCACTTGTCGTGGCAGGTTTGTGTCACGGTTTAAATGGGACTTAATTTATTGCATGAAAAGTCAGTGTGTCTGTTTGAAAACCTGGTGTCCCATTCACTGCCAGCATGTAACTGAAGCTCCAGCATTTGGCTCCTGGTTGTATAAATGACTCCTTTTTTTCCCTAATTCTACGCCGAACTGCACAAGGTCATAGAATTAATGTAGAATGTGCTCTCGCAGGAGTGGATTTTCCCCACATGCACGAAGGCTCAGATTTGAAACCAGTGGAAAGACTTAAACGTAAAGTAATGATGGTGCTGCCAAGAAAACAGCTGAAAGTAGATAGGTGTTAGAATAGCACCTACAGGACAGACAAAAGAAAAAACCTTTCACCTTATTTCTGTGCCAAACTCACCTCTTCGTTCATAGTTACCATGGCACCATGGGGGTTGTAGATCCCACATGACTTTCCTCCATTCTGCCTCCTCTGTGTGTGTGTGTGTGTGTGTGTGTGTGTGTTATGATTCGATTTCACATTTTTACTGAATCTTATGCGCATGAAGACTGGAGGCAAATTGAATCACCCAAAGATTGTCCGGACACATCGAGAGACTCATGAGATGAACTTGTCATCACTGCGACCCAAGAGAAGTGACATTTAAGATAATGAATAGAAAACACAACGAGCGCTTTGTGTTGGATTCGAAGCCAGACGAACTGAGCACTCAATCATTGCTGATCATTTCGGCATTTCTCACACCCAGTGGCTCGAGCTTTAGATTACACATTTTATGAAAACATTTTATGGTTTGGAGAATCTGTTTTGCTTCTTCTGAGGGGGGTCACAAGATGTCACACTCAGTGCTTCTTATATAATCCACACCAGGGAGTTTACATAATCTACTCTGTGGTGAGACCTTGAGGTTTCTGTAGGTTTGTGCTCAAGGACTTGATGTTATTTGCTTACCTGAGAATTTTTCAGTTCTTCTGTGGACACACACACACACACACAGACACACACAGACACACACACACACAGACACACACACACACACACACACACAGAAAAAAAAGTCTCCTTTTCACAAGCTGTCTTCCACACAGGAACCCATTACAGAGAGAAAAGGTGACATGTAGGAGTAGCACAGGATGGCTGGCCTCAGTTCAGTGCCTCCATCTCCACCCCTGACAGAGCAGTGAATGGCCCTCACTCACAGCTGTCCCGGACTCAGTCAGCCAAGCACAGCTCAAACCTGGAGAACAACACGATATGCTAGGATGCTAAGATGCGCCTGGCAGTGCAATTTTCCTCCTGGAGGAGATAAAGGGACGGGGAGTTATTTAAATGCTAAACAATGCGACCTGTTGCTGTAACTCCAGACAGCTTCCTGATGACTTCCTGGTTGGATCGGACATACAGGATGCGATGCGTGAGACCATATGCGGAAAGTGGAGAAATCCTCTGAGGTTAAAGGGCTGAAGGGCGCAGGGTAATTTTACTGGCTTGGTGCATATAACCAAACATTGTGGGAAGAATCTACTGTCTGCAATCATAACAAGCACAAATGTGTGCAAATGTCAAATTTAGGCTCACTAAGATATTGAAAATTAGCTGCTTCCTAAACAAAGTTAGCCTGATTTTATTAGAGTGTCTACACACACCTGCACTATATCACATGTTAAGCTACAGGCCAATCCAGGTTGATACATGTACTAAGTCACAGAAAATAGGCACAGAATGTAAAAAAACTTACCAAACTACGAATTACAAATAAAAGCTCCCATATTGTCCCAAATCATGCAGTATCACTAAGACCAGGTATGGTATCCTAAAGAGAGCTGGATATTTGATGTTTGATATAATTTCTTTATGCAATCTTCAAAACCATAGCGGCAGCCAATCATCTATAATGTGTACAGCATGAAAAAAGTTGATCATTATTACACATACTGTGACTGCCTTCCTGCAGTATAACACAGACCGCAATTAATGCTGTCTCTGCACAACTTCATCAAATATGACACACAGCTTGGTGCCATATGGAGGAGAAAAAAAACGATACACGTTGTAAAAGGAGGAAGCTTAATCAACGCTCGCATGGTATTAACAACCCACAGAGCCACTGGTTGATGTGACAGGTAGGGAAAGGAGAAAAATGGAGGTGTGGATTTATGGGAGGATTCTTTCTTTTTATGTCTCGTACATAGTGTGTGTTTAAATGTTTGCTATTGATGTGTGGAAGTGGGGAAAAATGTAGGCTAAGAATGAAGAGGGAGCGTGAGGAGAAACACGGTGAAGGCTTGAGGAAGCAGTGGGTTTTTGCAGGTTTAGATTTTTTATCGTGCTTAGAAGGAGCTGTCATTTCTGGCCACTGTTGTGTTGGAGCAGAAAAATAGCCTTCCTTATTTTGCTCTGCATGCACAACAACCATAACAAAACTGGCCTCATTGTCCTGACCAAAAAGCAGTGGTAGGATGTAAGGCACAGGTTAGCAGCACTGCCTCTTCTTTTTCCTCTTCACATATTAGATCTTCAGTTTTAGTGTTCTGGCCTGTCCGATCGCCACCTGTCCTTCCCTTAAATTAATAATCTCTGTTTAAAATATGGATGTTTGTAATTCAGTTATTTTGTAAAACTTTAAAGCTGGGAATCATCACCCGGCTTTGCAGGTGTACCTCAGCTCTACAGGGCATTTTAGCATCTTTCAGCTCATTGTTTTGGATTTAGGCTGCAGCATGCAACTTCATTGTTTTGAGTCACTCCCACCACTCTACAGCAGGCAGCAGCTTTCAGCCAAAAAGCTCTGATAAACGCCCTGTGCACGTTCTGCCCAGCACCAAACGGCAGACAGACAGACAGACATGAGCGTTGGCAGCTAAAGAGAGAGATATTTCCTCCAGAAGAGAGTGCAGAGACAACAGGGCTATAAAGAGAGTGAGTATTTGATGCTCATCCATGAAGCCAGATGCATGATTCAAATACAATCCTCATTCCAAAAAAGTTGGTACGTTGCGTAAAACGTAAAAACAGAACTGTCATTTGTAAATGAACTTGAACATGAATTTGTAAATCAGGGAGGAAGAACACTGCTGACTCTAAATACTTACTTCTCAAATGCACTTTAGCTAATTCTCATGATTGCCATTAAATTGCATTTAAATTTTAAGTAGAGGTAAAATTACCGTCACAATTCCTTCAGTTTATTTTCTTCCAATTGCTCTTAAAAAGTTCTGCAAGTGTCAGCGTGGCCGTTTTATCAAGGGCACTGTTCCATGTTTGCAGCCAACATGTCTTAGCTCGAGGCGATAGTGAGCAATAACTGCACCCATAATACAACCTCACCACACTCTCACTTTACTAGCGGCTCCCAGGATTTCTATGAGGCGTTTCACTTTAAAACATCCAATCTGGTCAACTGACCTAAACCGGCAGCAGCAATCAAATTTACAGCGTACGGTGGGAAATATATATGTTGGCTGGCATTTTGTATTAAAACAGGGAAATGATCATATGAACAATGTGTCACCATTATTTAAATTGTAAACTGATATAATGGACTTTTGCTGCTCATTTAGTGAGATGTATGAGGTTGATGTGACTAATGCATAAAAGGATGTGTGGATTTTACCAAGATGAGCATATCAGCCACGAGCACAAGTGGAACATCTCCCCACTAAGCAGCATCCTTTCCCCCAAAAACACCAGAACAGAGCACAGTTATGAATGCGAGCTATTGTTTGCTATTGTATATTGTGTTTTGCAGAGCACAGAAGAAAATAAACTACATCATTCTGTCATTTCTTTTCTTCAGTAGGTGTCCTGTGACAGCAGAAAGAAGAGGAATGAAAAGCAGTGGGTGTGCTGAAAGGTGTTCGCACAAACCAGCAGAGCTTTCTCTAACTGCATTTACTCACTGTATGAAACAGAAATGATGGCAAAATTGCTTCTCGATTCATTTCTCTAAACTGAATGCAATTGCAATGAGTGTGACAAGCTGCAAATTGTGCACTCCCAAATGTTATTAAGCAATGCAGACAGGTAATCAAGACGAAGGAACTGCACTGAGCTCTATTGTGAAATGTTCATCTCACACAATATTTCCCTTTGTCTCAGTGCACACCCACCCACACACACTCACACACACACACAAACGTACGTGCAGAAAGCTCCAGTGCTATGGATGTACTTATCTAATGACCTTGTACACGTAGTAAAGATATCCCCATTTGACACAGCTAATTGGTCGACGTGTCAGAGGATGTTTAGCGGCTTAGGAAATCACATCTGCCCATTGATTTCTCCCCACTACACCCCCTCCATCAGACATTGTACTGCTTAATCCAGTCTACAACTCTATTGTTGTGAATCCTCAATGGATTCTCAGGCAGAGGAGGAGGCGAGCGAGAAAGAGAGAGGGAGGGAGATCGAAAGAGAGGAGAGAGAACAAGCGATTAAGAGGCACTTGGGATGGGGAAGGTAAATTAGAGACTGCGGGCTTGTGTGCGTGAGAACGAGAATCAAACAACGGCGTAGATGCAATCAGAGAGATCGGGGCGCAGGAGAGACCGCAGCCATGCTCCTCCGCTGCACTGGAGCATATTTAATGGCAGGAGGTTGTCGTGCAGCGGTATGCCTTCACATGCTACTGTGTCATGCTACTTGTGTCGGTGCTGAGCTGCTGTGCCAGCTGAAGCGTGCGAGGTTGTGCCGTGGCATCTGCGCTCAGCTTTAGGCTTGTCTGCCCTCTGGTTAATAAGTAGATATCTTCTGTCTTTCTGCGGCGCTGAATCTTATGGTACCTTTAAAGCCACTTTTAGGGTCACGGCGCACACGCATAGACATACAAAAGCTTGTCATCTGCGTGTGTTCAAATAAGTGCTGAGTTGTATCAGTGAAAGTCTTTGTTGTGAGAAAAGCACATTCATGCTCAACTGATTTCTTTAGTCTTACAGAAAAAAATCAGTCAAATAATGCAGCAAGAGCAGTCAGTTCATCCAAATCACAATGAACATTTTCTCACTATCCTGAAGTGGCATCTAGCTGCATGGTTAGTTTCAGTTTGATGTGCCATTCATAAGTAGCTTTGGGCATCCAGAAGGCGATACCATAAATGAAGCAACACTGAAACTATTCCACCAGGGTTAAGCAGGAAAATCAGGTCTTTATGACTCTCTCTGAACTGACTCTTTAAGTTTTCTTGTCTGCTTACGCTGCACAGAGAGACGGTGCACCATGGCAGCCGCTATGATAAATGCACACATACAAACAGAGTGTCTGTAAGCTGCCAGTACAGTTGCTATGGAAACAAAGTTTTCCGGTTCATATACAAATAAAGCCTTAGATTTTTTGTGACCTTGGCTTGCTGGCCGGACTCCGTCTTCATACTCCAGCCCCCACTGCATCACGCTCTGCAGATAGTCAAAAACCTGCAGTTGATCTAAAACACATAAAAGGTTGGTGTTGCATCATCGCATCCAGGCACGCCACCACTTTTAGTGCAGCAGTGGTTCAGGTGATTGTTAGATGACAAATCTTTTCTTTCGCGTCATGTGCAAACAGCATTATCCAGCCTCGTACACTGCTAATTCACAAGCCTTTTAACTTATCACAGACGTGAGCCGCTTTAAGACGTTCGCCAACATTGACACATATTCACACGTTCAAACACCAACCTTGCTCATTTCTGTTTGCAAATTAATGGTTTTTCAGAGCTCACGCACAAGGTTCATACCGAGAGTCTTCTTCCAACACAAGACCGCTCTGGATGGATCCCAGCCGTCATCTCTTATCACCACTGGAGCAAAGCAGCAACTTGGAAAATAACTACACCATTTTTCACACCGACTGTCTGAATGTTGTATTCTGAAACTGATCTTCCAGTTGAATAACTGTTTATCCCCCTGGCTGAATCGCTGACATGTTAAGCGTCACATAGATAACTTCAAAGGCAGACACAATATTTCATATCAAATGGCTGATTTTTGCCTGTGATCCACTGGCAGTAAGATAGACAGAGGCCAGAGATGTTTCTGTAACGTACTGCTTAAGAACATCAGAGCGTTTTGTGTTCTTTATATGGAAATGTTTTTGTTTTTTTTGTTCTTTACAGATCTGTGGGAAATGATTTATAGAAATGTCTCTGGATCAAGCTGTACTTGCCCCATGAAAGCTTGAAAAGTGGTTGTGAAAATTTCCGACCTTGAACAGCTGCTTAGTCAGTTATGAATCATGACAGTTACAATGACGAGTTATCTTAACAGCAAAGGAAGCAAAACATCCACTGAAACTTCAAATCACGACATCATAATCCACGTCTCTGTCCATTCACCGCCTCTGCGGCGTATGTGTGCAACTATTCCAAAGCCCCTGTTTATAGTGCAGTTAGCTGTTAGCAGTCAGAAATGGCAGCTACAGCTGCTAACATTGCCCGCCTTGGCAAAGGTGCCCTTAAACAACTCCACAGGCTCCCCACCCACGAGTCAAATGTTTTGCATTTAACGTGTAGAAATAGAAGCTTCCAGCCCACGGTTTGGAGGTATCCTGGCCATCAACAGGTAGCTTAGCCCTGCAGTGACTGCATGAGGTCCTCGCAGTGCAGCCACGTGGTTCACACTCACCATCTCATCTCTAAACAAAACCATGTTAGCAAGAGAGCTAACACACGGCATGCGGTAGCCACCTTCGTCACCTCCAGCTAACACATCCTCGTCCAGTCTGTTCACTGAGACAAAATGATATCAGCCCTCCCACCCAACTTCTGGCAAAACAGCAAACAAGCTGAACCCCCAACATGGAGGGATTACTGCAAATGTTGTCATTTTAAATTGTAATCCCTTACGCTACTTAATTAAAAATGAATGAAATAGCTAATAATGCCTTATTCAATAATATTTTACTGACAAACGTTCAACTAAATATGGCTTTTTGCACAGGGTGTGTGTTGCTAACAGTGCAATTACCTGCTAGCAGTTAGCAGCCGCGGCTACACTTGTTTACAGTGGTTCCTAGGGTTCCTTTAAGTGCAATGGTTTCCAAAAGGGACTCAGACAGAAAAGTGCCAGAACTTTCACAAGCTGCATATAAGAGATGATCATGCGCTCCCTGTTACTTCAGCTCTCTACAGCCTCCAAACTGCTGTTGAAAATAACACCATGAGGTGTTACAGCATGGAGTGTTAATGTGTGTGTGTGTGCGTGTGTGTGTGTGTGTGTGTAGTGGCTGGGAGAAGGCCAGACAGACAAACAGCAGTCATACATCAGGGTCATGTGCAGTGTACGTCAAGGTTAAAGGCGCCGCCAATGGGTAGGCTGCCCTCACAGGTTCTCTGCCTAGAAACAAAGTGTCCGTGCGTGTTCGTGTGAGTCTGGTGCAGAGTCGGTTAGACAGATTCCTGAGCTGCCTGTCCGTGTGAGAAGCATGAAGTCATGGTGCATCAATCAGCAGCCTGCCGTCTCAGGTGCCAGAACTTCCATGGTACCTGGAGCGCTGGAAAACGCTGAGACTGCACTTCATACCTGGTTAAACATCGTCTCTAAACCCAACAAAAAACTCACTTTACAGATGTCGTCCTAAAACAAACCTTACTCCCTTGCTTCCACTAACTTTGCTTAGCCCAGAGACCCCTGCTGCTACCATTCATTCACTCTATTTTTCCTCCTAAAATTGGAAATAGTGGGAATAGAAATCATGTGACGCTGCATGTGTCCTTTGAGATAACGTGCCATGGTTATACCAGAAATTTCTTGTCTTTAGAGGAGAGCGGGAGAGGGAGTGGAGAGAACTAATAAGCTCTCTGAAGTACACAGTGTACGTTGCACATGTCTAATTTCAGGGTCAGAGGACGGATTGCACAAAATGTTTTTGGTCACACGTGTTTCTTTGTCACGCACATACACAGCAGACCTGCATAACAGCATTTGCGCACGTGGCCAAAAGATTTTGGATTTGTTTGTGTCTTTTGTGTATGTGGAATTCTGCCCCTACAACTTTTCTTTTGATGACCTTTTCCTTTTGATCTGTGTTCTGCAATATTTTTTCCTGTACAACAAAAAGCCACAGACATGATTGATAATGCATGCATGCTCTGCTGGCTGCTGGCACATTGCTTTGATCTCCGTCAAAACTGAACGAGAGGAGCTGATAAAATGTAGGGCAAGCATCGTTCTGCTGGGTTAAAGGGAGCTGGTGGTGCTCGGAATAAATGGTGAGACCTAGCCGCTATACAGTGTTACTGACAAACAAACTTACACACGCAGTCTTGAAATCAAAGCTCTTTTTATCCGACTGAAATGATGCTCTCAATCATTCTCCTAAGGGCTGCACTGGCCTCTCTCTCACCCCAATGGGAATTGCACCAACAACCTCTGCTTACTATCTCTGCTGAAGTGTCAAAAGAAAGACAAGCGGAATCACAAGTTGAATGCAGAAATGTCTTCTTGCACACACTGTATATAGGCTGGATCTACAGTGCTGCGGCAGCTTTGGCCTTTCCATAAGGGGCTTCAAGACCAAACACACACACACATCAACACACACAGCATCGCTCATGCACTCCCCTTCTCTCTCTCTCGGTCTAACAGCGCTGCTAGAACATGCATGTATTATTCATTTAGCAACTAGCAGGATGTGGGGCCTTGTCAAGAACTGAACCCACCACGGCGGCGAGCAGAGGGAAGCAGGGAGCAGCGGAGGGGGATGGGAAGGAGGAGGAGGAGAAGAGAAAGAGTGACAGAGGGGGAGAAAGATGGAGAGAGGTTTTATCTGGTGGGCCAGTATCTGAGGGTGTAGATACAGTAAACACCTGACATTACAGCAATGCACAGGCACCGGATAAGCCTCATATGTCTCTTGGTGGCGCGCACGCACCCGCTCCCTCAAGAGCAACGTATCCCCACACTTCTTTCAAACAGGGAGTTGAACCCACAACCCCTCTCCACCCCCCCAACAGAGCTATCTCTGCAGGAGGAAATTGCCGTTGAAGTTGAGGGTAGCCTCTCGGCTCACAGCGGTGTCACCAAAGCTAAATCTAGGTGGAATATTTCAAACCCACAGCCCGCTGAGATTGGCTCCTGTGTCTCCTCTGCATGGCTAATCTTAAACAGCAATCTGACTGGCATTTTCTTCCCCTCTCAGGCTGTCACTCAAGAGACATTTGTGGTTGAAAGAGTTGCAACACTTATGAGCCATTACTCTGAAGATGGGCTTGCATGCTCCCTGTATGAGAGGGGGTGGGTGGAGAGGGCATAACAGAGAGGAAAGAAAGTGAAGAGAGGGATGGGGACAGATGACGGAGGGAAGAGGGACGGGGGATGGTAATAAAGGGTCAGACAGAGGAAGGTGAAGAGGGTGAATGAAGTAAGAGGTAAGGGAGGAAAACCAACTTCTCTATATGGATGGAAGTGATGAAAAATTGAGCCTGGGGGGGACAAGGGAAATTAAAGATGGACTATACACACACACGGGTTTAAATGGGGTAAATCTCAAAGGCCCTGAGGATGCGCACATGACTGTGTGTGCAGTGAGCACATGGGTGCAGTGGATAGAGGGCAGATAAAGGCCAAGTTGTTGATAGCAAACATTTTGAAAAGTTGTTGTTATTCTGTTTACTTCTTTTGAGATGTTACAAACAACTCATTTCAACTGATAACTTTTGCTGTGATTTTTTCCTTCTGTTCTGCTGCATTGAAACACATTTTGCACACCTGCTTGTGCTACTTAAAGCTGCTTTAATCAATATCTTCGTATTAGCAATAGTTCACATGGCTATGTGTAACATGAAAGGTCCCAATCCTAGTGAAGTATCACAGAAGAGCATCTTTCAGCTCTTGGTTTTGGTTTTATGATCTGCAGCTTCACTGGTTTGTTTCCCTCTCATTGCCGAGAGTCTCATCAGTGTTGTTTCTGCAGCAGTTTTCAGTGAAAAAGCTCTGAAAACTCACTGATATCTTCCCAGCACCAAACAGGAGGTAGACAAAGTTAGAAAGTAGCGAGTGGAGCATTAAGAAGCTAAAATCCCTGCTATTCCTCTCAATAGTTAGTAGAATTAATGCTAATGTTGCTCTCCTGAATGTATAAATTTGCAGCTATTGACTAACAAATACTCCATATCGACTTAAAAGGTCAGTGTGTTTTTTATAGTTTGCAAAAAACATTTATTAACTTACTTAATGTAAACTTGTTACTAACAAAATAACAGAATTGGGGGTCCATTAGCCAGCATGTGTGGAATAAGTTTTACACATCCCAGTGGTATTATCAAAAAGACACCGTGGCAGACAGTAATGCAGACTCAAACCAAGTCAAATAGTCTTCTGAAAGAGGTTCTGACACGTCACGGTAGGAAAAACACACATAATGTAAATAACAAAATGAATGATGGCTGAATTCCATTTTGCAGCTTCAGCGTCAGGGTCCTGGTGTTGTTCATGCTGGTCCCCTGCCTCCCAAACATGGCTTACTGGGACACTGGAGTAGAACTGAGCCATTGTTAATGTTATTAATCACAGCTGTGTTTTTCCTGCCACAAAGTCAAAATGTCTGCGGTAAACAAGGCCTGTTACGGGTGACTGCACATAGACTGCACCAATTTTCATCAGCATTGTTCCATTTACCAAAAAACAAAACAATATGCTAATTTAAAGATGCTAATCCCATGCAAATTCAACACAAAGTGCCTTTAAGGTATCTGTACACATGAATTTATTTTGCTGCTGCAGTGCAGTGACGTACAGACAAAAGCCAACAGCAAAGAAGAAGGGAGGAGCAGCAGTGCTTGAACCAGGAGTCGTCACTGGCGATCAGTCTGGCTCCCCTGACAGGCGACATTTGGACAAACAAGGACCAGCGCTGCTGTGAGTAAAAACAGGGCCCAGGGGAGGGGCCGGCCCCAAACCGTGTGGCCCACCCTGACCCGCCGCCACCGAGAGCGAGGGCACGTCAGCACAATCACATTATGCTAGATAAATGCCCAGCCTGCGCCAAAATATGTATGGCTTCTTTATAACAGAAGGCTGCCACATGGCCCAATTTATAAAAACACTAACTTGTGACTCTGAAGATAACACTGTGTGTACGGGGGAGCATGAGTGTGTGTGTGTGGCACCAGCACATGGTTATTATGCCCTGGAGCAAGGCTGAAGACAGCTGCACAGTTGTGAAGACAGTAGAGAATAGAAAGGGCCTGCTGAACGTGATTTCTCCATACTGCACACTCATAAAACGGAGCCTTGTGGCCTGAGAAATCCTTCAACTAGTCCATCAACAGGCACATTGTGCGACACGAGACATTCATAACTGTTAGTGCCCTATTCCTTCTTTTATTCGAGACTTACCATAAAGAGTTTAAGCAAGTCTAGGATGTGACATTTATCTATGCACTACCACAACTGTGTTACGTCTGAAAGGCCTTGCTTGTGTGTGATAAACCGCAGGAGGGTTGAGGTGAGGAGCGTTACAAACCCTCCAAAGCCTGTTCAATCAACTTCTCCCCTCAGAACAAAATGCTTTGCTTTCAACTGTTAATCTCGCCCTCAGAGTAAATGAGAGTTGCTGGCATGTTGGCAGGTGTCATTACCCAACAGCCCACGGGGGCGAGGGATTCACAAACAGGAAGTGATGATATTACACCCCCCCCCCCAGGCTGCGGATTCCCGTCAGGTCTGCAGGAATGCTGTTATTGTCATTACAAAAGCGCTCGCTTGTTCGTCAGCTCCTGCAGCCGCAGCTATTACTTTACACGGTGAAGATTAAAACAAGAATCACCGCCATTTTTCATAACCCTCCTTCTGCTGCAATAACCCTTCTCTTGAATCCAGAAGAATTTTATATATTTAATTCAAGTTTTTGAGTAGATTTTGGGAAGATTAATATTTTGGATGAAGTGAGGAGAAGCGAGAAGTGATTTCCCCCGAGGCGGAGCTCCAGGCTGGAGGAAGGACTGCTGCTGGTTGATTACCCCAGCAAGAGTGAGCAGTGTGTGGAAGCGGAGAACGGGGGAGCCCCCTTCATGGGCTCCGAGGAAGAGATCCATACTCTGGGAATAAGTTAATCCCATAATGACTTCCGAAGATGGCAGAATCGGATCGGCTTTCTCAGCTCGGATAAGAGAAGGTAAGAGAGAAAGAGGGAGGGTGAAGGAGAGGGATAGAGGGGTTAGAGGAAGAGGAGGGAGAGCTGGATAACTCCTGTCTACCCCGGGGCAGTGTAATTATATCTGAGGATGAGATAAATGTCCTTTTAAACACACTCCCTTGCATACACACACACACACACACACACACACACACACACACACACACACACACTTACCCACACAGGTAACGTGTAGATGTTCCAGACCTTGGGCATTTCTCCACAAGTCTCCAACTGAGTGAGTGATTTCTCTAAACTGCACCCTTGGGCCGGCGTACGACCATAAGCCAGCCTGTCAGGAAAGCGGGACACATATTTGGTTAACTTCCCAGCACCGAAACACACACACACACACACACACACACACACACAAGCAATCTGGGGAACGTGGGCCAGCAACGGTGTGAGAGGGAAATGGGTGATAAAATCCTCATTTTCCTTCATTGCCGGGTCGTTTGTCTTCGTCGCGCAGGCGGCTCGACAGTCATGGAAATGCTGGCCGGCAACCGAGAGCTGAGTCACGTCAGGCGTTCATCGATCATTCGACTGTTTACTGTTACTCTCACTGGCTCTTTTGTTCTTTCTTTCGCTTCCTCTGTCCAACTATCCCTCACTTCACCTCTGTCTCACGCTCACATAAACTCTGTTTGTACGTAGCATGGCCCCACACAACATTTCTGTCCGTCTCTCCTCCACAATCTGCCATTAATTTTTGCTAATGGACAAAAACATTCATACAATGGAAGGATATTAATGGATGTTTCTCAGCATTCATGGAACGGACCCTGGTGCGCAACCTAAGACTAACATTGTAAAGCAAGTGCTCTGTCAGCAGAGGAAACAGACTTTTTTCTCTGCATACAGGGGGAAATTGGCAGTATTTGTGGAAGTGTGAGAATATCAGAAATAAACTCCCTCTGAAATATACAGCAGCAGAGTAAACTCAGCAGAGCAGCCAACCTTGCTAACACTGAAAAGGCCTCCAGCTTGCAAAGTTGCAGCCTCATCTCGTCTCTTTTTTTTCAGCATCAACAAAATAATATGTTAGCCTATTGCAATTGACCATACGCTAACCCCCTTCCCCGAACAGCAATTGTCCAACCGTAACTCTGCACAGAAGGCCTGTCAAGTTCTGGATTGCTCTGCGTGTCAAAGTGGTGTGCACGGGGCGTACAGAGAGTTTCCAGGGTTCAGTTTTATGCTGGGATCAGATTTTTGTCTTTGACGATGGTCACCATGTCAGATCTGATAATCACAGTGCCATAAACTCTTGCCGGGTCTTGGTTTGGTGACTGGCAAGACTACATGTGTGACCCCGACCAATCACGCCACGTCATATTTCACGATCATGTGCAAGGTCAGAGGTCATCGTGGAGGCGTGTGAAGCAACTGTCAATCATGGCGACAGAAGCGCTGTGTGTGATGCTGGCGGAGTTGTGCTCCTGGGTGGCACAGAGAGGCCAGCATCCCTTCTCCTGCTCTTCCCCATGTTTACCTGACTGTGCTCTGGAGAGAGCACCTGATTGGTCTACACTGAGGAACACATCGTGGGACATGTTGCACTAAGCGTGTCAAGACGAAAAATTCTGACATGCTACACTTTTTGTCAGGATGTTGTTTATCATATCCAAGTACTCGATGCCCAATTGTTGTTCATAATCAGCCCTGGTAATTCGTCAGCCATGACAAAGTCATCTCAAAATCGGGCAAGGTTCATGTAGTCTGATCCGAGCATCAGTTATTTCTTTACTCTTTCAAAAGCCCCAAAACACAACAGCAACAATTGTAAGACACGGATTAAACATGTGTCTGTGCTAAGTTATGCTACACATGTTAGCATAACCTCGGTAGAATATTTCTTCCGCAAAACATTAGCATAACTTAGCACCACCAACATCCATCTGATACCAGGGCTCTCAAGTCAAGTTTTCGGTCTCTTGTCACACACTCCTGCCACCCATGTCTGCCATGAAGTCGAGCCTGTCACTTACCTGTCAATCAAAAAAGGAAAGGGGCGGGCTAAGGTAACGCAAGAACCAATGAAAAAAAGCATTGTTATCACGTGATTCTGCTACAGTGGAAACCACGGAAACTGATCGGATGAGCTCTACATTGGAACACAGCATGGAACAGAGTAAGTCATATTTAGTTTTATTATTACAACAAACTCACACCTTGTTTGACAACTTGACTGCTGTCAGAGAAAGTTGCCCAGATAATTAGCATCGACATGTGTGTGGGGACAATGCGAGTGCATCGGTAGTCGAGCAGCCATGAATAGATGCAGTTTTGGGATGAGATGCAGATGTGGGGGCGTGCGGCGGAGGCAGAACAAATACACACACATACACACCAGCAAACTATAAATCTAAAGTTTGGCAACACCACAGGTTTTACAAGAGCTGAGCCAAGTATTGTAACTTTTAAATGATCCCCTTGTTAACAGCTCCACTTGTTCACAGGCAATAACAGACGCTGGTCAAATTTTGCAGATGATGAAATTCATTAAGAAACTCTGGTTAATGAAACCAGCAGCACTACGAGAAGATGTCAATGAGATCCCTGACAAGGACCCACTACAGCAACTGCCAGGTAATGCTTTACACATAGTCACATAGGGAGATAAACCTGTATGCTTATTACCAACAAATTAAACATTTTCTATGGATTGAGTGATCTTTCTGATGATGGAAAATGGATGCAAATTTTTAAAAAGTATGTATTCAACCCAGAGATACCCTATAAGATATCTGTATTGTCTACCTTTCTCGATGACTTCTGTCTCTCTGATAGGAGAAAAACTCAATGTGGGATTCACAACTAGAGCCACACTCAACAGGCTCCTTGAAGCTGGAGAGGTCACACCACAGAAGGCTCGACAGAGCTGTGGAGTACGCCATGGATAAACTCCCGTTGGAAGATGCTCTCCTGAAGCATGCGAGATTTATTGACGTGCAGCTCAGGGCTGAGTGTGGGGTTGAAGATGCTCTCTACTTTGTAGACAGGCAAGGGTTTTCACATGATTATATATTTATAAGTTTAATGGTCATGATCACAAACAAATCTGTCTCTCACTGCATTCTAATCAGTCTTGTACACATTGTGCTCTTTTTAAGATATCAGGAACTCCTTCCTTTTCATGACCCAAAGGAACAGGACCAAATAAGTGAAGAGTTTATGGAGTACCAACTGATGGACAAGGACCCATCATCCTTTGACGTTGAGGAGTTTTGTAGAAGAATGTCATCAACAAAGAACAAAATAAGAAATATTTTGCACACACGACATACTCATTATTAAGATAAAAGGAAAACATTTAAGTAATGGAGGCCCTTGGTTCCTTTTTCAAAGGTGACTGGCTTGAACCAGTTTGGGAGGCTATCAAAGATCGCAACCCTGGTTTTAGTGCTTCCTCATTCAAATGCTGATGCCGAGAGGGTATTTTCAATGGTCGGTCTGAACAAAACCTCTACCAGAAATAGCTTGTCTCTGAACGGGACATTGTCCTCCATCATGACCCTGAAAATACTATGAATTTTGACTGACAAATCCACTACTGGTATCATTAAAACTGTATATATGCCGTGAGAGAATGGCGACAGACAGAGGAGAGCAAAGGGTCAGTTCTGTTCAGCTGTTGGAAATATTCAAAATGATCTGCGGACTTCGGATTAATCTTTTTCCAAATTTCTTCAAATGTGTTTTTACAGTGTGCGACAACTTTTTCCTCCTTCCAACAAAGAGTCCAACAGTTAAAAAATGGAAGCAGCCTCAGAAAAGCTAACAGAAAGATTTAAATCTCCACCTGTTCAGTGGATTTCTACTTTTCAGCCTCCCGTCCACTTGATGGGAGCTGATTCACGAAGCTCCATCTTCTCACCAAACAGTGGGAAATCTTCGCCGTAGCTAATTTTCAAGAGCAAGTGGCCAAAAAACAGCAAGCAAGTCAAATATGTCGTTTTTTACGTGGGCGGTCACCGTGAAAAACAAACAATTCACAAAATTCCTCAGGATGCAGAGGTTGTGACTGATGAGAAAACCACAGCGAAGTGATTGGTTTGTCACCACAGCGATCCATTACTGCACGGCCTGTTTCAGACACAGCGCTGGTGTAATCAGGTAATGCAGAGGACAGAGGCAGGCTGATAGGGCGGAGAGAAGATCTGTCAGCCATTCCGGTCTCACGCTGCTGTTTCAATGAGCTTCACAGGTGACGGAGAGAAATAGAGTTGGGGGTTGGCTGCAGCAGTTTCATGTAAAATCCTCCTTCTCCGTGGGCCTCTTCTACACACACATACCAAACCTGATACACCGACTCCCATCAGAATCAAGCAAATCAGACGTTCCTGTCTTATACGCAGGTGAGTGTATTTGCCATTCAGCTGCCAGTGTGTGTGTGTGTCTGTTTGTGCATGTGTGTGTGCGTGTGTGTGTGTCAGGGACAAGACTGAAGACTTGTACTGTTCAGCTTGTACAGGATGACTCAGCAGCATTCAGCCCCCAAGGGAACACAGGCTGCCTGTTAGCGCTCAGCTAATAAGACGCCTGCCTGAGCCGATGCGTCACCGTCCCACCTGAACACTGCAGAGAGAGTGGAGGAGGGAGGAGGGGAAGGAAGAGATGCAGATGTAGCTATTAGAGAGAGGGAAGTGTCTTGAAGATGAGTGCACCTGTCCTCCAGCACAAGCTGCTGCTCTCGTTCACTCTCTCTCTCTCTCGTGAGTGTATAAGGCATAAAGAAACACAGCCAGTCATATACTGTATCCTGTATTGCACTATACTGTATATAGTACTGTGACTTGTGACTTTACATAAGCAGGGATCCCTGTGTACAGAAATACAGGCGAAGACATGCTTTAATGTCTGTGGATAATTCCCTCTAAAGGATAATTCTATAACTTTCTGGGGTGTGTTCACTGATTAGATTTTGGATACAAAGACAAAGGGCTCTTTGACACCTGCCTTGTTTGATGTCAGTTTGGGCTGAAGAGTCTCAACCAAGTTACAAGTGTGTAACCTGTCCTGGACCACAATCCGGAGCAAACCAACCAATCCACCATCCCAACTCTAAATACCTATATCTACCTGTGTAAACATACAATATATAGCTGAACATGGGTGGATAAGGAAAAATGCATGTTAACACAGGTGTGATACATGCTTAACAACTTGGAATCTGAGAATTTTAATTCAGCCGGGTGTAAATGCAGTCTTTGCAGCTTGGCCACATTCTTAAGTACGAGACCAACATGCTGGAAGGTCACCTGAATCTGTATCTTCCTTCTGTCTAAAGCGAAAAAGCTTGTGGCAGCAACTTAAGTAAAGCCCATACAGCAGCATCACTTCCCTCAACCTGTGCTGACAGAACGTAGTACCTGATCTAGATATCATTCAGACTTCAGATCACTACCAGGTACAAATGAGGTCTTAGTCTTTCTGCTTCCTGCACTGCTGCTGAATTCTGCCTTTGCCCTTAGTTATCCAGTATGAATACAACGTGCCAGCCCAGTGAACAATCAGAACAGGTTGCAAACCATGTTATTCAAATCAGTTATTTGGGGGTGAAACTGTGTTAGTTACAATCAGAGCGTTTATATGCACTTAAGCAACCGAGTGGCAGTTGACTTTCGCGGGACAGCTGATCTTAAATGTCTCGGAAACGAGAAACCTGGTTTTCATACTCAGGGAAGGGGATAAGAGAGACCTGATTTCCTTGTTTCTCCTGGAGTACACAGGAAACAGGGTTTCAGCTCAGCTTCTTCGTGTGCAAGACAAAGACTGCAGACAGGGAAAGGAACAGTGGAGTAGATGGATGAAAGGAGAGGTAATTATATGGAGCGACTGTATTTAAAATGATTCCATCCAGAGTCCGACTGAAACTGAAACTAACACACAGTATCCTTTAGAAGTCTAAAATATGCTGATTTTCAAAACTGAATAGTTGACTTTTTGCTAAATGCAGACACTTTCACTCTATGGGGAAGAGCAGTGCTCTAATCTCATTTCACAATACAGTAAAATCAGTCCCAGGTTAACTGCACAGAAGAAATCTGCATTTGAGCAGAAATAAGTACAGCTGAGTTATAACCAGACAAAATCTAGTAGATGTTAACAGTGGTCAATAATTCTGATGTTTCCATTGTTTTCTCTTTCAGACAGACTTGGTGTGGGGGGGTGTGATTTTTCCTAGGGTGGCAAAGACATGACCCACCCTACTCTGCCTCTGATTGGCTTATGCTGATAAACTCACCCTGACTGTTACCAATCATCACTCCTCATGCCTAAAGCTAACCAGGCAAAGGAAACTGGTACTAACCAATCAGAGGCAGAGCAGGGCGGGGCATGGTCTGACCTCCGGTCCTTGTCCTGTTGAAGCGAGTGAGTAAAACATTACCATACCTGATAGGAATGACGGCCAGACCCAGACTGCACAAATCTTTCTTTAAACACACATTCCTGTGCACACATACTTGCTCAGTACATATTCAAGGCATGCCTGCTTACTTCAAACACACCTACACACATAGATGCACAGACACATAGAGTGACTGACAGAAAGACACACACACACACACACACGCACACACGCACGCACGCACACACACACACACACACAACTGTCCTCCTGAGCCCGCTGGCAATGTCTGGCACTTCCGTGGACTCGGTGTCCAGAAGCCACCGAGTTTTTTGAATCACGTTCATCTCTCTGTGCATGTGACCACGTGTGAACAACACACAATAATGTGTTGGGTCGTCTGAGGTCAGACCGGAGATGACTATTCATAGCACAGACGTTATCCGGCTATCTCGTCCAGCAGCAAGGCACGAACCCAAAGAATTCACTCACACAGGCCTCATTGCAAAGCAGGGAGAAGCAAAACACATGTCAGTTGTGGAACAGCGAAACTTTTTTCGACAGTGGATTTCGCAAATTAAAACCTCAGAGATTCCTCCGCCCAGAGGAAAAACAGACACCGATGCAAACAAGTTTTTATAACCCTCAAATCTGTGTGAATCTGATCTGGACTTTCCCCAGACAGATGTGTCACACAGAGACACGTGCATTCATAAGCTTGTGGACCAAAGTGCATTTTTCCTCTCACACATGCACGCCTTGAGAGGCCAACACACACACTTTGAAACATGGGCTTCTCCTTTCAGACGGCGCAACCTTCCTGTTTCCCACGAAGAGTCAGCAAAGGAAACACAGACAGCGAGGGGGAAAGAAGAAGAGGCAAAGGACGAACAAACGAGCAGAAGTGTTCTGAGGTTGTTTCTGGGTGTTGTTTTTCTTTCTTGTCACTGGTGACGCGTTACGTTTGTGTTCCTGTCCTGCTGGAAACCTCACATACCAGCGCTGGCTTCGACATCTGAGGCTCTGTTTATACCGACAGAATTTCAGATTATTTTTATCCCCTTTGTGGCACTAATCTGATGTTCTGAGGCCTCACTGCATTGAAAAGCAACATCACGGTGTCTAACTTTTCCCCCGTCACAGTCACGAATAGATCAGGTCTGCCACGAAGGTGGGAAAAGAAATCAGATTCTTGGCTCCTGTGTTTTCGGTGCGCCAACTTTAAACTTATTCTCAGCTTTCTGGACAGCTTTCTGGTGTAGATGGGCGACAAAAGTATGGGGAAATATACATGAACTCGAGCACAAGTTAGCATTCTGGGCTAACTTGAGATACACATTTGTATATGCTGCATATCTGTGGCTGCATCACAGTAAGAGATTTGTGAGATTCAAGGCAACTGAACGTCTACTACTAAATTTATTGTGCAAACTTTTGTTTAATTGTTATACCCTTAGATAGAGTTGTTGCAGGATCGCTTTTTCATCTGTGTTTTGAGCTAAATGCTAATATCAACATGCACCAAACGACAAAGCTAACATGCTGATATTTAGCAGGTATGACGTTTACTATGCTTGCCATCTTTAGCGTTTAGCGTGTGAGCATGCTAACATTTGCAAACTAGCGCTAAACACGAAGTAGCTGTGGCTGATGGGGATGTTGAGTTTGCAGGTACTTGGTGATAAAACAAAGTATTGGACACTGAAAGTAGCTAGCTAGGTTTAAAAGTAGGTTTGAGATTTTTCCTGTTTATATCAATTCAAGATTAGCACTTGCTAGCACATCAAATCAATGTTTTGCTAAGAAAATCTGTTCCACGGCAGAAGATATGACACACTTTACGTGGTCAAGAGTGGCTCAACCACAGATACAACTGGAGTCTCTCACATCACCGACACAGCTGATTTTGTCACGTTAGTATGTTACTCGCACAATCTGCAGAAATAACGGCGGCAGGCTGCAGGGCTGCAGGGCTGTCTTTGTAGCTGTGACTATACGCTGTGAGATGAAGGCAGGAAAAATCTCTCCGCTGCGTTGACGAGCACCAAAGGTTAAATGTGGTGTGTGTGTGTGGAGGAGACCAGCATCCACCTCATGAATTATAATGTAAGCTGTCAGAGTGAGCGTGTCCTCAGGATGGTAAGTGGCTGGTTCATGTCTGGACAGGACATCTCGGTGCTTGATTACAATCCTGCCTGTTAGCAGACACACAGACCGTGACCACGGCCAGCTCGTACAGTACCTCCAAGTCATGGTGTCCTGGCGATTACATCAGCGACACTAGCCAGAAAGATCACCACAACCGTAATTTAAATACTCTGCAACAGCTTGGACTACGCTGTACCTTACAGAACTCTCACTCTTCACACATTAAACGCCAATAAGCCAAAACCACACATATTTACTCTCAAACTCTGTGTGCGTTTGTTTCTTGTCCATATTTGTCATTTGTGTGCACGGTTGAGTGTGCATATATGATTTTGCGTGCATCTTAATCATGCTCGGCTGCCCCTGTGTGTTGTGAGAGGGAGCTGTGCCGGTGTTGTCTGTGGATAGCAAGTGACAGTAGGTACCAGACCGGAGCAGGGAGAGCCCCAAACAGGCAGAACGGTGGGGGGAGGATGAGAGAGAAAAGGAGAGAGCACCCGGGAGGCTTTCCATGGTGCCGGGCTAGACGTGAAGGTCACGTCGCTAAGCATCAGATCAGCTGGGCCGCTGGCCTGGGTGGGGTGTGTTTGTGTGTTTCTCAAAGAATGGTATCATGAAATGCTCTCGAGGTATCTCAGTGTTTCTTTGTTCGTTCGGCTCAGTTTGGGTGGTTGAACCCTGTTGAGCGAGAATCAAGAAACAGTAGTTTTCAGAGGATGCAGGTTTCCGATTTCTGTCATCTTGAGACGTCTGTTGTGATGTTCAACACATTTGTGGGCCCCATAGATGATGGCATGGTCATGTGTTAGGCCCACTTAAAAGTTCCAAATGAGGTAGTGAGGATAGTCTGCAATTATTGAAATGTTTAAAACTCTACAAGCTGCATTTATCAGTATTTCCATATTAAGAACGGATCAATGACTGCATAAAAACAGCCATTTGTAGTGACGAACCTACAGACTATCACCAACTCTGCAGTTCTACTTAACTTTGCAGAGCATTTTAGCATCTTTCAGTGCATAACTTTACAGTTTTGATTCACTCTCAACCTGATAATCAGACAAAATTGCCGTTTCATTTTCACTTCATTATTTGCTGAAAAATGGCAGTTGGGAGTGCAAATTCAGAAATCTGGCACAAAGTGAACACATTTGCTTTTATGTGGCTTAGAAGCGTTTTCCATCCCTTGCTATAAACCCCCACTGGATAGATTCAAATAATGGAGCCGCTGAAAGGCTTTTGGTGATAGTGTTTTTATCAGACAGCAACACAATGAAGTTAAATGAAACAAGGGGCGGTAAAATGATATCACACAGACCTGAGAAACACACCGGATCACATCGTACCAGCAGAGAGCTCTTTTGTGAGTCAGAGAAGAAGAGTGGGATGAGGAGAAAAACAAGGATGAGGATAAGAAAACGTTCTCGGCTGCAGAGCGAAAAAAGATCCTGGCAACATTTGCTGGTTGAAGTTACCGCGACACTTCAACTCTTTTCATAAAAGTTCCCTCGCACTGCAAGGGGAGTATTTGTATTTGTGTGTGTGCATCTGGGTGTGTGTGAGTGACTGAACCTGTCAGTGAATCATCAAGTCTCCTCTCCAGTTCAATAAATAACCATTCCCAAAAATGCCTGCTTTACTCACAGGTCAATTTCCCCTGCAGCCTGACAGAGAGACTCCCCGGGGAGAAGGGAATGAGTCAAGGCGCACAGGCTGCTTTCCAATATACAGAGAGGCTGCAGGAGAACCACAGACATGTGACTTACCATTTACCCAAATATTACTCCACCTTAAGACCTGCCTGCTGCTGTGACCCTCCGTTTTATCTCGCAAAATGCATATTTTTGGGTGAGGCTGACACATGCATATTCTATTTATTACAATGCATAAAATTTGTAAAATACTACAGGTGTTGGTCTCAGGTTTTTGGAGCACTATGTACCTACAATGTTCCCAGTTCAGTCCCTGTTAGGACCCCTCTCTCTTTCCCAGTTTCGACTGTCTCTGCACAGTCATTAAAGGCAAAAATGCCCCAATGCAAGTGAACTACTAATCAAAAACAGTGAGTATATATTGGTTCTGGCAGTAACACATGACAAAACAGATGATATTCTTGTCTTGGCTTACAGCCAATCAACAGCGGATTCCCCACTCCCCACCCCCCAACCATGTCAGCGCATAGCTCTGTCTGACAGCTGCTGATCAAAAACAGGAGAAATTCAAGTGGAGAGGCTCACTGACTGTCCTGCATCGTGTTTATACGCTGGTGAAAGAAAGGTCAAAGAGTGAACGAGAGCACATCCTGTGGCGTTGTGTGCCATACTATCTAATGGGTGACGACAGGTGGAGGTGGTAGCAAGCTGAGGGCAGTAAAACAGAGCTGAGGTCGCGGGGAGGTTGAAGTCAGGGTCCTAATGCTCTCCCGAGGATCACTGCCTGACCACGACATGTCATCTCTCCACACAATCACACACGGCAGCTCGAGATCGCTGGAGCTCCACTGATGTTGCATTGCTGAAATTGTTATTAAATGTATGCACTGTATCTGTTCTACCTATCCATCATTCACAAACATGGACACATTGTTCTTATCTCAATTCTGCAACCAGAAACTGAAATGTAATCTTGAACTATGTGTCTGACAGAAAAAAAATCAGTCAGGAATTAAGAGAAAATGCTGATTTCCTTCCCTCATAAAGATGGGCAGCCGCCTCACCGAGCTGTCACGCCACCGCCATCTCGAAAAGAAACTCAGCTCATATACACGTACCAGTAATCTGAAGTACGTCCCTTTGATACCAGCTGTAGAGATGTTGATAGATATAAAACAAGCAAATTTAACGCATCTGTGGTTTGCAGAAAACGTACAATGCCTACAGGGCTGCCCAGAAGGCCTTCAACATGTCAACATACTAGGTACCATCTAAGCGCGAGCCAGTTTTCCTTCAGTTCACCTTTTCTACAACAGCAATATCATCTGACTTGTTAAAGGTCGTCTCATAGCTTGTGACCACGTCTTCATTTCTTCTGCATCCCAACACATCCATCCCAGGCTTGTGCATTTCAATCCCACCACCTGCATGTGCACTGTTATCAGCGTCGGCATATTTACAATATCCACAGCGCTGCAAACATTCACGCTGATAGATAATCCAATGATGCTGACGGCAGGACGGTGAGCCGGACCCTGTAAAAACCAGCTGGGAGACGTGTCTTTGTGGCCTTGTCCGAGCAGAAAGCTCCGTGTGCCTTTCAGGGCCGGGCAGAGGGAGCGATGTTCACACATTAGAGTGTGACCTCCGCTGGTTGACAATGTGAGATGGAGCCACAGGCTGCTGGGACAACGTGTTGCATTTGGATGTGCGGCACGGACGGAGCTCTCACGCAGACGCACACACAGTTTTCAAATCCTGAGAAACACAGAAGTGCACTCTTGCACCCATCAAAATGCCCACACAAGCATTTTTAACACCTGCTTTCAAAGCCCCAAAAATACACACACACACGCACACAAACACACAAACACACAGATAATGTGCCTTGATAACATTATGGATGGATGAGTGAGCGGCTCCATAGAACAGTGATTACTGGCTGCTGTGTGTGAAAGGAAATAGATTAGTCACTGTCTCAGCTCTCTCCCTTTTAATAACACAACATATAAACACTCCTTCATGCTGTCTGAGTGGGAAAAATAAACTCAAAATTGAATGTTAGGCTCCACGGAAACTGCTTTTTAATAGAGTGTGGCATAAAGTGCAGACAGTATGAATGTGTCTGCTTTAGTTTATTTGACAAATTTGAAAAACATGCTTGAAAAAAACGCTGAAAATCATCAAGGCTATTATTATAGTCACATTTATGTCAACTGTTCTTTTGTGCATCTCCCTCAAAGCGTTTCACCAGCCTGCGATGAATGTGTCATGAAAAGAGAATCATTTTACAGAAAGAAAGAAAAAAAAATGCAAAGAAAATCGACTGCGGCAGCCTCGCTGAGGTCCTTGACAGACGAAAAACGCTGGTGGAGGAGCGGCTGAATGGAAAACGGACCTTCCTTTGTGTGCTCGTCAGGTGTTAGTGCTGCCTTTCTCCCACCACAGGTGCATTCTGGGCAGATGGAAGATGAACCCTGCCCTTCAAGAGCAATTCTTACGTAATCTTTTTTTTTCTTTTTCCCTTTCACAGAGACACACAAGCAGACAGACGGACACGTGGACGGACAGAGAACACAGGCAGAAAAAACTAGCAGTTCAGCTGTTTGCCGTCATTAATATAAAATGCACCACTTTTCAATTCAGAAATCCATTGTCACACAATCCCAGAACAATCAGATTTACTGATTCGTTGATGGAAGGAGTATTAATCCCTAAATGGGCGATGGTGAAGCTGGTAATGAGTTCGACATCATTTTCCCTCACTATCAACACGACGGCGTGCTGCTGATGAGCATGACGCCTCACCTAATCCCACCCGAGCGCTGACGACAAGTCGTCTGACACGCGCTCGCAGAGAGGTGTCACAGAGGCGGCGGCAACAAAGGGTCTTGTTTATTAACGGAGCTCGTGAGGCAACAAATGAAGCATGAAATGAGTATCTGGAACGCAACACAGACATACCAGGTACTGTATGGCGAGGGCATGGAGGGAAAGAGGGAGAGCAACCTGTGTCACGCCGTGAAAACGCTCACAAACATACAGATAAAAAGAATCAATTTCATGGGTCGTGATAGTAAACAGAACATGGAGGCATCTGCACAACACATTGTGTGACCCAGTTCAGGCGTGCATGGCGCGTGCGCCCGCCGCTCGCTCCTCTGGTTTAAAGGAATCGTTCAACAGTTTGGGAAATACGCTCACTGGCTTTCTTCCAGTTAGATGAGAAGAATGATACCACTCTCAAACCTGCACAACAGGCCTGGCTGGAGTGGGCAGCGTGTAAGCTCGACTTGGTGAGAAAGAGCTAGCCTGGCTCTGTCCAAACATCAAAAAATATCCCACCAGCACGCCTGAAGTTCACCAGTCAACATGTTATATCTCACTTGTTTAATCCGCACAAAAAAACACAAAGTGTAAGAGCGGCACGTTACGGTTTTATAGTTATGTGTCGGACTGTTTCTTGGCTGCCCGCAGTGACTGCAATGACACTGAGAGGCCTTCAAAGAGCAGCTGAACGCTCTTCATCGCGCCCCCCTCACAAATTCAGACAATGCGTTCGAGCCCGTCCAGCATCCAGTGTGTGGTTCAGATGTGTTTTAACCAGCAGGGGTTCAGCAGAGTTAGCAGAGGCAGTACACTGATCAACACTGTGTATGATGAGCTTAGAAGAAGTCAAGGTTGCATTTCTACCACTTCCATACTCGTGTCCACACTGCCGAGAGCTGATTGCTGTATTTATATGTTGGAGACAGTGTGTGTGGTGGGGGTGGGGGTGGTGGATGGATGCGACGTTGCCATGTAGTTTGGACTTTAGGGTCTAGAAGACAGAATTACTGGATTTTCTCTGAAAAAAGGAAAATTACTTCTATTGTAATGACCACTATTAAATGGGACAAGGATCATCCATAGATGAACGTGTAATTTACTAGCTAAAAAAGTGGATTTGAATTTCACTTCAACTAAGGCTTATATAGTAGATTTTTCATGAAGCAAAGTTCAAATCTGTCTAGATGTGTCCCGGTGTCCTAAGCAGCAGGTTTCCTGGCCTGCCTCTGTGTCTTTGAGCAAGAAACTGAGACTCAAACTGAAGCTACAACCTCCTTAAGAGGTCAAAAGCAAATTTCCCTTTAGGGATCAACAGTGTGACAGAGAGAGTCTCTGCTGTGCTGCAATGAAACGGCTGTAAGAGGTGTGTGACACAGGCACGGAGCACTCTGAGTGTAATGCTGCCATCTATAGGTAGAACCAAGCCTCCACTGATGCCTCAGCAGACGACACAAACTCTCTCTCCTCTCATACCTGACCATGCGTCCACATCAGCCTCCTGCCTCCACCAGAGGCCTGTCAGCTACGTCCCGCATGAGTCTGATGTGCAGTTACACCCACACAAAGCTCATTAAACCACTACAAAGTCCACACTACAGCTTCTCACCTGCCTCCTCTAACAAAAGTTGACCACACATGACCTGCAGGCCGCTGCTGATTGGCATTCAGGTGCCCTGTTGGCACTGGCCAGCTTCTCACCTGGCAAACTTCCTGCCAGCAGGTAAAGAGGCAGAGGGCATCATTCAGAGGTCCCTAACCCTGTCACTTGTCTGCTACTACACACACACACACACACACACACACTTCCTGCCTTCAGGGGAGTGAGCACACACACGGCATCCACAAACTCATGTGCACTCAGACAGCGCGTACCATCCGGCTCCGCACATGAAAGCAGCTAAATATTAATTTCCTTTTGCTATCATAACTAGCCGGGCTTGATGGATACAGCCCACATGCCTATCATCAGAGTCAAATTGATCACAGCGCGGCTGATGTACATCGTGTGGTGGGAAGAGAAAGCCTTTCTGGAGAGTGATGGATGGCTAAAGTGAAGGCAGCTAATTGGAAGTTTAAGGTAAAATCACACTGTCAGTGGGGAAGGAAATTGGCTGTGTTAAATTTATGTTCTCTAGATGGTTCCTGGCTGCAGTTACAAGAGGAGAGTCGGCGCGTGTGGAGTTTCTCTTTTTTAATGTTTCTTTTGGAGTATTAATCACAAACAAAGAGCGGAAAAACAAAGCAGCGGGGTTGAAAGGAAAATAGAAAATGATGATGTATTAAAATCAAATATTCGATTTCGAGCTTTCACGCTGTGCCAGTCGGCACTACATAATTTCACTGCTGCGACTTGCAGTGTGCCGTCTTCAATAGAAATCCGCCATGTTCCGCCGCCTTTGTCCAAGTGATACAAAGGCTAGTGCCCGTCCCCGGTTAATCAAAGCTTCTGTTGACACAGGAAGTCTATGGGAGGACGCCATGATAGAGGGGTCTGGCGTGTGTTTGTGTGTGTGTGGAGGGGTGATCCACTTGTACTCACGCTGCCTCTCTTCTCTTTGTGTGACAGACAAAGCCGATAGCACCCCGTCAATCTGCGAAGATAGGATCATTATACAAACAGCACCCTGCCATTGTTGACAGTGCATTTGTGTGTGAGTCCACGAGTGACAGACAGAGAGAGAGAGAGAGTGCGGAGAAGGAGAAGTGAGTGTGTCTTCTAAGTGTATCAAACTGTCTGACCGGGACAGTCTGCGGGCGACAGCACGCTGGAAACAAGGTGCTCGTCCAGCTACTTTTGTCACTGTATGGGTGGACAAACGAGCGAAAGGACGCGAATACATTTAAGGGGAAGCCGCGGAAAGCGTGTGACGTTACCATTTGTACTATTCATCACATCTCAGCCCTTTATTTGATGGAAGGCTTTTCACCCCAGCCACCCCACATCAGCGGCCTCTGAGTGCTCTAATCATTTCACTTGATCTTTTTTCCTCCCTCACTTTGGTGCTACTTCAGGTGCTGATGCAGGGCCGCTGAGGGCACATCTGGGGAAAATGAAGGCAGTGGACAATGAGCAAATGGATGAGGGGATGGATGAAATGAAATATAATGCTGCCTCCAATTTCATCTTATCATGTCTTTTAGACTAAAGTGCAACAATTTAAAGTCTCCCTGGAGTCGTAAATCTTCGTTTCTTCTTGTTCCTACAGTTGAATGTTTGAGCTTCGCGGTGCAGACTGATGAATGTGCAGAGTTTGACACAAGCAGGCTGTTTCCACATTCATCCGCTGACAGCGGAGAGTTTCTCCTCTCTTTGAAAATCTAGTTTGTAGAGGCGGGCCTATACGAGCATGGTTTGTGACATCAGAAATAAGTTGGAAGCCAATCCTGGTCCAGTATTCAACTCACATGAGTGTGAAGTGGAAAACCTGAAGCTTGCAGTGAACGTACACTGAGGATAGACTTTTCAGTGAGGCAGAGACGTCTTGTGTGTTCAGCCTTGGAAAAAAACTAATTAAATATTCATAGATTCTGCAACTTCAAATGAAACTTTTCTGCGCAAAAACCGTATCAGTGACAAATTATTATTCAAAGCAAAGTATTTTATATATATGTCTTAAAACATATCTGGAGGGTCTTTAATTATAATATCAAGGTAAAGAATAATGTATAATACTGTAGAGTATTACTTGTGTTGGTTAATAACCCTCTTTGCAGTTAAATAACTAGCACATTTGTAAGAATTGCTGTAAATTATATATTTGAGTCACCTGAATGATTCTTTTGAGCTGGTGGAATTTCAGCTTTATGTGCTGTTGCATTGACTGTAGGACACTTACGCTCAGATACAAGGGAATCTAACATTTCAGTACATATGAACCCACTCAAATGAATGAACTGAGAGGGTGAGGACAGTCATTGATACATTGGGCATCGCTTTGCGTCCCTTTCCTAACAATCCACACGTTTACTGCACCAACAGCTCAAAATAACCCGGGATACTCATACACCTGTTGCTCCATTCCCACGGGCAGTTGCACCGGCACTTCCTGGCATAATATCACAATATCGCACCTTGCCAGCAGCCGGCGGCGTGATTGTCGATGGCGGCAAAATCCTTCTTCTCCCGGAAAGCTGCTCTCAAATCCCGTGCACAGCCTGGCAATAAAGAACCAAAGAAATGTAGAATCCATGTTAGCCCCTACTGCTGGTGCAAGAGGAGATTTCAGGCCCTAAATACAGAATAATGAGACATTAAAGTCTGGGGCTGAGGAGGGTAATAATAAGAATGAAAGAGGGAGGGGGGGTGAGGGGTGTGGATGGAGGGTGTGTCGGAAAAAAGGGACAATAGTTTCCCGAGGAAAGACAGAGTGAGGGGAGAGAACGAGGGGGGAGAAGGAGAGATAAGACTGGTGGCTTATCCTAGTTACTGGGGAGGGATTAAGTGATGTGCCACTTTGGTTTGGTGAATGTGTGTGCACGCATGCACACACGCACACACGCACGCACGCACACACACGCACACGCACACACATAGACGGGCGTGCTCAGTCTTTCAGACACGTGCACAGCCTTTCTCTCATTCAGGCAACCTCTGAGAGACGCACACACATCCAGGCATGTGCTGAGAGGGGTTAAGGAGCTGCGCTGGCCTCTGAGCCAGCCTTACTGGGCTGTAATGACTTTAGAGGATGTCGGATTCTTTTTATCCACCAGCGTAATGTAATAAAGCAGAGAGGAGGGGGCTATCTTCTTCAAGCTGCCTCTACAGGCCTCAGTGGACTATCTCTCAGACTCCCAACTCCTTCTCTTCTCTCAACCTTCCTAACTTCGCCCCCTCTCTCTCTGCCCCCTTGCACCCAGATGAAATACTTTGTCCTGAACGACCTTGACCTCTTTCCCTTGTTCCCTCTTCACACTCTCTCACTTCACTGCTGTAGTGGATTTGTTCAGCCCTCTGCGTTTCTTTTTGTTCCAGAGCTCCTCTCCTCCTCCAGTGTCAGCCATGACAGCGTAGGGTTCTTGAACTGCTCCACCCTCAGTCACGTGCTGTGACAGTCCCACTTTGGCTCCAGACACTTGGGTCAGGTCCCCTGCTGCTTCAGGGCTTACTCTGGTTATCTCCACACTCTCTCTGAAGTCCTAACGTCCTTTGTGTTCTTCCTCTCTGTCCGTCTTTGTCTGTGGATGCTGGATGAAACGGAACGGTTCCCCCTGGGGGGTCAATTGGAGACAGTTTTGCGGTTTAAGATATTTATTATTAAATAACTGTCTAAACACAAATCACATGATGTCATTTCCAGATATTTGCAGCACAGCTGTTAATATCTGTCCCTCAGGATGAGAGAGGAGGGGCATCATTAGACCAGGATGCTACATAGCTACAAGCAACAAGCTGCATTGTGAGAAAGGGGCGTGTCTAGCTTTGTGCAACGCCAAGGTTTGTTTTACATCTTTGTTCTCAGGCCATAGAATATGCATCATAATCATCGACCTACCAGGCTTTTCCTTTAACAGCTAGGCTGCAGTTTTCTTCCACGTGATTCTGAGAGTTTACCCTCAGACAAAACCGCTATGGTGACATCACCAGTTGGGGCGTGGCCACACATTAAACGGCGTTGCGTTAAAGGAGTGGAATCTGGAACAACTGTGAGACTCGTGAAAGAAGAAATATGTGGATCAGAGTTGTGTGGAATGCAAATGTCTGACCCACGTGTGATCCAGTGCTGATCAAGTCTTCAAGACTTGAAAAGGAGTCAGCCACTTGGTTTACAACTTTGTTTGTTCACTCAAATCACAAAAAGCACTTTTTCCCACTTGGCATGGATAAACACCACTAGATGCATGCTTTTGACAGTCTCAGTGCCGTCAGTGGACAGACAGGTCCAGGACGTGTTAGCCTGCAGGCTCACTATTGGCTGGTGAGACTAGATTCAAGCATCACCAGGGTTTTGGAGTAGGAGAGTGTGAACACTGTGGCTCTATTGTTAGGTTGGGGGCGGTGTGTGCAGTTAGTCACTAAGACTGGGCTAACAGCTGATATAATGTAATGAACACTGTAAGCAAATATTTCTCCTGATGAGCAATTACTACAGTGATGCAATTACTTTTTAAAATGAGTAAAATGTGAAGAGCAATTCCTTCCATTTTCCATTTCACTGTGATTCAGGAGCCAATAAACCTTCGACACAGATCTACATCAGAAACATTAAAATGAACACAACAAAAATCTCACAACTCACACTCCCCCTGTTCACTCCTCTTCTTCCTCCCTCCATGTTGAGGTTCCATCCATCTAACTGCTTCACTGAGCTGCATGTGTTTATGTGTATGGCTGGTGATGGTGGCGGGGGGTCTAATTCAATTCACCAGCAGCCAGTTCCAGTTCACATTAACACAGTTTAATAAAAGACTATTCAATTAGCTGGAGAGCTCCATGTGAGTGTGTGCCGCGTGCAACAGAACGGTGACTGTCACTGATGGAGCCACACGCTCCAATTAGGCTCACTGTCGACTTCTCACATATGCAATGCCAAGTTGGCTGAGCGAAGAGAGATGAAAAGTAAGGAGGGGAACAGCGAGGGAGAGAGAGAGGTGGAGGACAAGAGACTCGAGCAGTGGGTGAACTCCAAAAAGAAGCAGGTATGTGTGGGAACGTGTGTGTGTGTGTATTTATCTGACTGCGTGTGAATTCTACAAGTGTCTAACTTTACTTGAATTGATCCCCATTAAGTCTTTACAAAGGGCAGCAGTTTGTCAAAGTCTGACACCACCTCTCATTTGCAGACACCTCTTCAGCTGGATGAGAAAGAACCGCCGACAAACAGCCGTTTCAAGAGCTGAACAAAGGAGACGGCGCAGAGCTGCACAAACATATACATTAGGCTCCATGGCCGACTGTCAAACCTGTCTCCAGCTCACGCTACAGGATGTCTGAGAGGCTAAAGCTCTGGCAGCAACTCAAAGAATCCCTTTTCAGACAAACACCTGCACTTAAGCGGGTGGAGAAAAGAAAGACAATTACTGTATGTTGGCTGCAGAGTGAGCATTACAGTAGCCCCCCGCCCAAAACACCCACAACACACACTCCTCTGCTTTATGCACGTGTTCTGCAGCCCACTGCGGTCAACTGGACCCAGTAATTGTCAAGGACTGGAAATCAATAGCGGCGCATTCTGAGGCGTGAGCAGCCATCTTCTAACCTCGCACCATGCAGCTGTCTCCCCCAATCAAAGCCGGGCCGGTTACCGCGGCAACCTCAATCCCCGATCTTTCACAGTAATAAGGCGGGAAAATGAAGGCACGACACTGGAGGTGCGGGGTTGAAATAGAGTTGGAGGAGAAGGAGGGAGCGAAGAATAAACCGAGTTCTTAAGAAATTCTGTAAAAAAACAAAGAAAACAAAATTACAGCCACTGAGTTTCAAACTGTGACGCACATTCAGTGATGAGATTCATTCAGATCCGACAAACCTCTGCTTCCCTAAAAAAACAAGCATCGCCCCTCCATCAAGATGGTGTTTATCTTATTTCACCACCAAATCCACATTCTAAACATCTCATAAAGCTCAGTCTTCCATTTTTTTTCACCCATTGTGCTCTCTTATCCAATATATTGGTGAAATATCGCTGATATTTCTGTAATTCAGCCAATTTAATTAAAGGGGGTGGGTTTCTAATAAAAGCCAAATGGCAGATAGCGGTGTCTGGGCTTTTCAGGAGCTTGTTTAATCAGAGAATTGCTGAATGGGAGATGGCAATAACAGAGTGAATAGAGGCTGGTATTTGTAAAGAAATGTCAGGGAGAGAGGGGGGATATGAGAGTCACCGGCTGAAACCTCTAATATGGTGGCTGGCTTTAATATAGGTAATATGTGCATCGTGTCTGTAGGGTTAGAGCTGCCTAATCCCTGGTGAGGAAGTGGAGTTTGTAGTTTGGACGTGTTCACTGACTCACACGCGCAAAACTGTGGATTGACAGACTGATAGATTCACATGTGCACACACTCCATTCCAATGGTCTCAGTTGACTTTCACTTCACTAGATTTCTATAATATATTGTATGGATCGGTCAGTGGCGCTGTGCGTGTTCCCTTGTGATCGATGCCGCGGTGGCAAGCGGGAGTCAAACTGTGATCAATAGATCGCGCCTCACAGCCATCGCAAACAAATACACTCCACTACATTCCCACTGACTGCTGCTTGTGTGCGAATGTGTATTTATATCCAGGAACAAGTACATGGGCATATTGTTAGTCCATTAATATTCTGTGTGTGTGTGTCTGTTGTGTGACTGTGTGTATGTGACCAATATGTGTGTGTGTATGTGTGTACGATAACAAGCCTCTGTCATTCCGAGGGTGGCCAACCATGTCCATATATAAGTGGAAATGCATCTTAACTGAGTCCCTCTCTTTCACAAACGCACACACACACACACAGACACATGCACACATACACACGCACACACACACACACGGAGGGGGTTAAGTGTGTGACTACAGAGTGGTGCTGTGAGCTGTAGCTCTGTGTGCTGACCTTCAGGGTTATCTGGAAGGTTCCTCCACACCTTGCTGCTAGCAGCAACCCCTGCTGTCACCATGGAAACAAGGCTAGCAGGGACAATATGTGGCCTGTCCGGCGTGTTGCCCATGTGCGTTGCATTCACGCAAGCACCCTTACGTGACGAAACCTCCGTAGATGGGCTCACTATAGTGGAAAAAGCACAGGAAACAGACAAAAACCCCACATGCACACACACATTTATACATGCGCGCTTCCCTATTCATCTGTCCTCCACTTCATTTATCCCTCATTTCCTTCACTCTCATTTCCTTTCTCGCTCTTAATGAAACCATGTGCACGGCACACAATCAAGCCCCTGGGCCTGCGCTGCATTGTCAGAAGGGTGCACACGACCCCATTTTCAGTAGTGGAGGCATTATTAGCGTGCCGTGACAAGAGACAGTCGTCCGCCACTGCGCACACACAAGACACAAAGACACACAACCTGCAGTCTCATCACCACCGGATCACTGGGATTTATTTCAGCGACGGCAGGAGTGTGCCTGCGCAACTTGACAATAAATCAACACATCATACACTCTATAGTGACATGTCAAGATAATACACTCAAAAACCAAGAAGGACGGTGAGTAGGAAAGAGGATGTGGGTTATTCTGTGAGGGTGGATAAATAAATGGACGGATGAATAGAAGAAGGACAGAGGGAGGCGAGAAATAGACGGGATTGACACGATCTCTCCTTCTTCACTTCTTCCCCTCCTCTTCCTGCTTTCTTTAGGTTTCTCAGCCGTGATTCGTCAGCGAGCTCTGGAAAGGGAAGGAAGGAGACAAGGGGGGGGTGGGGGGTGGGGGAGAAGAGAAACCATCAAATTATAAATTTGCATTACTAGAACCCAGGGGGAAACTCACAAACATCAGGATGCATCATGGGAAATCCAGTACCTCACACAGCGCAATGCACATTACCAAAAATAGCAAGAAAGTATCACCTCTAAATATCTAAATATCACTGAGGGAAAGCTGAGACTTTCTCTCCTGGAACCCAACTAAGACTTTTTGACAGCATTTTCTACCACATGTACAATCCAGCAAATAGTTCTGTGCCAACTCAAAGCAGACGAGCACGGGTTCGCTCACAGGCTACATTCAGTGCCGTCTTTTATTGACTGCATAGCTATCTATGTGTCGAGCTGGATCATCTTCATCATCACATTTTTGATAAAGACAAGCATAACACTTGCATTTCATCAATAAACTGGTCAAATTAGATATTACTATATTTCATTCTTGAGCGTGAAGAGATGGAAACATACGTGATGTTCTGTAAACATTGAGGGACACAGAGGAACTGCAGCCTGATAGGTGCACTGAGCGTGGCCCTTGCTACAGAAAGTCGGACCTCTGGCCTGAAAGTGTTTGGCCTGTGGCTAATACAGCTGGTGTTTAACTGCATGCGGCAACACAGAAAAACATAGAGAATCACTCAGGGTCAGGACACACACAGACACACACACACACAGACACACACACACACATGTTCAAGCTCTAATCCAGTGAAGCACATTAGCTGCAGGGAAGCTCTGGTGGTTTATTGGTACAGTAGACCTGCACTGGAGATATTTAGGCCACACTCTTAACCTGACCACAGTGATTTCTTTTTGGTGGAATTGCTGTAAAAACAGCAGCGATTGCAACAGATTGAATAACCATTTAAACAAACTTGTTTGCCTAAATTTGCCAATTACTCTACAAACGCTGCAGTGTGTCTGAGAAATGTCTGACCTTTTCCGTGACTTGCTTTAATTTTATTTCTGCATTCAACCTTAAAATCCAAGAGCCTGTAACCGCCTTTTCCTTGCTTATCGGGACTCTGCACTGTTGCCATAGCACCGATGCTTAGTGCTGAAGTGGCAGCACCAGACACGGCTCATGAAGAAGACTGTGGACTGGGGGGAAAGGATGAAGGAAAAGAGTGAATAGAACCTTATTTCATTTATTAGTCCATGCACGAGGACTGCACTGCAAAAAGCAAATCTAATTAAGATGGAATGCCTCAAATCAAGGCAATTTATGCTTGTTTGTTGTCAGACAAGATGTATCTTCTTACCAGGCAGGTTTTAAGTCAAAGTATTCCACTTATTTTAAGCTTTTTGTCCTTCTTACTGAGACTTTCTAACTGGTTCTGAGTAACTTAGTGCTTGAAACTAGAATTTCAAGAATTCAAATTTTATGAAATATTTTTGACATTTAAGTGTTTTTTCCCCTTTGTTTTTTAGAGGTGGTGTATGTGAATCGTGTTTTTGTATCTGATGCAGTGGTTAGAGAAACAGGTGATGCTACAGAAAGACTGAGATTTTTTCATTTAAATAATTTTGTACATCCAACTTCAGTGTGTAATATGCCTGCTTAAATGACTCTATTGTCTACAATGGGTGACTCAACAATTTGTCCAGGGTAGGGGTGCATGATAGTTATTGGGCCAATAACAGGAAATTATGACGTCATTCCGATAAGTCTGATATCATGACGAACAGCCCCGATAACATATGTGTTTTTGTCAGCACGGCAATGCCTCGCTCCCACTATGAGCGTATGAGGACGGCCGGCCTGCTAAAGACACTAACGTTAGCAAGGCAGCCGCAAAGAAGCCACCGCGACTGACACACGACGCAAGGCTTTCGAAAAATCCAAGAAATTTGCCAAAGATGACCCACGGGCTAAGGTTATTGAAGATTTAATCATGGACATGATGGCGCTTGCCTTACTATGGACTGCCCTTTTTTCAGTTTGTTTACATAGGTAAGTCTAAGTAAGGGATAATGTATCTTTCTTTAGAATGACATAGAGGCCCGATATTTCTCCATAGGAACCTGCTCACTATATGTTATCCCACTTAGAACACGGCTTACTACTAAAGCATTCAATAATGTGACATAAAATAGTGATATAAACACTTTTATTGATTTAAAATGAGCCTTCTCGTCCGTCACATCTCTCACTGCGCAGCGGCTCTGAAAGTAAACACGTACGTTGCGTAGCAACCGCCTCTCACTGTGTGCCGCTGGTTTGGTTTTGTTTGTGGTAATGATGTCATGATGTTAGTGTGTGTGTTATCGGTTATCAGTTATCGGTATCGGCCTTTAGGAGCTGAAAGTTATCGGTTATCGGTATCGGTTTTAAAAAACAGTTATCGTGCATCCCTAGTTCAGGGTCCACATTCATGGAATATTCAGTATATCAGTATATCAGTCACTTTACTCTTTACTTACATGTATGTAATATTAACATTTCATTACTTTAAGTTTGTTCCACTGCAGGATAAACAAGCTCACCATATCGCTAAGACTATTTTTTAGACAGTGACCATTCACTCTAAGACCTCAGGTATTCGCTACCACCTCCAAAAAATAATGTCAAATCGACTAACATCCATCAACCCCTTATCCCACCAGCCACTGACTTATAAAGAAAGCCCATCGTGTGTGTGATGTTTGCATGATTGCAATTTTTCATGCTGTGATGTCGACTCTGTAATGCTTGTTCCTCTGTCTTCTTTTGTTTGCTGCAAATCAATTGTCTCTGCAAGGAATTAATAATAAAGTTGCATATTTACAGAGAGGTTAAATTTTAAAATAAGTGCAAAGAAGTCCCAAAGTGGTGCTGGATCATAGTTCCTCTGTGAGATGTAACGGTGGATGGAAAGACATTTCCTTGCCATTGACTTGTAATGGCACAAATAACTGAAACAAAGCAATGAAATGTGAATACATTAGATTGTTCTGATGGCTTACTCAACAACTTAGGTTGGTTTCTTATTGGATTCTTCCTTTTGGTACATGATAGGGTTCATTCCAAAACACAAAAGAAATCATGTAAGAAGAGAAACATTTTCTTAATTGACTTTAACAGTTTCAAACAAATTAAATCATAGGGTCCACTTACACTCTATCATAATTGTGCGTTGTTGTAGTGTAAGAAACAGTCATAGCTGATTATGTTTTAGAGAGCCAGGTGACTAGGACACAAGTGAACACCTCTTGTGTCAATACATAGAAACACACAATCGCAGGGAAAGACACAGGGTGACCCAGGGTTAGTGAAGCATTAGCTTGTGGCTGCTGGGTGGGCTAGCTGGCATGCTAACTCGGCTGGCAGACAGATATGCTGGCGGCCAGGTTAGCTGTTCGCTTGCCAAGTGCATCCGAGGGCATCACAGCCTGTGCCATTGAATTGGAGATGAGCGGCAAATGTGACAAGGGGATTTAGCCTTACTGTTCCACTCACGTCCTGAGATATAAAGGGGAACAGTGTGTGTCTGCACATGAGCATGGAAACACACTATTTGTGTGAAAGTGGCTCTGTGTCTGCAGGAGTTTATGCGTGCATTAGCATGTGTGTAGGTGCATGCATGTGTGAGTTTGTGGCAGCAGAGTGTGTCGGAATTGCAACGCTCATATACAGCAGTGTGATGGGACATTATGCCTCATGCATAGTGTATGAAGAAGTTCCTGAATTTCAAACTGACCCCTAGAACCTCCAACAGTACACACGGTTCAGTTTGGTGACCCAGGTCCAAATTTGGACTGCCGCCATCCACACTTGGATAATTTATAGACAGGAAAGGCTTTTTATGCAGGACACCTTGGGCAGGGGAGGGCAGCCGAATACTCAAGCTCAGGGTGTGCACTTTTTAAGACGTACACTTAGTGGCCTGTTTATCGGGTACACCAAGCTTCAGATAATGCTGTCTAATCCAACAGACCTGCAATAAATCCTACGTTCATGAAGGTTATATGTTTCAGTTTTTTGTTGAAACTATTTTAAAGAGGTGTTGGTTCCACTTCATGGTCATCCTGTCGAATGCAGTTTTGTGGCTTAATTGTGCTGCGTTTGTTCAGAGGCGCAGAATTTTGTATACAAAAACTATGACAAAAAATACTGAATAAGAACTAAATAAAAAGTAGCCATTGAAAACGAGAACTATGACTGATTACATTTTCCATCAACAAATAAAAACCATATGATAATGTGACAGACATAAACGGACAAATGAATTAAGTACTAAATCATATATAATACTAAAAGTGATTCAAAATTAACATTGGCCTAATGTCTGCATTATTACTGTATATCTTTGCCTATCTGACAGATCTAAGGGCAACTATTTTACATTATCCTCAAGTAATTTTATTGTGAGGTCAAAAATAACCACAATTGATTGATCATTGTTCCCCCATTTTTATGCTTTTTCTACCTATTCACATGAGCTGGAACAAGCAAAAAGTACAAAGTTGAACCAACTACTTCTCTTCATTACCACTGACCCTTGCTAAGATGGAAAAGTGTCTGCTGAGATTAGATTTAATACGTACAAAAACACTGATTCACAGCAGTACACACAGCATACAGACACACAAAGACATGTTTTCTTCCACCTGCCAGTTTCCGTCCAATTAGTGAGCAGTGTAAGGCGTGGATAGATTGTTGTGTTTGTGGGCCAGGAATCGACTTTGAACGGCAGCAGCATAGAAGCAACAGTGTACACACACTGGGTGTGTTCACATTTCTCCAGTCACAAGCTAATGGGCAACATACAGACAGCAAACCTACATATAAACGCATGTTCACAAATATAAGGAGACGCTCGGTCACGTACGCACACACAAACACACTCGTCTCGCTCACTTGCCTTTCCTCTGTGAAAAACAAAAATAACAGACAAGTAGAAAATCAATAACTGTCTTCTCTGCTCAGTGCTAACAGCACTCAGTTCCCTCCCTCTCTCTGGAGGAACAGAGACAGTTGCCAGGACTGTCAATCAGACACTCACAGAGTGGCTGTGGCTATGGCTGCTTTATAAACACACAGCCTTTCACTGATTACACAGTCAGTAAGACAGCCAGACGCTTAATCAGTCTGTCAGTTAAGGGGGCCTCCTAGTCAGTCAGTCAGCTAGTTGGTTACATGTACAGGCCCATCTAAACTGTTCATTCAGTCAGTCTGTATGTTGGTCGGGTGGTAGGCCGGTTAGTTGGGAGCACTGACTGCCCGGACAATTTCCAGCACTTATTCATTTAGCCAGATTGTAGTTTTGACAGACAGTTGAGCTGCTGTATGTAAGTGTTCAGTTGCTCAGTCTGTCTGTAAATCCTCAGCCATCAAAAAGCACTGATTTAATGTTTTAGATGCAGTCACTGATGTAATGTGATGCAAAGTCAGTTCATAAGACTAAGTTGCATATAAAAATGGCAGAATTCCCTGAAGGGTTTAAACAAGTGGCAAACTTAAATGTCCTGCATAATTTTGCCACCCACATTTGATCAACTTTTGGATCTTTTTAGCCACAGTGCCGGTCGGTCAGTCAAAAAATATCTCGACAACTATTGGCTAGACGGCCATGAAATTGTGTATAGTCATTTGTGGTGCACAGAGGATGAATCCTGATGATTTTGGTGATCCCCTGACTTTTCATCTGGTGCCACCAGCTGGACAAAGTTGTCACTCATGCTGTAACATGCCTGAACATCAACAAGATGGATTGGCACAAAGACAACTGTTGGATGGATTACCAGGAAGTGGTGCAGTCTTTGTGAAATTTGATGGGCCCCTGACGTTTCATCCAACGGCATGATCAGGTCCAAATCTTAATTTGTGCGAGTTGTTGATTTATCCATGTAAAAGATTTTCTTTACACCAAGAACTACAGCCGCTCTGACAGGTGGTAGTGTGGCTGTTAGATATATATAGACACAGTGACCGTAAACAACCCCTCCAGACACATTTTAAGACATATAAAATACTCTGTATCTAATATCAAGAAAAATGTCAAACACATCTCATATAAGAAAAAAATGTTTTTCCAGGAATATGTCCAATGTGCAAACTACTGAAAAAGATTTGTAAGTCATACAGATTTTCAAAAAGAATATGCAAATAAAGATAAGACTGACCACATGATCAGCACAGTGACCAAGGCCAGAAAACAGAAATATATAAACTATCAAGGCTACAGGTGGCGAGTGTTTGATAGTCAGCAGATAGATTTTATGTGGAGTATCAGTTTTAGTTAAATGGGCACCATCTGGGCCTCTGCATGCCTTGTGGTCTAAGGGGCAAAGTTTTGACTCCAGCTGGGGGCCTCTGATGCAAGTCACCCCCCTCATTCTCTCTGCACATTTCCTGTCTGTTTCTACTGGGAACTACTGATTAATATAGGACAGCACTGAACTGTGTGGGTTGCTGCATTTTGATTTAACATGCATTCCAATCAGCAAAATGTCATTGTCATGGTAATACTGCTTGTCAACTTTTAGAATTTTCATTAACATATTTTAAACGACAGCCCACAGACATGAGGTTGTCTCACGCTGGTTAAGCAGGAACAGTAATATTCCCAAAACAAAAAACTTGACATACCTGCATACATAAGCTGGAGGCCAAAGACTCAGTGAGATCAAGCAGCTAACAGTATGATGAAGATGATAATGATTGCTCCATTCACAGAGTAACACTTCAGTCTTCACCCAGCTAGTCATTTTGTCACAGTTTACCCCAACACCTTATCTGTATCCAAATGAAGGAAGACACATGGTAGCTCAAACCTGGCACGACCGAATCGATCACATGCTGAAGACAAGGAGGTCAGTGGAGTGTGGCAGCGTGGATTAGATGTTCAGCTGGATGCTGATGGACCATTATATGTATTTGAGAGGGAGAGAGACAGAGAGACTGTTGGAGGATGGAGGGGAGGCACATGAGAGGGAACAGCTAATCTTTATGTGCCCTGCGCCTTCACGGGGTGGTCGCCTTGGAGATGATGGATGTGAAGGAGAGGTGGGATGGAAGGAGGAAACGAGAGAGACATAAAGGGAGAGAAATGTGTGAGCTAGCACATGTGTTTGTGTGGGCAATATGGATGGGTTTAAGATATTCACAACACGGGCGTGTGTCAATATTTCTTTTTACGTGTGTTGCCGGAGCACTATAACAGCATGCAATGAAAAAAAACTATGAAGCAAAATAATAGTGATTTATAGAACGAAAATGACTGAGAAAACACCATACGTCATGTTAGTATTAGTGCAATTTTACATCACACAAAAGCTGTAATCAGTGGAGGAGGTATGCTAGTATTCTATAAAGAAAATATTAATAACAGGGATATTACAATATACAGAACTGTCTGGGTCTGTGTGTGTGTGTGTGTGTGTGTGTGCGTGTGTGTGTGTGTGTGTCTGTGTCTGTGTCTGTGTGTGTGTAGGACCAGATTGCTGTTGAATAGAGTGGCTCTGTTATCAGATTAGAGTTAGCAGGCAGGCCAAGGCTCTCAGTGGGGCTCATCACCTGCAGCTACTGATAGCCAAACACATACATAAACACAGACACACACATGCGCACAGGCACACACAAACACACACTTTTTTTCCTATTTCCTCTATATTTTACAATCGTAAAATCTGACATTTTTTTGTCTCAGCCTCTTGTTTCTCTCTCCCAAAGTAGTGACTGACAGAGCCTCTTCTTCACTTTCTTCTTCCTTCAATACAGTCTGCCACTCCCTCATCCTCCCTGCTGACAGAACCTCTCCTCTTCTCTTTATTCATCCTCTCTACTTCTCTTCATCATCCACTCATTCTTACTGTATCTCTCTCTTACAGTTTTCTATTAACCCTTCTTCACTGACAGGCACTCTTAAGCCTCTTTCTCCCTTACTTTTCCTCTCTTTCATCAGTCTCCATCTATTCCCCCATTGACAGGCACCTTCCATTCCTCTTTCAGCCTTGCTTCATCCCTCGTTTTTTCCCCTCTCTTTTTAATGGCAGAATGCCTTCTCTTCCTATCAATCAATTCTTCACCTGGACAAACTGAACAGGTTTGAATGAAAACCGCTTGCTTTATTGTTGCTAGGATTTGCAGCGTGCTGGAAGACGAGGGAAATAACAGGGTGAAATAGTCTGCCATTACTGAAGCCATCCAGTTCTTTTTCATGGGGAATGAAGGTCTGAATGTTTTGTTAGGACTGAGAGGTTGCCTGTGGGGTGCTTAAGATGCTGCTGGCACTACATTTGGAAATGGATGGCTCCCTGCAAAAACGTTGGTGAATTAGTTTGTTGTTAAATGTGGCTGGAGTGCAAAATGTCGACTGAAATGTTTTGAAGGAGGGGGAGTAGTTCAACACAGATACAGACGATGCACAGATACTGACACACATTCACAAATGCACAGAGGCGCAGAGATGCAGCACACAAAAAAACACCTGCAGACATCGTACAAGAGATGGAGGTGACATTAAGAGAGAAAATCGGCACTTAAACATGGTAGGATTCACATGCAAGCCTGTGTACTCCGAATTTCTGGCTATTTTCTGTCACTCAAACATGCACACACTTCTTTTATTTCCCCTCTTTTTCATGTCCTCTGTAACTGGAGCTCTACAGGTCTTAAAAGGAGCTCAAGGTGAGAGGAGGCGGTCGTAGACACAATTTGTACTCCGCTGAGAGTGAGAACAGTTGATACATGATGCATTCCCTGTCTCCAAATTCTAATGTTGACCATCAATGTTTACTAGGTCACAACTAACTGTTATTAATAATTATTCAGAATCGATTCATTAACTGAAAAAATATTAATATATATGCATTATTTTAATTATATATATATATATATATTTTTTTTTTTTTTTTTCTGTCAATCACCGAATGGATCAACTAAATAAAAGCGTCAACATAAACCAAAACCTTATTTTACCCTGACGGCAGCCCAAGCCTTCCAACAGCTCCGTCAAAGTCAAACACCAGGCAAAATGTGCTGGCAGTGCAAAATGCAGATTGGATAAAAGTGCAAGAACACAAACACACATGCTCTCTTGTCCCCTTGAATTCTACTTAATGATACCTATTTTCAGTGTTATGTCATCAAATGCACGTTGAATCCAGTTGGACGCATAGTTTAAGAATATCTCTCTCCTTTGTTAATCTCATTTGCTGATGCCAGGCACAGGAACACTTGCTTATCCCAGCAGCTGTATTTACATCCTGACAGGACATGACAGGAGTTTTTAGTTGCACAAACACAGGTTTTCACTTCACCACATGATAGGTGGTTCAGACTGTGAATGTAATCCTTGGAGCCTCCGTACTCTTTTGTGGGTTGGTGCTTCAGTAACCTTTCTTCAGATTGGTACTTGTCTCGGGTTCTATTTTTGGCACAATTTTCTACTTCCTCGTAGTGATTGCTTGTTCTGCTTACAACACCTTCTTCTACAATCCCTACACAGGGCTGTGGTCTTTATGGCACTCGGCAAAATGTGACAGATATCACTAATGTGTCCACATCAGTCATTTAATTGACATGCACTGTCAGCCCAGCATGCAGGCTACTAGTTGTCTAAATGGAAAAGTAGGTGGAACTGGAGGATTCCTGTGAGCTTATCATTAACATGTAAATCTATCAGTCATTCTCTCCACTTTTGACTCCTTTAGTTTTGCTTAAAGGTATCTCAGTAAGTGTCACTTTCTAGAGCCAGAGCATTAAAGCAGCGTTGATATCATTTGCCATTTTTGAGTCCGTAGTTAACGGTAATACATTCCACTGAAATATATTAACTGGTGCTTTTTTAAAAAATATTTTCATTTGCACATTACCAGCTCCCACTAATATTTTCTATCTGGTTAAAACTGACGCCAATTTCAAACTGATACTGCACTTTTTAAAGGCTAGGATTGAGAATAAACATATTTCTGATTAAAAACAGCACCTAATCCCCAAGTGCAAATGCACCTGTTTCACATTTTTGCTTCAGCAATGCTCCATAAGTCTTGGTAATCAAGGCAGATCCAGAGTGGCACTTAACCAAGCATCTCAGAGGCCAGCACATGTTCACACATCAGGGCAGACAAACACTGCGATCAGGAGACCGACTGGTTCAAGTGGGTTAAGTATGTGGGATGCGGTGGCAAGTGTTGCTCCGAGACCAGTGGCACCTGCTAATGGTATTAAATGGCGCGGGAATAGTATTAGCATTCTGCAAATTGGTGCGGGAGCCTTGGAGTATTGTGGGGGGGTGGCTGCGCTTACAGTAAATGGCGGTTTGAGAATGATTGTTCTTGAATGTGACTTTGAGGACGGCTCTGTTTTGTTTCAGTGAGAAGGAGCTTGAAAGAGAGAACAGATGATGAGAAGTAAAGGGTGGCAAGCACACAAACACACACTGAGTATAAAAACTCCTGATGGCCATATATATAAGATACTGTCAAACCAGAAAGAGACAAAACCCCAAAGCTTCATGGTGATGCAGGGCCTTGGTGAGCTGACATTTACCTTGCATCCCTACCACATACACATTACCACACCCACACGCACACACACATACAAACACGCACACTATACACACATAAGGTCCCATATGCATGACAATGGCCGAACTAGAGCCAGTGACAGGAGAGGGACTGGGGAGTGACAGCAGAGAGGAGGCGCAAGGCCATATCCTGAAGCAGCCGTCTTTAATGGATGGCGGAGGGCAGAATGTGTGAAAATGTGTGTATGTGTGTGCATGCATGAATCGTAAAACATAAAATAACTTTTTGAGTGACATATAAGGAAGGCTGTGCCACTGTAGATAGTGACTTGGGTGGACTTCAAGCGAGAGACAGAAAAAGTGAGATAGATACTCTAGTGATGTTCAGATCAAGACACTGGCAGAGAAGAGACAGATAAGCAGGCTGCTGCTTTCATTGGCAGATTGATTGACAAACAGACAGGCAGACAAAGAGCAAGATATATACAGTAGAGCCTACGTGCAGGAACTCATGGAAAGTCATACAAGTCAGTGGTAGCTGGGCGGAAGTGACAGAACTGATCCTAGCTAAGACACTATGGGCCTGCTGCTGTGATTCATGTACACTAACTGTAACTTTGCTTGCAGAAAATGAAGATGAGGAAAACAGTTTTAGGCAGACAGGCGGTATTCGATAAGAGTCAAGCTTTATGTGCAGACAACGACAAAGAGAGAAAGATGACTATGTTTAAGAAAAGCAACAGCCATAAGGTATCAACTTTAGACAAAGATTGATTTGGGGGGAAAAATACAGCATTTTCCCTTTAATCACAGGGAACAATGCATCTGCTTTAGAAAATCCTTACAAGCACATACAGATAACAAAAGAACAGAGCTTTTAAGCTGTCGGGAGGTTCTCACCAGGCTGGAGGCTCGGCTGTCTGTTGAGCCGTCCTGTTATTGTCGCACAAAGCTGAAAAATTACTACATCCAAATGCTGTATGTCTTTCGTAACTCACTCACTTTTTTATCTGCCCATGAACAGCCAGCTAGTTTGAACAAAACTGCCCTCCTTTCCAGGGTGCACCTCAAAAACATTTTGGCGTATTATTGCCGTCCCTCTGTGCTGCAGAGAAGAAGTCTTTTCAAATTTACGAAGGGCATTTGTGTCATCCTGGTGTCAGTGTAATGGCATTGAAAATGTTTTTTTCCTAAATGAGATAAAATAATCTGACATTAACTTAAGAAATGGGATCGTTACATTGTTTATTTTCTGATGCTTGCTTTTCAAAAACTTCCTGAACGCGATGAATCAACATTTGCCAGAACGTACGTAGACCAGATAAGCTCATGTCAGGTGAATGTAATTACCTACACAACAAACAAACCTTCTGCTCCACGTTCGGAACAAGCACACAGGCACCTCGTTCCCAGGGTGGTAAAACCTCCAATTATTAACAGTCTCAACATTAACAAAACATTTCCTCCAGGGTCTGCAGAATATTATATATCATAATGAAATATGACCCAGTGCTCTCTCTCCTGACTAAATCTGCAGTGCATATTGCTCTCTGTTGACCCTTAACCACCTGCAGCAATACTGAAACTTTTCTGTGTAAAACTCTTGACCAAGTGCTCTGCTCTGCCACGCTGCTGGCTCTGTCAGATCCATTTATAGACAGGCAGACTGGACAGCTGCCTGCATGTCCAGAGGGTCCTTGGGACTGCCCACTCATTTCTTTATATTAAGACTGACTGATTGGGAGCCTGAGGTGGCAGCTCTACTCGTTTTTCCTCTCTTTTTGACCCATTCTCAGTCATGTGGGTCATCATTCCAAGGTGCATTTTGAGAATTCACATGTTAACCTAGCACAAGAAAATAAGCAAGCTCTACAAAGATGACGGTTTTGAACAGAAGTCTTAAAAAAAGCTTTTTGTTTTTTCAACTGTATGATACAATATGGCTTAAATGTAAGTCACTCAGGTTCTTAAGTGCAGATGTTTAGTCTTGAAGATGTAAATTTCAGATTGCAACAATTGACTAGATGCGGAGTTTTAAAAGTCTGACACTGTGGGCTCCCCGCTCTCAGACAAAATTCTGTTACAACTGAGTTACACTATGGGCCACAGCTTGAGCCTTGTTTTTATCTTATATTTGTATTTGTATTTATATTTCTTATATATAATCCTACATTTGTTTAAATGACAGCATTAAAGGTATGCCGCATTCACTGTTAGCAGTTTCTCATCGCGGTTTGACTGTGCGTGTGAACGGTTATTGCTCGTGATGAGCAGGTGGCACCCGCATGGTAGCCTCTGCCACCGGTGTGAAAAGTGCTATATACTGTAAATGCAGTCCATGTGCAGACAACTTTCACTGGATTACTTTGATCCTGAAGAAAACTTGATTCTGAAACTATAAGGAGCAACTCTTTTTCTGTAAAATGTTTATGATAAATGCGATATACATGGACAGAAAGTTTGGGCTGGGTTACCTAAACTATCTTTCCATTGTTTCCACAATATCTGCAAGCAGCTGTCCCTTTCACCTCACATAGTATCTTTCCCTCACATCTCCGGTGTCTCACAAGTTGAAGAATCTCAACTGAATCAACATTCTTTTGTCTCCAGCTTCTATTTCTCGGTAGCTTCTTCATACCCTGCTACTTTCACTGACCTCATCTGCCAAACATTTCAAATTATATGGATGCAAATAATTATAACAGTTAGAAGTTTTAAAGTAAAGAGATTTCAGATCTAAAACCACAATAGAATATAAAAGAGCTGCTTGCTGTAGTTTACTATCTGGATTCTCTAGGTATTTGTGTGTTCAACAAAGAGCAGTAGGTCCAGGCTGTGTGACTGTGTGTGCAAATGAACATGGGAGGGATAGTACCTGACTTAACTCATACCAACACTGAAACTGATCTCCATGGCTGGCAGTGCAGATCAGAGCTAATGCACTGGCAAATGTGACAAAGTGTGCAGTGAAAGGCAGTAAAAGAGGCTTTAATATAGGAAGAGGGACATATGGAGGATGAGAACTGGAGGATAAAAGATACAGAGAAAGAAGCATTAAAGATCCAAGGATAAGCAGCTGATGAAGTAAGCTGATGATGCCCAGATGGGTGGATAAGAGACAAATAAAGAAGTAAAAGGTATAATATAGGATAGAATATTGGATGTAGGTAGTTTAATATGGGATCTTTTACATTCACACATTTATATCTTACTGTACATCTGGGAACATTTATATGCCTTTTTAAATTTGAGCTTGGGATTGAGCACTCTTCAGAAGTCTTAAAGGTCAACCTGCAAATCCAACCATTTTCAAAAGAGTGGTGCAGGTCACTCTTGAATAGCGAGATTTCATCTCTATTTTCCCAATAAAGAAAGGTTACACAGAGAAGATGTCTGTGATAAAATGTGTTGGATCAAAATTGTTTTCTTTTTTCCAAAGTGAGAAGGCAACCATGTGAAATATTAAAAAGGCTACAACAACTCTCAGAATTCAGGTAGACAAACTCTGTTACCAAACTTTTGAATACGTGACAGTTCAGAGTCATGCAACAGTTCGCCCTGCAGTGCCACAATCAGAGACCCGATCAATAGAGCACAGTAATGTTTAGCGTGTAAAGCACTAGCGCTTTATACTTGGCTGTGGTGGAAAAGTTGGTAAGGTGATAAAAAGCAAAATGCAACGCAAAGTGTAATGGAAACAGACTTAGCAAAAAAAAAAAAACATGTGACTTGAGCATCCACTGAAGCTTCTGCTCCACTGGAGGGACCAGAGACAAAAACTGATATCAGATCTGTGATGTGGAGCAAAGACTGTAAGGTTCATCAAATTAATACATGAAACAAACACAAACCCCATGCCTTCATCTTTTTTACATCGCTTTTCACCGTTTGAGATTTGGCTAGCACTCACCACCTGTTAATCTCAGTGAACCAACTCCTAATAATTGCACAGCAGTAGTGGATGGAAAATGTGCATTAATCTGGATTTTCTTTTGCTGAATTTCTCGAAGTTCTCATAAAATTATCACTAGATTTGAATAGAAACCTTGCTATTGTCTGAAAAGGATTGGATCTCATTTATCGATATCAATTTCAATATCACCTTCTTCTACAATGATGGAAGTGAAGAGCTTTTCATTCTGTTCTGGTTTTCAGTCAACAACCTTTATCCACAAAGGGCGTAGCGTTGATATGTTCAGTACAGACTGAAGGTCTTTTTATTCATCTGCCCTTTTACCCTCTCTTTCTGTCTCCTCAGTGTTTTCTCTCTTTCTCTGACTCTTATTCACACGCACTCTGTCAAGGATATGCCTGATTGAACCTGAATTCTCAAAAAAGAGAAAAACATCTTGCCTTTACACTGCACTTTACTCTTTCACTCATAAACTGAATTTATACAACACATGCTCACAAAAAACAGAAAACTGACTCACGTGCTAACACATATATACTGTTTTTTCCCCAAAGAGCCCCATCCCACTGGCAAATGGATCTTTTGAACCAGTTTAAAAAGACTGATTGCTTTTATTGTGAGCCTTTGCCTTGCTTTTATCGACCGTTTAAACTGCCAGATTCACCAATTGTTGTTTTGTCCCTTTTATCTACTTTGGAACCATATCAGTGCGCTTTGTCACGATAATAATGTGCAAATTGCCCCATTCATTATTGTTTTTTGATGGAGAAATTGGGTAAAATAAGCACTTTGTAGATAAGCGTAGGGTCTGAACACTATTTGCGAAAGCATCAGCAGAAAGCAGAATGCATTTCAAAGAGCTGTATGCCAAAACTGATTTTAATACACTAATAACGGTGTAATCTTCCTATCAGAAAGTTCCAAAACACAGGGCACGCTTGGTGACTTTTAAATCTGCTCAATAAGCATGTCTCATTGATTTAGCTTCCTATTTGAAGTGTCAAAGTAACCAACATGCAGATTACAATCCTCAGAAGTTAACTGATTCGGTATGAGGAATGAAAGGATTATTTGTCTCTTCACCTTTTTGTTCCACTGTCAGTGTCACTGTCAGGCTCCTTCCAGGTCTGACTAATTAACTGCTATCCTTCTGTTGTCTTTAAAAAAACTGGAAGCAAATTAAAACATTTATCTTTAAAGGAAAGGGAGCTACTCCAAGTACTCTGGCCAAATGTGTTCCTCAAAGGGAATGAGAATGGAGTGATAACAGCCAAAAAAACCCAAAATAACAATGGGAGTGGGAAATTGATTGAAAGTAGACAAGTGTGGCCTTACCGGTCAAACAGTCACACATACTGCAACACACTAATACGCCCACACAAACAAACCTGCACACAAATATCCGACCTAACAAAAGCCCCACACTTTTCTTCATGTTCCCGCGCCCACGGACAGCGTGTGGCCCTCACCTACCTTGGCTTGCTGGACGCAGGTCATGTACTGTTTGGCCAGGCTCGAGCAGTGAAGGGTCTGCTGTGGGTTTTCTCTGTAGCACTGGAGCACCTTGGCCTGCAGCTCAGCGCACAGAGACGCAGTCTGCCGAGGTCTGCACGGGAACAGAGGGCAGAGAGGAGGGTCGGTGTGATTATAACACAGCACTGCCAACTGGGACCGTCTTTGGTTACTGTGCATGCTGAAGTCTCTCTGTTACAGTCACAATGTTGGACATTTTTGACAGTTTACTGGCTTGTCTATTCAAGCAGTTTAGAAGGCTAATACAGGGGTTTGTCTTGTACCAGGTGTTAATGCCAGTAGTGCTGCAGTAAACGTTTAATATTGACAAAAAAATTAACAAAAATGACTGACTGGTAAGTATTCTACACTGTTGATTTATTAGATCTAATTTTAAAGTATTTTTTATATTTGATCTTCATCTTTGACAGTTCAGCTTAATGCTATAGAACACTTTCTTTACTTAAAGTGACAAATTTACATGGAACATGGAAGAGCATCTTCAAACAGTGCAGCATAAATCTGCTCTGGATTGTGTTGACTTTAATGAACATCACACATATCACACCTATGTAGATAATAGTGGTTAATTCCTCCTTGTGATATGAACAAATATATTTTTTCTACAAACTGTACTTTGCACTACCATTTGTATCAGTTATTGTAACATTTTACTAATAAACTTTGACAGCGATGGAAAAAATACAATGGCAGTCTTTGCTACTTTGAGGGGATGAATCATGGGACTCACTACATTCATTTCAACTGTGACTACCAAACTGAAGTTTCAGCAACATCAGGTTTAGTTACAAGAGACTAAACGTTACTAACTCCATGAAGTTACGCTTAGCTGAAAGCACAGTAAGAGCAGCACTAACAATGTCTGTTTTGTGTCATTAAATCTTGTGAAGAGCAGAAGAAAATAAAAACACTTGAGATTGTTTATGGTTTGTTTTAGTTGCAGTTGGAGTAGCTAAGATAGTTTCAAAGGCTTCAAGGTGCAGTTTGTGGAGAGAGATGAATTATGCATTGACAAAGCAGCTTAGGAGTCAAAGTCAAACTTTCTCTTTTCTTTTTATCTTACTCACACATACAGTACATGTGTGTAGACAAAAGCACACAATCGCGTCCACACCTACAAACACACGCAGACACACACACGCAGACACACACACACACACACACACACACACACACACAGGTAGTGAATGCTAATCCTACATGAGGGTAATCCTTGAGTGCTCTGTTGCTTGTAGTAATTTACCTGCTTTTGTGACAGAACTCGTAACTGGAAGGATTGGGATATGGATATGTACACGCACACGCACGTACATACACACAAAGACACAACTTATTATTCACAGCACTGCGTCCTGTACAAGCTCATCCAGTCCACCAGCAACAGAACAGAGTAGAACAGAACAGAAAAGAATAGATCAGAACAGAACGGAACAGAATACGACAAAACACAAAATATTACAACAGAATATAATGAAGTAGAACAGAAGAGAAGGGAATGGAATAAAACATAATAGAACAAAACAGAAATTAATATTCAATAATAGAATAGAATAGAATAGAATAGAATAGAATAGAATAGAATAGAATAGAATAGAATAGAATAGAATTGACCTCAAGGTCCATTAAGCAGTTGATCTGGGACTTTCTATCAAACCACAAGATCTTCATCCATGGATGGATGGTTTATTTTCTGAGAACCTGAAGCAATTCTCATTCATGACAACTTTTATTAGCTCTTGAGGTGAAATGGTTTGGCAATTGCTATTTCCAAGGTGCTACTTCAAAAATGAACTTTGAACCTCAACTAGAAACTAGAATACAGCAGAATAGCCAAGAACTGAACAAAGTAGAATAGAATACAGATCCTCGAGCTGCCTGCCTCCTGCTTTTATGGATATCTAATATCTAAAGTTTAAGTCTAATGAAGTGATGACATTATGCAGTAGTCTGTATTTTTTTTTTATTTAATTTTATTTTGTATTTCTCTATTTCTGTTGCTATTTTTTCCAACTACCATTACCTGTTGCCTATCATACCCAAATTTCCCCAGCTGGGGATTAATAAAGTCTTTAAAAAAAAAAAAATCTTATCTTATACAACACTACGCTGTAAAAAAGAGGCCGAGACAGAGAGGGAAAGAGATGAAATTAGTGTTCAATTCGATAAGGAGACGCTTGGCTTCATTTAACATGATGGGATATGCCTATTTATTTTGGGAGGCTGACCACCTGACATTCACGTAGGCAATCATGTGTGCACATGTGCACGCCGCGCACACACACACACACATGCACACACACACATGCACACACACACACACACACACACACACACACACTGCCCTCATGCCATCCCTCACAGCAATTACAGAATCATGCAATCCTTCACATATGAATGAGCTCAGTAGACCCTGCCTTCAAATACAAATACACATAATAAATGTGCGTGTGTGTGTGTATACACGAGTGTGTGAATTGGGCTTTGTAAATGCACTGCACGTGTGTGCATGAGATACACTGTACACATGAAAGACTGAGAAATTTGTCTGCATTGGTTTGTGTGCTGTCTAGTCTGAATGTGTGTGTGTCTGTGTGTGTGCCTGTGTCTGTGCATGCTTGCGTGTGCAGTGGAGGGTAGAGCGACAGGATTAAATAAATCACTGGCGGAGAGAATATTCATGAAAAGAGAAGTGAATGCAACCTGAGAGAGAGACAGAGACACAGAGAGAGAGAGAATGTGACAGTGACGTATTAAATGACAAATGACAAATAACCCTTGCAGCTTGCATGGACAAACAGTCACCCACGGCAACCATCACAATCTGCATTTTACCCCTGCCATTGTCTGGTGCCACGACAATGGTGGTCAGGATGACAGCTGAATATTATTGCTCTTTGCGTAACGTTGGCTAACAGTCATTTAGTTGGGACACTGATAAGGTGTAATCAGGGTCAATAGAAATCATAGTTGATTTTAATAAGAACGAACAAACAGAGTTACAATCGTGTTAAGGCAGGCTCGATACACTCATCTGAGGTGTTGGCTTGAATTATTATTAAAATACTTTATAGCCTCATGATAAAGGATACAGGGTTTAGGGCTGAATGACTCTCATTCAAATTAAAAGGGACATTATGTCCACGAGATTGAAAAGAAGGGATTTACCAAGGCCAGCTCTTGAAAACAGAGAATTTGTATTGCTGCACTGAAAATAAAAAAAAAATGGTGTTGTTATGCTGGTCAGTTTAAAACCAGTTACCAAGAGTTTCAATCACATGATTAGAATTATACGACTGATGCTGATGTTTGACTTTGCACTCTGACAGCTGGTTGGCATTCTGAATTACTCCCTAAGAGTAGGAGATAACAGCAACAATAGCCCCACGGTATTAATCCAAGCTCAAGTTTAAAAAAAAAAAAAAAAAAAAAAAAAAAAATTCTTTCACTTCAACAAGAGAAACTTTCTGATAGCAGGAGTGTTTTAATAATGGAATCTGAAGCAGAAAATTGCCTCTGCTAATCTGCACCAACTGCCTCGTTTGACTGAAATTAGAGGTGAGCTCTTATTAGAAAAACATTAGCCGCCCCAGCTAGTTTGATAGCTAACTTTTGCAGGGAGAAGAAACAAAACAACACTCCAATTGCTTTCTGCCTGTGATGTTTTGCATAAATACGTGCAGAGTTGGGAAAGAAAGATTAGGCTCAAATCGTTAAAGTTTCTCATTATTTTTTGTCTCACCTTGGCAGTGTGTGGTTTTTATGAAGAGAGCTCAGATTCTGCGCCACTGCAAAGCGTGACATTGGGGAATAAAGCAATAAGAAGAAAAAGGAAAGATCGTAAAGGCATAGCATTTTATTATTCTCTCTGTGTCGAAGTTGGTGTTGTTTGTGTTGGTGTGTGTGTGTGGTGTGTGAATGGTTATTAATGAATGATGACAAGGATTTGGGCTCCTTTAAAGCAGCAGCCATGGCATTGTACTTTTGGCTTTTAATACTACGCTGAGTGGAGGGGAAGAGAAGAGAGGATCAAAGATGTCATGGCCGGGGTGAGATCAAAAGGAACGACAGAGCATGCATCTTGTAATGTTTGAGGCTTTGTAAAGCTTTTATGATACTGGCATGAGGATAACATTCACAGCATTATATTTCAACTGGCAGAAATCTCACTTTCAGAATCACATCAAATCTGAACTAGAGACTTAGCTCAAAATGCCTGTGAGGGTCTGTCTGAGGACTGCCATAACTCAGAAGCTATGATTATTCTGGTAGTCATAGTAATCACTTATGCTTCCTTTGCTAAGTGATGTGGCGTACTTAGATCCTAACCTAACGTCACAAAATGACAACACCAAGAAACTTCGCTAAATTTAATCTCGACTCCACCAAAACTCTTAGAAGGTCTCTGTCTCAAATGGGAATAGCAATGAAACACAACTACAAGCCATGGACTGAAGACAGTCAGAACTCCGCCCGTATCTTCATACACTGACAGCTGAAGTGCTGAAGGGAGATAGGAATGTAGGAGAACAATTCGCACTCTGTTAGCCTGGCTGATTGATCCCCACCAAACTCACTTTGTGGGAATATAGGGAGAGAGAGATGGGAGGGGATAAGGAGAGTGTTTCATTAAAACAGGTGACATGCGGGAACAAGATAAGGGGCACGTGTGCACGTCTGTTTGCGTGTGACATCTCATCACTGATAACTTTTCAATCAGGAGACCTTGCGGTTGGACGACTCACTCGAGCTGCGGGTGACGCGGGGTGAGACACGCTCTTTGGAGCGTTTCGCTGCTATCATCCCTTCCATCGCTAACCTTTTTTTCATCAACAATTTCAATTCCAGTTTTGTGTTGTTTAATTCGCAAGGTCCTTTTCTTTAAAGGGCTTCACTTTTCTTTTGAGAGTTAAGCTTTCAAATCCCTACTGCGCAAACAGTAGTACAATATATGAGAACACTGTTTTTACAAAGAAAAATAAACTGTTATCACATTAATCTCTTACTTTGGCTCTTATGGAGGACTGTGTATTATAAACAACCTGCTACACTATTTGTCTAAATAAGTGTTACAGTAGGTATTCTACTGTACTCCAAATGCGTCTTGTCCTGTGCAGTCCCTTTGTTTTACCACAGTATATATGTAGGTCATTGTCCTTTGTGCCAATATGTAAATCTATCACTACGTGGACTTGTTAATTGTGCATGTTTCTATTAGATGTTCACAGGTTTGGTGCCCTGGTAAAGGTTAAGACTAGGGATGGGCAATCTCTCTAATAATGATCAATTTACTCACTGTCCCAATCCTTAATCTAGATTGCAATGTTTTTTTTTCTCAATTTTGAAATGCCCTCTAGACTATAGCCAGACTTGAAATAGCTTTTGAATTTCTCCTTTTGTACCATTAAAATACAATATTGCATTACAGATACACAAGTTCCAAAATGGTGGTTAAAACCTGAGTTCAATTAGAAGTTGTAAATAGAAGCCAAAAAATAACCTAAACATAAAATAACACTTGTTAAGTAGTTGTAACTCAAATAGAGAAAATACCAAAATGTTCACTCCACATCCAGCTCCACATCCACCATGTCACCTGCTATAACTCACGCTGCATTGCAATACATTACACAAGGAAGAGCCATGGAGAGTAATTTGTCCAAACAGCACAGCCATCTAGTTGGTTACATCACTCTACTGGTTTGTTCACATAGTGCGAATCTGCTAGTCAATGAGGTTATGGAGTTTGGAAACAGGAGTAAGAGGGCATTAAATAAAAAAAAAAAAGTACATTTCAGATGCCTTCAAGATCGATTACAACCTAAAATCGTCAGATCGCCCACCTTGTTAAGACCATACCACATAACTGCAGTGTCCACAGTTTGATTCCAATGTTTCTGTCTCTCTACACTATGACTGTCACATAAAAAAAAGGCAAAGCACCAAAAAAAAAAGAAAAAAGATATCTTCCAAAACCTACCCGATTCCAAAGGGAAACGAGGACAGTCATAGTCCAAATAGACCTGAGCACAGAGACAGACTCAAACAGAGAACACAAACACAGACAGCAGTATGACGGGCCACGAATGAGCAAAACGCAAAGGTCAAAAAGCAAAACAGGACATCTTCTTCCCTGGACTGCACGCGCCCTGTCTTGCTTAAGAAAAACACATTTTTCTGATGTGATTATGTGCGATTATGACACACCACCATGACAGAGTTGACAGTGAGTTCAATCTGTTCCATTTGGGAATTATGTGTACATACAGACCCAAGACTTGTGGCATATCAAAGGGACCAGTTGCAGCTGAATCTTATGTTTTCACTGTAATTGATGCTTATATACATAACTGTTCACGTCAACATAATAAAGGATTGATCAAATGATGAAAATCTGTTTAATGCAGCAGCGAAAAATGTAACATATTGTGCTGCAGTGAATTTACACTTGTGGATGTAATGTACTTTTTGTGATCTATCTCATGTAACTGCACAGACAAAATCTGACCCGTTTGTAATCTCATGCAGGAGTGTTTGTGTGTAGGTGTTTTTTTTATCTATACCTCACAGAGGCAGTAACAGAGGCAGAGTGTGCAAGTGTCTGCAGCCTTCTGTCTTAAAGGTAAATGTTTGTTGGACCACAGTGAAGACAGGTCTTGTCTCTAGTAATGACTAGCAGTCTGCTACTCTGTGTGCCACGGAGAACTTTACAGCTAGCTACCTGTCTGTTTCACTAATTGGACACGCTACCCACATAAACGCAAGCTGTGTGACACATACAGAATAAAGCAGATATAACAAACCCACATGAAAGTAGGCTTTTAACCACAAACTGTCAGCAGTTACTTCATGGCGAATCCTCACGCAGACATCCACCTGAGGTTCACTTAGGTTCTGTCTTTGCAAACACTTTGAGAGTAACAAGGTTTTTAAAGAGGATTAATGGATTTTTAGATCTTAAAGTAAGCTCAGCTGCAATGTTGTGGGTCTCTTAGGTGAGGTATTTTTGGGAAATATGGATAGTCTGGTACCCCAAGGCAAGGCTAATGGATGAACTTCTCTAAAATACCCTGTGTAGTTAGGCAAGGCAAGTAGAAAATGGCACAAGATAACATTTTATCACTCACTATGTCCCCACTCGAGGATAATATTTCAGAGAGTGTGACCAGTCTGATGTAGGAAAAGAGAGGTAATATCCTAGGGGGCTTCCGTCTTGTTGCCCTGCAATAACAAAGTACCCTCCTCAGGTGCGAGAGGCACCTTTTAGTTTAAACTTTTGCACTCAAAGTATTTGGGGCCGGACGTGGAATCCCAGACAGGAAATAGCAGCTGAAGTGGGACTACTGTGACTGTCAAACAACTGGAAGGGACTAAAAGGCACTTATAATGGCAGTGTCCATTGTGACTTATCAAGAGCACTGCACCTGATTTCTGTTTCTGAAAATGGATGTGATTGTCCTTCACCAGCTAGCCATGGCTGCTTTTACTTTTACTTTAAACCCAAATGCTAATTATCTTTTTCTTCTATCTCCGCTTCTTTCTCATACCCACAAAAAACATGAAGACAGAAGAATGAAGTCACAAGTAAAAGAGGCTAAAAGACAACATATGAGGGCAAAGTTAGAACCATGGGCAGAGAAATGAGATTATTGAATGATATTATTATAGAATTCATAAGCAGAAGTGGAGACAGAGACAGATACGAAGACAGAAGAAAAAGACATACTGTAGCTACAGAATGTGTTAGACTGTGCTGCAGCCCCCCTCCCCCCCTTCAGCAGTGGGTAAATAGAATAATTACTGGGTGGTCAGTGTAGTGTGAAATGACAGCGTGACCACAGCACAATGAAACACTGCCCAAATGCTGACAGAACATGACGAGCACATGGCTGCCTGAATACAAAGTGTGCCTGTATGTGTGGCAGACATATAAAAAGGGAGTGAAAAGTGAAAAAGTGTGTGTGTGTGTGTGTGTGTGTGTGTGTGTGTGTGTGCACGGACTTATAATGAAAAAAATAATGAACACCACATTGAGGCAGGACAGAATGCTCTTCTGTCGGCAAACTCGTGCAGAACTGATCTTCTAACCTCTTCCATGCAGCTATGGACAATAGCAAATCCTCGCTAATGTAATCATTTGGACAAAATTTCGGACTTGCATTGTGTGTTGTTAAATTCAATGGACCAGGTGCATGAACGTGGCAGCGCTGTGGATGAGGTCACTGCCCATCACGCAGTGCAAAGCTAGCAAAAAAAAATAAGCATCTACTTTTTTGTCTTGCTGTTTCCAGTGCACTAGACAGTGTGCTACAACACTACTGACTTCATAACAACATTCATACATTTACTTTCAGGACATCTGTGATTTATATGATTTTTGTATGATAGTTGAAATAATAGAGAGGGGGCATGACATGCGACCAAAGCCCTTGGACAGATCTGAAGGCTTCCGATCAAGGTATGGCACCTTAACTCACAAAGCCTAATCATGCACAGTAACAAACTAATGCTGCTAAAGCTAAACACTGATGGCAACTTTCTATCATTTTCCACCTTGTTAGGAAATGACAGATGTATTCAGATGTTAGTGATACTGTAGGGAGTTTGTTTTGAATTCAATTATGCCTCTGTGCCGCTACCACATCAACAAGCCCTATAATGACTTGAGCCACAAATTTACTCTTCCTTCATTATCCAATGGAGAGGTCTCAGGCTAATTAACTACATGTGTAATAGCTGTATATACAGCACACACTGCAAGTTAAATGGAGGAAGAAATAAATAGAGTTATTTCATCAATCACAATTTAGCTTCTCAGATATTGTTTGGAACTTACTAATTGAAGCAATATTAAATTATTACTGTTCAGCATGTTTGCTATGCTCCAGGTGGATCTCATGTGGCTGGAATCCATTGAACACTGCTGGCTTTTGAGGGAAAATAAGTAGCTCCTATATTATGACTTCTACAGGTTTTGTCTTGGAGGTGTTTCATTTTAACTGAAGTTCAGGTTTTAATGGTGCACAGTAAGACATAAGAGAGAGGGCACAAGAGGTGAAGGTTTTACGTGTTGTTGAAAACTAAAAGGTGAGTAATGAGCATGTGAGAATAACATTTGAAAATAAAAAAGACCTGAATTAATTAGCCATCTTCATCAGTTTTGCGATAATCATCGTCATGCATGCGGGAAAATGGAAAATGAATGGCTTTCTGCCTAAATTGGATTCACAGAGCTCTTTGGCTCTCTCTCCTTCCAAAAAGGGGTGACAATGGGTGTTATGGAGGGGCGTTAATTGGCAAGGCCCACACACTGCGGCAGTGCCAGTGTGGCAGCGGTTCAGTCTTGAATGAAACTGACATGCTTTCTGACAGTGAGGTCGGAACTCTGCCATCCCAGACGGCACCTCTGTTTCTTGTGAAATCCTGCTGTTTCTATTTTCAGTTTTTATTGCCATGATTGAGAAACTGTTAGTGGCCATTAGACAAATTATTATATTGAGGTACATTATTCGACAAAAAAAAATATACAAAAAAAGACAGAAAGAAAGGGAAGGATGTTAATGTCAAAATTATAATATACATTGGGAGGGGTGGCAAGAGTCCCAGTATGTCACAAGAATGTATTCGTTTCGTACAAATCTATACATGAAATCAAGAGTCCATTCACAGCACAGAATGCATATGCCAAACCAGCTAATTGGCTTTACGCATTTCAAGTTGTCTCTGAGCACTGGAGAGAACACAGCGGAATAAAAACAAAGATACAGATGATATAGTTCACAATTTCCCCTTTTTCTTTGCCATGTAAAATTAGCAAATAAAGCAAGAAAAGGAGAAGAAGGGCACTGGATTTAAACAGAAACAAGAAAAAAAGAAAATAGACTAAATGGGTTGGTGTTAGAGATCTGTTTTTTTTTATCTATTATGCTACTACAGTGTTATTTTCTCATAATAAAAAATATGTTAGACATGTGAAAATAGGCCAAATCATACTGCCCTCTGTAGACATTACAATTAAAATGCTCGGAGAGAACATCCAACAGAGGTAGTACATTTGAAAGAAAAGTCGCAGCCGTAACTGGATATTGTTTTGTTATGCATGCTATGACAAAATGACATGCTAAAAACTCAAAACTATGTTCATGAAATTGTTTGACATACGCACTTGTTTCAGTAGACTGAAATAATTTTTTTAGTTTTTATTCTCAAGTATTTGAGAAGTCTGAAGGATTTCACTTATCATTCATCTAAAGAGGAAAACGGTGAGCCCTAATATGGAAATATGGAAATTTTATCATAAGAGTATTAGATGTGATAATAATAATGTGATAATACTAAATTATCGCCCAGCCTCAGCGCTGTATGTGTGGAAAACAATGTTTTGACTATCTGGCAGCTGCACGAGGTGTGGGGTTCACATTAACAGCAGACTAACGCTGCAAACAGCTTTCACACTCAGGTTTCCGCTCACATCTTCTTTCTGACAACTGTTGTGTGGACATCCTGCCAGTCAGAGCTAGTTTCTCTCTGTCATCTACTGTGTTGGCGCGCACAAGATCTACTTTACATTTAGCAATGCAGCGCTAGCCCTGACAAAGAAGACATATTCCAACCTCAACCAATAGATTTTTTATCATCAAAGTGCCTTAGAGAATGACAGGCTCGTAAGAACGTATATAATAATATGGACACAGAAAAGAGAAACAATGTAATAAGAATACTGAATGGTTCATTCCACAGAAAATGGTGTTGCAAAACTAATTCACAGTATTTACCGGATGTGAGCCTCTGCCTTAGAAGCTGCCTGGTTGTACTGTTCAGCCGTCTGCTTGTAGTTGTCAACGTTCTGGAGGCAGAAAGAAAGGTGAGAATCAATTCAGGTGTATTTCACAGCACTTTATATTTTGATTGTTTTGAATGTGAGGTGGGCTTCTCAGGCATATGCTGCTTTTAATGACTTGTTGCCAGGCTTTAACTTTACTCAATTTTCATGTCACATCATTTCAAAACAAACAAACAAACAAACAAACAAAAAACAAGACAGACCTTGTGCAAGTCCTCAAATCAAGTCCCATGAATTAGAACTTGACAACCTAAGTTATTTACATAATATTACCACAGTTCCAACTATTTTTTTTTAGATTCAATTTAAGCTCTAGTAAGCCAGCAGTGATAAACAAAATGCATAAAGCACCATCTGAAATGTCACACTTGTTAAATTAGCGACCTTTGAATTTTACAGTGCTGCTTACAAATCTGAATGCTGATGACCTGTTGGAACTCCATAATGTTTTACTTCATGCAAGAAAAAGTGGCATTTAAACAGCAATTACTACACAGATGGAGCCCGCGCCTGGAAGGTAAGGTCATATACAGCACACCTCGACTGGAGTAATCAGTGGTCACAGTGTTAACTACTCTGCATCGTGGTCAGAGCTGCTCACAAAGTGATGCAATGACTACAAAGAAGTCAAGAGTATGAGAAGTTTTACAAAACCACAGTACTGAGTATGTGTTAACAATCACCAATGATCACCTTATAGGCTTTACATCAAAAAATATGAAATACAGTTTGTCTAGAATGTCCCAAACAGAAAGCAAAATCTCTCTCGCCACCTTCTCACATTCATTGTGCAGTAATCACCATTTTAAACCAATAACCGCAGCGCTCACGCTTTTACTTAATTATTCCCTATATTCCCAATAGATGGGGTGATAGGAGAAGAAGATAATTGAAGTGGCTGAGCAGGGAAAGAGATGGGATCAAACACAAACCTCCTCCACAATCCCTAACCCTCTACTCCTCCAGTGCCCCCTAGTCATTTTCATATCTCATTATTTCACGCTGATCCACAGACATGCTTCTCCAGATTTGAATGTCTGGTGCTGGAAAAGACTCAAGTAATGTCACAGGCATCTTTTTCCTTAATCCTATCTGCTAGTATTCACTACAGTGCAATAATGTGCCCCATCTATCCTTTTCTTTCCTGTTCTTTAAAGAGAAGACAGTAAAATATGAGTCATAAGTCTAGTATGAAGGAGGAGAAACTTTACCCTAACCCAATCAGTAGTGTGGAAGTATCTGGCAAGTCAATTTATGTGTCAGTCACCACCAAAAATGTTGTAGCTGAATGAAGAAATATGCCAATTAAAGACCTGTTATGTCTGGAGCTCATCCAGACTTGGAAATTTGTCTGAATTTGGCGCAGGAAGATGACATCCCGATTTTTAATTCTGCCTCAAAAGTTCTCATTAGCTCATCTATTTTCCCAACTGGGGATATAGACATTAACACACCTAGATAACACATATCTGACTCGCTGAAAAAAACTCGGAAATGTGCACAGCAATTCAGAGGTCTGGAACCAAGCTATAGACAATGTACATTTAGAACAGAAATGAAGAAACGTGTCTAACCACTCCCTTTCCCATCTTGTCTGACTTTGTGTTCCATTTATGGCTGTCATGGTAACTCACAATGTGGAAACACCAAACATCCCTAAGACTTGCCAGTTCCTGCATGTGTTGCATTGGATTTTTCAGGACAGGATTCAGGATTCAGGATTAGACTCCTGTTGCTGCTAAATCTCCCTGCTGCTAATATGTGGAAAAGGTATAAATATCACACCTACACAGGGGGTGGGGGGTAACAACTGCAACCCCCAAGGAAGTCAAGTATACTTTATCTCAACATTTTGTACCTTTGAAGAAATTTCCAGGCCTGAGAACCTCTGCTCAGAACGTTTATTAATCTACTAAGAACACTGGCACATAAATATGTTTATTTGGTAATGCTAGAAACCAAGCCCTGGATTCATGGACATTAAAGAGAAAGCAAGAGTTAGCTACTTTGGCTGGCTCCCTGGGAATATGTGGTAAGAAGTTAGCCACATGTTAGAGACTTAGCCCTTAGCCTAAGGTCAAGGGCTCAGTGGGTACACTCAACAGAGGAAAGCTGAACTAAAATTTGAAAGTCTGTAGTTGCCTTGTGGGATATCCAGTGTTCGAGCCAAGATTATAAACCCCCCCCATCCCCCCCCCCCCCCAGAGGCTTACACTCATGGGTGCCTCAAATTATGCAGGACATAGAGAGTAGAGCACCAGCAAAGAAGGCAGCAAGCAGATGGTTTAAAGTTAAAGTGAACTTCTCACTGACGATTGACGTGTCTTACCAAGACAATAGCTGATACTGTGCCTCCTACTTGGACGAACATAAACAAATGAGCACAATGAGCAATGTCGCCGTGATAAGAAGCCAGTAAGGGATCTTCTCTTTTTTTTCAGCTCTTGCTTCCCACCTCTTTTCTTAGTTTGCACTCTACCAGGGCCAAGAGAGAGTTAGCTACAGGAAGGAATATAGTACACAAGCATTGGTTGATTGAAAAAACAAAATGCAAGTAGCAACCTTAAAAGAGTAACAACGATAAATAATAATCGCACTATCTATATATGTTGCAGCTTCAGTATAAACACTCCCTAAAAGTGATGAAATTAGAGAATATAGATTTAGGACATAGATTACACCTTTCGTAATGGATGCTATACTCCATACTGCAGGGCGCGTAGAATTCATCCATAGAAACTAGAATTTAATGTAATTTAATGCCATGCACGGGTGGCATATGTTTAATTGGTAAAACTGCCATGATTGCTTGAGATCAGTGCTTTGCAAATATGCAACAATTCTCCCTTGTTGCCTAGTTTGTTAAAAAAAAATGGCCATATATATAAAAAATATTATAAATGTAATTACCCAAGTCCAAAATTAAAAAAAACAAACTTGGACATCATGTGCACTTATTCTCACAATTTGGAGCTTCCTCTTTAGGGAACTATACCACACAATCTAAAAGTCACAACAACTCTTTGTTTTTATCCATGGAGATTCACAAAATGCATCGTTAGATGGTTATGGGAAGGATGTTGTAACAGAAGTTACTGATACAAATATCGTGTCTCTGGTTGCTAAGGAAACACAGGATGGGGAAACAAGGAATGTGGAAGTGTGAAGGCAGTGTTTGGACTGGCAGGTACAGCTTATCCAGCCGAAATGTCAAGGGACCGCTAGGCTGTGTGTTGTTTTTGTGTTATCAACGTGTTTTGTTTTTTTTTGTGTGTGTGTGTGTGTGTGTCTGTTGACAGAACAGACCCAGAGCAACAGCCCCAGCTCAGCTCTAGTGACACCAGAGAAGTGGCAGCACTATCGCTGGCACACACACACTCTGAGCTCTTCCCAGTCATTTGTACCCGTGGGGACAAAAGCCCAATGTGGAGAGACAGAATGGGGGGATGATAACCCTCAATGGGGGAAAAGCAAGGTTTTGGGGGTTGTTGGAAAGACGCGTGGAGGGGATTAGTGTGGGTGCATGTGTGTGTGTAAGCTTGCATACATGCAGGTGTGTGACTAAATCTGTGTTTGTATGTGGATGCTTGTGTTCAGAGGATCCTTGCATGCACACTCGTCTGAACACCCTCCAGCAGCTCTGGATTGAGATGGGCTGATGTCAGGATTTTGAGGGAGGGGTGGTTTCACGCTTCACTCCTGGACGAAGGAGGATTAATTTTTTCAAGGGGGGGGGGGGGGGGGGGGGGGATTAAAAGAGGTGAATTTTAAACTGAGACTTGTTTACAGAGTCACCGGGTATGTTGCCACAGGGAGACAGATATACTCCACCTGGGAAGAGATTAGGGGGGAGGGAGAGGAAGAGAGAGAGAGAGGAGAAGTAGAGGATGTTCTGGTATGTCTTTTAATGTGTGAGCCTGTATGTGTGTGGAAGAGGAAATGCAACGTTGCGCAGTACATTGGCCACTCTATCACAATTACTTCTGAAGTGACAACCTACACACAAACCTGCCACAATAAACACAGACACACATACACGGCTGTTTTCTCATTTGTGTCAGTAGTGGACAGCATCTACAGCCTTTAGACAAACACAAAGTCTGTTATCGTCACTCATCCCTTAGGCAAACTGGACACTAGAGTGTGTTTGTGTGTGTTTTCAAACAGGTTTTCTCTCTCTCTCTCACACACACACACACACACACACACACACACACACACACACACACACACACACACACACACACAAAGAGGTTTTAGCCTATTAGAAGGGGCTGCTGCTAAGCCAGAATAAAATGTTGATTCAGGGGAAGATCATACACCAATTATCAGTGGATTCTCCTTGTAATCTTGATGCTCTTACGTCGGCTTAAATTTCTGCCTCAGATCATCGACACATCCGAACAGAGCAATTACATGACCATGAGCCCCTGCTTGTGTATGTACACTGCGTATGGACGATCTCCAACGACTGAAAATTATCTAAAGAATAAAAGCACAGACTGATATTCATACTTAGACAATAGCATGCATCATCCTTAAATGTTTCCTTTGCATTATCATGATCTAATACAATACTGATGGTGAGGGAGGCCCTAATAGAGCGAATTAGCTGTCTTCACATGCCTGAATCAGAATTTATGTGAAAAGTGAAACATATTACTGTTTCAAATTGTGTTTTGCATTTATGTATATGACCTGTGTCAGTCACAATTCAACTTTTAAGTGGCCATTTATTTTGGGCCAACTGGTATTTGCCACAAGTATGAGTGAAAGGAAGAAAAATAGGCTGGATAAAGGAAAGGGGGCATGAAAGGAGGCCTGGATGAATGGAGTGCTAGATTGGAAAATGAAGGAAGAGAAGGAGGGAGATGGATGCCGGCTCAGGGCGCCGGCTCAGGATAGACTGTCTGTTTAATGCACAGTCCATATAGCCTCTTTATCTCTCACTCTCAGTCCCCCTCTTTCTCAGTCCCTCATCCGCATGCAGGTCAGCTGCGAGCAAGTGAGGGGTGAAAAAAAGCGATAGAAAACGCGACTGCAGTGGCGAGCGGAGAAAGATAGAGCATCCTCCACTCTTCTGCCAATCAGTCTCTTCCGTCAAGCATTGCAGCGTGTGCTGCTTGCCGCACGGTGTGCAGGGGCCCTTCCATTTAACTTGGCTATGTAAAAGGTTTTCTCAGAGGCCTAAAGGAGGCGAGTGCCACGGACTAGATAAGGTTCCCCGTCTGCCTGATGGGTCCTGCTGGACAGAGACAGAGTCAGGGAGAGGGGTGGAGGGGGAGTCAAGTCCCAAAGAGTGGCTACTGAATACTGGAGGGAGAGTTGTGGTTGAGAGGGGAGAGACACAAAATGGCCAGGGGGGGTGAGAGTGTATGTGTGTCTACCTGTACCTTTTGAGCCTTCATTGCTTTAATGTGCATGCTGTTTTCTATTAATGTCAATGCACTCTTGATAAAAACGAAAATGTTTGCAGTCTCTGCGCACGTCCTTTACATCTTACAATCTCTGCCTGCCTCTTGTCCTTTTTCTTCTAGCCTCTGTCCATCTCTAAGAGCATTAACTGGTTATTTTCCTGCCCTAAAATCATACACCAGCAGCAACCTTGCTCCTCACAAAGTCTCTTAACAAATCTGCCCAAGTTTACTCTGTAAGCAAGCAATATTTATCAAACCACTGTGGTTCTGGCTTTTACAGAGTGCAAAATATCAGCGATGCATTAGTGCTCAGGTGGAGGGAACACAGGTCATAATTTCTTAAAAGCACCCAACAAACAGCTTTTATTTCTTCTATTTTTTGAAAAGACCACAGGGCTGCTGGCAAGAGGACACAGTGATGAGAAAAGTATGGTACATTTGATTAGACAACCAAAGCTCTCTGAGGGAAACAGTGCTGTGAAACCTCTCCTGAGTGCTGGTCCATCAACAGTGAGTCGTGACTCTCAACTGCCTGCTCAAACTTTCAATTCATTTACATTTACATTTTGACACTGGTATGTGGGCTTGACATTTCCGAGATAGGGAAGAGTGTCTTGTGTCTCAGCAAGATTTTACTCTCCAAGGAGAGTGAGTAATATGTCACTTTAAGACTTGTTTTGATATTCCTGATGTGTAAAGACTTCTTTTCAGTGAAAGCTTACAGGATGTTTTTATCTCCTTAGTGAGGTCTCCTGTTATACATGTCAAATTTGTGAAACATCAAATCTCACTGTCTAACCCCCCCCCCTTCAATATAATGGAAATGATTTGACTAATGTAGTGTAACTAATAAGCACATCTGAGGGAATGTGTTTATAAGAAAAGGCCTTTCAGATTAGTTCTGGCTATTTCCCTTTAATGCCACACATCTAGAAAATGGTTCTTACTTTTTTCTCCAGTATTTCTAGCTGTTCTTTATAGAAGCTGGAGATGCTGGCCAGTTCCTTCTCCCTCCGTTCTAGTTGTCTGGCCTGAAAAAGAGGAAGAGAGAGAAGTATAAGAAAAGAAGACAATAAAAAAGAAGGCAAAGAAATAATGACATGACATAACATGACAGAATATGGAGGATGACATGACACTAATATGACCTATGTAGGCTTGTGTAAATACTCAAAAATACTCAATCCAGACTGCCTAGCACATAAGGAGAAGAAAATCAATCCAGGCACAAATCAAAATTTTTCATTTGACAATTTTTAAATTGACATAGCTAGGTGGGTAAAATGATGGAAAAGGTAATGGGCTAAAACAACACATTCACTTCCTTGCTTATGAGTGTGACTCATAGGGTTGGGCAACTGGATGTATATATTGCTATTGGTGACTGGCGGAGTCTATCATCAGCAAAGGATTCATTTGGCGTTTGGGGAGCTAACCCTGTAATCTAACTCGGTAAGTTAAGGATTTATTTCGACCAAACCAGAGTTGGTGATGGAAGAGTGGTAAGACTAACCGCAATAGTTTCGGTTATTTTTATTTTGTTGTGATCTGTGTGATCTATGATGATCTAACAAGGCAACTAAGGTTGTCTAAGTTTGGCGAAAGAGAGAAACTTGAATTCAGAAGGTGTACGGTTGTATTTTTCCGTTTAGTTAGAAAGATAAGCATAAGAAAATAAGATTTTCTTTTGTTTGCTTATCAGACTAATAAACATAGCACACACACCTGCGCAAATACATTGGCAGTTGCTGGTTGTTGGGCTGACGGTGGTTGATTGGAACATTTTAACATATCAGCCAACACTAATGGTGCACACATGGGACACCAGCCAGAATTGCTAAATGCTATGGGGAGAGAAATGAGGCAACCTGTTGCTTTGACTACCCAACGGATCGTATTTGTGGTTTCAGATAAACTGAAGAAATACAGCATAAGAGATTAAACACTAAATATATACATCTCACCTATGATTGTTTAAATCAACTCTATTTCATATTTCAGCAAAATGTAACCACACAGAGGACATTAGATTAATCTTTTCAGTTGTGAGCAAACAAAATATAAGTACCCTCCCAAGTGTGTGGTTATAGCATCAAACTGCAGGTTCTTTTTTTTAATGCATTATTTTTTCATGTGTAACGTTTCATGTGTTACCTCATAAATCCACTACTCTTTGATTATATCACATATTTATGATGCTTGATGGAAATCTACAATAACATGAAAAGTACATCACATCTACACCACAAAGTAACACACAATCTAATGGCTATGTAATAGCAGGTGCATCTAATGCAACAGAACTTACAAAACTACTCAGGTGGCATGTGACTGGCACAGTGGCAGCAGAGGCTGAGACGGTGATGCTGACGTTAAGATGAGGCGAAACACTTTAATATGCCCGCTGAGCCAAGCTTTGACAGGCAGAAAGATGGCAGATTGGCTGTAGGAAGACCCATAGTTTGGGTCATGGCCAAAGCAGCATGCAAGCAGAGGAAGATAGGAGGCAGACATCAAACAGAGACACTGTGAAAACAAGTTGCCAGTTCAGCTTGAAGTCAGAAATGTACATGCACTAGGGATGTTAAATAAAATATTCACTCTTGAAGAAAGATTCACTACAAGATGTAACATGAGTTTTGTGATGGGGCCACCTTGTTTGAACAGTGTGTCAATATCATTACACAATTTCATAAACTGGAATGGAAAGGCATTCCTTAATGATAAATCTGGATTAAAATAACATCATATATCATAAACAGACATAGACAGTAATGAAGAGCTATTGCAGAACTGCTAAAAGAAAACAGAGGGACAGTCAAAGGAGATGTGCATGATCCCAAGTTCAAGACAATGGCGAGAACTGTTAAGACATCAGTGTAGGTGACTGACAAGAAACTGCCATCCGCTCCATGTTTTCACTCACTGTGCATTACTAATCAATGTATCTATCTCACTTCAGATTATTCAATTGTAACATTATGACGATGATTTTTCTTGGAACATAAAAGCAATGATGACACATTTTGCATGGACAGTCACAGAGTGATGGTGGTGTCTTCATATGAAAGCATAATATCAAATTCATTTTAAGAATGTACTTAAATGGACTGGAGATGGTAAAATGTGTCTGTAGAGGTTTACACGTTTGTGCCTGCATGTTAAAATGATTATTAATCAGTGCTGTGTAATCTGTAAACATACATTTTTTCTAGCCAATAAAGGTAATGAGTTCAGCAGTGCTACAGCAGTATGAACATGATATGGTGCATGGACACAGTGAAGCTGGCTGGAAGTGAGGCAGCAATGGGGCATTACAATGGGGTATTACAAACACACACACACACACACACACATACGCCGTGGTGTAATGGTGACTGATTGCTATACCCGAGTTGTGTATTAGTAAATATGATATAGATGAGATGGATCTTCTCTGGATGATCTACTGATCTTTTGTGCTCTTTGCCAATATGGTGAACACAGGTGTGCTGACACACACAGACACACACACAGATTGACATTACATTTACTGTAATCCAATCTAATCTTACCCTAACTTAACAGGCACATGCATCTCCAATGACTCCATCTGCAAATCCCTATACTGTGCTCACCGCACTTTTTCTTTCTACAGCGGCTGCTTGATGCTTAAGGGCTGTGTGTGTATATGTGTGTTTGTGTGTAAAATCACCTCTGCTAGCAGCACAGATGATGTGTAATTTTCTAGCTGAATACCTCCCAAAGTGTTGTTGTGTGGAATGGTGGCGGCGGCACACTCACAGCCTCGCTTTAATGCACAATGAAAACATGACATTTGAATAGAGAAGAGAGAGAAAGAGAGAGAAAGAGAAAGATGGACAGAAAGGAAGAGAGAACTGAGTTTAAAAACAAGGAGGCACCAGCAATGGTAGTGTTGCTTACCCAGGCATCCAAATCTGCTGGCTAGGACAGGCAGAAAGAATAGGGGTTAGTGAGACGGTGGAGGGCGTGAGGAAGGCACAGGGTTGGAAGCGAAGGTGGTCAGACCAAGAGGAGAGGAATAAAAGACAGGTATAATATGGAAAATGGGAAGGGAGGTGAAGTAAAAATAAATAAACAGCCAGGAATGAGGCAGATAATGAACAGAGGAGAAAGAAAGAGATAAAAGTAGAAGAAATGAGTGGAACAAGGAGAGAACAAGGTTAGCAGAGCTGGTCAAAGTATAATCAACACTATTATGTACAAGTTGCACATGTCAGGCTGAGGACTATTTGTTAGTTATAAACCCTAATTTGCCAGATGTCTGATGTTGTGAGAGATGTTATTGTGCCCTCCAACAGTCTCATAATGCAGCCAGTGTGTCCCAACATGCGTTCTGTAACAAACTGACATACTCGTTTGCCAAGGTAATGAAACAACATATGAATTTCTACTTTTTAACCCTTATATTGATCATCCTGGTGGCAGAGCAACTAAATGGTTTCCATAGGATACTCAAGAAGTTGTGGGTCTGAGTCTTGCACATAATCCTTACTGCATGCCAGCTGTCCATCCACACCCCCTGCCCTGTCCACCCATCTGTGTTGTTTCTCTTCACTGCCTCGAAGTGAAAGCAGTTCCTCTTGTTCAGAAAACAGTACAGTAAAACATATGATCTGGCTAAGCCGAACACATGTAGGATTATATCCTGAGAAGAAAAAAGGAGGTGGTTTTATCCATGATCTCATGGCAGGAACTTCAAGTAATAAAAAGTTAAGAACTCAAGATACAAATAAACTCTGAACAGCAGGCAATATTTGAGCCTTTAAATGAGTGGCCAATATAGCCAGCGATGGTTGCATTGACCACCTAGATGAAAAGCTACAGATGAAAAACCACTGAGCTGTTGCTTTGTCTAAGGATATAAAGCACACAAGTTTCAAGACAGTTGGTGCTTGTAGGCTTCAGACTGTGCCCTTGCACAGGGCCTGATAAAAAATGCATTTTGTTTTCAAACCACTGTTGAGTGCATCTTCAAGTTAAAGAATTGCTTTCATAAAAATTTGGAAACGCACCAACACAATTAAACCCAATCTGTTTCAAATCAATAATAATTAAATGTATTTATTTCAGTATGTTGTTTTACTTCAGGTGTAATTGTTAATTTTCAGATTGCATATTAATATTTAAAAAGCAATTATGTTGTACAGATGTGAGCTTATTGTCTATTTTACAACAGCTCTTAGTAGAACTTTGCCAGTCAGAACAGAGAGCTAGCAGCTATATCTATGTTTTTATGATAGTTCATAGACCTGTGTATGTATGACTCTTGAATGCAGTGTGACAGCATTCATATATGTTACATGTTATATGTTACATACATCTATCACCGTATCAAATAACGTTCAGTTAAAGTTTATAATACAGACAAACAGGACACCAGATCTGGGTGCGTCAAGCCTTGCCCACTCAAACCAAGTGCTCCCAGTCCAGCATTATACACAGAACAGAAAGGGACAGATTAGAGCAGTGGGTGGCTCTAATGTTGCCATGCCTCATAAAAACACCATTCAGTTAAATGAGGTGAACTCACAAAGCCAGTTGCTGTAGAATGCGCGTGTGTGTGTTTCGGTTAGTCTGTGTAACAGATACAGCCGACGCCATCTGTTTAACCTCCCTGCTCTGTGTGTGTGTGTGTGTGTGTGTGTGTGTGTGTGTGTGTGTGTGTGTGTGTGTGTGTGTGTGTGTGTGGACCCCCACAGAGTGTTCAGAGGAGTGTGGAGGTCCCATTTCCATAGATGATAGACTTTAGAAAGGCGGCGAAGGGGCTGGTTGTGATACAGATGCAGACAAACACACACCCAAGCAGTTTGGTGCAGTCCATGGGCCATAGCGGACAATGGCATTTCAGGTACATCCACTCATTGTTTTTTCCTGGCTCTGAGCTCCCTGGTGACCAGCAGTCAGCAGCCTCATTGTGAACATTAAGAGTCTGGATCCACCGAGGTAACAAAAACACATTTTTTTTTTACCAAGATAAAGCTTGTAAATGTAGTATTGACGCACTATCAATCAAGTTAACTGTGATCCCTCAGGCCCTGTTTACACCTGGCATTAACATGCATCCTGAGTGACTCTATTAGAAGTGGACAGCTCTAAGTACAGGCGTGAATGCACTCTAGATGCAATGAGAACCAATCGCTCAGACCACATTCAGAGGTGGTCTGAGCGATCAGGTGAATAATGCTAGCCTATCCTTTGGAACGTTCTGGGAAACACCTATAACTGGAGGTAGCCAGTTAGCTTTAGTATGAGTTCATTAATTTTTATCCACAGGAATAATTTCGTGGTTAAGATTTCTTTCATTCTCTGTTATATCTGGATGAAAAAATTTTTAGAGTTAGATTTCAGTGGCAGGGCTTTTCTTTCAGCATCTCATTAAAAGTTTATATTGTGTATTTCAACATTTTTACTACATAAAATGACAGTACATTTTGCTTTCATGTGTGCAGTTTGTCTTTGGCCTACATTCAGTAATTAAATGTTATTTAACAAAGAAGCAGAAATAATAATAATAATAATGACGTTAATAATTTAGTCATCGCTCATGTTTCCGGGGACCCCTCAATAAACTGTTTAAAACTAATGGCCTATTGTAATACTACTGTGTTGTTAATAAAGTTTAAAAAAAAAACTTGTAGTAAACTGTGGCTCTGGAACTAACTGCATCTAAAACTGGAATACGGGAGGCAAAGCAATCGGTTATTCCAAACAGGCACCACATTGGTATAGTAAACGGCAGGTAACCATAGCAACAAAACACATCTCTCATTCTACACTGCCAGTAAAACTTACTTAACAGTAACAGTGGTAGTGGACACAGCAGAGTACTATCATTGAATTCTGCAAACAGTAACCATCTTAACAACTACCACTCAACCATCCTCCAATTTCCTCACTTCATAGTCGAAGACACGCAGCAAAGACCTGCTCTCTTCCCTCCTTATAAAGCAGCCAGTGAGCTTCTTCAGAAGCGCTTGTCAGATGGTCGAATTGCTCCCCCCACCTCTGCAACTTTCCTAAACTGACAATCCGACATTCACACCCACTTCCTGCCATGATTGGTCAATGATGCAGAATGGAGAGAGAAGCCAGGGTTTGAACCTCTCTCTAAAGCTGTCTTTTTACATTTTTCTTTGTCACTATTCATGTGCATCAGAAATATCAGTTTCATCCTGGTCTAAAATCTATGTAGACGCACAATCATAGAGCATGAATCATGGCCATCAGTAGAGATGGACTCTGCTTCCCTTCTCAAAAAATAACTTCAAGATAAATTGTATTATTTCATGATGACAAATGGGAGCTATGGTTTACCAACGGATTCAGTGTGTGCCACCAGCACCAGATCATTCCTCTATCTACAAAACTAGTTTACAGGTGAAAAGGGGCAAATCATTTAACAGCATAGGGAAATTAGTGTTTCTCCTTCTACAAAAACACACTGATTTAATGGATCTCAATACATTCAATTATCTATGCTCAGCTGAATCACATTTGCTGTGGTTGTACCATGAGGGTCACCAGATGCACCAGCTTGGCAACGCTTCATGCTTGATTTAGAGTTGAATCCTCAATGGTCTGGCAACTGTGTGTGTGTGTGTGTGTGTGTGTGTGTGTGTGTGTGTGTGTTAGTGTGCGTGTGTGTGTGGGAGTGAAACAGAAAAAAAATGACAGAAATGTGACAGGATGAAGAGACCTTTTGGTCTCCAACACCACCTCACATGGCGAGAAATGCTTCCTTGGAAATCAATTATGTAAATACTGAATTATGCAAATGCTACATTTGAATAAATCTATGTGTTTGGGGAGAAAAGATTTTGGTGTGGTTTTCTACTTGGAGTCAGGAGAGGAGAGAGAGGGAGAAAAAGAGAGAGAGAGAGCGAGATGAGGAAAGAGGGCTAAAACGAGGATTAGGCTGGAGAATGTCACTGGCAGACACAGTTTGTTCAGTCAAACTCCTGGTTTGGCTTTTTAATTAAGGAGGAAGACAGAAATAAAGGCAGAGAGGAGAAAGTTAGAGCTAATTCACTGACAGCTTTCTTCCTGGCATATCTCTATAGGAATACGAGCAGTACTCACATTCATCATGTGTGCCAGTAATAAATGCCATTGGTACAGCTGAGTGCTTTCACCCCAGCTCTTGTTTGGGCGATGCTGATGCTTAGCTTGTCTGGATTCATCCTCAAAGGCACTGAATGATCCACATCGAAGCTTGTCCAGTCACACACACAAACACATGCACAAATACACATATAGACACACACACACATCCGCAAACACCACACACAATTGTATTCAATGTGATTTAACAATGTACACAATACATTTTTCACTTTTGACATGAGCAAAGGACAGTGAGATACCTCATCAGCTACACTGAAATGATATATATCACTCAACAATTTCCTTTATGCCTGAGCAACTCAAAATCACTCAATTATCTAAAATTTTCATCACAACGGAGAAAATTACTTTCACTTCTTTGGCGTTAATTTACAACCAGCAGGTGTGTTTTCTTGACATGTGGCGTCAAAATGTAATGTAGCCTGCTTCTCTCACACACACCTGGACAAAAGAAGACACACCCAACACACACTGAAGACAATGTGCGTAAAAACACCCACACCCACTGTTTTCTGTGTAAGACCACACATTAGCATCGTCATGATATGCATCATCACAGGTGGAGGTACAGCCACGAGTGATCGGTTTGACTGAATTTGCTCCTTGTATCATACTTTAATTACTTCTTCTGTATGGTGTCACATGATGTGCACATACTCCTGTATGACAATGTTCCGGTTCCAAATTCACAGTCTATATATAGTAATAAGAACTGAATAATAACTGAAAATAGCAAATCAGTACTTGTCAAAGGCGGCGTGTATATGAACTGCTATCACTATCATGCAAGTTGAGCATACTGGTTTGCATTTGCTCTCAACAATCTTCTCCAAAATTCACAAATTCTCCAGAAACTTGAACATAGGATGAAAGAAAATCAATTTTGTACCTCTCTTTAAGGTTGTAAAGCAAAAATCACTGGCAGTTAGTTGTTTGTTACGTTTTTGCCAGCACTTCAAACAGTAGGAAACAGACAAAAAGTGACTTTTCCAGGTCTCTTCATTAGTGTTAGAGCTTTATTAACACATACAGTCCAAATGCACAGCCTCCATCAGGAGAGCAGAACAGCAGCTCGAATGCATGAATCATAACACCTGGGTGTTATACGCACCTGCATGTATCCACAAAAAACACACATGAACTCACACATCAGCATGCACACATTACAGTAGGAGAACACCAGAGGCATGAATTGGTTAGTCTAGCTGTTTGCTCATTAAATGTGTGTTCTCGTCACATAGCCAGGGGAGGCTAAACGAATTAACACTTCATCATCAGCCTGCTTTCCCACCACAGACTGTCACAGAGAAAACAGAAGACACAGAGGATAGAGGATGGAGGAGGAGAGATGTCAGGTCAATAAGAGGAAGAGAAGGACAGAGAAAATGATGAGAAGAAAAAACAAGTATAGTAGTAAGAAAAACAATAAATGCAGGCATTTTCTGCATTATCATTAGCTCTCTCTCTCTCTCTCACACTCATTTGCTCCAGTTTCTTCCCATTTAGTGTAAAATAGTGACGTTCTGCAAAGCTTAACCTTTTAGTCCAGAGATTTAACTGTCTCTGCCCTGGAAACACCTTACTGACAATAGACAGCAACAGTCAGACTGGGTTCTGATTAGGTCAAGCTGCTTTAACCCACCAATAATTATTTTCACTAAGATTTACTTTGTCCATCACCACATTCTGTACGATGAATCGGTACAATACAGTATTACATACAACAAGCAGAGGCACAAAGCCTCATTAATTAACATTACCACTGAGTCATCCAACATGCACTAATACTGGGCAACAGTAAAATGTGTTTGTCATGTATTTCACATGTTTAGTTTGAAAGCATGCTTTCCTTACAAATACATATGCCGCTTGGTAAACATGAGATGTGATTCCACATGTAAAAAAAAAAGATTGACCATTGAAACCTACAATCGTAAACCTTTAGTCTCATAAGATTAGACATAAGATCAGTGACAGCTGTGTTTGTTTTTGACTGTGATAAATGCAACTTAAACTGACTACGAAATTGCTTAGAGGATGAGAAATCATAATCTTAATTAAGATCAATCTTAAATTCAAAAACATTTGACACATACTTGGAATGTTCTAATATTAATTATTATTCTCCTGTATCTGAGCAAGCATCTGGGAAACATTACTTCTCTCGATGGTAAGTCTTGCCCAGCTGTCTCATTACATCATGACAGTTCTCTGATGGGAAAGGTATTCCGCTATTGCACTACTGAACATTTGTCCTTTGAACCGACAGGATTTGTGCTAGCCCCACCACCTCCCCTTACTGCTGTGCACCGATCAAAATCTCCTCAACCGGTGAGCGCTCTGCTCGTCAGCAATTACCGCCGCCGTAGACGATGGGGGAGTACTGTACGTGTGTGCGTATGTGTGTGAGTGAGTGTGAGCGTGCACAAAGGGCTTAACTGCTTTAACATGCAGAAAAGATGTCAAGTCTGTGATTACACTAGCTGATAACAAGTGGTTTAGCTGTGAGTGAATGTGTGTGTCTGAATCCCTGTTTTATTTTACATCGTCGGTTTCTATATGAAAGAAATTCAGAGCTTTCATCTGTGCATGTGCACATATGTGCACCCTCACACTATGCAACACACAGACTCAAATGTTAATGTTCACCCACTCAGTCTCAATGTAACCCTCTCTCCCTCCACTGTCACATACCAGCATGTTTTTTCAATTCGCTCTTTTTCTTTTTCACTGATTCATCTTTCTCCTCTGTCCCTCTCCTCTGGATTGCCTCTTCTCCCTCTCTTCCTCTCTCCCACCCTCTGTCTTTGGCTAACAAGCAGCATTGGCTATCTAGCCGACTGGCTGTCGGAGTCAGACATCTGAATCTATTACTATACCATGCTTCAAGTCTCTTCACTCCGCCTTTCAGCTCCTGCAGCCCGTCCCTGTCCATGTTTCTCTTTCTCGGAGCTCTCTGGCCTAACACCTCCGTGTGCTTGCTGGTGTAGTTGCTGACTGCTACCGTATATTGGTGAAAGTGACTCCCTCAGTCCTGTCTCATAGGAGGGTCATGGGAAAAAGAGGGTGATGGTCGACAAAACAAAAACAAACATATTCAATTGTGTATTCGATGTTTGTAGATGTTTGCATTTGTGTGCAAATGCCAGGCTGACTGAAATGCAGGTGCTTCCACAGAAATGCAGACTTTTATATCCAGTTTTTTCAGCAGATATCCTGAACGTGTTCATGCATCTGTACTCTTTGTTTATTTTAGCAACTAATAACTATTGGATGATGAATAGACATTGAATAATGCACAATGTTAAAGGGTAACTATCTTATTGTGTGTGCTACTATGTGATTTGTATTGCTTTGTAATATACTCAACAATGATGTGCATCATCTGCTAAGAAACAACAGTTTCATGGTTCTTATTTTAGATATATGCTGTCATCTTTGTTCAGGGAAAAAAAAAATCCATCCAGGGATTATTTTGGGATTGGCTGAATACAGCTCAACCAACATGTCCATCTGGTGCTAGAAAGCAAACACTCAAAGCAGCTGAAGTGATATGAATTGACAGATTGATGTAACCACAGGCTAGTTCAGAGATGGTGGGGAGTAACATTGCCTTCAAATCATAGATTTTATGCACGATGAAGTCTTTAAACATGCAACAGATTAAATAATATCTAGGAATGCCAACGCTATATGTAATAATGGAGATAACAGAGACACTAAATTAGAAAACATAATGTTTTAAGCAATCAATAAAAATGAAGGAATTAAATGAAACAACATCACAGATCTATTGCAGAGAATTATATTCTGTGATCATTGACAAACATCTTCAAGACTTAGACAGCAGGGGGGCCTGCTGGTTAGCGAGAACGTCTTGTAACTGCAAGGCTGCATAATCAGCGCAAAACACATTTTGCAGCCTTGTCAAGTGTCATTTCCTGGTGCTTCTACACAACAGCAGGGCAATACTGTTAACATGTGTGGCATCATCCGCTGCGGCGGTCAGTGGCAGGAGTGTTTGTCATCTCAGGTCTGACTTTAATGAATGTTGGGCTTTTCACCCTGGTTTTCATCATCTTTCTTTTGGACAGTGTCAAATTGCTTCACTCTGAGTCATCACACACACACACACACAGACACACACAGGGACTAAGAGGTTGAGAAGGGAAAGATAAAAAGACAGAGGAGGTGGAATAAATGCTGGGAGAACATGTTGCCCAGGAGCACATACTGCTGTGCTGAACAGCATCCCTCCTGCTTTATAGCCCTTGGCAAAACAAACATGCTTCAACAATGCCATCTAGTGACTAGTCACAGGGTTACATCCAGTTTCCTCATCACATGGTCACAAACCTCAACTCATCCATGCAGTAGACATACCAACTAACAATCCAAAATCTCCAGCCACAGGCAATATGTGGTTAAATGTGATGCGGGAAACAGGAACAGGGTGGGTCTGACTACACCGCGAGGGAACGGAAACACCTCAACAAATGAAATGATAAAAATGAAATAATATACATGACATGAGAAACGACCTGATTTGCTGGAAAACTGTCGGCACAACAACCTGGCGAGGTTGTTAAAGAAAAGAGGAGGGGTGAGAAAACAGGGACTCACGGAGTGACTGAATGGGTGCATCATCTCGCATCACACATTTCAGCTCAAACTGTATAGAAACAAATTTCTCAGATCCAGATATTGTTATTTACAGATGAATAAAGGATGCCAATTTATTTTTACATAACAGCCTGCAGTTGAATGGCTTCAACTGTGAAATTCTGATCTTGGGGAAAATATGGCAGACTGAGAGTAAAGTGTCAATTTGAGCCCACGGTTTAAAAATATGCAACTTTACTGATTTTTGTAGTTTGTGGGAGTCAAGGAAATGTTCCTCCTGGGTTGGAAAAGAAGAGCAAGGAGCAACATGGCATGACGCATAAAGAGTAATCTATTTTCCACACTGAAATTGATAGGAAAATGGCCTCCAGGGCTAATAAACTTCTGGATGGAGAAAAATAGAATAGAGGAGGATAGAGGGAAATTATGGTCATTTGAACTGATTCAGACACATTCAAAATCCAAACATAAACACTAAAACATTCACTACAATGCAAACTATGTGAGGTTTGTAACACTGAGATGACTGTAACCACTCAAAATATCAGCTGTGTGAATGACTGCATGCCTCTAATATCTGTTTATATAAGTTTATATCTATCTACGTCTTTTTAATGCTGACGTGTTTCTAATTTTGTCATTTAAATTTCTCCATATGGGACTAAACTGGTCTGAATTAAAACAGCACCCTGTACCAAATTTCCCCAGCTGGGGATTAATAAAGTTGATCTTATCTTAACTAAATGTTGTTGCCCATCACTGGTTTTGCAATGGAGACTGCAGACAAAAGCTCGCTTTCAATATACAAGACTGAAAGCAAATCAACTGACAAGTTACAAACATCCACCCGCGACCCCCAAGCAGGTAGTAGAGTCTATTCTTCTCACCCACCTGGGAAGCTTCTGCAATTCAATAGCTTAAAGCAGATGCTTGTTATTATCTGCGTGTGTGCGTGTGTGTGCTTGTGTGTGGGAGTTGCTGAGCACTGAATGCCTGTGCATACTAATAGCATTTATTTGCGGCTCGGATGACACCTCTGAGGCAGAGAGAATAGTCGGGGGAAGAAAACAAACACAGGAGGTGCTAATGAAAGAAATGAGGGGAGAAGAGACTAGGTGTTAATGTAACTTGTTGTCTCTTCTGCGTCTTCATTGAAGGTGCGACTTTTAAGGCCTAAATGTAGTCTCAGAACAAGGTAGGATGACATATCAAAAAGGCCAAGTTGTATTTTTTTAAGACCACTTCTGCACGTCGGGTGAAAAGCCGGACGTCGTAATGACATAATGACAATAAGGAAATGTGGAGCAGAAGCAGCACTTAAATACATCAGCAGTGCCAGTTTAATTAAAAATGTGGAGTGAAAGTGTAGGGATAGTCTGCAACTATTCCGGCCCATCAGTCATGACCAGTGTTCAGAACTTGACCCTGATTTCGGTGGCACTACTTTTTCTCTGACACAACAACATCCCTCCATCAACTATACTCCCAATTCAGTGCCGATTGGTGCAGCTTCGTAATGAACACAGACAGCGCAGTAAGTAAGAATGAGAGGAATGTAGTTTGAGACGCACTTTGAGCTCTCCCGTTTGAATTACCTGCCCATGCTTGCCAATCACTGTGGAGAATCAAAATAGTTAATTTTTCACTGCTTTCAGACTTTGCAAAGACTTCTGCAACAGTAATGCTACATACTGGCAGTAGTAGACCTCAGTGAGCTACAGGTAGGCATTCCTACACAACATGAAAAAATATGGCATAGAAGGAAGTAATTAACACTATCAGACACCACACAAGGAAATTGAACCACGGTGTAAAAAAAGCTTTAAAATATGATATGAACAACGCTCAAAGAATATAGTAGAGCATGGAATGTTGAAGAACCTTGCAGGCAGATATCCCCCTGTAACACACCTGCACACACACACCTTCCTCTGATGCAAATTGACTCAGAGCCTGTTTAATGCACAGGTATGCACAAGCACAGATACATACAGACGCATATATATAGATACATAGATATATATACACACACACACAAATATTCCCAGCGGGGCGGCTGGCGCAGGGACAGGAGTAAATGGCTAATGTGAGTGTTTGTGACAGGCAGCCTGAGGCAGTGTGGGGAGCAGCTCAGTTCTCTGACAGGTGTTGGGGTTGCCTCCACACCTCCCTCACCTCCTACTCACCCCAACGCTAACATACAGCCTACCTGCTGGGGAGCAATGAGTGCAGGTGGGGAAATAGGTTGGGGGGGGTGCTTGCTATATACGTGTTTGTGTATCGTGATAGTGTCACAGCAATATGACAATATGTGAGTGTATGTCTCTGTGTGTCTTCTCCTCTGGGAAATAAGGCGGCTCCCAAACTACTCAAAATGGAGCGTTTTAAGGTGGAATAGGGAAAGAGAGGGGGGTGGAGAGACTTGTTCTTGAAGCCTTCGGCTGTGTTGTTGCTGGGGGATGCAAGGTCGATGGAAAACAGAGAGAGGCCCACCTGCTAAGCAGAGAGATTTTCTAGTGGCAGAGCTCTTCAATCAGATTCCCGGGTACTTTCAATCTCCTCCAAAGATGAAGCAAGGCAACAAAAAATATACATACCATTGCTTCTTTCTTTTTAATCCTAGGAGTGAAATATGCCAGGGTCCAGGTCTTTTGGGGGTTTGGTAAGTATGTGTCACATTTTTGACAGCAGAGAAATAAAGAAGGGGAACAATGAATGTGTCAGACAGTTAAGCAGAAAAAAAGTGAGAATCAGAGGTGAAACTGAGCAGGAAGGGCAGGTGAGAAAGAGGAAAAAGTGGGAACAGAGAGGCGATGGGGGATATGCTGTTTAGGCTTCTCACAAATGTTATACGTCAATTCTATCTGCACCTGAAAGCAGCAGAAGCCCCCCCTTCTTTTTACTTAAACCCACAGATTCTGCTTCACACCTGTGTGTCACTCAACTCCAAGCTTCCTTTAAATTGAGCATGCACACAAGAAACCTTTAATCCAAGTGTTGACAAAAAGACACTCAAACCTGTCAAACACACCGATCAACAATGACAGAGTTGGGTCAATACTTATTTTCTACTCTGTGCAACCGCAACCATCACCACACACACACTGACAGGCTAGATTGACTTGTCATGTCAGAAAACCTTGGAAACAAAGCTGTGAGGAAAGAGTGCTCAGTTTCTCATTGCGATGCAACATCATTAAATGATTGGAGCGCATATCAGTGTAAGTTAAGCCAGCGGCTTCATTCAGTATTCATTACAGCACCGAAAAGACACTGCTGGACAAATCAATTGGAGAGGAGAGAGACAGAGTCAGGACTGTAGGCAACCCACAGTGTTTAATTCTAACAAAGAAAAGCAAGTGAAAAAACACCAGGGAGGGAGTCGCAAATTAATGATTGCCAATAGATCACTGTTAATCAATACTTGTAAGTAACAATGAAAAACAGCCCCTCCAGGGTTAACACACATACAAATCTCACTGGCAATCACCTCTCTTTCACTCCCACCCACTGCACTGTTGTTGAATTTAATAAAAACAGGGGTCAACAAGCACATCTGAAATAGTGCCTGTAGGAGCCAAATATGTGTGTCATTCACTGATGTGAACATGGGGTGTCGCTGTAATGCCAGCCTATTTGGAATTACCTATAAAGATAGAAGGATGTATGTTGACGTCAGGTGTTCAACCCGGAAGGGCAAACGGTTTTTGACCGCTGTGGCGCGGAGGGATTACGGGAAGTTGTATGTTTTGGATATCTGTCACGAGCGGTGCATCAAAGCAATAAAGTATTGTCATGTTGAAACAAGCGCTGTCTGTGGATTATTAAAGGAGCAACTCAATCGCGGCATCTCAAAGCAAAGCGCGTCGACCAGGTCACACCGGGGAAGACATCTCAGGAGTTAGCATTGGGCTAACCCCTTCATTCTGTCAAAAACCTGCACCTTTTGGAACCAGAGGAAGCCCCAGCACGTTTGGGCGAGCCAGCGGGCGATCCAGGAGGACGAGGAGAGCCGCTGGGAACTGTTGGTTTCCTGACGCGGTTTGGAGCCAGGTTTGCCGCGGTACGGGAGAGACGCGGAGGAGCTAGGTTGCTAATGCTAAAGCCGGCTGTGGAGCATCGGACCATCGCACGGCGCCCAACGCAACGCAATGCAAGGAGGTATGTGTAGCGCTACACTCTTTGATGGCCATCTAATTTGTGTGCACACATAGATATAAATTCAATGCATTGGTAACCGGCGCGCGTGGATAATACATTTTGCAATTGATTCTCGTTTCGTTGCGGCAGACTGCTAACGACTGACTGTTCACTCAATATGGAAATGCGCGATGCGGCATCGGACATAGCCACCAGGACTGATGCGCGAACTGCTAGTAGACCCGGTAGTGTGACTAGCAGTGTTGAAACTCAGACTCAAAAACGGGTGGTTAAACTGACGGCTAAAGCGCTTGCCGAAAAACTGGACAGGTTGCAAAATGGCAGAAAGGCCAAACTAAATAAAGCAACTACTCTGAGAAATGTAATACAAAATTTAATGTCAAAAGGTGAAAACACCAAGGTTCAAAATGCTCTTGACGATTTGATTGAAATGTGTGAAGAAGCAAAATGCATGCATGATTCTTTGTTGGTTTTGTTGCCATGTGATGAAAGAGAAAACCATGAAATATGGTTCAAAGCCAAAATGCTTTCAAATGATAAGTGTATTGCCAATGTGAAAATGTGGGTTTCTTCTGTTGAGGGTAATGCACATGATAATTATGTCGATGATGACGTAAATCCAGATGACAGTGTTTCAAATGTTGGTAGCAAGCATTCAAGCCAAAGGACTGGTTATAGTGGAAAATCAAGTACCACGTCCTCTGCTAGGATTAAAGCTGAGGCAGAGAGAGCTTCACTCATCGCCCGCATTGCAGCTTTAAAGGCGAAACATGCTCTGGAAGAGGAGGAACAGCAGCTGAGAAGAAGGAAAGAGCAGCTGAAGTTGGAAACTGAGCTAGCTGCCTCTGCTGCTAAGTTGGCAGTACTACAGGCCTCTAGCTTGAAAGGCACATCTCAAGCACCTTCAAATGGCATGAATTCTTATGTGGAAAGGGAACAAAGGAAAGGGGATTTCAGTGTCTTAAACCCAAAGGCAAAGGAATTCAAACCTGAAACCTGTAAATCAACACAACAAAATGACATGATAAAAGTGTTATTACTGCATGATAACACAATGGATGTGCGTTCAAAGGGAACAGTTCAATTGTTAAAACCCACTTCAAGTTTTCAACATATTCCCAATCAACAGCAACAGGAAAACAATCTCCTGGGAATGTCACAGCCTTTGCAGGATCAACGTGCAACTGCTCACATTGAGGATGAGGAAGTAAAATCTGCATATCTCCAACCAGTCAATCAAAATCCATCTGGAGACCTTCTTTCCATCATGCAGAGGCAAAATGAAATAACAGCAGCTCTGGTACGACAGCAGCGGTCACTGTCTTTACCACCAAGAGATATCCCCATATTTGATGGTGATCCTCTCCGATACAGGTCCTTCATTAAGGCCTTTGAGCAAGGAGTGGAGGGAAAGGCAGGACAAACGGATTGTCTGTACTACTTGGAGCAGTTCACTAGAGGACAACCACGGGAACTGGTGCGTAGCTGTCAACATATGGCTCCTGAGCGTGGCTATGCAGTGGCAAAGAGTCTGATAAAGGCACATTTTGGTAACCAGTACAAGACTGCAACTGCGTATATGGAAAGGGCATTGGCCTGGCAGTCAATAAAATCGGAGGACGTGAAAACACTCCAGGCCTATTCCTTATTCTTACGCGGCTGCTGCAATGTAATGGAGGAAATGGAGTACATGCAGGAGCTGGACATGCCGGTAAACATGAGAGCCATCATTTTGAAGTTGCCTTACAGAATGAGAGAACAATGGAGAACCAAAGCTCACGACATCATGGAAACAGCAGGCCACAGAGCTAGCTTCAGTGATTTAGTCACATTTATTGAGCGTCATGTCAGCATTCTTTCTGACCCTCTGTTTGGCGACATACAAGATCAATCAATTAGTGCCACTGGGAACAAAGCTCTCACCAGATTCAAGTCACAGCCCAGGAACAAGGTTAAAGGAAGTGTTGTTGCCACCACAGTAACCTCTACCACCACCATGGAACCACCTGAAGAAGTTAAAGAGCCAACATTTCATCCAGAGAAGGCTGAATGTGTAGGATGCCTCTGCTGCTCTCGGAATCACTCATTGGAGGAGTGTAAGCACTTTAAGGGAAAGAAGCACAAGGAAAAACTTCTCTTTTTGAGGGAAAGGGCAGTTTGCTTTGCTTGCTTGTGCGTTGGTCACATGAGCCGGGATTGCGAGAGCCGCTTGACATGTCAAGTTTGTGGTCAAACTCATCCCACTGCGCTTCACATCAAAAGGCAAACTGCAGCACCGGAACAGGAAAGAGAACCATCCAAACATTCCGGTTCACTCACAACATGTGGACATACAGGGGCCGGTAAGGACCGGTGTGTGTTGTCCATCCTTCCTGTAAAGGTCAAAGCATCAAAGGGAAATCACATCATAAGTACTTACGCCTTCTTGGATCCTGGCAGCTCAGGCACATTTTGCTCCGAACATCTAATGCAGAAGTTGAATGTTACAGGAAAACGAACAAACTTCCTGCTGCGTACAATGGGACAAACAAAGGTGACTCCAGCCCACTCATTATTTGGTGTAGAGGTATCTGGTCTTGACAGCAATGACTTCTATCTTCTTCCAGAAATTATCACACAGCAGAAGATGCCAGTCACTACCGATGACATGATTACATCTGAGGACCTGTGTAAGTGGCCATACTTATCCAAGGTGCACATCCCCAGCATAAAGGCAAACGTTGACCTGTTGATAGGAACCAACGCACCCAAACTTTTGGAACCATGGGAGGTCATTAATAGCCAAGGGAGTGGCCCATATGCTGTTAAAACTGTGCTAGGATGGGTGGTTAACGGACCGCTGGATGGAGGCAGCGATATGGACCAGGAGCCTCACTCAGCTACAGTGAACCGGGTGTCTGTGTGTAAACTGGAAGAAATGCTGGCAAACCAATACAATCAAGAGTTCAACGAAAGAAATTTCGAGGAAAAGCAAATGTCCAGAGAAGACCTCAAGTTTCTCGAAATCATGGAGAATTCAGCAGTTCTTAAGGAGGGAAAGTACTGTTTGAAGTTGCCCTTTAGGAAAGGAGAGGTTTCTCTGCCCAACAACTTTGCAGTGATCAACCAGAGGATTCAAGGATTAAAGAAGAGGTTCCGTCACGACACTCGCTTCCATCAGGAATATGCTAGGTATATGCACGAGCTAATTAGCGAGGGCTATGCAGAGCAAGTACCTCAGCAACAACTGTGTCGTGACAGTGGGAAGGTGTGGTACATTCCTCACCATGGTGTCCACCATCCAAGGAAGGGATCTCTGCGTGTGGTGTTCGACTGTGGAGCCACATTCCAAGGTGCTTCTTTAAATAATGAACTCCTGCAGGGTCCTAACCTTACCAGCTCGCTGCTTGGTGTCCTTGCTCGTTTCAGACAAGAGCCGGTAGCTTTCATGGGAGATATTCGAGCCATGTTTCACCAGGTGAAGGTTCTAGAAGAGGACCGAGATTTTCTTCGTTTTCTCTGGTGGCCAGGTGGAGATATCACGAAGAATCTTGTGGAGTATAGAATGACTGTGCACCTGTTTGGTGCTGTGTCTTCTCCTAGTTGTGCAAGCTATGCATTGAGGAAGACTGCAGAGGATAACCAGTCCGTATTTACAGACGAAGTTTTTCAGGCAGTGAAGCAAAACTTTTACGTGGACGACTGTTTGAAGAGCTCAGCCACAGACGCAGAAGCAATCCAAACAATAAAAGATCTCATTGCTCTGTGTCGAAAGGGAGGCTTCATCTTGGAAAAATGGATCAGCAACAGTCGAGTTGTTTTGCAAGCCATCAATAAGGATCAAAGAGCCAAGGACCTGAAGGACTTGGATTTGGATCAAGACAAACTTCCGATGGAGAGAGCTCTGGGCCTACAATGGTGTGTGGAGACGGACTCTTTCAGATTCAAGATGGAGATTAAACATCAGCCCCTCACTAGACGTGGCATGTTATCAGTCAACAGCTCCGTATATGATCCTCTGGGTTTCTTGGCACCAGTCACTTTGCATGCAAAAATGATGCAGCAAGAACTCTGCAGGAGAGGTTGTGGATGGGACGATGCTTTACCACAGGACATCTTACACCGATGGCGAAGGTGGATTGAGGACCTGGATCTGCTGACTGCATTCAATGTGGACAGGTGCATCAAGCCAGTGGACTTTGGATCGGTCAAGCACGCCCAACTGCACCACTTTGCAGATGCCAGCGAAGCTGGATATGGAACAGCAACCTACATCCGGATGCTGAATCAAGAAAATCACATCCAAGTCACTTTTCTGCTTGGTAAGGCCAGAGTAACACCACTGAAGGGTGTAACCATTCCCCGACTCGAGCTGACAGCAGCCGTCCTCGCTGTCAGAGTGGACTCAATGGTGAAGGCAGAGTTGAACATCCAGTTGGAGGATTCAGTATTTTGGACTGACAGCACTTCAGTGTTGAAATATCTGAACAATGAGGACAGGCGCTTTCACACATTCGTGGCCAACAGAATCTCAACCATCAGGGAACTATCTGAACCATCACAGTGGAGACACGTCAGTACTAAAAACAATCCAGCTGACGATGCATCGAGAGGAATGAAGGGCGCTGATTTCTTGAAAGGCAACAGGTGGCAAAAGGGTCCAGCTTTCCTTTGGATGGAAGAAGAGGATTGGCCTAAGACTGTGTTGGATGTCACACTGGATGCCACAGACAAAGAAGTCAGGAAGGAGGCAACAGCCAATGCCATCAGGTTGTGTGATGTTTCTAGTCCCACAGACCAGCTCATTACCTACTTTTCTGACTGGAGGAGGCTCAAAACAGCAGTTGCCTGGATCCTTAGGTTAAAGGCCATGTTGTTGGAACGAAGTCTCCGAAGGAAGCAGTCAGAAGCTTCTGTGGTGGAGCTTTCTGAGTCTGCAAAGGGAGAGAGACAGCGGATCACATCTCAGCCCAGGAGCAACATCTTGACACTGAACGAGCTAGTGAATGCAGAAATTGCTATCATTCGCTTTTGCCAGCACCAGAGGTTCAGCAAAGAGGTTTCTGCTCTGTCATCAAAAAGAGCAACTGTGAATCGACAGAGTCCCATATACAGGTTGGACCCAGTTTTGGAGGATGGACTTTTAAGAGTCGGAGGAAGATTGAGCAGGGGATCAATGCCAGAGGAAACTAAGCATCCACTCATTCTCTCCAAAGAGCAGCATGTTTCTATGCTCATTCTCAAACATGTACATCAAAGTCTGGGCCATGGAGGGCGAAGTCACACTCTGTCTGCTGTGAGAAGGAAATTTTGGATCACCAATGCCAATTCAGCAGTTAGGAAGATTGTTGCTGAATGCGGCTTTTGTAGACGCTATAATGGAAGAGCAGTGGAACAAAAGATGGCAGATCTTCCTGAGGCAAGAATCCTTCCTGATTTGCCACCATTTACCAACACAGGAGTGGATTACTTCGGACCAGTCGAAGTGAAGAGAGGAAGATCAACCTGCAAACGCTACGGTGTTTTATTTACCTGTATGGCGAGCAGGGCTGTTCATCTAGAGGTGGCACCTTCTCTGGAAACAGATGCGTGCATAAATGCTTTGCGTCGGTTTATCAGCAGAAGAGGACAAGTGGAACATCTGAGATCAGACAACGGTACCAACTTCATTGGGGCAGAAAGAGAGCTGAAGGAGGCTCTTGCTAATCTGAACCAGGACAAGATACAAGGAGCTCTGTCGCAGAGTGGAATCCGCTGGAGTTTTAACCCACCAGCAGGCTCGCACCATGGGGGTGTATGGGAACGGATGATCCGGTTGGTGAGAAGAGTTCTCAGCTCGGTACTGCGGCAGCAAAGGCTGGACGATGATGGGTTGCACACGTTGTTTTGTGAAGTGGAGGCCATTTTGAACGATCGGCCAATTACCAAATTCTCGGAGGATCCCAATGACCTGGAACCACTCACACCTAACCATCTGCTTCTCCTAAAGGGCAAACCGTCTTTTCCACCTGGAGTATTTGGACCTGATGATCAATATGTGAGGAGGCGATGGCGGCAAGTGCAATACCTCTCAGATCTTTTCTGGAAGAGATGGGTACGGGAGTACCTACCCTTGCTTCAAGAAAGACAAAAATGGAACCAGAAGAGGAGAAGCTTGAGTGCTGGAGACATTGTTGTGATCATGGATCCTTCAGCTCCTCGTGGTTCCTGGCCACTTGGCAGAGTTCTGGAGGTGTTTCCCGATAGGCATGGTTTTGTGCGTTCTGTGAGATTACAGACGAAATCAAGTGTCATTGAACGACCAGTGACAAAACTTTGTTTGGTGTATGGAGTGTAAAAAATGTTGGTGTTTACTGTGAAATTTGACTCCTTTTTGTATCACTTTAATGAATTGTTATGTCTGGTGGCCATCACAATTAGGGGCCGGTGTGTAGGAGCCAAATCTGTGTGTCATTCACTGATGTGAACATGGGGTGTCGCTGTAATGCCAGCCTATTTGGAATTACCTATAAAGATAGAAGGATGTATGTTGACGTCAGGTGTTCAACCCGGAAGGGCAAACGGTTTTTGACCGCTGTGGCGCGGAGGGATTACGGGAAGTTGTATGTTTTGGATATCTGTCACGAGCGGTGCATCAAAGCAATAAAGTATTGTCATGTTGAAACAAGCGCTGTCTGTGGATTATTAAAGGAGCAACTCAATCGCGGCATCTCAAAGCAAAGCGCGTCGACCAGGTCACACCGGGGAAGACATCTCAGGAGTTAGCATTGGGCTAACCCCTTCAGTGCCAAAACAGAACTATCATAGAAAATACAAGCAGACAATAATCAGTGTAATCTCTGAATCTAAATGCATACCAGAAATGAATAACTTTCTTGTTTACACAGCATTTTAGAAACCAGGCACCTGCTGAAAGGCAGGGGTTAATCAGATTACAGGTTACATGTAATCTTTGTGACTTTGATAGGTGTTAACATTTATAGACATTGGTCATGCTTCTGTTTCCGTCCAATATATCCAATAATACTGTTTTTATTAATATAGCCTGTAGAAATACATGGTCATGCTTGTACCCCAGTAGGCTACAAGGACCATCAGGGATTTCCCTACTCTGATAAAGTACAGATACTGTACATCTCCACCACTACAATGTTGTTGCTCCCCGACCACTCACATAATCTATTCAGTGTAGGGAACAGCTGAGGAAGGACTGAGGAAACACTATGCTACATTAGCGATACAAATGCAACAATGTGACAATGAACATCTTGACTTCAGTGTTACTAACAATTAAACAGCAAGTATATCATCATATTTAGAATATCCTAATCACTCACTAAAAGGTTTGTTGTCTGCAACACAGACACTGGGATTGTACAACCTATTATTCAGCTGTTCACCAGTGCCAGAGGTGCCATTCAGAGTCTAAACAGTAGAGGGTACTGCTGCCTCACAGAAACAGTTTCTGAAGGGAAAGGATTCTTACTCCTTCAATATAAAACAAGAGTTTACATGTAAAATGATATATTGATTTTAGAACATGGCCTCTTAGCCTCAAGAGATAAAATCTGCTACCATACTGTACATAAAGTTGATGATCTGAAAATGGCCTATAATCCAGTATGTGTCTGATATATGTTTATAATATTCAAATGTTTGCCTATTACAACCCTTAACTTCAGCGAACACCTCAACCAGCCTGAGGCCAACAAGTCACTGAGATGTGTTATCACGCTTATGTTTAAGTCAAATTTCAACATATTTCTTTGAGTTGCAGTGGTGCCAAGTTTTAGTCTTCGAATGCAGCATTAGCTTATCGAAAGAAGTTTAATGAAATGTTTGTTCTTTATAGTCCTAAATCTTATATTTAATTTGAATATTGTTACACCGACACAACTTCTTTGTAACACAGGTTGTGCTGTTTCAGCAAAATGTGAATTAACACATCAAATTGATAGTTTTGAAGGATTTCCGGCACAATAAAGTAGTGGAAGTGGAAGACTCCCAGTATAGAGCCAAACACTCCCAGTATTGACCCAGAAAGCATCACTCACCAGTATCTTGGCCTTTTCTTTCTCTTCACGGGCCTTTCCTTTCTCAATGATGAGGGCAGGGGTTAGCTCATCCAGGCCTGTGGTTGCTGCTGACTCTCTCTCCCTCTGGGCCAGTTGGGCCAACTGCTCTTGCACCAGGGCCTGTTGACGCTCAAAGCTAAAGTAGAGGAAGATAAGAACTTTTAACTTTAACCTTTCACTTTTACTTATCCAGTGAAAGTCTGCTAAACATGCACGTTCTTGCACACACAGAGAGCTACCCATTGGGGTATGAAGGAATGGTGATTATAGCAACAACAATAAGTGTCACTCCTGAACTGTTGTGTGGGATCTAATTAAAATGCTACATTCAAATTAAACCAAGTTAGTTTTTCCTGGAAAGAAGTAGCGTAGCATCAAGCAAACTTTCTGAATATAGCTAGCAAATTTCCAGGAAACAGCATTACAGTCAGAGTGGGTAAGACTGTTGGACTTGCCAACATGTAAATTCATAGGCTAGTATATGGGCATTCCAGCAGCATAGCAACATGCCTCTTACACACACAGAGTAAATGAGCACTGGCAGTGTTGACAGGTCACTCGACATGTTCATTGCATGTTGGCATCAAATGTTGCTATTTTACACATCTGTCACCTCCACTGGCTAATAGCTGCCCGTGTCAACACAGAAGGCCAAACATAAATACACAGTAGGATCAAATATTCTGCACTAGCTACCATTTACCAAGCTGAAATTTTAGCCGACATTTAAGGGGACTGTCAAATTCCAAGTTAGCCAGTACTATTGCATCTTAATATATGGCATGTAAAGTTATAGCAGGTCTTTCACCAAATACGGCTGGACAACAACAAAAACAGACAGTGACCTTGACATAAGGAGCACCTACTTTTTGCGGATTTCTTCTTGTATTTCTGTAGTGGAGGGACCTGTTGGTTTTGAACCTGAAAATCAATAAATATCAATACTATTAGGAAATACAATATGGATCAATTTGCAGAACAAAGTAGCAAGAGCAACAAATGGTTACCGCTATATAAAAGCTTCAAGTCTGGCCAAACAAGTTCACTGTGGGCATGACATCTGTCCTACAAAAAGTATCTATTCTATGTTGACTAAAACAAGCCCCCTTTTAAAACCATTTTCTATAATGCTGACCAAATTATCAAGTAACAGCGTAATATAACTTTAATCACATTATTATTCACACACACAGAGACTGTAAATATTCTTATAAAGGTGAGCACATAAATAACACAGCTTATGTTTACTATACTGTGTCCTTTCTATAATCAACAATCTGAAAAATTCACACAGCAATGGACCTGACCTTTATGATGATACGGCTGATGCGTGTGCTGACACAGTGGGAGCTCTGTGAGAAAAATGAATGTCCCTGACTCAGACTCACTTGATGGTGGTTTGTGACTGTCTGACGGAGATGGTGGCTTGCCGCTGTCAGACCCTTGAGATTCCCTCATCCGCCGGAGCACATCCTCTGAGAGCTGGACCAGAACGTGAGAATCAACAAATGTGCACGCAGGCAGTCATGTTTCCATCACTTTTGGGGACATTGGATAGACTGAAATTCACTTCCAGGAGACTTACCCGAACCTTAATCACTGCTTGCTTTACACTGACCCTAACCTTAACCAAAAGCCACAAGTTCCCACAATGTGACTGTGTAAACAGATCTGTCCCCACAACAAGAGTACAAACACACACAAATACAAGCATCTTGTTGTGCATACACGACAGTTGCGTGTCTTGGAAAACCTCACATTAAAACTCCATCATCCAGCCTGCTGTAGTGCCCTTGAGCAAGTCACGTACTCTGTAATTGTGTTTTCATGCACAATTAAAGAGTAGCCATCTGCCTGCATGGACCACTTCATGAACTTACACTCCTACTGTACAGTTCGCGGGTTCACAGGTGGGACATGATTGCAAATGCTGTCTTTATGAAACTGAAACTGTCTATTTTTTAACGTCGGCCGTCACTTCGCTGATTAACGCTACAGTAACGTAAATTAAGTCCATTGAATATTCGTGACAAAGCGAATCTGGCAAACTAACCTTAACGTACGCTGGAGAAACTTGGCGAATATGTTATCGTTGCACTGCGTTATGGCCTTGTAAATGTCCGTTTCAGTCGCATTTTACAACTAGCCGCACTTCTTAATCCATTGAACTGTTACAAGGGTAGCCTGCTAACCTCAGAGTAACGTGAGTAACGTTAAGTGGTCATAGCGGGGTGAGACAGAGAGGGGGGTATGACTGGTGTCATTTGAGGACACGGGACCGGTCAGCCTTTCACTGCGCTTTAAACCGACACCATAGCAAAAGCACACGAGCTAACCGTTATTAGCTTTAGTTAGCTGTTACGCCTACTCTCAATTGTAACAGTAAATTACGCTTAATTTACCTTCACTCCTTCAATTACTGTGACCTTCTCGTCTTCGTCCAGTCCGAATGACACTTTCCTTGTCGTGCTGCTGTTACCCCCCATATTGACCAGCGGTCTTGTTCCCACCGGATTGTAAATAACAGTTAAAACCCTGTCCAGAGTCGGGACAGGGACACATACATGAGACAGCGGCTGGGGTAGCCGCCACAGCGACCAGCGGTTACCACACTTCAATAAAGGTCATTCTGGCGCCGCAGTATCCTCAAAGCTCATTTGTTGAGTGAAATAATTCAGACCCAATGACTGACGGTCGTGTAGCCTACATGGACCAGGGGTAGCTGGGAAGTGTAGTCCAACTGCCGTCTGACGTGAAGCCTGACATGTGACGCTCTTCAAAATAAAAACTCTGCAAGGAAACAGACTACAGGACAAACAGTTGTTCTATCTGCACATGAGGAAATGTGTTTTAAATATAAAAAGGACCCTTACTAGAGTGTAGTTACTTCAAGAAACCACAGGGTGGAGTCCTTTCATGACTTTGAATGTACTGAATTACCTAAAGGTCGCCATCAGCAACACAAACTGATCAAAGTCCATGGTTTATTCTGTAGGTCATGGAATGTTCAATACATTGCATTAATATGGTCTGAGTATTATACAATCAATGCACTTAAATAAAAAGGCAATTTACAGATCATTTGCAAAATGATTTCAACATCAAACATCTTTTGTATCAAGAGCCTGCACATCCAGTTCCTTAACATGTACCTCGTGAACTTGTGCCATCAAACAACAAACCAATCGTGATGCTAACACCAAGTAAAACAGCAGTTGTCATCAGCACTCAAACTTGAATAAAAAATATTTTGAGAGTCAGGCAAATACTGTAATTTCTTGGAATATACAGCTTCTTTACTGAGTTGTTGCTTTGATATTATGAAAAAATAAATTTAATTATTTACTGCATAAAGGTCACCACAATCTATGAATACTGCCAGCTTAAATACAGTGATTCATTCATACTAAACATACAACATTTTCAAGGGAAAACTCACACACATCATACTTCCTTTGTAGAGCGTAAGGAAATGTGATGTGAGGTGGTTTAAATACACTGAAGTATGATATTGCAGTGAAATCAGGAGGTATCACAAGAACTGATTTCATGAGTTGATCCAAGAATCAAATCATTTAAGTGCTAAACTGATCAGAATGGAGACTTTGCTTCAGTAGTTTTCTCCTTGACATCATCTTTAAATGGTCTTTCTTTGACACAACTGCGTGACCCTCTCTTAGTCTAAGAATTTAAAGTCAATATCCATATCATGAAACTGTATCAATTACATCATTTGATCCCATAAAATTGAGCAATATTGTTCATGGTCTAATTTCACCACTATTAACATTCAGGGAATCTCTGGACACAGGAAAAAAAGCAAGATGTTAGCAGCAAAATAAAAACTTTTGCAGAAAGCAAAGCTGAATTAGGACATGCTGATATGAAATTAGCGCATGTCGAATTTGGAATACACCAAAAAGGTTTCTGCACATTTGTTGTTCAAATCACGCATGTAATAACATGTGCCTAATGACTATGAGGCTAACAAATGTGCTTTCAGTAGCAGGAATGATTACTCTGGTATGACGAATTCAAGCAAAAGCACAAAATAAAAACAAGAGGAGAGCAATGACAGGTGGCAAGATCATTGCTGAGACACAATCTGAGATTTGCTCTTGTGTCTCAGCCATTCCTGGGAGCCTAACAGACTGTCACCCTTCACATGAAGGCAATGCCTGGATTTAGGGGTTACTGATTTCCTTAGACTGCAGTGACACACATCATGTTACTGTAACACATTCCACCTGTTCACCTGAGGGACAGCACCAGGTTCAGAAGATAGTACGCCTATCAAAGTGAACTAGCACTAGTCCCTGCAACGTGCAGAGTCACATTGATTCATGGCACAGTTACACCTGGTATTTTTAACACATTCTTGTTATCGTCACTGAGATTAGACCTCTGTCCTCCAGAGAAAAACATCTAGTAATTTGAGGTGGCGACAAATCAGCCCCAGACTGTTAAAAAAAAAAAATCAGAGTTTTGTGAGTTGTTGTGTTAGGGAAACATTCTAAGCTTTCCTTTCTTTGCATAAAAAATATTGTGTCTGTTTGTCCTGGCGTGGCTACTCAGTGACTAGATAAATTACACGCCTTGTTAACAGCACATTAGCTGCACAGATGAGTACAATGCACTGTCATACACTTATTTCTTCCTGTATATTATTAATTTCACACGTGTATTGCTTTTATTTTCCACACAGTTCTGCTGAAGAAAAATGGCACAGAAAAGATGTATAATTAGTAATTACAGGCGTGTCTCTTTCAGCCTTCTTGGTTGCTCGCTCACTAAATTTGAACAACCTATGTTTTATGTTAGCTAAAAACAAGTATCTGTAACAATGTTCGTACTTGTACGGCTGCCAGCACATTGTACAGATTGTGTTTACACCTGCCTAAGATCCAAACACAATATGAGCCACACTACCTGTAGATGTGCTCAGGCAGATCGGATGACATTGCCATCACAATGCATTTACACCTGCATTAACATGCATTTTTCCGCATTTTAATACCAGGTGTAAATATGGTCTAACACAAGGCAGCGGATGACAAAGATGCTGTTATTTAAAGCTTTTAGTGGGAAGTTACAGATGCTGAGTTGCCATCAAAAGAATGTTAGATTTTAAAGAGTTGGGTACTTAAAACGGCATTAAAACGTCATCACTGAGGACTGAGCAGCTGATGCGTGATGCTGGAATGACAGAAAATGTGCTGAGAGAAGTCAGTATGCTCCCACATGTAAGAGCCTGTGGAAAAGAATCAACACGGAGTCTGTCGGAGCCACAATGACGGACAGCACTCCTGGTGTGGAGCTACAGCAGCAGTGCACTCTGGCAACAGTGTTACAAAAGCAATCGCTAAATTCACAGTTCTCCAGATAATTGGCTAGCAAAGGTCTCTCCTTACGTGTCCACTTGTTAACTTCTCCTGGCATCAGAGCAAGACCAAGATCAACTTTTCTTGGTGTCCGACTTCTTTGTTCTGCTTCTTTTTTTTTTTCCTTTTTCTTTTGGCCAACTCTGATCACCACCCCACCTAACACACTACACACGCACATCAAGTCCAGCTACATAACCATCTCTCTTTTTCCATTCTCATCTTCATCAATTCAGGCATTGACAGGTCTCCAGCGGTCCGCCTCAATGCTGTTAATGCTGCTGGACCCATAGGGTCCAGAGGCAACATCATCCAGATATGCTCCAACCATACGAGAGCTGCCGGGACCAGAGCCATCGATCTGGGTGGAGGAGTAGTACAGGCCCTGGTCGGTCAGCTCCTTACGGCCAATGGTCGTAGCAATGGTTGGGGGAAGGTTGACGTCACTTTCATCAGGCTCATCCACCTGTGACTTGTAGGAGAACAGGATCTTGGGCTCTGAACTGTGGAAAAGAAGAAAATATTGAAATGAAGGAAGAAACAGGGTCAACTGTCTTGAGTGCAACTATAAAGTATTGTGTATATTTTATGAGTCTTTGTACAAACCCAAAGAAACCCTTGAGGAATGTGACATAAATGAGCGGCGCAAAGGTAGAGAAGTACAGGAAGGTGGTGACATCCACACAGCTGGTTAGAAGAGACAAAATAAAGACAGGTTTCACACTGTGTACGCAGTGCCATTAAAAGTTACAGGACATAAGGATATTATCAGCTTCAGTAGAGACACAAAGTGCAATTAACAGGTTTCTGCCAAAAGGAAAACATCTGTTATGTTCTCATTCTCTCACCTTAACTCCACTAAACTTCACAGGAACTAAAATAGCCATCCAGCTCCATATCCAGGACATAACTCTAAAAAACTTGTGCTGCATAAACGCAGCGCTTTATTGCCAAAATTGCCCTGATGCCAAAAATACACACAACTTATCCTTCTTTATTCCTAAAATACTCCTGCAGATCTATCAATGCAGAGAAATACTCAAAAGGAATATACTGACCAGAGTCCCTCTATGATTCCAGCACATAGCAGAGCGCTGCCCAGGCCCTGGACGAAGTTCAGTAAAGACAGGATGGCAGCATACACATAGAAACTCCTTTTAGCTGGACAAAGGAAGCAAAACAAAGACTAATGGAAAACAGAGAACAAATGCTTTCAATTATATGGCATCATGCAGTGGCAAAAAGCACATTACTAAGAGTGCAGGCACATCCTCATGGATATCAATTTTCCATTCATGATAATTACATGATATTAATGCTAATTTCTTAAACTCTCAAGTCTAATTTCTGGTCTTTGCTGCAATGAACTCACATGGAAGAGATATCCTCTCTCTCACTGGCGTTTTAGGCAAGATCACAATCAAAGAGTACACCTATACCAAAAAAACAAACAAACATTCATTATTCCATTATCAGGCATCTGTCCAGTGTGAGTTGTATTTTATTCCCCGTGCTGCTGCTGCGGCTGCAGCTGCTGCATGGTTACAGACTACTGACCAGAAAGAAGAAGCAGGAGCTGGCCAACCAGAAGTGCCGTCCTCCGTGACCGTAGATGTTGAAGTCCTCAGCGGACAGGTGACTGTCTGGGTACAGGATCTCAAGTGTGCCCTGGAACAATGTCTCATTCACTTTAATTACATGCAGAATAATTGACGTTCTTAACATTTTTTGACCTCTTATCATCTGTCATTACCTGCGTGATGGAGTAGCCCAGAGCCAGCACAGCAGTGATAGCCAGGACACGTTTTATACTGGACTTGCTCTCCAGGTGACCTGATGAATGAATTAAGAGAGAGGCTCAACAGAAACAAAAGCTGCACAGACATTGGGTTACATTCATAATTAAATTCAGTGTTAAAAAGGATTAACTATAAAGGGAACATTGGAAACTGACGTGTCATGTGAAAAGAAACAGAAAACACCACACTGGTTCACATACACAGTGAGAGAGAACTGAAACAAGTGAGAGAAACTAACCAAAAGCAAGTCCCAAGATGATAACACTGAGCTCAATAGCCAGCAAGAAGAAGCGGGTGATTTCCCACAGCACCTAAAATGACAACAAACATCATGAGTATCTACTGCGGCAGAGTGGGCCGGCCGACTCAGAACATATGCAAAGGTTTACAGGTCAGGTCACATCCAAAAGCATTATATAATCATTTGGTTTTTTTTTTTCTTCAACAGAGCAGCCATGACAGTGCTATGGGAACAGTTGGTCCATCACTGAACTCCATAGGGATCTGTCTGGTATGTGAGGAATGTCAGCCATGTCTTTCCTTTAAGACATGAAAGATCAACACAGTCATGCTGAAGCTCATATGAGCCTCTCTGGATGTTATAAAAGAGATGCCTGTGACAGAATATGGTGACTGCTACTTCAATATGGGGAAAGTATTTATGATGCAAAGCCGCAGTCTGTCATGTGCTACATATAAAAAAAAAACTCCAAGACACCTGAACTAGACCCAGGCTGTTTAGAAAGTCCAATTTCCCCCAAAACTGAATGTTCCAACACACAAAAAAGCGATTTCTCCTCAAAAAGGACACAAAGTGTTGCTCAGAAAGTTTCGAGTAAGAGAAAGTGAAGTTTTTTAATACAGTCTCTATATGGATTAATATACTGTGTAACTATAAAATTCATGCTACATGTGGTATTTTAATCTTTTTTGCACAGATTTTTGCATGGGTGAAAAATCTGATTTAGGTAGGAAAAATGTTATTTTGGAATTCCTAAATTGGGGAGAATTTGGGCATTGGGACATTTTTGAAAAATAAAAAGTACAAATAAAAAGCCTAAAACATATACTACTGTCATTATACCAAGCCCTCATCTCTATAAATAATCATGCACTGTGAGGAGGTTTGATGACGGTCCAATCAGTAACTCTTTTGATCATGTCTGCTATATTCATGCATGTAATATCTAAAGTTTTCATTTAGAGGAGAAAAATATTTTTAATATTAATACTATTTTTTTACATCTTAATTGACTCAGATCTGATAATACACACCGATTTAAAACTTTAGAGAAAACATAACCTCTTGCTGTTCAGGTTCCAATACCAGGTTTTGAATTTTGATAGACTTGTGGCTAACTATTCACTCCATTTGAATTACAGAACAAGCTTTTAATTTCCACAATTTACAACTCAACAGCCATGCGTGTTCCAGAAACGTTATTCATACTTCATGCGCTTCCTTACTTTGTCAATGATGGTGGCAGCACTGGAAGCACTGACAGTCATGGACACGACAGCCCGGGTGATTCCAACCGCTGCTACCACAAACACCTAAAGAAATACAGTACAAAACATGTTGGGCCATGTAAATCAGTCTGTCTTCTGAATGCAATAAAAGCTTGGCCTGGAGCAGAATTCAGGGAAAGAAAGATAAGATTATCGGTGACAACAGTGCACTAGCTAACACTAGCGACAAGCAATGGGCAGGGTTGCCAGGCATTGCAGAGCTGAGATATCCTCTTCTCTGGAGTCTCTGTTGCAAATAGACACATGCAGTAAATTCTGGAAACAAAGAACCGAGAAGGGGCAGATAATAAAGCAGAACAGTTAACAAGAAAGAAATTTGTCAGTAAGTAAGTAAGTATTCTGCCAGTTTTAGACTCATTAGAATGAACACGAGATTCATCTGAAAGTATGGGCTGAAATACTGTGTAGCATCATGTCAGGCTCAAGATAATGACTTTCAATACTGTATATTGGTGTTTCAGTGGTGTGCGTCCTACCAGCAAGTAAAAGGTGATGAAGATGGGGCTGGAGGTGAGTCGAATCTTTGCCCTGGCTGAGGGCAGCTTCCACATCAGGAATACGAAGAAGGCCACATTAGGCACAAGCAGTAAAATGTCCCAGAACCGCACCCTGAGACAGAGAGATGAATATTAAAGGGGATAATGCAGAACTTTCTAAAAAATTGTACTTTATCTGCAGTCAAGATTGAGCATATACAGATACTTTGTGTAGTCTGCTGGAAATTCACTTTAAACAGTTAGTAGTTCGTTCCCATTTCCAAATACCTGGAGTCTCCTATGTCCTCATACAGAACTTGTAGACATTTGTGAGGCTTGGTGATGTTGGCTTCAGTGTCAGGTTGCCAGGTTGGGAAAGATGATGTGTTCTCTAACGGTGAAGGTGAAATACTGCCATTGTATTGAGCAAACCTAACCACAGCAGTCACTGTGGCTAGCATGGTGTCGCACCCTGAGAAGAGGATATCCGATTAGGTCAGATCATACATCTGTTCACGATAAGCATAACAAAAGATTTGAGAAATTCAAACTTCTGCTGCTAGCTTACAGAGGGAAGACTTCAGGAGGTGTACAACTGACGGGTTGTTGTACCTTGCAGTCACCCGTCACAGCTTTCTCCACGTTACGATAAACATTATGTAACGGGACTGGCTGCTATGTCAGCCTGGTGTAGTGCGAAATTTTAAGTTTCAAACGGTAAAACTACTCTAACCTCGTTAGCACTGACTTACGCCTCTCCAAAACAAGTTTGGGAATTGACAAGATACATTAACTGACCATACGTTACCTAACTAAGTTAAAGTAAACAAATTTAAATGGCAAGGGGTCAGTCTCCACTCAAGGCCGCTGCTTAACGGTGCTGGTTAACGATGATAATCGGCAGCTGATCATAAAGTACTCCGACGTAACTTACGTCTCCTCCGGGTGGTTTATCTTAATACTTTCAGTTAGCATTGAGGGGGATTTCACACGTTAGCTAAAGCTGCTATTTACAGTTTGCTAGCTGCGGTCGGAGGGTGTGTTTGTAAATTGAAAACTATATTCTCCGAGCTTCCGTTACAGATAAATACAGTGATTCAACTCATGCTAACGGTGTATGTGACATACAAATTAACATTTAGGTACCACTACTTATAAGCCGACTGGTTCATGTTAGCATCAAAACAAACATCCTATTAGTGCAAGGGCAGTAACGCCGACACAACCTAACGACAGCTTCAACTGGCAAAAAATTACAAAGTCTTACCGATTCAGTAGACTCGGATTCAAGGATATATCTGCTGTTAAATGTTTAGATACGATATGGCTGGAGCACACGCTTTGTACGATGTAATCGATCAATAAATTGATCGCTGATATGGGACATGGCTGTACTAGGCTAGATAGTTTCTCTCAGAAATTTTCCCAGTGAGGTCAGCTGACTCTTCCAACGAACAAGCGAGGCAAGTCTCGCGAGAACACACTTATAAGCGTGTGCGGATGCATCTTCAGCCTCAGAAGAGAAGAAGAGTTTCACTTATTAAAATAAAGGTAAGTAAAATACACATTCCGAGTGAATGACGTCTGCCAAGATGTAATAATGTGAATATGATGTAATAAATTATGAGGCATAGAAAAAGGTACTAAGAAGATACCAAGAATTCTGTAAGCAGTTTATTTCTCAGGTGGAAATAGACAAATCTTAAACACAATATTTTTCAGTGTTTATGCCTCTGTTTTAACTTTTGCATCCCACCCATTACAAAAGTTAAAAAAAAGGGATAATGACAAAATAATCACATTTATTGACACATAATTTTGAGCACTGCATGCAACTCTTTCCTCATGTTGCCCGAGGAAGGAGTGTGTCCTCTTCATAACACAACAAACGACCTTTGATTCTTTAATCACACAAATCTCAAGTCTCAAATTAGGTTTTACAAATATTATATTATTACACACTTGGCTAAGAATACATATTTAACAGAAATGTAGTTATGACTATGAAAAAATAGAGACACGTGCTTTGGGGTGCCCTGACATCATCCTGTAGGCCAGGTGCACTGGTTCGGTCAGGTCAGCCTTAAATGTGTACACATGAGTCTTCCCGCTGATGGGGCTGATGTTGTAGAAGCTCAGCCTGTTGGCCTTGAAACTCAGTCTGATCTCAAGCCTGCAGGACACTTTGGTCTTCTTCAGCGGCACCTCACAGCTTTGCTCAAAGGCTGTCAGCATATTGTTGAACCACATCAGACACCAGGAGCTCTGACTGCTTTCCAGGGCAGAGGGCAACCCGCTGCGTGCTAGCTTCCCACTGTAGCACACGCCAATGATCCACGGAGAGCCTTCGAGCTCCACCTCCCAGCAATGATCACCTTCACAGAAGCTCTGGGTGCTGAGGACCTGGAAGAAGCTGGTGAACCTCAGAGGGGATGATGGGTAGGGCTGTTTGGCAGCGCTGAAAGTCACCGTCTTCAAGTCCTCTGAGAGGACGAGATTGGGATGGGCTGTGTCTGGGTCAAAGGTCACCTCTGATGGGTTGAGGGCGTTTCGAAGGGAGCGCTGAATCTTTACAAATCTTTCCCTTAGCTCGGTGTTCATTTCTTCCAGCTTGGGACAGGCTCGCGCTGTGTTGGCTTTTGATTCGACGTGGTCTTCTTCTCTCACAGGCTTGGCCATCAACTCTGCAATACGTGGTTGTAGAGTCTGAAGCTCCCCATGGAATTCGGTCGCATCCTCTTCGGTCAGAAGGGACTCGGCTCTGAGCATAGCTTGTCTCAGCTGCTCAGGCAGCTCAGAAGCTTGACTGACTCGACTGCTCATACTGGCCTCACCTGGACCTAGCTCTTCTTCAATCAGCTGCATCACCTGCGCGCTGTAGCTCTGTGACAAATCTTTTATCTGCCCTAAAAGTTTGGATGCTTTCTCTCTCAGCCAACCATTAGTGGCGATCAGCTCTAGTTCTTGTTCCTTCTCTTTCCTCAGTACATCCTCTGCCATCTCCAACTTGAGGCTCAAATCTTTGACTTGAGATGCCAGTGTGAATTTAGGTTCATCCATTTCCAGCTTGTTGTTGCTTTGATCTTGATCCAAAGAAAAGGATTGTTCAGGCCCAAAGCCACTCTTTCCCTTACACCCTGAGCTCTCCTCCCACTCCACTCCATCTGTTGCTGTGTCCAGGTGGTATTTTGTGTTTGATTCTTCTGTAACAGACCCTCCAGCACTCTCGACTGTTACATGGTCGACATCAGATGGGGCAGTGGGGCTGACTTTCCCTGCAGTGGCTTTGTAGGTCTCTACGATGTTGCACATTTTGAAACTTTTTACAAGTGCTTGGCTTCCATGGTACTCTGCCTGGCACTCTGGGCAGCTGTGTTGGTCAAGGCCCTCTCCCATGGTCTGAAGGCAGGCTAAGCAGTAGATGTGACCACAGGGAAGTGAAACTGGCTCGGAGAAGAGCTGCAAGCAGATGGGGCAAGTGAGCTCCAAAGCCAAAGCATCTGCACAATCCTTTTCAGAAAAGTTTGTTGCGGTCTCACTCACAGACATGGCGGCAGATGCTGGAAAAACAGAAAACTCATATATATGAAACTATATATACACACACACTTCATACTTCAAACTTTCACATTCCCTGGTCAAGATTTTGCACATCCCTGCACAAAAATGTACAGCTCTTTAATTTATCTAACAGTTGTATTTCCATGTTTTTTTTAATATATTTTATCGCTTGTTTTCCGTTTTCTCGTTATGCCTGTTGACTTGCAGTATTTGCTTTTTTATCTTTCTTTATATTTTCTACTTACTGTGTAAGCATATACCATATATATATTTTTATTCTTTGCATCGCATTTCCATTTTACATGTATTAAATTACATTACATTAAATTAATCCTTTTCAACTGGCCGAAAATGAATCATAAATATTAAAATCAAAACCAAACATACATATTAAGAATAAGAAATATGTAAAACACATATTAATGTAAAATATGTTACTTTTGAATTGAAAGTGGTAGCAGTGGTACATATGGTCCTGAATAATGCAACCATGTTGAGCATGTGTCCTTCAGGTGCAGCAAAAAATGAGGAATTTACGAACAACACCAACAGGCATGACTCAGCAAAGCACAAGGAAACCACTGTCTTTAGTTTGTGCATGCGAGTAAAATTATTCAAAATCACAGTCCAAAACGCACACGAGCTAGAGCAAAGTTTCATCAAGTGGTTTCTATTGTAAATGGGAAGTGTCAGCTGTGTCTGATGGCCGTGAAACGTCAACAGGACCTAACGATGAAGCTCCTGCCCCGTCAGGTGCCAGTCTGTTCATAGTTCAGAGTCAGTTTGTGGATAAGTTTCGATTTCCAGCGAGCAGGAACTCCGTGTGGCCGGGAAAGTTTTACTTTCTTCTGTTTTAATCTCTCTTACACTGGTAGTCTACCTCTGCTGCAGGGAGCTTGTTCACTTCTAACCAACTTGGCTTTACTTCCTTAAAAATAATGAAGCTTTTGTTATTATTCAGAAGCGTTTCCGCATCACTCACTGCGCAGTCCGCGTGGTCGAAGCAGGCGAGGACGCCGAATTATTAACAAACAACTAAATGCAGATTATCTGTGTTGTTAAGAAAGGACAAGGGCAAAAAAAAAAAAAGAAAAAAACGACTTACCTGATACCACAGTGCTTCCTTGTGTCGAGGCCTCCTGTTCAGGTACCAGTCAATAAAACGCACTGACGCAGAGAGCAGCGGTCGGATCCCTCTACGCCTTTTCATAAACAACACGTTCATCAGCTGCAGCAGAGATCAGAGGCTAATCCACCCTGAGCACCCTGTGTCAGCCTCACTCCTCTGTGTGTCTGCCCCACTATCTGACACAGTCAAAGTCATGCCCTCAGTATTGGTATATGAGTCATGTGAAAATGACTGTGTCTTTTATTGCACACATACACATACTGTTGTTAAAATACAAAAATAAATAAATACTATGCAGTGAATTGTAAATGTAACTTTTATTTCCAAAAACACAGAAAAATCATAATGTAAATACTGAGAAATCAATCATTTCACATTAAAACTGGAGGACAAACAAGCAGTTGAGTTTTAAATTTATTTGTAATTCTATACATTTGGTTTAACAGCAAAATCCTCAGCTCCAATGCATCTCCACATAGTTGGATGATGAAAGATCAAGCAAAAACAATAAATATAGCAGTGTCTTTCTAACACAAAGGCACAGCACCAGGCTACTGTAAATTTCCCTGCAGGGTCAGTTTTACACATCTGTGGAATTAAAGTCGCTGTCGGCCTGACCCGCCGCATTCATGTAGTGTACAAACATTTCTCAAGCTGGTAGCGTGGTACCCAAAAGGAAGTACAATGTGCATTTAGATCATTTGCTCAGATCAGCTTATTATTACAAAAACTAATGCTACCATCTCTTACAGCTAACTCCTACTCCATATTAATCTGCAGGCATGACTCAGCAGATCACAGCTAAAGTCTAGCTTCCCATGCAGAGCTACAAATACTTATGACTCAGGTGAGTCACATGTAATTAGAAAACAGTTTTGTGCTTCAAGAAAATGATCTCTGATGAACAGTATCATGTTCAACACTGCTCTGGGCACACCACAGTTATCCCATCCTTACCAGGGTCAAACAGAATAAAAAGATCCACAGCTTTTTAAATACATTCTCACACCATATTTGGTTGCTTGGTACAAAAACCCCTCCCCATAATGCTCAGATTCAAAGACATTCCCTGTTGTCAACAACACAGAGACACACATTCTTTCACACACACATTCTCTAATTTCAATTGAATGAAGGATAACAGGTTTGTTTTGTAGCTGTGTGAGCGAGTGTGTGTGTGGCCGGGTCTGAAAATTTCCTGATCAATCACAAAAAACAGGCAATCGCAGTTGGATAGTTCTGACATGTAGGATTTAAGCAACACTTAACACTCAGCTAATACAGCTCAACTTCTATGCTTACATGTTTTTGGCAAGCGTTCAGAGCTGACAGTGTTGAGAGTTACACATATACACTGTTTAAATTCATTATTTTGGAATGACTGTGATTCTGGTGCACACAATATCAAAAAACTGTAGCAGTCTAAAGGCATATTTGTCCAGTTGAGTCATGCTCACTGTTGGATTTCCACATAAAAATAGCTAAATATTGCGTAAACAGTCAGTCAGTTTAAGCACTGAAATGAAGTACAGCATACTGCTTTGCACACTTAGTTTTGAAATGATTAGAGTTTTATGACTTAATTTGCTCAGTCTTGGTCTGACAGGACAGTGGCCTCTTTGTGTTCCAGTTTTTTCAGTGTTTTATAAACAGGCACTAAAGTTGGCAGGTCTATCCAAGGCAATATTCAGGCATGTCGGGAAAAATCCTTAAAAATCCTCTGAAAAAGGAGCGAACAAAGATAAGAGTGTGTGCTGGCTTCGTGCTCGCCTTAATCTTTGTGTGTGTGGCTTTTGGTAAATATGGGCGTGTGTGTGTGTCTACAGCAGTGCATTCAGGTCCAGTTCTGGGAGAGGCTCCTTCCAGTAAGAGAAACTGCTGTACTCAGGACAGTTCAACACAGTGGATGAGCTGCCCTCGATAGACAGCATGGGGAAGAAATGTTCCACCAACTCACTGAGGTGACTGTACCTGCAAAACACAAACACACATGGTCACAACTCCATTCATAATAAATAACAATGCACATATATGAATTGTCAAACGTGTGTCTGAAAAAGCTGCATGTCCATAATTTTTATGCAAATCCATCTCTAACTATTCTGATGACACAGGTTTGTGTTTCTTGCAAAATCCCAGTGAAAATTAGTGCAGCCTATACGACATGTCGCTGTCATCCTCACTGGGATTCAGGAACTGATGTCTTGCTATCACTAAGAATCAGGTACACTCAGAAGTTTTTAAAGAACAAATGAACTTGGAAGAGGTGTTTATATGTATCCGTGTTCTGTGGCACACGTACGAGGACTTGTTGCCTTTAGTCCTCTCCTGGATGAGCTCTCCTTTTGGGTTGACGGTAAATAACCTGGTGTCAGGCACCCCAACCTGCTTATAGGCATACGCATCCTGCAAAATCAAGAGCAGCAGAGCAACAGAGTTACACAGACCAGCTTCAGTGTCACTTTAGCCTTTGCAGTACCTGTGTACACTAAAAAGATGGTTTATTACAGCTCTAATCCACTATCAATCATTAAGCCAGTATTTACTTTATTCCCACAAGCAAACCCCAGACTTTACTTCTACATCTGTTACACTTCATTCTACCTGCTGGAGTATTTTACAGGATGTGCACATTAAATACGAGGTAAAAACATTCATAAATCACACCTGGGCGTGTTATTTGCTTTTTCCCCTAACAGGCACAATGTTTTGTGATTATGTATGAACCCAGAGGCTACAATCACAACCAATATGCAACTCAGCACCTGGAAAAGCTTGACTGACAATAGACTTGTTGCTGAAGGCTGTTGTTGTATTAAGAGGTAATCGGCGGCGTTGCTTACGTTAGTCCTGTTGCCGAAGGCCGCGTAGAAGGGCCGCCTCTGTGGGTTGAACAGGTCCCTGATGTCACTGAGACAGGCAATTTTAAAAACCTCCGGCTTCTTCTCAATAACCTCCCTGTACAGGTCAGGACAGACGTAGTCAAACTGGATATCTGTCTTAGAAGGGCACTTTCTGTAAAGTAGTTCAGTAGTAGTATTTGTTACCTGTGTAGAGCTGAAAAGAGGCTGCTGGGAGCCAGCAGTACAGGCCCTTTAGGGAGGACCGTGCCTTTGTCATTGACCCACTGGAGGTAGTCCTTAGTGATGGCAGCCATACCTATGGCCCGTGCTGAACAATACAGGAACTTATAGCCATTTCTACAAGGAAAGGAGCAACCATATTAGCAATTTAGTAAAAAAAAAAATGTGAAAATACTTCTGACATAAAGCATTAAGCTCCAGAATCCCTTCAACAACACACATGCACTGTCGTTTCTTCAGATTTGTGTAACAAAAGCTTAGCACACAAGTAGAATTCAATCTTTGTTCAATTAACTGAACAGCTGAACTCTGTTTGAAAAGCACAACATAAGACATGTGAAAACAAACATCTGGCAAAGCAGATTAGACGATCGACTGAAGTGACATCAGAGTGAAATCATCAGCAGCGGATACGCTGGATCTGTTTTTGTTTGCTGTGGTGTGAGTCATGTGTGTGAAAGTGAAGAAACTTGTAAAAAAGGAAAAAAGAACAGAAAACCTGTCAAAGACAATGATGTGTGTTGCTGGTAATATTTTCCAAAAAGTAATTTGACATACTGGTGTATTTTGTGGTAGAGTTTGGCGATGCCTTTATGTGTCCAGTCTTTTCCAAACTGAGGTAGAATATGACCCAGAGCATCAGACCTGCAGGAGACAAACAGTGAAGACAGCTCACAATACTGTGACAATGCATCTGTCACACCAATCAGGCGCTCTGAATGAATGGCTCTGTATCCAGTTGTCAGTCGATCTATCTATACACCATAGCGTGCAAGAAAAGGCAGTTGTTTTTACTTGGTGATGGTGCCGTCTATGTCTGATATGATGACGCGATCGTCCCAGTTCCACAGGTAGATGGCAGCCTCACAGCGACAGGTGCCTTGGTACTGTGTGGTCACACTGAACACCACCTTGTTGGCTCCTTCGCGCAGGTTTAAGTGCTCCTGGTTATGAGAAAAGATGGTCAGAGTGGTCATCCTCTACATGCATTAGACAGCAGGGTAAAATTTAATGTGGCTGTGTGTGCACGTTGTATCTCTTACTATCTGTTCAGAGGTCAGACGTAGTGATTTGCGGTACATCTGGCTGATACACTGAGTGGCGTTGAGGGTTTCTGTCGACAGGCTGGCAGCAATGATGGCTTTTCGACCGAGGCCCGCTGCCTCATCACTCTCGATGTCATCCAAAGTGGCTCTGGAGAAACAACGCGCCTCAAATTAAAACTCCGGGAGTTATCAATAATTAGCAATAGATACACTGTGAGAAACACAATTCAAACAGAAACACTGGCAAATAAAATGCATGAAAACTGATTGGCTGTCAGATATCTTAAGCTTTAATGTTGCCTAACGCTGACATACAGAAGCTACTAATCGTTCAGGGTCATGATAACTGTTTTTGAGAATATTACCTGAGTAACATACTACATGGATCAAACTTTGGCACTCCCTGGTGGTGCAATGGTAAACTACATGCTGAAAGCCTCAATTGATACACAAAATATATTGTCTTTTTTTCTTTAACATTATAATAATAACTTTCCCCTTGTTATCAGTGCTTGTGTTGTGGTAATCTAAAGGTGACAGTACGCACTATGACTAGTTCACAGAGAGCACAACTGTGATTATTCTTTGTGTTTTCATCTGTTTCCACTGCAGTTGTGTTTGTCTATGGAGGATCATCAGGACTTAATCAATAAAAAGAAGGAATTCAGCAGACAAGATACAAGTCCCCACCAAAGTCTGAATTTGACATTTGGATGAAATTAATGGAAGCAGATGAGGCCTCTGACATAACTGCTGCTGATTACAGCTATATTTGATTCCTGCTTTTAATTCCTTTTCTGACATGGAGCTACAAGCAAAAGCCAGTATTTCTGGCTAGGTTTTTTGGAATATTTACAGAATTGACTAGAACTCCTCTTCCCTTTCCAGCAAAACGTCTGAATGTCCTTAAGTAAACTCAAACATTAGCGGGCAGCCAAACAGCTGTGGATCAGCAGGAGAAAATTCCAACTGACACACAGCATGTAAGGTTTTATAAGGTTTATTATCTTGTGTTGGGTCATTTTCTTAGTGAGGTGGCTTACTTTACTGTGGTAGAAACACTTGCCAGCGGCTCCTCTTGCTCATCCTTTGAGTTCTTTTGCTGAAAAACGAGCGAGGTTACACAGTCAGGCACATTCTAACCAGCAATGAAGTCAAATGGCAATGATGTCTTTTGTAAACAGGCCGTACAGCAAGCAGTTGTGTCTGACATAACCCTTCACTTGCTTCAATCTCTACCACCCTTGTACCTCTCATGTCTTACAACATGGACAGAGAATACAAACCAACCCTACTAACAATGCTGCACCTGAAAACCCTGTTAATAACAATGGACGGATTAGTTCATGCAATTAGTGCCGGCGCAAACATGTAACATTTCTTGTCTTGCTGGCATACCATCGCAACTCAGTCAGAAACCATTAACAGCAGTTCCTCAGAATGTACCTGGTTATTGTCCATGTCTCTTCTCCTCCAAGAGAACCACCAGCGTCCAGACTTTTTGGGCATCTTGTCCTTCACCAGCTGCTCTATTGTACTCTATACGACACACACACACAAAACGAGGGCAATGATGTTATTAGACCTGTCATCATGTTCACTGGCTAACTGAGGTCTTATCTGGCTTACGTTGTCAACTTGTGGATCATTAAAAAGTGCTCGGCAATAAGCTTGATTAATGTTTGTTACTGACGGCAAACATTACTGAAGTGGAGCGTAGAAACAATACCTTGGGTAGGTTTTTCTGGAATGTTGTCATTGACAAAACCATTGGAGCAGCCACTGCCCAGTTATAATAGCTGTGAGAGATTAAAACCAGCTGATGAACAGTCACAGATAGAAACATGTTTGAAATGACCATTTAAGAACATCCTCTTAAATAAATGCACTAACAACAGCAAACATTTTGAAATGCAGATTGTAGGAGTAAACCAATAAATATCTAAATTCCAGATCTTACTTGGAGTTGATGCAGACCACAAGGCTTGGATCCTCAATGATTCCTGGATTGTTGGCAAAGTCCTGGTATGTCACAATGTGCTCCATAAACTTTTCTGGATTAACGGAAAAAACAACATGGCAGCTGACTTTACTCCACTGGGAGATGCTGCCCGTACCTTCATGTAAGGGCACATGTTGAACAGAACACCAGCAGGGATTCGCTCACATACCTTTAGTGATTTGGCTGGTGTCGCCCTCTTGTCCACAAAGGGACATGCTGACATCCATGTTGTAGGAGGTGGAATCTGACAGGTATTCTGTGCCGCTGTCCATGGCCCCGCTGCCCACTGACTGAGGTGATTGGCTCCCGGAGCGGGAGCCCTGCTCCGGCCCCTGCGGAGATGCTCCCTCTGCCTCGCTGCAGGGACAACAGACACTTAGATCTTCCCCAATAAAGGGTAAAACTTCTTTGAAAGCAGAACACAATTACTGGGTTATTGAGTTATTTCACTGGAATTCATCACTCTGGACACTGTGGGAATTAGTGACATCACTGCCTGTCTTGGGAGGGATATCCATTTTGTGTCTTTTTACCTCTTGGGGAAGTAGAGTGCAGCCACCTCAGGGTCCAACGTGGTCAGATCATCTAAGTAAATATCAGCTGGTCCTAGATGGTGATTACGTTTACCTGCAACAAAACGACACATGAACCCAACTGGTGAACACTGACACAAACTGGCGGCAGAATTATTTTAAAACAAAGTCTAAAATGAGACTTAAAAGACACATAAAGTGTAAGGACGCAAAAAAAGTCAATTAAATGAGAGAGCTTAGAAAAATGCTTCACCTTTCTTGTCCTGCTGCTCCACTTTGGAGGCTGCATCAGAAGTGTGTGCTAACCCCTCTGCAGCACTCCAGCTGGCATCAGCATCTCTCCCTTCAGCTTCTGGTGCAGTTTTGTTGGTCAGTGAGTCTCCTTCTGACCCTTCAGTCCCTCCAGATCCAGCATCCTCCTCCCCACCCTCAGCACAGGGATCTATCCCACTGTCCCCCTCACTGACAGGGGCACTGCTGGTGGATCCCTGTTCACTTTGCTCCAACAAGGCACCCTGCTGTTGTGGATCTGCTAACTCCGTGCTACTCGGACTTGTTGCTGTGACTGCGCAGTCTTCACTCTCTTTGATGAGCTGCTTTAGCGTGTTTTTTGGTTCGGTCACACTGACCACGCTATTTGTCATTGAGGGGCTAATTATGTCAGTCACAGTGCTAATATGCTCAACATTGGTTGTGCTTTCTTTGTTGCCAAGAGAGTCCGTGCCATTAATTAGATTGGCTGAATAAGAAGATGAGATCTCGGCTTCCTCTACTGTGGATTCAAGTGCTGGTATTGAGTCCATGTTGGTCTTTGCTGATGAAGCAGCAGAGCTGGAGAGGTTACTGGGGGTGGAATGAGCAATGTGAGAGATTTTCTCTTTGGATAAAGGGGTGGTTTGCATAGCGTGGCTACCTAGGTCTAGGGAGTGAGTCCTGGGTTGTGGCCTGACCACTGTTACGCTGCCCACTCTGCCACAGTTGATCACCGGCTCATAGCCCATGTCAAAGGAGTTCTGTCTCTCGATGGTGCGGAAATGCGAGCTGCTGGAAGGGGAGATGAGCGGTGTCCTCTCTGACTGGCACAGCTGTGAGGGGGAGGGCAGAGAGGCCAATTTGAGACTGTGTGTCAGCATGACAATCTCAAAAGCATCTACATCTGTGTGTGTGTGAGAGTACAGTATGTGTGTGTGTTGCCATACCATGGGAAAACCTCCCCAGTTCCACTGTATCTGAGGCCCAGAGGACTCCTGGGATTTAACCAGCAGCTCAGAGTCGCTCTTCGGAGAGGATGGCCGGCTGCAGAACACACTGCTGAGAAGAAAGATGAAGAGAAAAAGGACAAGAGCCAATGAATAAATCAATCTGATTTCATCTCTGTGAGGTTGCTCAGTACAAACAAATACATCTGTTAATTTACAGTAAAAATTAACCCTGCTCACCTTTCTGAGGGCGACTGCTCTCCATCTGAGTGTGGATGAGTGTCTCTGGTCTGTGTGGCCCCCAGCTCCTCATTTAGCTCGTCAGACAGCGAGTAGTACACCGATTTACTTTGAAACACCACAAGAAGATAATTTTTTTTAACGACTGTGTTAACTTTGAAGGCGTGAACTGAATCACGGGACTCCCTGCGCAAAGGTTGCTCCTATTAAACCCGCTGAGAATTAAATGGTGCAATAGAGCAAAATGTTGAAATACTGTGCCACAAAAATGTAACGAGGTCAGCAATAATAAATAAAGACAAGGACAAATCTGAGTCCCTGAGGCCAATCAGTCACAAAACACATCTCACTGTCTTCTTACAAGGTGTTTCAAAAGCACTGTAATTTCAGCAGCTCCTTGACATTACTGTAGATGAAGCTCTTTCCTGTTTGCAGGAAGCTAAGAGCGTATCTGTTTTGAACACTGACCTGCATTGCAGTGGTGTGATGGGCTGCTCTTTAGCAGGACTCTCCTGCCCGGCCCGATCACCTTCTCTCTCCCACTCCTTCTCTCTCTCTCTCTCATCTGATGAGGAGCTGGCCTCTTCTCTCAGGTGAGTGTCAGAACGCATGCGTTTGCGACGGCGTTTCTTCCTGCGAGCGCCAGACCCGGCGATGAAGGATCCTTCAGTGGTCTCCTCGATCTCCTCCAGGACTTCAAGAGGAATTGGGGAGGTGCACAGATGGGCTGGGACTTGAGACTGACAGGGGGGATACAAAGGAAACTTCAGAATTAGGCACTAAACTGATGCACTCCTACAAAAGAATTAAGAAAATGGTTATTATGAAGAGCTTAAGCCTGCAGTCCTCAAATGTTGGTCATCTTACCTCCATGTTTTCATTTTCCTCCACAAAAAAAGCCTCTCCATTGTCACCCAGCTTCATGTGTAGGTCAACCGATTCTCCATTTATCTCAATGTCCACCTTAAATCACAGCGATGCACATGTGTGTCAAAGAATGAGCAAAAGCAGAGAGAGAAATAACTGCAGTAGAAAACACTGACAATTTTCTCCTTGGAGCGCAGCACGCCCAGCTTGCCAAAGCGGACGTGAAAGGGGGAACACTGGAACGATCCATCAGGCTGCCGCACCACAATGACGTCGATCCCTCCGGTAAGAGTGGCAGGGTTAAGGCCACGGTACAGCTCCTTCACTGTCACAAACACTGTCTCTGCCAACTGGCCCACAATATTCATGGTTTGGGTCTGAAACAAAAAAACAAGAAGTGAGAACGGTGTCTGCATTCACTGTTTTCAGCTGTCTGCGGTTTGATCCTTCACCCTCTTTTTCCACAGTGTCAACAGCATTTAAAAACAATCTCATCCATTTATAGTAAATATAAAAGCTGCTATTACAGAATTACAACTTCTCATTCTAGTCATCCAATTAACCAAACTAAAAAGCAGATGACATTCAAGAAAGCGTATTAAGGATGTATGACTTTAAGCATTTTAACAGAAACTTTTTTCTATTCTGATACCAGTCTTTAATCAATAAGCTGGAAGTCTCACTGTGTGCAGGAAACTGCGTTCATTCTTTTATGTCTGAGGCAGCATCAGGCTTGACTCACTGACTCTGTTGTTATTTATTGTTAAAATAATAAATAATCGTGCAAAAGCAGCTTGGTAATAAATCTTCAAAGTTAAGAGGAATTACAGTGTAAACCTTTTAAATGCAGCAACGAATTGGTCAGTAATTAAAATTCCAGTATAAAACAATACAACTGCATTAAATGAGGCACCAGAATGTTAACATTAAATCACAGCTGAGTCACAAACTAGTGGAAACAAAGTTGATAAATCACAATTCACACAAGTAGTATAAACAAGTAACTTTCAACATTCAAAATGAACAGGAATCCAAATTCTTTGTAAATGTTTAGTGCAAATTGTAGACGTGAACATAGAATACATACAACATACAAAACAACATAGAACTGAACTGAATAGATCTGCCCCACTGTCACTCGTACCCAATCCAGCTATTTGAGTCAGTATCGGACCGATATCTGATATCTGTCTGATCGGTGCATCCCTTCAGAGCTTTACATCTCCACTAAGTTAACTCCAAACTCAGGCTGTACTCTTTTTAGTAAATCAGCTTTCTTTAATGAATATAACGTCTCTGTTCTGTCACCATAAATGCAGTTAGGCAGCAAGTTAATCCAATAATGGCATAAAACTTATTAGGAAATATAATCGCACCCTTTGTCTTATAGCTGCTAGAACGCTCTCATAATACAGATTAGCTTCCCTTTGTGTGCAGCAAGCTGCAGAGCAAATCGTTTTTTGACCACAGTGGAAATGTTTTTTAAAAGCTTAACAGCAACAACAAATATGGATTGAGGCTGAATATTTTGATAGTTAAAAGTCTTTTTAATTTTGACATTTGGACTTTACTGCACTCTGGAGAAAATTGGATCGCATCAGTCGGAAACAGTCACAGTCAGACGGCTACGCAGCCAACACTGGAATCCATTTCTAGAAATAGCATAATACTAATAATATAATAGTGGAGTCTGATCTTTATCTGCAGCTGTGTAGGAATACCACATTTTAACAGAATGGATGGATATATACCAAATAAAAGAAGCTGAATGTTCTTGAATGTTGATTTAATATTCAAATGTCAGCGTCATGAATGAATGAACCAAACTGAAGGATGTCTCTTTAACGACTGAAAGGGCGGTATTTCTAAAGTTTTGACAACACAATATTGACCATCATGACTAAAGGGCTAAAGGTCAACAGCTGGGATGGAAGATGACACGTATGTAGAGGTTTGTCACTAAGACAACAGGAACTATGACGATGCTGTTAAAAGGTTCACTTAGGTGTGGTTCCAGTGTAGTTAGACATAGTGCAAAATAACATTTATTTGTCCACACAGTAAGACAGTAAGTGTGAGACCAAAGAGAACAGCTGATTTTCAAAAGTTCATTATAACTTAGGTTGAAAAACAAGGGTCAATTCAATTATGTCCATTATGTATCATTTTCTCTTCAGCAGGCCAAAAAAATGTCCAACAACAAGTAGCTTCAGTAAGACGACAAGTCAAATGTTGCCAAAGGCTACTGAAAACATTGCATTTGGCCTAGTTTGGACCTGCAACAACACTGCAGGGCCATCAAAGCAGTTTCTGTGGCATTTAGGGGCAAGCATGTGCCCTCAATTAGCCTTAGCAGCACCTTTCATATGCAATACTATTTTAATTTAAAATGATCATGTAGTAAAGATTTGCATACTGCAACAAACTGAAGCTGGAGGTCAGAGGAGGTAACTTCACTCTAATTTTCAAGTCACTACTACAGCTCTGCAATAAATTCTACCTTTGTGAATCTTATAATGTTTTGTTTTGTTTTGGCTGACACAACTTAGTAACAAAATGGATCACAAGAGATGAGATGTGTCAGGTTCTACTGAGCCTCAGAATTTTTTAGATCGAACATTTGATTACTGCTTTAATATCCTGAGGAAAAACAAAACAAAGTCTTAATAAATTTGAGTGGCTGAAAACAAAAAGGGTGACTCAAACCTGTCTATAGCATCATCTGTTCATAGTCCACATTACCAATCTTATGTCTTACCCACACTGAAGGATGTGGATGTCCCCTTCCAACCAGGCTGTGCTCCCTTGACCTCCCTTCTGCCATGCGACACCACTACAAAGGCTTTTCCCAGCACAGGAGCTCAGGAACAGTCTCAAGAAGAAACGTTACCTCCATTTCCACCAGAGGAACCTGTCAACTCCATTCCCGAGGATGCTCAGCTACACCTCAGCGTTAGAGCCAATTAACCCCCCCATATCTGTCTGTAGATGTAAAGCTACATTTTTTAGCTTTGATAACTGAGACGTGGCTACAAAAGGTTGTGCAGTTGATTATAACTGCTCAGCTAAATAGAACTTTCCACTTGATCAGTGGTCATCAGAGATGACAGCGCTCCGGTCCTCTCTGGTCTGAGCTCGGACGCAAAATATAGCAATCCATGAGAGAGTCCCAGTATATTCAGTCACACACCGATGCTTCCTCTATCTCACACAATTTCACAAGCGCACACACACTCTCCTGTCACACTGAATTCATACTTCCCCACTTGCACTACACATGACAGCCAGACCAGCAGTTTCTGAAAGGCTTGGACAGGCTATTCAAACACGCTTGGCATGGAAACGCACACACACAAACTGTGCGATCACACAGCTTCTGGGCTTGACCACAGCTCTCTGGACCATCAAAGATGAGAGGGATTCTCCAGCAGTCACGCTCTACCAGCACTGGAAAATCCTTCAAAAGCCTAGCCGACTTGGGAGGAGCTCGAGCAAATAACTTTTTGAAACTTTGATGGAAATCAGAGCCTGTGCTGCCTGTGGAGGAGGACACGACAGAAAGGTAGGCCTCAGCTGGAAAGCAGCGTTGAGCAAAAAACAGAAGTCATAAGAGCTGATGTAGCTAATCAGCCTTGTGCAGTAAAAGCAGACAAAGAAAGAAATGGTAACACTCTAGCCTATCATGTGACTGAACCAGCAGCACAAATGTTAAATTTTAGTGTGTAGCTCGTGGCCTTTTGATGTGAATTACCTCTTTCTGCACCCATTCAGGCTCCTGTACTTGATTCGGAGTGATACTTGACTGAAACTGCCAGGTCAGCTGTATTTAAAAAGCGCTAAAGACAAAAGCCCGCAGTAGACAATAGTAGTGAAAGACGATAAAATGTAGGGCAGTAGGAGGTGACAGCAGAGACAGATGGGGGAGTGTAACTGATGTACAAGGTTCAAATGTTTCTAATGTATTAAGCACATTCCTGTGCTCATCCCTCATGCGTAAACTGGCACAGTTCCAAGGTTCACTGCCTCTATGTTCACTCACTGAGGAATTCAAACTGACGACGCTGACACTAGATCTGCAAATAACCACTGTTTTCACTGTGTATTAATCTGTAGATTCATTTTTTGATTGACTGATTAGTCATCTGTCTACAAAAATTTGTTCTGAAACATGCCCAACACGCCAACAACACAAAGCTGACAGATACTCACTTCAAAATAACCTAAAATTCTTAATGAAGCTCTGAATGGTGAATGATCAAAACTTTGACCTTTTTGCTTAATAAAGTACCAAAGTGGCTGCTGATGACACACACTGCTGCAGATGTGCTTCCTTTTCCAGTGTTTAGAGCCAGCCCGGTGTGTGGACAGAGTGGTCTTGGCTTGTACTGGCCATTTCCTCCTGGGACACACACCAAGGTCACCACACTCTGATGCAATGTGATTCAGTATCTGCTGCATAAAAAAACAACAACTCTAAAATGTCTGTTACATCAGATTTTACTATTGCATAATATGTGTCACCATCACTGATTCAGAGGCTGCTGATAAAGTCAGTCCCTCAGGGTGCAGGAAAATTAGGTGACGGTCTTGTAAAGAACAGCAGTTCCTACAGGATTTTTTTTTTAATGACACGTAAGTTAAAGACAGTTTTATTCAGTTTAAATTAGCCATGTGTTGCTACATGCCAGATAATTAGAGTTACACACACAGTCTGACAACTTCCGCAACGGTTGTCCGCACAGTATCATCGAATGGCGCAATCCAGCGTTGGCCATTGAAACTGTCGACACTTTAACACTAGCAAAGAAACAAGTCTGCTTGAATTCAAACGCTTTAAAACTAGAGACGCGTCTTCTGCATAAAAACAGCTGCAGCTACCTGTTCATCGTTCAGAACTTCATTACAAATGTGCTATGTTTGACAGCGAGTTCAGTGCTGAAACATCTTTACGATTTGCCTTAACGGGCTACGTGCGGGCTACAGCGAGTAAAAAGTAATGTTACAAAGTGACATAACTCTGCTAAGTCTGGCTAGTTAACATCTTCCACGACTGTTGAAGATGTTACAGACAGTTTAGGCTTTCCGCGCTGATGCTCGGAGAGTGTAGACGGCTGCTTACCTCTCGGGTGACTTTTCAGATTGAGAAAACAAATACCCTCCTGGACGCTTCCTAGTATACTGCGCATGCGCATAACACGAGTCAGTCACTCCAACAGCCAATGAGCAAACTGAAAAAGACCACACGACCCGCCTCTCACATTATTTTGTAAACAAAGCGTTCAATCATGCGTACATTCCTTTAGTTTTAAATATGTCTTTGTAGTGTATTATAAGGAATAAACTGGTTATAATAATATACTACATTTTATTTAATATGTTAAGAATTCATGGACATATTAGAGCTTACTGGCAAACATTGTTTTTGGCGGTTGACTGGCACAATCTCAGTGAACAGAGCCTCTTAGTTAAACTACAACAAAGCCCTTACGAAACGTTGGAAATTGACGTCTGAAGTATAACTGTTGTTAACTCACATGACACACATCTGCCCCCTGAAACAGCCTTAAAAGTTAATACACCTCAATTAGTAAAACAACATCCACTGATGCAACAGCATTATTACAAAAATAATTTGAAAAAGGCACATGAACATGTATTTACTCTTTACGTTCAACAGGCTTTGCCTATATTACCGTGTAAAATAAATGTTATATACTAGAGGACAGTTAAATATTTACAGTAAACACAAACAGCAGTGCTTGCATGAAGTGCTCCTCTGCTCTAATGCAGATGTTGTTGTGCTAAATTCAGTCCCAGGGCGGAAGTTTTTGTATTAGTAGATCCACAGGTGTCACCCTGCAAAAACTGTCTTTGGCTATAGGAGGAGTGTGGGACGGTGCACAGGAGCCCCTGAGGCACGTTGGCACAATATGGCTCAACAGAAAATGCATGGTATAAAGCTGTGTATCTGTCACACCAACAGGGTAGCAAGTGATAGTATGTTTTTTTTTGTCATCTCTGAGACACTGTCAGATATTCTCTGTCTGAGCATATGATGAACTGCAAAGGTGCGCATATGCAACTTGATGCATATACAGCCAGAGAAGGCAACTCCTCATCACTGTCCGCTGAAGAGTTTTCAGTCTCTCAGAAACGATAGCTAGTGAGGCCCAGCAGAGGGCGTCACAGCACCTGCACCCAGCCCCAGAGACACAGAGACGCCTCCTCTCTGCGGCCGAGCTCTTTCATTCATGCTCTATTTTTCTTGAATTTTAATCTCCATATTCCTCGAATACACGCTCACAAATAACAACAGGTGAAGGACACAAACACAGAGATATGTAGTAAATTATAATCTGCTCAATATTCAGAAGGCTGGGCACTAAATCATGATCATGACAGCGCGCACTGAAATGGTAATTTTACAATTAAATAAAGACACACGGACACATTTTATGAATTATACTCATATATAGGACAAAGCATGAAAAAGGGGTGCGGGGCTGCTAAAAAAAATGTTATTTGCAAGATATCCAACCCAAAAGACGCACTCTGCTCCTACTACAGCACACATTACACACCGCTTTAGGACATGAAGATGTAACACATGTATTAATTTGGCCAAGATGAATGACTCTCAGGTATTTAATAGTTTGTTTATATTTGGACAGAAATATAATATTTCTAGTGGAAAAACAGCTTTGCCAGAGCGAGCAGCTGCCAAAAGGCGTCAGAACACATTTATTCACGCTGAATAATCGTCAGGCAGCTTTTCATGAAGTGCTCCTCTAATAAAACATGATGAGGGGGGGGGAAGAAGAAGTGAGCAGCCACAAAGCAGATGTTGCCCCCGTGACATAATTCAAGGTGTATCCCTGCACGTTCAAGGCGAACTGCCTATTTAAGGAGAGCCATAGTCTCACGACAGAAACGCTGGCCCTCAGCAGTGCTCTGCATCTGCTCACAACTCCTGCGCCATACAGAGCCTCCTCTAAACGTTTAGGCCCTTTTCTCTAAATAAGGCAGCCTTATCGTAGTTCCTGTCATTTCTGCCTTTTTCCCAAACATCCCGGGCAGCGTCTGTGGCGGTAGCAGGCTGCAGCTCGTGCATTCTTTCGCCTTGTATGGAGAAACGGCCTGGCCTGAGATGTCTTTGTACGGGACAGGGCGGCCTCCCCATTGGCCGGGCCGGAAAGGGGCGGGACCCGCCGGGAGTCTGATTCTTTAAACAAACTTTCCAGTACGGCTGCCTGCTTCCCTTTCGCACCGCTGTGTCGGACCCAGACAAAAGGAGTTTGAGGGACTTCCAGATATTCCTACCTGAAGCCAAGGTGAGAAAGAAAACTGTTTTTTAACCATTAGACTGCATAAAGAGTTTAAATGTGTTGTGTAAAGACTGGAAGTGTCTTGAGTTGGGTGGTACAATGCTCAACTGTCAGTGCTGAGAGTGAAGGGGAGCGTAGAGTTACAGAAAGCCTCTGAAGTGATCACAGATACCAGATCAGCTTCAATACAGCTTCTGTTGATCAAGATGAAGAGAGGCCCTGCAGAGGATGCTCCCCTTACACCCCTTCTTATGTCTGTACATGTAGTATATAAAAGCACTGTATGCCTGTGTGTTTACTTCCAGCTCATCACTACGGCGCATTAAAACAGAGGAATTTCTGAGTGCAGCTGACCCATTTTACAGCCCTGGTTCCAAAAGAGTTGGGATGCTGCATACAACATGAATAAAACAGAATGTGATCATTTGCTCATCCGTTTAGACACATACTCAGTAGAAATCAGCACAAAGACGCTCTGAAAACACCTGTTTGGATCATTCCACAGGTAAACAGGTTGTTTGGTATCAGGTGATAGTTTCATGATTGGGTATGAAAGGAGCATCCTGGAAAGGCTCAGTCGTTCACTAGCGAGGATGGAGCGAGGTTCACCACTTTGTGAACACATGATTGTATAAAGGAGTTACTGCATGAGCTCAGGACAGTTTGTAAAACTGCTGTCGGCAAACACAGGTTGTTTGCAGATGATTGCATTCTGTTTTTATTTACATTTCACACAGCATCCCAACTTTTCTGGAATTGGGCTTGTAGATCACACACACACTCACACACACACACAGACATACACACCACTGATTTTTTATTTTTTTTTTATTTGAATAGGTGATGAGAGTTTAGCTTCCACTTCACTCTCAGTTTGTTTTTGGAATTCCTCACCGTTAGTCTTCACTTGAGTAGTGGTGACCTTTATGACCTGGAGTTAGGGTGAAGGGATGACAGCCTGAGTGTTTGATGACATCAAAGTGTGTGTGTGTGTTCTTGCTGAACCAAAGAACAGAGGATCTTTGTTATCCCAGTGGATAAAAGGGTCCACAGAGGAGCTGTGGTGGACAGAGAACAAATACAATTCGTCAGTACGAGCCAAGATGAGGCACGTCAGCCAAATGCTTACGCTGCTGAGGTCAGAAATACTTGTTCTCTGCCTCTTTGTGAATCATTGTTGATTCACTCTGTGCAGAATGCAGAAAATTTGGAGCTGTCGCTACGGCACCTGGACTGGAAATCATACTGCTTTTCTTGCACCTAGAGAATGAGAAACAATCACACCAGTCAAAGAATCTAGCTTATTGATTGGTTGAAACAGAGGTAGGGTTAAAGCCCAATCAGCCCCTCCCAGGAGACAGTGCCATACTGTATCACTGGAGCCAAACAAGAATGCACAGTAGAGATAACTAAATTCCAGGGTCTAAAATTGTTTACACTCGAGCCACTTCATTTGAGTCCCACCAAAATTCTCTCACAAATGTCAAACAATTGCTGCGTGAATTGCTGCAAGCGTCTGCATTATGAAAATGTGGCGTGTTGTGAGAAGACTTGCCGTCCAGGAAGGAGAGAGAAGCCCTAATCAGATTGAGGAGTTCCTCTGTTTCTGGAACCTTAAATTGGAGCTCGGCTGCATTTTGTTTCCAGCTTCCTCAGAGACTGTGACATGGAGAATGGGAGGGCTTTGGGCCAACGACACACACCTTCCAGATTTCTTTCATTTTTCTGGCACACAAGGGGCCAGAACCAGCCAAACGGTAGTCAAGTGAAAGGAAAGTCAGAGCTAACGTGTGTGTGTGTGTGCGTGCGTGCATGTGTGTGCAGTGAAATGAAAGGAAGGAGTGAAAGCACTGCTGACAAAAACTGTGTGTGTGTGGTATTAAGAGCAAGTTAACTACGTCTTTGCTGACATTCTTTGTTTAGCACACAAATAAATGAATTCCCCTCCTGTAACACTTACGCTGAGGACCAAAACATGCAGGCCCATCTTTGGCTATAATGTCTTTCTGTAAATGCTACGATGGACACTCCCTCGGCCTGAGTCATACTCATTTGCATTGACAACAAAGGTTATAATTCGACCTTAGTGGTATCGTAGCATTCATTTGTATATAGATCAACGGGGGAAGAAACCTCTATATCCTCAACAGAAAAAGATCTGAGATAAAGAGATAGGCAAAGCTGCTCCGGCCTGCGGAGCCACACAAGCAACAGAGGCACAAAACTTTAAAAGACATGGTGTCACACAGACAGCACATTTAGATGTTTACTAAATAAAAAGTGTTGGAATATACTTTTGTGTAGCCATTACTGTAATGTGTAATCAGATACATGGGCGTAGAGTGTGAATCTAAATGCAGAGATGTGTTTTTTTCTAATCATAAGAGAAACAATGTACTTATTTGAATTTGTGGTGAGTTTTTTTCCCTCATACTGACACACTTATGGCAATTTTTGCAATAGATTTCAAATTACATAACATTGTATTGTAATTACTCGAGCCTACTGGTGATCAACACTCCTAATTTGCAAATATACACATAATCTGTCTTATCCTTAACAAAGCCTGCGTTCATTTGACAACATTTCAGGTACAGCGGTCTTTAAATGCAAACATTTGACAGGAAGTGACTTGTCTGGGCACGATGAACACTTTGGGGATCATCTCTTGTTACGGCTCTCCAGTGGAGGACTAACCACAGTGTCTCCGAGGACGCATTTGAGTCATACTAAAGTTCACCTGAGTGAATGATCTCATTGTGTGAGTGAGCCACATACAGTATTCACATCACCTCAGCGCTGGGCAGGGCAGGATCACAAAGAAACGCTGGCACGAAGAGACAGGATGCAGGATATGCAAGTTGTTCTTGAAAGGTTTTTTTCTTTGTTTTTGTTTATTTATTTTCTTATTTGTTTCCCTTCAATGATGAACATAATATATTATTATAAGGGTAGGCACTATAAGATACAGCTTCAGTTTTTTTGTATATGAATTATATATATATGAACACATTTTCATACATTTATGATTGCAGACCTAACAAATAAGGAAATAAATAATCAAAATAAATACACAAATAAATAAATAAATGTCATACCTCATATGTCACCCATCAACCACATTCACCTCCTGCTGCCCGCTGGGTTTAACACAATCACAGAACACACGCACACACACGCATGACAAATCCTGGTAGACCTGAACATGAGTGACGGGTCTAATTGTGGAAGGATGTGAAGTTAGCTGCAGTGAGCACTGCGCAGACATGTCATTTTCACACCCATCACTGTGTCTGACATTCAGCGAGAGTGTGATTCTCTCTAGAGGAAGCGGGAGGCAAAGCGTCTCCTGCTTGGGGCAAACTGAAGAAAGAATTTGAAAGAGCGACATGCAGCGCTCCAGTTTTAGCACTATGATGCGAAATCAAACTCCAGGCGTCGTTTCGAATGAATGCTGAGGCAGCAATACACCCAGGACATTCTATCCCTGATGGTTCAGTGTTATTAGTCTAATCCACGCATCGTGCCTTTTGAATGTGCACAGGCCCAGATCCAGCCGCCACCATGTCGAGCAAGCGCGCCAAGGGAAAGACCACCAAGAAGCGCCCTCAGAGGGCCACCTCCAACGTCTTCGCCATGTTCGACCAGTCTCAGATCCAGGAGTTCAAAGAGGCGTTCAACATGATCGACCAGAACAGAGACGGTTTCATCGACAAGGAGGATCTGCATGACATGCTGGCCTCTCTGGGTACGCTTCTGCACCAGTGGAGAGCTCGACACTGCTTTTAAAGGGGCACTCCACCTATTTTGCACATGAACTTAAGTTATCAATTGTCAATGATCAATTAGTCGATTGAAAGAAATTTAATGCTGACTTTTTTGATGCTATTTAATTGATAAGACATTTCAGTCATTATTCAAGCAACATTTATGACAGTAAATGAAGAGTCTTTGGGTTTTGGACTGTTTGTTGGACCAACCTAGCAATTTGTCACTTTGGACTGTGGTAAATGTACAGACTAAATGATTCATTGTTAGTTTCAGCCCTAATTCGAGCTGAAAGTCAGGGTGTCTCAGCCTCTGCTGCTTCAGTTTTGACCATTGTTATTTTTTACAGTCTTTTTCTCCTGCAAGTGTAAATCACTGATGTCCACCTTTAATTTCCCTTTCACTTGTACATGAAATCAAAAACATTTGAATACACGTGGCTCTGAAAAGCTCCTTCAGAACTGATGGTTTGCATCATGTCATGAATTCTTAATTAGTTCCTTACAACAAGTGGTACTGTACAGTCCCAACAAAAAGTGCATGCATGTAACAGAGTTGCTCACCCTCAGGTAAGAACCCCTCTGACGAATACCTGGAGGGGATGATGGCCGAGGCACCGGGTCCCATCAACTTCACCATGTTCCTCACCATGTTTGGAGAGAGGCTCAACGGAACGGACCCCGAGGACGTCATCCGCAACGCCTTTGCCTGTTTTGATGAGGAGGGATCTGGTGAGTCAGTGTAAAAGAAATGCTCATACTGTACAAATAGATGGTGGTGCTTAGACTGCCAGTGTTTGGAACTTCAAATGTCCTCTGTGTCCAAGGCGTGATCCACGAGGACCATCTGAGGGAGCTGCTGACCACCATGGGCGATCGCTTCACAGACGAAGAGGTGGACGAGCTGTTTCGCGAGGCGCCCATCGACAAGAAGGGCAACTTCAACTACGCAGAGTTCACCCGCATCCTCAAACACGGCGCCAAAGACAAGGATGACGAGTAGAGGGAGAGGCCGACTGCCTCGGGCCGCCCGCACACATACTGCACCTCAAATCAGTCCCTCGTTCCTACCTTTTTTCTTGTAGGTTTGAGAGAAATTAAACAAGAAGAGCATATACTGTAGCAAAGTAAAAGGCGGCTGTTGTGTTAGTTATTTTGTGGAAGGTGGGAGCTTGGGATTAATTTGGGATCCACAGAAATATTTCGCAATACATTATTTGTATCATCGTTAAAGGTTAGCATGAAGAGAGGTGCACGTGCATCGCAGAGCTACAAGTGTACTGCGGCCTCAGCCACTGTGAGAGCAGCTGCTCCGACCTTGGTAGATGGTTGCAGGGAGCCTGGTTGGACTTTTGAAATGCATCAAACGTCATGCATGTGTGTGGGTGGGGGGGAGGGGGGGGTTGAACTGCCACATTCAGTCCTTCATACAGCCCCAGCAATGTTTACTTGTTCCTGCCATCATTTAGCCATCACACATGCACAAGCACTGCAGTAAGTCTCTGTATCTGTAATAGTTGTATCCCTGTATGTTGGAAATAGATATTAAAACAATAATTTTGATTTTGTTTTTTAAAAGTGATGAGTCCACTTGATGAAATTGTTACTAGAGCTTTTAGTCTAAACTCTTATCAGCTGGTTGTGTGTATTTGTTGAAGGATCAGGAATTCAGATTGAAATCACTCAGGCAAATAAAGTAAGTTTATTCATGCTGTTGAACACGAAAAGTGTACGTGTGTTTGGAGTGTTATTGTGCCACTTATTTCAAAGAAGCAGCTCCTCCGTCACATCCTTAAATCTTACTTCAATCCTCACCATTACTGTTTTTGGATGTTTTGGCTCTTTGTCCTACAAAGTAGGATATGACTAATTTACATTAGTGCCACTTTACAATGTTGACAGAACCAAATGTTCTCTTCTGCAATTAGAACAAACTGAAGACAAAAGTTACAGAATCACAACACTTCCATTTACTTTATTAGGACGGCAGTGGACTACTTTGATCACATTTGGCTGACAGTGGCAAACCAGTCCAACTGTCATCAGATTCAACTATTGATGAACCCTGATTGGTGCACAGCTTTTTTTTTTTAGCTTCACGGGAGGAGAAAGGCAAGACACACAAATATACAATTATCTCCAGTGAATAACCCAGACTTAGCTTGGAGATAAGCATGTTAATGTTGTACCTTACAGGCCTTCTTCACAGTGGACATTTTGACTGGTCATAGTAGGAAAAGCACAGGTATTACTGTTTGAATAGTGTCCCAGTCAGCCATGACAGTGCGGGAGTGAGCCAGTGTGCACAGCGCCTACTGTGACAAGTCAAAATGTCTTTATTTTATAATAAAGAAGGCCTTATTGTAAATGAGTTAATGAGAAAATCTCGTTTTCAGGGCCTTAAACATCCAGTGATGATGCAATTTGGTTATTCAAGATAAATCTGAGCTTTTATGGGCAACAAAAGACTGAGAAGAAATAGCATTTATGAAAAACTGAAGTTTTATTTCTTTAAAATGCTTATACAAAACACACATTTAAAGTTTAAGGCATATATTGCACAGACTATTGAGAAGTTTTTATATAAAAAAAGGGAGAGTATCCCTCAGTCGTAGGTTTAAGGCACAGCAGCCAGTCATACTGCCAACGGTCAGTCATGATTCACAACATGAACGTGAAAAACATTTTGAATGTGTTTGGCTGTGAAGAAACAACACAGTTTGAGATAAAGTTCATGCCAATACAAAGAAAATGAAAATATGACCTTGAAAATATTTACATGCATCATCACATTGTCCCATCTGATTGGAGCGCCATTTAGCAACTAAAATCACATATAAACCTTGCTATAGAAAAAAAACAAAAAACCTGCCTGCCTAATCGTAAGCCAGCCATTTCCAGTATCATAACAGATAAGGTGTTGTCACAGTGGCATGGTGTAGTATGAACAATAAAAATATTACTTTAATACTTAGTATTCTACACATGACCCAAGCCTGACATGATCTGTGTAAATTGAGGTATAAATGCACATCAGTCTAGTGAGTACCTGTAACAGAAAAAAACAAGTCCTCCACTGACATCTACAGAGCAGAACTGGCAGTGTGGAGGGACAAACAAACAGGAAGTGGAAATGCAAGAAGAGAGTTCATATCTGCCGGGAAAAAGAGAAGTTGTTCTGAGGGTGGGGGTCAGTGCTCAGCAGTACGCCAACCAAACATCACTTTCTCCTACTGTCTGGTCCTTGCACGCAAAACGTAACCGTTTGAACGAAGCACGGCCAGTGACGCTGGTAAACATGACAGCACTGATGAGTCTTGCTACGAGTTTTTCCACACAGGAACTTTTCCACATGATGCTACTATTCATGGATGTCCAGGTGGCATTCAGCCATATGTTGTGGTTTATGATAAGACAGTTTCATGGAAACTACAGCTTTATGAATGATTAGAAATTCTATACAAACCATGTCTAAACACAGCAGGAAAGTACTGATGAAGAAAAAGTGAAAAAAAAACCCCATCTCCCTAAAATTTCAGCTATTTCAGTATGTGCTACATTTGCTTTGCCGAAACACTACGCATCAATTCATCTTTCCACTAGTAAGACATTCAGCTTTGAAAAACACTGACCAAATCCTAAGGCCCCCAAATCAACAGGGAAATCTGGATAACATATATACACCCCCCCATGCCTCCCAAAATAAGAGGATCCAACATTTAAAGCGTTTTGCACCACAAAAGATTAAGGCGCCATGCCTCACAGCAAGTGTAACGTTTCAGTTCAGGAGCTGTGAGAGCTTGATCGAGGAGGCAAGCTGCTCACCTCTCCACTGAAATTGATTTCTGTAACAGACCCAATGTGACCTTCTCCCCTTCATCTCATATCCACAGACCTCCCCCTCAACAGCGATCCCTGACAATTCTACACAACCGATCAAGGTCGCACAAAGTAACACACATAGCTGCTTCAAAGCATGGCTCGCCTTTATAGATTGGAAATGGCCAGCAAACAGACAAATGGTACTTGAGAGCATGTGTTGAGTGGCTGAGATGACAATTCATGAGGGCCGCTGAATCCCCATAGCTATAAAAAGACAGGAAGATGGGGAGATGGGGGGGTGTGGATGGGGACAGACACATTGAGGCGAGTCATTCAGTCAGGCTTGCTGCAGTACAATCAATTTCCCTTCAGCTCATCTCCAAGGAAAAAAGAGGGAAATGTAGTGGAGTAAACAACAGACTACATTTTGAAAAAAATCATCTGAATTGCACAACTATAGAGAACTATGACACTGATGCTGTACATAGAAAAAATGTCTCATTTATATCCTGGGAGGAGAAAAGATAATAGGCAGTCTAGCCAATGATATCAATGTCTTTTGTACATTCAATACAGTCCAGTACTGCTACTGAAGAGACTAACCGCTGGTGCTGATAATTACACCAACTGACATTTTGTACAATTAAGGGATATCCTCCTCCTCGGTCATATCTGGTCATGTGATTTGAAAAAGTCATCAAAACTTTCTACAATAAATCGACTCTGCGCTGAGGAATGTTCTTAAAGAGAAATGGCACCAAAAGGGTTCTTACCAGCAGGTGCCTCCATCAAAGAACGGCATATTTTAAACAATAAAAAGTTTCTTGAAACAGCAAGTCTCTATAACGCCTCATGTCAGCGACTTCGCCCAGGTCACACATCTCATTTCATTCCCTGTATTCTGCAGGCAAAGGCCATAATGACAAAAAGGGACTGGTGATGAAGATACATTCTCCTATATACAGTGTTGTCCAGCCAAAGGGAATGTTTGGCCCCTCTTCTCCACAGATATATATATTAAAAAAGGTGCTTTCAGCTCCTAGTTAACAGTTTCACTCACTGTGTGCAGGCTGTGCTGTGGGCCCCACACTGTGGTGATGGGGGTCTTCACCACCTGAAGAGAGCTGGGCTGCCTGGTATCAGCATGGACCATGCTCCAAACGCTGGGCACCACTGCTGGACTCCTCTGTGCCCGACTACTAATACTGCCACTGCTACTGCTACTGCTGGTGCTGGTGCTGGTGTTGCTCATGGACAAGGGCTGCAGAGGAGGAGAGGGGTCTGAAGCCAGGTCCAGAGGAGGTGTAACCGTTGGCGTGGGGGAGGATGATGGGGCTGAAGCAGGGAGAGGAGTTGGAGCTTGGGCAGATGCAAAGACTGGGGTGTGAGCAGGTGCTGGAGACGACGCCCCGGATGAGACAGGTGATGGACATGGAACTGTGACTGGGATTAAGGGGGATTTGTGGAATGGCAGGTAAAGTGGGACTCCTCTGGGGGTTGTAAAAGACGTGACTGCTGGAGAAGGAGCAGGTGAAACAGGCGCGACACTGTGGGATGAAGCCTGGCTTGGAGCTGTGACGGAGGTGGAACTTGTGGCTGGGAGAAGGACTGGCGGTGGCACTGACACTGATGCGCTCGCCGGACATGTCGTGGGCAGCGGAGCTGGGACTGAGCCTGAGGCTGGAGCTGATGAAACTGAGGCTGGAGCAGCAGCTGGTTTCTGAGAATTTGGCTGTCCTAACACTGAGGCAGACACTGGCACTAAGGTTGACAGATGAGCTGGGATGAGCTGAGGCTGGTTTGGACTGGAACTTCTGGCACTGTCCTTCTCCAAGGGGCTCCAGATGACTTTATTAATCGGGAGAGGAGACAGCCTTGGGGCTGAGACCAAGACTGGAGCTGGGGCTGGTACAGAGGCTGCTATGGACAGAGGCACTGGAGCCTTTGTTGAAGTTACAGCTGACACTGGAACAGCCATAGCCTTCTCCATCAGACTCTGCACCCTGGAAGGATCCAGGACTTGTTGGCTTTCCTCTGGAGGTGGTGTGGGTCCCATATCACTGCTGTAAGTACTGAGCTGTGCCTCCACTAGTTCAGACTTTACAGTCTCTTTAGGTCTATCCTGGCTCTCCTGGAGTCTCTTTAGGTTCTCCTGCTCTGCTGCCCTCTGTAAAGCCGCATCTACCAGGAGCCTCAAGTCGCTAAAGTCCTGGGTGGGGAACAGCTCGGGAGGAGTTGGGGGAGGCGTGTTGAAGAGGCCACTGGTGGGGCTAGCTGCCATTGTTGTGCTGGTGAGACAAGCACCCTGTTCCTCCGCTTCCCTCAGCAGACTCTGCGTATCCAGCTTCATCAGCGCCTGCACCGACCCCTCTTTACCAGGGTAGCCTGCTCCTGTCAGAATAGCTGTCGCTGTGTTCCCAAGAAGACTGAGGTCCAGTGTGGGGACAGAGCGGATGACAGACGGACGCTGCTGGGATGAGTTGCTTTCTGGAGAGCTGGCTCCACCTCCGTTCGACGAGTGACCTTCATTCTTACCACCAACCTTGCGGGAGATGGTGAACTTGGTGGGATCTTTGCCATCTTTGCGAAGCAGGTCGGGGAGGAGGCGGCGACGTGCATTGATGAACCAGTTACATATCTGTGAAAGGAGGATAAATGTCTGGCATGAACAGACCTGATACTGACAGCTTACATGGATGTGGGAAAAAAAGTAAGAAAGAAAAGCCCACCCCCTGCATCACGTTCAAGATCTGAAAAACAATCTGAAGCCTGTGATCTTAGTAACCACCTACACATTTCCCTTCATCTACATCTGTGGATTGGGCTTGACTTACCCCCTCTAGTGGTAAAGCCTCCCACACAAGGAAGAAAGTGAGTGAGACAGACAGAGATGAGAGCCCTCAGACAGCTGGCAATAATGAAGGTCTGAGCTCAAATATGCTGAGCCACAGAGAAGCCAGCCAAAGGCATTCCAGTGAACTGACTACATAACAAGAAACTCTGCTGCCGCCTCACGCTGCTCTCTAATGCTTAACGCAGCCTGTCTGTTTGTGCGTGCCTGTGTTGAGAGGGAAAGAGGAAATGTCTCCTACTGATGCAATGAAGTGAAAAGTGAAGGCTGGGAAAGTGTCATTCTCAGCAGTACAGTGAGGCGATACCATCTGATTATTGTTTTGCCTTCACTGCTGCAGCTGGTGACAAAAAAAACAACAAAAAAACAAAACATAGGAGTGTGCATCATGCAAGAGATATTGTAGCACCTTTCTTGTGTGCACCATCACACTTGAAGATGGCTAAACTTAGCCTGATGTGCAGGTCATGATCAAGCTTGTGCTACAAAAATAATAACTGATTGAATTAATGATTTGTACCCATCTGCTAAAGGATGTCATAATGCTCAGTATCAAAGCAACCTTGACTAAATTTAAAGCACTGCTTCTTTTACAAATGTTTTTAATAGACTAAGCATTAAAATTCAGTAAAACCTGGAAACCTTGGAGTTTCACGTATAATGCATCATAAACAAATGGAAACCGAAGTGATAATGAAAATGTTTGTCACATACTATTTAAATATCTCCCACCAAAATGCAGAAAACAGTCCGTACCAAAAGTGTCATTTCCTCTTTCAAGAACACAGAACTTGTGAGAACAAAAATAAATAAAAACAGATCTGCTCCTCACCTGCAGCACAGAGAGGTTGGTCTGGCCTGACAGGCTGAGTTTCTCCTGCTCTGACGGGTAGGCGTTGAAGCGATGCTCGTACAGCCAGCTCCGCAGAATCTGCACTGCCTCCTTGGGCAGGTTGCCGCGGCGACGGCGCTTCCCGAGGAGCCGCCCTCCTGACAGGTCGAGTGGGGAGCCGTCATCGCTGTCCGACACGGCCGAGGAGTGCTCCTCTTCCAGAGCTGAGGAAGAGGAGGCGGGTTGTCAGTGCACTGTTATTGCTCCACAAGTGTCGTTTCAAGGTTCAAGGTACATTTAAAAAGGTTTACTGCAATGAGCAGCGGATATCTGCAGTGATGTCTTTTCGTGCGTCCTCATGATGGGTGAGAACATATCTGTCGAGCTGGTGTGGGAACGGCTGCTCACTTACGCTGGCCTCTACAGAGAGGGGTTTAGTTTGATCAACTTTAATGCAAAAAATAAAAAGCACTTTTTTCACAATACTAGGGGCCATGTGAACAGAGACTGGTCACACACACACACACACACACACACACACACACACACACAAATCTAGGAATAAACTGCACATTTAAGACTTAGCAGTGAACAAGTGTACAAACCTCATCAGTTACTTTTAACCTCCTATTTTTAAAGTGGGGTTCATGAGCGCTTCAGAGGGCTGAGCATGTTTAAACACTGGCTTTGTGGTTGGAACTTTGTTGTGGGGTTTTTGTCAGTCTATGGTTGGCCACTGGAGAGAATCTCCCCTCAAAATGGAGCATGCCTGATCCCAGGGGTGGGCCACAGAATGCAGTAAATGTCTTTCTCTGGGGCTGGGTGAAACCTGACCCCCGGGGCAGCGCCTGTCTTCACAAAGAAGATTGTGTGCATATCAACATCACAGTAGCTAGTGGCCCAGGAACCTATTGACCATGCAAAGCAGGCCGTTTTCGCCTCATGCAACTTTGGCTCAGGACTGCTGGAGCAGCTGACAAATCTTTTGAATTCTGCATTCCTCGACAACGAGGGAAGTCGGAAAAGTGGGGGAGAGTAAAAACGTGCAAATTCAAAATCAGTGCATATCTCTCTGTAAATGAGCTGCTTTTACCTAAAACTGTGTGTCACAGTAGGGCTGTGCAATTATTGACGATCAATTTGTAGCGGAACTAAATTTCATGTCAAAACTTATGATTCTGAATGAAATTCCTCTCTCCCAGTTCATGATTTTTTGCAAACAGAATAAAACTTGCTCAGAACCATTAATTCGTGAGTCTTTTCTAATGAAATGCAAGCATATAATCACTCTTTTTTTAAAATGGGATTTTGCATCCAAAAATATTCCTCTTAATATTGTTATATTGATTCCAGGGTTGCAACTGATTTTAATTGTCAATTAATAAAAAAAAAAAACAATGGTGACCTGATCAATGAACGACCACAACCCAAAGATATTCTGTGTGCTGTCAGAGAGGAGTGAAGAAACTTGAAAATGTTCACATTTCACACAAGCTGAAATCTGAGAATAGATCAAAATAGCTGATGATTAATTCAATGGCTGACATTTAATCGATCAATCTTTGCAGCTCTGGCTAAGTTCAGCCCAGCTCCACAATAAAATCTTCAGAGTGGAGTACAATTTCAACAATTTGTGGGTTAAAGTGGGTCTAACTGCAGAACCAGCCTCCCATTCATGAGCCTGACAGACATCTCCTGACCTCCAGCAGCAGAGAAATGACGGGGCCCACAACAAAGCTGCATTCCCCCAGCGCTGGATCACTGGATACACGTTTAAAGATCTGCCATAAAATATCTACACCCAGCCAATGTGGGATTGATTTTAATAAAGCAGCACGGACACATTTTAGACAGATGTTTGCTCGGCGCATGAGAAACGGCTAACGTCTGAGAAGGCAGTCAAACGGACCAACTTCTTGTTTACAAAACGCCTCCTCTAACGTTATCTTCAAACGAGTGGGTAAATCTGTGTCCGGGGAAAGCGGCCCTGGGATTTAAAATTCATTCGTTTTGAAAGGACAAATTGTCCTCAGAGGAAAGTTTGCGGGCTCGACAGTGGAATAAACTTCACGACACGCTCGCACCGAGGCGAACGTTTGAATGCGACCGTTAGGAACAGACCACCAAGCAGCAAACATCAACTTCAGACCAGCTCGCGCAGTCTCACACCGACACCGAAAAAAACACACAAGAACAACATCAAATGTGACATTTAAAGAGGGCAAACCGAGCAGCCACTCGGTGAATTAGCCATCTGGTGCGCACAAAGGAGGCAGGCAGGAAAGCACAGCCTCCCGCATGTCACTCCGCCAGATGGACACCATGCCTGCCTCCGGAGATAACTAGCTGGCTAGCTGTCCCTCCAAATTCAAACACAAACACACGCTGCATTTGCTCGCGACAAAAAGCCCGCATACCGGGCAAAAAGCAGCAGCGAGGACACCGCGGGCTCGCACACACACACGCACACACACTCCGCGGGTCACAAACGTGGCCGGCGGTGAGAAAAAGCACGACTTACCTCGTTTGAACGCTTTCATTTTTTTGTTGATGGCTCGCTCGAGAACACGCAGCTGTCCAAGTTGCTCGCTGTACAAAGCGTGCCCGCGAGCCAAACGATGGTTGACACAACGGTACTTTCTTTACAAGGAGATGAAGGTGTTGCGCTTTTTCACCGACTTAAATACCTCGCTTTAGGGGTTCCGCCGCACGATAAGCTTTCGCCGGACAGTCCCTTTCCATCGCACTCTTCGCTTTCTGCCACGATAAATGTTTTCTGTTTTGTGTCGCTTGTTCCTTTTACCTGCGCGGAGCAGCGCCAGCTCTTTGCCAATCTTGACATTCGCAGCTGCAATGAGCCCGCCTCATCAACGGCTGTCAGCCAATCACGGCCCTCTATTACGCCTCCTGGGCAGCCACTAGCCAATCACGGCACTACGCTGGACAGCAGACAGGCGCCGTCACAATGTGACTGACGGAGGAACCATTTCATTCAAAATATATCGCAGTCATTGAAGCTGTGTTATTTTCTCGACGCGGTTGAAGTCACACGGTTATTTGACATAAGCCAGCACACATACAGCAACGTATTCACGTTTTAAACCATTGTGATCCATTCGTGTGTCTGTGTAGCAGCCAGCACAGTGTAGGGGGCTTTACGTAACGTTGAGCAAAATGTTCTTGAACGAGATGATTTATGTAACATTACATAAATCATAAGCGTCGACTGGTGAGCGCGTCGGACCAGTTCATCCTATGATTAACCAAGTCATTTCTGCTCCCACTGGCGGGGATCGTTTCTGATGCGACATTCAGGCTTCAGTCTGTTTGACTCCGGACTCCTCGGTCTCATGCATAGGGGTTCCAGATGTGTTGGGATGTTCAGCTTTAAAAGTGGAGCTGTTACAGAGATAGCGCCGCACAAAACTGCAATCTACCTGCTGGAACTATCTCAATGTGTCCAAATACACCTTCTGTCACTAATTTCTGCAAAAGAAAAAAAAAAAAAAACAAGAACAAACGTGCATTGAAACAGGTTTGAAGTTACAATTCAAATCAAGCAGGTTTTGAAAATAACAAAATATTTACAGTATTGACACATATATAAAAGAATCTTTGAAAGAAAACTGACAGGCACAAACTGAACCATAGTGTCCTTTAAAGTCAGCAGACAGCTACAAAACAGTAAGCAAATACAGCCAAAGTGAACTTTTTGAGAAAGTATCGTGTGCATTTTATTGAATGTTGCGTCTCTCCATTATACATTTGAACAGCTTTGAAGTAGTATAAATAGATCTACAGCATTGTAAAAGATGAAGGTTTTCAGTCTGGTTTTGTTCTTATTTACAGAAGACGACTTTAAGAAGCATGGGGGGAGAAAAGCAAGGTTATTAGTTTCATCTTAATATCAAATACCCTTTTACTCAGTATTGCACATATACTTTAAATGTTACCAAGAGTATAGTGACAAGAATCTAGGTAAATCTCATTTTATGAACAACACACCCACTCACTCACAACCCTTGGATGCTAAACCCCCACAGACCCTGACATGCACACAGCCTATAGAGTACTATACTGAACAGATCCTAGCTTTTTAAAATATGTGCTTGTTTCATAAAATATTTCTCCTAGTATTTTTTTACAGACCCTTTTTGCTATATCATACGTATCCCCTCACCCCTTTCCCACTTCCTTGCCTGAATCAGTGGAACAAAGCTGCTGAGATGCTAATGAGCTTGTTTTTTTTTTGTCTTTGTTTGTTTGTTTTTGCGAGCAGGCCTTCGGACTACTGCATAGGAGTGGATTCACTGTCCCAGCTCCTCTGGAATTAAACTGTTTCTCTTTGTCTGTCTCCTGTAGCCTCGAATGACTTTCCCCCTTCTTCTTCAACGCAGAAAAGGTGGCAAATACATAAAACATTCTGAAAGGACAGCTAAACTTTATATAATGTGTGATGAAGTCAACCCCATTTTTAGAGGAAAACGTTACAAATGAAAGGTAGGTTGGTGTCATATTGTCATTATATAAACCATTGTGTTGTAAATAATCTTATTTAACATTTAAACTGTTGCTTTTTTCACATTTATGGATGATAACACACTCCAGCAACTACACTGCTGTTTACCATGGTTGAATCAGGTCTGTTAAAGAGTGCAGCCACACACAAGTATTAAGAAACCAGTCGATTTCTCAAAGAAAAAAAAGCTTCACCAAAACAGACCGCTGCTTGAGCCAATGCTCAGTTTTTACTTTAAAAGGCCAAATCCATCAAACCTACATGGAGACCACCCCCCTCAAATCAATGGCCTTACAGCAACAAACACCCCCAGTGTGCTGCTGTTTGGATCATGGATAATTCTACCCAGGAAATAGACGTAGGTGTGTCCCGGTGATATCTGTGTGTATTGGAGAGATGCCTTGTTTAAATGCATGAGGTAAGCTCTCTTTTCTGACATCTCTTGATATTCTATCTGGCTGGTAAAGCATTGCCTTTCAGTATGTGAGGGTTAGATGATGGAGCAACTTTCTCTGTGTTCCTGCCCTCCTTCCCTCAGCTGACTTGAGATGCCACATTGTGTTTGATGTGCGTTCGAGTCAGGGGCAGGTCTACAGCAAATGGAAGAAAAATGCAAATATGCTACAAAATAGTTTTAAACGTTTTAAAAACACATATGCTTGCACATACGAAAGAAATGGAAATGTAGTTGTTGCAATGTATTGCCTTTCAAGTTTGCCTGTTCACACGTATAAGAATTTTCATCTTGAGACGCATTAATGTTTAAGACTGAATATCAAATATCCACAGCATAATCAAAAATCTGTCTGAAGTTTGCAGAAAACTGACACACACCTACATTGACACCACATAGCTTGTTGGTGGAAAACGACTTGTCAGACACACAACTTCTTCCTGGCAGTCAGAAATCAAATCAAGCTAACGACTGAGTTTGAGTCACACAAAAGGCCTTCAGGTGCTAACAATGACAATTGACAGCAACTAGGGAACAGGCTATTGACACCCCTGAGCCATTCTCCTTGCTAAGAGTCATCCACAGCAGGCAAACAAAGGCCCGCCATCAAGAGAAAGCTCTTGCCAAGATAGAGAAAGAATGGTGGTCATCAGGCTTTTCCAATTCAAAGCCCCTGCAGGCTGCATTTTTGGGTCACAGTGGGTGAGAAAGAGGCACGGCAGCAGCCAACGCAATGGAGTGACACTGCAATAGTTTAATATAACTAATTAGGAAGGGGAAGTCAGGTTTTGTTTGCTTAGCATTTGGAAAAAAAAAACAAATGTGAGTGGAAGACAGGCCAACAAATGTGGTCGATGTAAGATATGTCAGAGTTGACTTCATGGCTGGATAAGTACTTCTACAGTAAAATTTGAAATTTGTGTTTACAGGAGTAACTCCCAGAGACCTTGCTTCAGACCTCTTTGTGTTTTGGGAACTGGCTTCAAATGAGACAGAGGAGTCTGTAAATATGTGTAATCCACACAACGTGTCCCCTTAATGCAAAACAGGGCAGGGCTGAATGTGGCCTTATGGTGCGAATGGCTTTCCATTGTGTGTGTACAGTGTACCACAATGCACTGTATCTTGCATTGGAAATTAACCACTGTTGCCCTCTAGAGGTCACAAAAGGCATTTTTCAAGATGCAGAGTTTCCAGGCTGAGAAGGGGAGGGTCCTGAACGCTGCAAAGCAATCACTCAGTATTGTTGTAATGATGGGCAATTCTTGTCAAGCTTCTGGGTATGTGCATATCTAAATGTTAAGCCTGTATTACATACGGTGCTGGGGCTACAGTCCACTACTTTCACAGTAAGCACAGTGACTGTTGAGCTCTCTGCTGCTGACATTTAAATACATGAGATGAATTTGAAACAGTGAATTCATCTTTGGCTTATGCAGTCTTCCATGAAAAAAAGCAAGAAGCATTTAATAAATGATGAAAACACAATGACTAATGTATGTAATGCTTTAATTAAATATTTTTTTCTTTGAATAAAAAAGTGCAGGTACTTTGGGTGATGTTCAATGAGGGGAAACGATAATGGTAACAAAGAAGTAAGACTGATTTTGTTGAGTGATGGGAGGCAAAATAAATCAAAATGCTCCTGGAAACAAAGTATAAAAAGAACAGCGAGACACATGTCCTAATGTGTGTCTCCACAAACAATAACACAGTATCATCCTGCATACACCGCCTCCTGCATTACTTCAATAAAAGCCCTAGATTCATTTGAGATGTACGAGTTGAATGCTAAGTGTGGTTAATAAAAGCACTTAAAGAAGTGTCAAACGGACAGACGGAACAAAAATCCTGACTGAAATACTCACGCATCTGCAGTTATAGCACAAACATGGAAAACAAAGTTAAGGGGACACAGAGAAGCTAAACAGACTAAAAAGGAGTCGTGGATGTCTTCCCTACAAAGAAAATAATATTCAGCAATATTGTGGCCACTGACATTCTGACTGAAATAGAGATCCTCATGCTAGGTCATCATTAATTCTGGGATGTGCTTTCATTCAAAACCGTTAAGAAACTAAACTTTACAGATTCTCACCAGTGTTAAAAATCTTTGACACAAGAACATTTTGAAGGACACACACAAAAGTTAATTGCTAGGAACTATATAAATACACCTTCAAATCTGACTTTCAATTTCATTATACCAAAAATATTCATAATAACCAGATCAAAACAGATTTTTATACAAAACAAAAGGATGAACAAAGTAAACAAATAAATACGAGGAAGACATACATAGGTGTGAGTTTGCAGTGTGCACAGTGTGTGTGTGTGTGTGTGTCGGTGTGTGTGTGATGGCCACAAGGTGGTGTTGTGCAAAGCTACAAGATGGCCAATGATCTGGGAAGAGAGGACGACGATGGAAGACAGAAGAGCATTAATGTTTGCCCTCTGTCCACTTAATAGATCTTCTAGCCAAGATAGAGGAACGTTTAAAACAGTCTTCATATAGATTCTTTAGGATATAATCGTCGAAATAACAATACCTTCATTAACAATTTTATGATATCAAGAGTAGTAACAAGAAAAGACAAAGTTCATCAGCTGAGGTTTTCAATGGCAGCCTCAAATGAGGAGTCTCCTGCTTCATAGTCTGTCGAGCCCACAAAAGTTTTTCATGTTCTGTTTTGTTAAATAATTTGATGCCACCAGGACCAGCCTTTAACTGTAAGAGTGTCAAAAATGCCCAAATCCACCCCCACCCCAATCTCTAGCAATTTGATCTCTCCTTCCCCCACCTCCATCCGTGTTTACTCAGAGTAGCTCATTTGCATCGCAAAAGTTTTCCTCTCCTTCTTCCAGGTATCAGAGACACTTATCTGTCCTTTGATCCGACCCTACATCCTTTCCTCTCACTGTCTCTCTCAGAGGCGAGTTTGGGCCTCTGGGACATAGATTTCGATGCTGTCTGCGCTCTCTGTGGCGGAGTTCTGGCGAAATGAGGCAGCCTTTTTAGCAGCCAGCAGACGCTTGCGAGCCTCTTGTCTCTGCTTCTCTGCCGAAGCCGAAGAGGAGGTGGACGAGGAGTCGGCACTCTTCTCGCGGCCCAGCAACGGTCGTCCCTTACCGGGCTTCTTTGACGCCGGAGGGGTGGCCTTCTCCTCGTCCTGTAGTGTTGGGAGTGATGAACATGACAGACAGAGGAGGAGGGAGCAGTGTGCATAAGAAGGAGAAAAGACAGATACAAGACAGTGAGACAATGTAATGTGGAAACTGTCTTCAAGAGGTTTGTTTAGGCAGGTTTAGCAGACAGGACTTTGACAAAGACATTATGCCAGTGCTGATTGTTTTTGTTAAAGCTTGAAATAACATTTAGTGGTTTTAGGTGATAAACAGAAAAACACACACAGACAGACAACTGGTAAACACAGGCAAACACTGAGAAAAATATGACAATTTTCAAAGACGTGACATGGAAACATGAATTGATGGCCACGTTGGATCAAATTTAAAGCACAATAAAAGGATCACAAGACACACAGTCAATGCATTTGCATTGCAAAGCAACATTAAGCAAGAGCATCTCAGCTACAGCCCGCACACACACACACACACACACATATATATACACACACACGCATGCACACACACACACACACAGTCACACACACACGAGAGAGAAGTACAAACAATGACAAAGACACACAAACAAACACAAACAAAGACATTTAAACAGAGAAGGGGCAAAAACAAGACTGCATTCGGACACATGAGCCAGTGCATCTTAGCCATGCTCCATTGCAACACGCACATCAGTAAGTGACACATGCATGCTCAAAGCAGGGCTTTACATTTAAAAACACAACAACGACAGCCCTCTTTGAGATGAAGTTTTCCATGCATGCCTAAAGGGATCTCTCTGGTCCCTTTGCACTGGACAGGGAGGCCCTGTTAGAGTCCATCCCACGCAGGGACGGGGGAAGTCAAAAGGGGAGGCAAAAAAGAGTGGGAGAAATGGCGGTGGTGGTGGGAGGAGAGAGGCCGGTTTCGGCGGCTTTCCTACCCCAGCCAGGGCACTGGGCAGCAGGGGTGGGAAGTACCTTCCGCTCAGGGGGCGACTGGGCAGCCGCAGATGGCACGGACTGCCAGTCATTGGACTTGAGATGGTAGAGCTCATCGAACTTGAGGCTGATGTCCTCGATGGAGAGTTGTAGCAGGTCCCAGAAACCAGCCAGGTCCTGGGCTGTGGGCCGTGGGTTGGCATTCACATTCTGACCAAAAGAGGGAGAAGGGGGATGAGTGAACTACCAGTAAATGAGGAGAGAAGACACGGTCAGTGTTGCAGTCTAGACATTAAATGTCCAACACATGGGTCAAATTCTCTGAGAAATCAGCTTTTACGTAGGTGTCTGGCCTTGGAGGAACAGACAAAACAAAACACAGAAATGACTGAGTCTGCTTTCAATGTGTCTTCAGCTGTAGATATGGATTAGGTATGTGATCCATATCTACAGCTTCGAGAAGATTCTGCATGTAAAAACTAGGCTATATTTCTAAAAAATACTTTGACCTAGATGTGTCCATAATGTGAGAATTGGGGCAGTGGGTGGGGTGTCTGTGGGTCAGTTTTGTGGGTCCCCACCACTACCGATCTCAGTTTTTGGTGGTCCCAGTTTGAAAATAGTGTTATTTATCTTCAAATCCATGCTGCTGATGCAACTTTAGCAGTCGAGACTGTGTGTGGTTGGCCAAAATCACTCTTGTTGCAGCAGAGGAGAAAAATGAGGAACGACATGCAGCAAAATTCCCTGGGCCAGACTCAAATCCCACAAGCTGCAGTTCATGGTCCATACCTCACCCCCAGACCATCAGGGTGCCCTGACAAAGGTATTTACTGCCTTATTACAGCAGCTTATTACTGTGCTACACCTCCGCACTGCATGCTCATCATTCAGTGCTGCTCTTTCCATATTCATCACTAGAGGGAGCCATGTTACAGCTCAATTCTTCTGTCCAGCTGAACTCCAGACCAAGGAATCATAACAGAGCTTTAGCCTTTTTTGTAGCCTCAAAGAATCTTAAAAAAACACATATATAAATAACCAAGGAAAATAATACTGTATACTGCGGCAGAGACGTACCAAAATGGAACTAAAAGTTTGACAATGTCAGGAAAAGGCATGCAACCATTCAGGATCCAGTGTCACGATGTGGTAAAGTAACAGACATAACCCCTCAGTTGTTTACAAACAGCTGCCTCTATGTTTATTGCCTGTGCAAAGCTCGCACAGATTGCAAGACAGCTGTAAAGTAAATCCTGCTTTGACTTCTTTCCCTCTGTCACAGCCACTGTTTGTAATGCTCCAGGCAGACTGGCTGTTCTTGGTTCAGGCTCCACTCAGTCCCTCATACTCAAGCAGCTGCATTCACTGTGGTGATGTCCAGACATTTCGAGCAAAACAAATGTGCTATGTTGATATGTTGCTATGCTAATGGACCTGTGAAGTCCAGGAAATGGCAGAGCAATTATTGATTATGATTGTGTTCCTAAACGAGTCAATGTATTTTTCTGGAAAGCTACCCAATACAAAACAAAACAAGACATTTAGTCTTTGTAAAAGCAGTCAAGGAAATTACACACTGATACAGACAAGAAGGTTTCGTCAGTCAGGAGACAGTATATTTTAATGTGGTATCAGTGCATATGAAGCATTCACTGTTGATATGCCTAACTAACTTTTTTTCTGTCAATAGCACAGAAATAATGACAGCATTGAACAATAGCTTCGTGTCTGGATTGGGTCATTTTGGTACGTACAACTTTGTGCTCGGTTTGGTTGCCTTCAGATACTATCTATTTAGAAATGTCTCTTCCTCTCCGTTTCCACAGCGAAGGTTTCTTAAGACCATTACGTCACTGTATAATGATTACTTGCACCTTTGCACGTTGGAAGTACAGGTATGTATCAATAAATATTTTTGCGTGCACTGTTCTGGATTTCTTTGTTCAGTCAAGCTGGCGAAGGAGTTCTTAATTTACCAGCCATGTTTATCTGGCCAATATTTGGCAAGTTGAGCTTCATACCAAACAACAGGCAAAACAGATGGTTTACTAATTTAAGATGCTATAGTGTTATAGTGTCATGCACTGGTGGTTGGCTACAATTTGTATAATGCCATTTCCAGTATAACACGTCACCTAAGAGGAATGGCTTATTGGCTTATTATAAGCTCCTTGTATTTTGCGCTTGTGGGCCACCATGCATTATTCGGTGTATCATTGGCCGTTCCCAGATTAGACAGTTTTCTTTGTTTGAAAAATTGCATGTTCATGTGCACTGAGGCAAGCATATTTTGCAGAAGACAAAATAGCCAAAATATAATTGGGTTTGGTTCGTTCTTATATATATTCTTATTGGGATGTTGGATGAGAGTCGCAGTTTCATTCTCGCACAGACCTGTAGAGTGGAAGCATCAAAGAAAGGCTTTATACACACCAAGTTCTGTTCACACAGTCCCCGGAACTGCTGGAACTTCTGGGAAATGAGGAGCTGGGCACTTCCTACTGCACTGCGAACCTTCCCCAGCACTGAAGAGAGAACAAAAATGAACATGTGACGTTTCTTTTACAATTGTTTATCTCAGTAGCATCAAGCTATCAATGACAAACACTGTCTTTTCTGCTACAGCTAGAAAACATGGCGTACATGCCAAGACCTGCCTATATCAAAGGTACAGCAACAGCCTCAACTACACCAAGAGTTATCCGGCTTACATGCACAACTCCTGTTTGATGCAAACAAAAATCTTATCACAGGTGTCTTAACAACATTTAGGTGTGCCTTGTAATGTATTGCCCAACCAACAACACAGGGTGGCATGAAGAGGAGTACAGTCTAGTGGACAATGTTATTCTCTTTCAAAGGCATCAAAGCTTATATAGATACTCTAGCCTTCAGTCAGTCAGTGGTTACTATGCTACTATGCTTGTCTGTTGCTGTGTGAAAACGAGGACAAACATCTGCCCCGACAAAATGGGGACTCCTACCTGATCATTGGATTGCAAAGTTATGGCAATGTGATTATAGTGTAGTGAGACCCAGCTTTGGGGTACAAATTTGCATGAGATTTAATGCTGACCACTTTACTGAAAAAGTACGAGTACACGCACGCACATGCACACACACACCCACACAGCCTTGTTTATACAATGATCCAGTGCTTCTGATATGAACTGAGCATCCAAATCCTTCCTGACGCTCGTTTGTTTGTGTCCTCTGTGTATTTGTGTGTGTGCTCACTGCTGATGTTGAAGCCCTAATCTAATCTGGAGGTCTAATCAGTTCCAGAGTAGATTTGTGTAATTCTGGGGATTACAGGCCTGCTCGTGTGTGTTAACCCCAGGTATTACTGCTTCATCCCCTCCATGCTGTGTATGTCTGATAGAGAGATTGTAGGACCTGAGGCAGAACCCTATAACCGAGCCCTGTTATGAGGTTCAGCCTCAGAGATCGACAGACCTCTGAAAGAGGCTCAAGATACAGGGTTGATTCAGAGAGCCTGCACGTGCTTGACTTCAGCAACGGGTTGACTGTACATTTGGCTTTGTTCTGCTATTTCTGAGCCAAATAACTATAAAATGGGAAATGGACAGTCATTATGCTAACCCAAGAGTAAACCTTAAAAATGTACCTTAAAAATGTACTTGAACATAATAATTGGAACAGAAATGGATCATATCATTACCATTTTTGTATCTCTAATAGATAATTAAGTAGGGATGCACAATAACACGCACCGTCAGCACGTTCTGCTCTCCTGATTTGGAATACCTGGTGGTGAAATGCCGACCGTTCAAGCTGGTTAGAGAGCTCTCGTCTATTGTTATTGTGGCCGCTTACATCCCACCGCGGGCTAATGCTAAGTTAGCATTAGAGGAGCTGTACTGCCTGATCAGCGGGCAGATGAACGACAACCCGGAGGCGGCCGTGATTGTGGCGGGGGACTTTAATCACGTTGAACTGAAGGCGGTGTTTCCCAAATTTCATAAGTACATAAAGTTTCCTACCAGAGACAGTAACATTTTGGATCAAGTTTACTGCAACATCCCTGCTGCTTACAAGGCTGTAGCAGCTCCACACCTGGGCATGTCAGACCACATCTCCGTGAAACTCATTCCTGCCTACAAGCCTCTGGCCTGCAGAACAAAGCCGACCACCAGGACAGTACAGATATGGACTGAGGAGGCCTCCTCTGCACTTCAGGACTGCTTCGAACTGACAGACTGGACTGTGTTCAGAGAAGAGGCAGACCTTGAGGAGTACACATCATCTGTATTGTCTTATGTTCAGTTCTGCACTGATGCTGTCCTCCCTGTTAAGACCATCACAGTGTTTCCCAACCAGAAACCATGGCTGGACAGCACAGTGCGGTCCCTGCTGAAAGCCCGGGATACTGCCTACAGATCTGGAGGCAGGCTGGCTTATAGCAGGGCTCGAGCAGAGCTGAAGAAAGGAATCAAGCAGGCCAAGCTCCAGTACAAAAACAAAATTGAAGATCACTTCAAGAACAACAACCCACAGAGCATGTGGAGAGGCATCAGAACCATAACGGACTACAAGCCAAACACTCAGCTCACCAGCCACGACCCCGCCCTGCCTGACACCTTGAACAGCTTCTTTGCCCGCTTCGACACATCAGGCAGCAGAGAAGTCACACACCTACCCCGGCTGGAGGAGCAGCACCAGCCCCTCGTCCTGCAGCAGCACCAGGTGTCATCCACCCTGAGGAGGATCAACACCCGCAGAGCTGCAGGACCGGATAAGGTGTCAGGCAAGACTTTGAGGACATGCGCTGACCAGCTAGCAGGAGTGTTCCTGGACATTTTCAACCTGTCCCTGCAGCTGTCCACGGTTCCTGAGTGCCTCAAGTCCTCCACCATCATTCCGGTACCGAAGAAGACATCCATCACCTGCCTGAATGACTACCGACCTGTTGCACTGACCCCGGTAGTCATGAAGTGCTTTGAGCGGATTATTCTCAGGTACATCAGAGACTTCATCCCCTCGGACCTAGACAGCCTTCAGTTTGCTTACAGAGGGAATCGGTCCACAGAGGATGCTGTCTCCATCACCCTGCACACAGCCCTGACCCACCTGCAGCAGCCCAACACCTACGTCAGGATGCTATTTGTAGACTTTAGCTCAGCTTTTAACACCGTCATCCCAGACAAGCTGGCGCTGAAGCTACACACGGTGGGTCTGCCTGCGTCTCTGTGCCACTGGATCAGAGACTTTCTCACCAACAGGCCTCAGGTGGTGAGAATAGGGAACATCACATCATCCCCTCTGGTCCTCAGCACGGGCACGCCACAGGGTTGTGTGCTCAGCCCAGCCCTCTTCACCCTGTTTACTCACGACTGTGCTGCCATCCACCCCACCAACACAGTCGTGAAGTTTGCGGACGACACTACAGTAGTGGGTCTCATCTCAGATAACAACGAGACCCACTACAGAGAGGAGATACACCAGCTCACCCAGTGGTGTTCAGCCAACAACCTGGTGCTGAACACAGGGAAAACCAAGGAGGTCATTGTGGACTTCAGGAGGTCCAGGAAGACGGATCACGCCCCCCTCCTCATGGACGGAGAAGTGGTGGAGCGTGTGGACAACATCAGGTTCCTGGGCCTCCACATCACATCTGACCTCTCCTGGTCCATGAACACCTCCCGCCTGGTGAAGAAGGCACAACAAAGGCTCTTCTTCCTCAGGAAGCTGAAACGGGCTGGACTCTCCTCTCGGTTGCTCGTTAACTTCTACAGGGCCACAATTGAAAGCATCCTCTGCCTCAGTGTGACAGTGTGGTATGGCAGCTGCACGGCACAGGAGAGGAAACAACTGGCACGGGTGGTTAAAACTGCACAGGGCATCGTGGGCTGCCCCCTCCCTGACCTAGACTCTATATATGAAGGTCGGGTCAGAAAGAGGGCGAGATCCATCGCCACGGACCCCAGCCACCCGGGCCACAGACTGTTTGTACCGCTTCCATCAGGAAAGCGGTACAGGAACATCCGCACCACCACTAACAGACTGAGGGACAGCTTCTTCCCCAGAGCTGTTAGAGCTATCACCCCCAGCAGCCCCTCACTGCAGTGAGAGACTGTGTGAACTGTGAACACTGCACACCGCACTTTACACCTACACCTACACCTCTACCTCCACCTGCACCTTCTGTGTACTTGACTTTTATGTACACACATACACTATAATTATATACATTTTAGTATATCAGCACATTTCAGTTTCATTGGCATATTTTATTCTGTCGGTACATTTCACTGTGTATATTTTATATTTTATTCTGCTTGTATATTTTATCTGTTTGCACATTTCACTTCCATATTTTATTGTTTATTGTTTAGTATATTTTATTGCCTAAGTATATTTTCATTCTGTTATATTTTTAATTGCTTCACGAATATTTTTTTTTTATTGCATGTTGGTTTATTTTATTTTATTGTAGTTATCTTAATTTTATTCACTCTTTCTAGTCTTATCTTTCTTACCATCTAACATGGGGGTTACAATGAAAATTTCATTGACATGTGCAATGACAATAAAGACTCTTGAATCTTGAATCTAACTGTTTTTTAAAACCGATACCGATAACCGATAACTTTCAGCTCCTTAAGGCCGATACCGATAACCGATAACACACACATATACCTAACATCATGACATCAATACCACGAACAAAACCAAAAACAGTTTTGACTCTTTAAATGAAGAGATATTTATTTTTCCAATGAAAAACTATTGGTAAGCCTCTCAAACATGTTCTTAAAGCTATCAAACAAACCTATTTGATATCTCACATCAATTTAAATAAGGTGCATTACTTACTGATATAAAAAATAAAGGCCCCTTGAAATGATGCAAATACATGCATCAGGATTACAAACTGAAAAAGTGTATTCCAGAAGTTTACAAAAAATAAATATACATAGAAAATTAATGCACTGGCACAAGTTAGATTCAAACATTTCTATTTAAACAAACTGAAAAAGTGCATTCCTCAATGACAACAAAGATAACGCACAGTGCATATTGTACTGACAGAAGTTAGAAGACGGCACTCTTAAATACTCAATTCTGATTGGTCAATCGCGAAAATTCAGCGGTGTTCCTAACAGTCAGACTAAAGGGGTAATTCCTTAATGTACCAAGATCAATAACAAATCGCCAGCTGATTTGAGTGGCATAATATGGAGCATTTTCCGTACATTATTTTTAATTTGTTTGGAGAGGACCAAAGACTTGGCTGGAGAATGATGTCCCCAGCAAAAAAGACGAGAAAAGTAAAGAACAACGCTGGACCGACAAGAGGAGCGATATTAAGACACAAAAGACTTGAGGACGCAGAGATTGACCAGATTGAAGCCGACAGACACGAAAAAAACACCAAGAGAAACACAGCATGGACGATCGGTCTGCTAAAAGACTGCTTAGTGGAGACAAAACTGGAGACAGATTTTTAATGTCTGACGCTGAAAGCAGAAATCAGCTGATGGACTTTTATCCATCAGTCCGAAAAAATAGCGGTAAACCAAACTCTGTCTCCAGCTACGTCTCTCTCAGGTCTGGGATATCCCATCACTTCTCCACATTTGACATGATTTCGCTGAATATCTGTAAAGAAATAAGTTTTCCTGCCTGCCGGCCTGCGCACAGTAAGAGGCGGTTGCTACGCAACGTTACGTGTTTACTTTCAGAGCCGCTGCGCAGTGAGAGCGGTGACAGGCGAGAGTAGACTCATTTTAAATCAATAAGGTATGTTTTAATCACTATTTTGTGTCACACTATTGAATGCTTTAGTAATAAGCCGTGTTCTAAGCGGGATAACGTATAGTGAGCAGTTTCCTACGGAGAAGAGTCGCGTCGGGCTTCTATGTCATCCTGAAGGAAGATACATGATCCCTTACTTAGACTTATCTATGTAAACAAACTGAAGAAGGGCAGTCCATAGTAAGTCAAGCACCATCATGTCCATGATTAAATCTTCAACAACCTTAGCCCGTGGGTCATCTTTGGCAAATTTCTTGGACTTTTCGAAAGCCTCGCCGACGCGTAAGTCCCGGTGGCTTCTTTGCGGCTGCCTTGCTAACGTTAGCGTCTTTAGCAGGCCGGCGTCCTGCAATTTCTCGCTCCTAGTGGAACTCGCGTGGATCATTTGTTACGAATAACCAACGAACAATCTTCTTCGGAAACTTTGAAGAAGTCTGAACTCTGTTTTCATAAGCACGCTGTGCCGCATGCTGCATTCAAGGTGTAACGTACATTCCCCTGATTATGCTAACGTAACCGGAACGCAGCATTCACTGCAGGCAATTCCGGTCTCATAGTGGGAGCAAGGCACTGCAGTGCTGACAAAAACATATGTTATCGGGGCTATTCGTGATGATATCGGACTTATCGGAATGACGTCATAATTTCTTGTTATCGGCCCGATAATTATCGTGCATCCCTACAAACGATGATTTTAATATCTCAGAATGATATAATTAGAAATGACCATCACAGTGACATCACACAGTGACATCACACACTGTGACATCACACACTGTGACATCACACACTGTGACATCACAGTGACATCACAGTGACATCAGCGTGACATCAGCGTGACATCAGCGTGACGTCTGTGACATGACACGCTGACATCACACTGTGACATGACACGCTGACATCACATCACACACTGACATCACACACTGACATCACACACGGTGACATCACACACTGACATCACACTGTTACAGCTGGCCAAAACAACAACAAACGGCTGCGCGTCCACGAGTAAACGGCAACTGGTGGTGTTCTTGTGGACAATGTTCATCGATGACAACAGAGGAGGAATGCCTCTGTTGCTCAGAGTGGGACTTGCGGCCAGGAGATACGCGTTTGTTGTTGTTTGGCAAGCTGTTCCTCTCTCTGCCTCCGCATCCTCCTTACAACGGGCTCCTCGTCCGTGTACTCCGGCTCAAAACGGTAAGGACGTCCATCGTAAACAAAGTCATCGTCCACCACCTCAGAGTCGGAAAAATATTCATTCATTTTGTGAAAAATAACAGTCGTAAACTACTGCTAAACTAGCCGACCGCCGCAGAGTTACGTGTTTACTTTCAGAGCCGCTGCGCAGTGAGAGCGGTGACAGGCAAGAGTAGACTCATTTTAAATCAATAAAATATATTTTAATCACTATTTTGTGTCACATTATTGAATGCTTTAGTAACAAGCCGTGTTCTAAGCGGGATAACGTATAGTGAGCAGTTTCCTATGGAGAAGCGTCGCGTCGGGCTTCTATGTCATCCTGAAGGAAGATACATGATCCCTTACTTAGACTTATCTATGTAAACAAACTGAAGAAGGGCAGTCCATAGTAAGTCAAGCACCATCACGTCCATGATTAAATCTTCAATAACCTTAGCCCGTGGGTCATCTTTGGCAAATTTCTTGGACTTTTCGAAAGCCTCGCCGACGCGTAAGTCCCGGTGCTTCTTTGCGGCTGCCTTGCTAACGTTAGCGTCTTTAGCAGGCCGGGCGTCCTCAAACGCTTTCCAAACTCCGTCAAAGTGGTGGTTATGTTTCCGGTGACTGATCGGGTATTAAAGCTTGTGCCATTTCTCGCTCCTAGTGGAACTCGCTTGGAACATTTGTTATGAATAACCAGCGAACAATCTTCTTCGGAAACTTTGAAGAAGTCTGAACTCTGTTTTCATAAGCACGCTGTGCCGCATGCTGCATTCAAGGTGTAACGTACATTCCCCCGTTCCCTCGTTTGCCAGTCGTTCTTTCGGCCTATTTAAGTTCATGTTTCTATTTTTTGTGTGTAACATGTGAAAAAATACTGCGAATATTAATTCAAGTCAGCAACTAGCAAAATTATGACCGAGTTAACGAGTTGTTTTCTGGCATGAGGGGGTATTCTTGATTTTTCCCAGTGAGAAAGAGTTTTTCTGATTATGCTAACGTAACCGGAACGCAGCATTCACTGCAGGCCATTTGGGTCTCATAGTGGGAGCAAGGCAGTGCCGTGCTGACGAAAACACATATGTTATCGGGGCTGTTCGTCATGATAGCGGACTTATCGGAATGACATCATAATTTCCTGTTATCGGCCCGATAACTATCGGCCCAATAATTATCGTGCATCCCTATAATTAAGCATACTTTACAATTCTATATCCTTTTTGAGCTCTTTGGTAAGGGAACATCAAGGATTGGATTGTGCAAGGATCCCTGTGTGTGCAAAATGGCCAAATGAACCTGTCTGACACAGCCTTGTTCAGTGTTTCACAGTATCACCTTGCCTGGGTTGTAGGGAGTACCCTGGCAATCTTACCCTCCTCTGAGAGCTGGTTGTCTTTGGTCTCCTGCTCCATCTGGTGGCACCAGCCTTCCATACGTCCTGTCTCGGCCTGCAGCAGCTTCAGGAACCAGTGGCCGTCTCTCCGACACAGCGTTCCCCCTCCTCCGCTCTGGGGAACACTGCTGTTACTCCCATTCCCACTCTCCAGCCAAGGGTCTGGAGGTGGTAGAGATGAGGGGTCCAACGCTGGGTCCAGACTTTCTGAGAAAGAGGAAGAGCTACTTCGTGTGGTGGAGCGGTTGAGGATCTGCCTGGGAGGTGGAGGTGAGGAGATATCACCAGCAGTGTCTCCGTTGTCTAAAGAGTGCTGTCCAGGAGGGGAGCTCATGGATTGGCTGGCACTATTGACCATGACTTTCTTCTCAGAGTGTTTGACATTATTGACATGGGTGATGAAAGGGATGCCGTGTGTGTCTGAGTCTGTTTCTTGTTTTGAGGCCATGTTACTGGAGCCACTGAGCCTGAAACAAACAGGATGACACTCACTGTTACAGATGGGCCTTTTTGTAGAAGAAGAATTCTCTTTTGCCAACTTAGTTTTCTTTGTCCACCTTTGTACACAACAGTGGATAAAGAAAACACTAAATTATTCAAGAATGATGCCTCCATTACTGGAACAAACACACAATGCTTAGTTTCAACACTGAGTCCCTTCTGCTGGTCAATATAGCTGTGACTAAACAGGATCGATCAGAGACTGGGCTTTGTATACATGATAATGGGAGCACTCAGACTGGCATCACCTTGCATTTGGCATCTTATGACTGGGAGGCCAGCTTCTTGTTTGCATATGGAAAATGGATAGGCTGAATATAACTGTTGCCTGATTCCACATTATTTCCATGTCCTGTTATCACACAGGAAGTGGCAATTCAGTCAGATAATGCAGAAATAAAGAAATATTATGATTGCTTGATTGAAGAATCTACATGAATATCAGAGGAGGACAAGAACAGTATAAGACTGAAATAGCACAGGGAAAGCCATATTTTGGAAATTGCTGAACCAACAAAAACCCTTCACAGCAGAGGGATTGCCACATAGCACAAACATGTAAATGACATGAATAAAAATGCAGGAAGAACAATGCAGTCAGGACTCAGCACAGCGGCTACCTCCAAAACACCAAAGCATGCAAAAGTATGAAAATATAAGAGGAAGGTGTCACAGAACTTCCTGGCATTCAAAACATTACAAGGACAGAACAAAGACTACGCCGCAAAAACGTATTAACTTGTTAACAATAACAAGAAAAAGGTCTGAAATACATAGCAGGCAGAGACAAGTTTAAACACTCAATACTCAAGCCAGGAATTTACTTCAACATCATCAATACAACATACAAAGATTTTCAGTTTTCTGACAAAAAATAACATTTGCATTGCTTTCACATCTACATAGCTCCTGTAAAGGGAAAGAATAGTCAGAGCAGTGTGTGTGGCTATAATGTAAATTCCTCACGTTGTTACAAGGACAGGAAGAGGACTTACTGCCACCCGTCCTCCACCTGTACTCCGATTGACTGAAATTTGGCCAATGGCGGGGTCTCCTCTCGTGGGACTTCCTGAATACAGTCAACCTGAGAACAAATGAACAGTGAAATGAAAAAAGCATAATCAGTGACAAAGTCAAAATGTTGAAAACTAACTCAAAAAAAAAACAAAACTGATATATGACTTCATTGAGGTTTTTTAATTTTCCAAGTGATAAAACCAAATCATCAAAAGAAGAACAGAAAAATACAGAGAAAATATGTACAATTTTGTGCTCGGTTTTAAATTATGTATTTGTTACAATTAATGGTTATCCTGACTGAGTTCTGTAATGTGCAGGGTCTGGAAAATGGAGAAAAGGGTTGTTATTTCAGCACATACAGAGCAGAAAGTTATGGTTGAGGGGGAACACAACTATGCATTTTCTGCCTTCTATACAGCCGCCAGTTCTAATGATAGAGGGATGCTCGCCCTAATGAGACCTTTAGCTTGCAAGCACATTTTTGGGCTTGAGGTGACATACTCAGACATAGCTATGCACCGCAGAGGATTACTGTTAAAAATGATCTTTTTCCTGGATTCAAGCTCAACAGGCGGAACGACCTACACTTTAAAAAAAAAAACACTGAGACTAAGGCTCTGTCCTGACCATGTTAGTAACTGTTAATATGCGGTAACAGCCCAGTTTAGTGCAGCAGTCCCATCGCCTACCTGTATGCCAATGGAGGACAGTTTCCGTCTGGGTACTGGTGCCACTAGGGGCTCCTCAGCCACTAGATTGCCTTTATTTAATCCTGATTTCAGGGATTCATGCTGGATGACTGAGTCACTTGTCTCAGTGGAAGCATTAGAGGTGGTGGGGGCGATTGGCTCTCTCGGGGTGGCGATGGGAGTGGGGATGATGTGCGGTGGGCGGGGAATGCCCCGGGCCAGGCTGTTGGCACGGGTGCTGTCAAGGCTGTCAGAGGAGTTGCTGTGAGCGTGGCTTGACTGGCTGTTGACCTCTGACCTCCGGTCCTGCTGGTCCAGGTAGTTGTCCTGGGCTGACTCTGTGCTGCTCTGTACTGTCACAGAAATGTAGGGCTTGGAGGTTGTCCGAGGTGGCACTGGTGGAGGAGCAGCCTTCTTACAGGTGGTTATGCATGTAGAGACTAAAGGAGAAAAGAGGGGAAGGGGATAACAAGAGGACAAAACATGAGAAAGAGAGAAAAAAAGGATTACAGATGACATAGGGAAAGATGTTTTAGCACATATTTGAGGCCTTATCAGGTGAGCTCAAAACAAGAATGAAACAATTACAGTAGATATAAGAAGTACTGAAAACAGCTTGAAACTGCTGATCAGCCTCCCTCTAAAAAGTGACTAACACATTTCTCAACATGTCCAGAGCAGAAAGCTTCAACCTGTACATGAAAGCAAAGGGACATTGCAGCATGAAAGCTGGAACACAGAATCAGGGAAGCGTCCCGCAAAGCAGAAAATCAAATCAAGACAAACATACCGTTCCACACAGGTGACTAAATGAAATCATATACATGCACCAGACTTCAAAGGCTCGATCATGAGACAGGTGATGAAATCAGTAAAGCAATTTGACCATGTGAATCTTATGACCAAGTATGGTTGAGAGGTTGAAGGAGGACGTTTATCTGTGTCACTCCCCAATGCCAGACCAAATATGGCCTTCAGTTACAAAAGAGATAATAGAGAGGTACATTAACCATGAAGACAGAGAGAGGAAAGACACCACTCAGATAAATCTGTGAGGCGTGAAGTTTGCATAGTTTACCCCCCCCCAAACACAATAAATACTAAGCCTTATTAACACTGGACTATTTTACACTGCTTAGTTTTACAGTCACATGGTAGCAAATATACTGGGTTAAAAATCTAAAGCTGAGCTCTTACAAAGGGAACTGCAGGCTTAAATGAAATCCACATAGCGTGATTCCAGCACCCAACATAAAAAGCAGATTCTACTGCACAAAAAAATCTTCCTTCATTGCTCTATCCTCAGCCTGTCTGACATTAGTCTTCGACTACACATTTACTAGTAGAGCCACTCATTCACTTATCTACCAAACAAATCAACTGCCCAGTCAAAGGATACTTTCCTTACAGTCTGAACTGTATCAGCAAGAGGAGAAATACATGGCCTGTCTGTGTGCAGGAATTCACCCAGTGACGTAAACAGCCTATCAGAAGAGATCAAGTTAATGGGCTGCATATAAAAATTGTCCAAAGTAGTGCCAATTTACAACTGTGTGCAGCTGAAACATGAATCAGACATTATATTCATTCATCAAGTTGGTTACAAGTAAGAAGTAGCAGGCAGACTGCTGGAAAGCAGATATGAAGATTGAAAGGCTCTTCTGTTGCGTATAAGGAAACTCTTCTATCAAGAGACCACACAAATCCCCTCATGTTCCATACATAGGAAAGGCAGAGTATAATGTGTGATGCCGGACTGCGAAAATCTATATCTAAACAGGGGATTTTTTAACATTCTGGATCCTGTGGCTACTACATGATCCCTTACACAGATCCTTTATTTGACACCACACGAGAGGGGGAAAAAAACAAGACCAGAGAAGAGAGTTTGCACAGACAGAGGAACAGCCTGTATTTTGAGGCTTAGCAGAGGAGAGAAATAAAGATTCTATAAATTAAAATACAAAATAGAAAGAAAATACTCAAAATTTAATGAACATCTATGAACTTGATGTAACACAACATTGCACTATTTTTCAATCAAACAGATCTTCTACAGGACAGCTTCCGTACTCAGCGAGTGGGTAAGATGGTGTGACAGAGGCTTCTCTCCTTGATTACAATTTTTGACCAGTTTTTCATTTTCTCAAAAGCATTTTCCACCTAACTGTGTCTGTGTCACTAAAACATAGCAGCCTGTTTTTTTCTGTTCAGGCTTGGGCATTGTGGGAAATGCTTATAACAGTACGGAAAACCCCATTTTTATAAACGGCAACCACATTTTGGTCATTTCCACGATATTCTGCAGTTTACAGTTGCTTCTGTTTTACTTATCAAAATCCACGATTCTGTCCGTGTTTTCTGTATAAATGGACGGAAACATTCTAAATCTATCTGAATGTAGTGTCGACCAGTCTGTTGGCAATTTTTGCTAAGTGGGCCCAAGCCTTTCTGTAAAGCTCAGCAAGGTAAAATCCTGCATAGACACAATGCATTGTCACTAGATATGATATATTTCTGTATGAGCAAAACTCTTGTAAAAACTGTAATAAATAGTCACAATTTCCTGTGGAGACACATGGAAGGCTACAATTTGAGATGAGAGGAAACTACACAACAGCATCTGATGACCCTGCATGATACTGCACAAAGCAAACACTGTTTATGCCTTGTGTTGCTGCGCTGAGCGTTGTGGTAAGAAATCTTGACAAGTCATTAAGGAATTTGAAAAAGCCTTGCAGCAAACATGTGAGCTGCTGAGAAAACACTCAAACAAAAGAGTTGTTGTTCACTGTAATCCACTTCTTTACTTCATGTCTAATATGTACTTTACACAGATCTTTCTGTCAGATTAAACTCTTGAACTGCAAGTTGAGTCGTTTAACAAACTGCTGTCAGTCAGCTATTTCAAAGAATTGTACCAGCCTGAACTACAGCACCATGACTGGCTCCATGGTCCTCCTGGTCCTCCTCTCAGAGGGTCTTCAAGAGCAACAGAGTGCTTCTGTGGGTTTGCTCTCCTATTATTTAGGAAAGCATGCTATTGCATTTGCAGTCTGCTGTTGCCAGGTAATGAACCAAAAGTCCATTCAGTCCATTCCAGCTTTGTTTAGCCAAAGCTTTTGTGAGCTTCACATTGTTTGGGCTTTCCTTTGATGATTCTGCTTGTTTTGTTTTTTTTTTCACACACACAAAAAAAACCAAAACATATAAGCCAGAATGGCAGTGGATTCAGTCAGACCACTCTCCTGTGCTCACACTACACAAAAGTAGTGTGGAACCCTTTGCAGACTGACTTTGCTATTGATCATCTTCTGATCTTTTTATCCTTATTTATAAGTAATACACTCCAGACCAGGATAGAGCCATGAACGCAGCTGAGACACTACACCACAAACTGCTGTGGTGCGCTCGAGGTCATGTTCCAATGAAACCAAGACACAGACACCAACAGAGATGACACCCAAATTGGACTATCTCCAGACCTTGGCTGTGCCTTTATATCCTACACATGAACATCACACAGAGGAGACTGGACACACACAGCCTTCTGGATGTCCAGCCCTCATTGTAAACAATAAGCTGACAACACAAACATCAATCCAAATGTATGAGGACGCATGCTGGTAACTTAACATATGCTGTCCAAGAGAGGCAAAATTTGATGCTTTGACAGTCAGAACACTCCCTCAGATTCACATTTTAAACATGGGAACCACCATGCCAGTCTGCTAGCCAAAAAAGCCGTCCCTGACATCCACAAGACAGTGAGTCAATGTGTCAGTCATAGCAGCTCGGTGATATTAAGAACGGCTCTTGCCCACTCTTGGCATCTTGTAAGACAGAAATCCAGTCAAACAAATCTATTTTAAGAAATCTGCAGTTTTGCATCTGTCATAGCTAAACAGCACACGCCACAAGCCATGGATTATCCACCGGCCTCTGACCACCATCCTCGCCTTAGGAAACCATGCTTTTCACTGTCCATGTTCCCTCTCATGACGGAGACAGATGCTAGGCAGAATAGGGTTGTCGTTGTTGTGGCAGCTATGTGATGCAGCAGTTCCACTCGTGCATCCCAGTTTGCAGGATAGCTGTCACTAGCTGGGTGTTAGCGGGCACAGATATATGTATATATGTCTGTGTGTGTGTGTGTGTGTTTGTTTGGACACCTGCCCTGCACATCTCTAAATGTTACATCACGCTTTCGTCACTCAGAACAGAACTCACCCTTAAGTCTTAATACCACTGAATCTGCTTTGCTCACCAAAAACAAGCCCTAAAATCATAACTGACAGCTGCCTCTGAGATTAGACAGGAGATAAAGTAGGAGAGCTGGACACAATAAATGGGTCAATATTATCAGATGATTTATCTTACCACAAATACACAGATGCTGTATATGTCGGCCAATACGTAACAAGAAACTCAGTACAAAAAATCCAAAAGATACTGTATTTTGAGTTAATTTGGAAACAGTGTCACTATTACAAAGTTTCCCCAACAGAGAACACTGACAGGTTTATTGAAATAATCTCTGGGAGTGGCATTATCTGTTGATTGGCTGGTAGAGCCACCATTTTGGTTAAGACAGACATACCTCCATGACTATTGGATAGACTGCCATGAAATTTGGCTTCGACATTATTTCCCCCTTCAGGATCTTTCCATAATAACTTTTGTGATACCCTGACTTCCCATACATGTCCTTCATTAATATTTTAAATGTGTCCAGTACTTTTAGTGTACAACTAAAAACACCTACACTAAAAGTGAATGGCATTCTCATTAGCCTTGTTTGTACTTGTACTTGTGTGTTTACTGCAGATAAGGACACATTAGCATGATATCAGCATGGACCTAGCATATTGAGCATCAGCATGTTAGCTCCACGCTGATGGGATTAGCATGCTAACATGCTGAACACACTGTCATTGTTTTTTTACAGTTTTGAATCTTAAATGATCCTCGTATCTGCACCTAAAAAAGTTAAGATTGTGTTTCTCATTTTAATTTGACCGTCATGGAAAGCATGTTAGCATGCTGAACCTAGCATATAGCACAACCTAACAGAGCTGCCAGCATGGCTCAAGACATTCAGTCTTGTTCAACTGTTAAACGTCCCACTCAGTGCATATATTGATCACAAATTACCAAATTGAAAGGGATCCTTGTCAAAATGTTTGCATATGTTAATGTGTTGATTATCTTATATTCTCATTGGTACAATACGGGAGATGCGATGATTCTACTAGACCCATCTTAGCAATGGCATACACAGGAAATCTTGAGTAACTGGTGACATAACAAAATGTTGGTTGTAATACATAGTGTAGGAAATATATTATAGCGTAGAAAACAGAATGCAGCTGATTCCTGATAAGTGCCTCTTAGAGCCAGAAAATGCACCCCTGGCAGAAACATCACACAGACAGATGGATATTAAGTGGCACATGCTCTCATTCAGACCAGTTCCTGTATATGCTTATTATGCACAACTCGGCCACACAAACATACACAGCTGTGCAAGCATAAAAGATATCCTTGATAATAGTTCCAATGCTAACAAAGCCTTTCCTAAATCCAAACACTCAGAAAAGAACTATAAAAAATGGACGTGAAACCAGATACTGTTGTCTCTTCGATAAGCTGAATTTGTGTACAGGAGCTGCTCTGAAGAACTGACTGGTTGCTCTGCAGAAGGGAACACAATTCAACAGAAACAACCAGAGGCTTTGTGCCAAAATGTTTGAGTGGAATCTGGAGTGGGCGCTGAGCATTGCTGTGTTCATGCCATCTGGACAGTGGTTCTGTTGTCCACTGCGAGCCCTGGTTCAAGATGTGATTTTCAAGAACAGAAAACTTTTAGCTGCAAGAAGCTACAGCAGCTACAGTTTCCAACAACCCCACAACTGCTTTCCACTCACCCTCTCACCAATGTAAGAACTCAAATCTTTCAGCACATTGTCAATGATGCATCAGCAATGCAACAGCTAAATACTCACAAAGTGAAAGAAAAAACACGAAAAATTGGAAACTTTGGTAGACTTTAATGTGCTAGAACCCACACAGTGGCCTCCTCCCTGTTAACAGTATTTTACTGTTTGCCTTGGAAGGCAAAGGCATTAACCAACCACAGTGCCCACAATGACAGGGTTGTTACAGTACCCTCAATCCTGTTTATTTCTATATTCGGCCTTTCTCTTATATTGACAGGAATGTTGCAAAGTGGCAAACTGAGACATATTTGTTTTATTATTTATCCTATTGATTGTATCAATACAGATTACATGAAATTAAAATAAGACCCTCCTTTGCCATCACGTTAGTCATAATTCAGTGAACAGTCTTGACACTCGAATGTTTATCATTGTTACTTTTAGTGGCTCCATCCCCTAATTGGGCATTTACAGAATGCATCATTTCACTGATGAACCCTGGTCCAATCTGTCTCCTGTCTTGCTTACTTAAAGTACTGCGAGTAAATGAAGTGGTTGGTGTATCTGAGGATGGTCACACAATCTCAGTTACTGTGGGGCAGATGAAACAGTTTTGGTCCCTCTTTCTTCAGTGCTATCATGCCAGGAACAATATACATTTATGGTTGTTTGAGGTAGTGCTGTGCTGTGATCAGTTGGAGCTGGACAAGAAGCAGGAACAACAAAAGACAAAAGGTGGATTGTGATGGTCTATTTAACGGTTCAGCATTGCTTGCCAAGTTGCCCCGCTGCCTGCCAGTTCACCCATCTGTATTGTTTAATCAATTAACAGCCATGAGACAAAGACAGCCTTCCCTGAAATGATCACCACTCCCTTGTCACAAAAGCTATTACTCCAATGAATTATCACTTTGAATGCTTTCAACAACAGCACAGCCACACACTTTTTTTCTATCAAATGTGACCTCAAAATGGGATTCAATCCATGTTGCAATACACAGGACACCATGGGGACAAAAGTGGGGCAGCCCTAAAATAATCCTCCACAAAAGGCCAATTTTCCATTTCAGCAACCAAAAAAAGAAGCAGCTTTTATGAAGATATGTGACTGCCTTAACTGTACGCAGCTAAAGGGACATCCAGGCAACTACATAGAACTTGTCCGAGCACAGTTTCAACAGCATCCTGCTTACTGTGACTCCCGTGGTGGAGCATCACAGCCCATAGTGGGAGCAAGCTTTTCTGATGTCAGCAGCAACACAGCACTATGTACTGAAAACCTGGCAGGGAATATTCAATAATTGATATAGTAAAGAGAGCATATCCGTCATCAAATAACATATCAGTGAGCAGACAGACCATCAGTTATGTATCAGGCTAATGTCCTAAATGACTGGATTCTCCTAATTCCCTCAATGCTGCCTAAGTTTTGCTTAATGGTCTACGTGTGTTTGCACCTAACTCTTAATTTACCAGATACTTCTTAGATTAAAAATGTTAAACAAGATAGCCACTGGCTTTACATTTAGCTACAGTGGGGCAGCAAATGAGCATTTCTAATAAATGTTAACTATGTGCTAAGTTATTATAAGTAAATTATGAGACAGGCAGGTAGACAGGATAGCTGCAGCAGATAGAGCCCAGAGTCATTAATAAACGCCATTAACGGGAGTAGTTAAATGGCACCTGCTGAAGTTTATACTACGTTAAAGTCACTGTCAATACAACGACGCAGTGATGCAAAACAGTGGCTTCAAGGTGTTTTACTGTCGGATACCTGCTCTGCTGCTCAAATGGTAAAGTGGAAACAAGAAGACAGCAAAACAACGTCAGCTAACTTTAACGCGAGTTTAGGTGGTCAACCGTTAAAGAGCGTCCGGTCACCGAACAAGCTAGGCTACTAACGTTAGTAACGGAAAACACAAAGTTAACGTCAAAAGCGACAACAATAACAACCGTGCGGCGGCGTTCCCAACAATACTTACCCTGGTGTCAGGCGCAGAATGGTGTCTTCAGTTTAGACTTTTACTTTAGCGGACTGCTTAGTGCAGCTGGAAACGGAGTGGCGAAACAAGCCGGGCTTGGTCGCCTTTTGTTTGTATCCATAGTTAAGCCCGAGGGAGGCGTGGTGGCGTGTCTGCTGGTGCCTTCAAGAGTGCCTCGGACACTCCACAGTTTACTTATTGTATGTGAGCATATTGTATGTAATGTAATTTTAGTGCACATTAAGGTGCTTTTGACACGCAACTCCATAACAACATGGGTACCGTAGTAGAGTCAATAAGGCAGCAATTTGCATGTTGCGAAACAACTTTATAACTAACTTTATATTATCTGTGTGGTATCAAATATCAATAATCTGTTGCATTCAGCACAAGCCCTCCCTGCCCTGAGGATCTTTGGATCCTAGCTCAGGGACCCAGGTTCCTCCACCCTGGCCGACACCGATGCACAAAACACACTTCAGACCGCTGAACCACCAACATGCACTATTAATGCTGAACAGTGGACAGAGTCATCAAAATTCAGAGATACAAAAAGCACTCAGAATTTGAAAAAAAAGGAAAATGGCCTCCTGTCTCCCATCAGCTTTATATGCAAATAACTTTCATTTCTTTAAAAAGAATAGTTGTGAAAATATGTTGATTGATTGGCACCCACAGATAGATTCAGACTAACCGTGCAGTGCTTTCAATGTTAATGTCAAATTCTACTGGATTGAAGGCGGCATGCACACTGTGGTCTACAGAAGACTGTGGTGAAGAGCGCCTCGATGTGGCTGTTCTGTGGAAATAATTACTCAAGTAGATGCAAGCAGATGATGAGCTCAGGGAGCAGTCAGGTGTCAGCAACCAGTGCACAGCTTTTTTGCCTATTTTGTGTCATCACATTCATTCATCGCATGCAAAATTCCTGTTATATCAAATTCAACAACAAGGAGGCAAGCAAATTGCAAAGTGTATACTTGTGTGGTTGTGTACTGTAGTCATGTCCTATAATAACTTAGAACAAATCTCAAATCACAGTGAAACTTTGATAGCTTAAACTGCAGCTGTGTGCATATCATTGGCCAGTCACGCCTCTTTTTAAACAACTTTGTCTTGATGGTGATTTGTTTTCTTTTGTGGTCCTTTAAGTGGTAAATTGTTAAACATCCTTTTTAGGGTAGAGGAGCTGGTTTCAATTTGTTACCTGTGTGTGTGGGTAGGATGCGTGGTCTGTCTGTCCCCAAACACTGAAGAAAAATTGCAAGCTGTTTCTCCCTTGGAGCTTTGTCCAAGCCAGTGGCTATCAGGTAAGACCCAAACTGTTCTTTCCATGTCTTCCACTGTGTAGGAAGGTCGTCTAGCACGGGCAAAAGAGGCTGCATTTGAGCTAAAAATGCTGGTGGATGACTAGTGTTTCATCCAGGACCAAGATTATGAAGAGCATTGAAAGTAATGTAATAGAAAAGACAAATCAAAGTATGAATTTGGCCTATGTGTCTGCGTGACTCTGGGAAAGGGGTTACAACTTTGCAAGAACGATCAAGATTTAACGACTCAATAAGTGACAAAAACAGATATGTACTATATATAATGTGTATTTTATAAAGAAAGCATTCAGATCTCCATCTGGCAACACATAACACTGCATAATGGTAAAAACTCCTCCATTTTCCCACTTTATATGGTTTACGAGGTCAAACAAATTTGTTCGCAGCAAATGTATCATCTCTCTTTCAGCCTGTGACTCACCAGTGCTGGTGCTGTAGGTGCGAACAGTGGTGTCAGTCAGAGGTGGTGAGCAGCCCGAGTCCATGGATGCTGTGTCGTCATCTTGGGAACAGCCAGCCTGGATGGCTCTCAGGTAGCTGTGGCTGCGTGATCGGAAGCATGTTGGCATGGGTAAGTCTGGAGGCTCTGAGTTGTCCTGAGAGTGGGAACGGGAATCTCTGAATGTGGACTCGGAGCTGCGGTCCTCATAATGATGACTCAATTCCAGGTCCCGTAGCTGCAGGACGAGATTGGTGAAGGAGTATTAGTGGTGTAGCAATGAGAATAGTACTGTATGAATGGGTTCATTTTGATCGGTTACCACTAACTGCCCAGCTGACTGTGTCTGGAAAGGACATTCTCTCTAATTGGGGGACACATTTGACTGATGCCATAAAATGACACCAAAAGGGTCAAAAGATATAGTTCATAGTGCTCTTCAACCCCGAGTGAAACTGGTGCTGCTCCTCTGGCTTCACTTCATGATGCATTTCTGGATGGGCTGTCTTTTCATCTATAAAGTGCATTTTCATTTTTTGACATTTCCTACATGGCCTGTTTTACAAGAACTGTCAACTTACAGAAAATAAAAGAAATACCAAGGCATAAGACGTCACTTTGAAAAGTTTTTAGTATGTTTTGCAGCAACTGCCTGCTCATAAAAAGTCAGCCGGTTCTGAGACTTCTTTTGAAGAGTGAGAACCAGCCTTGCAGATGATGGGTTTGATTTTCTGTTGATTGACAGAAACAGGAGTCAAAAAAGTGTTTGTAGCAAAGTTGTTTTGACGGTTCACTGATGGCTGAGTGCAGGAGAGGCAGCACAAAAGAAAGCCGAGCAGAGAATCTTGGAGTCATGTTAAATGTTTGGTACATTTTCACTTGTTCTGATTCAAAGTGTACAACTGACCCCAACAAGGCTAAATTATAATGCATATTAAATTTGTTTGGTATGCTGCTGTGCAAGCAAATTGTAGGAATACATTCATATATTGGACACATTTGTTGTAATGTGGTGACCTGTCAGAGATTGGGTGCAAATCCTGCACTAATAGCCTGCACTGCCTCATTTGACTAGTTCATTGAAAAAGATCAGAGCCACTTCGCATAGTTGTTCATCATCTTAGTGACCTTGTCAGTGGGAGGCTAATAGCTCTTATGTAAGTCAATGAATCAGACTTAAAACTACTGATGTCATTCATTTTGCTTTAAGGATAATAACATTAATGTGAAATGCATTCAGAAAATAGGGATTCTTTGTTCACTGCAAGCAGTGCAAGCTGTATCTGTGAAAATGTAAATTATACTATGGAAATGAGCGTAAGTAGCTCAAGGCAGACAAAAGAGTCTTTGAAACTCACTGGTGATTTGAAAGTAGAAAGTTTGCTAGGAGCTAAGTGATGTAAAGATCAAGTACAAATGTATTCTTAACTCATTAGAAAAATATCTGCTGAGCTAATGAGAGAAAAAAAGACACAAACAGGTGGAGTGAGAAACAGGCTTCATTATTTGGCCTCCAACAGCTCACAAACCACACGTGTAACGCAATTCCTGTCTGTCCTGTCCAAGCAAGCACTGACCTGCCCCATGCAGCTACGTCTGCCCAAGGTGCTGCAGGCCTGGCTGAAGTCATCATCATCCCAGTGTGGTAAAGACGAGCCTGTACCCCCAATGCAGTCTAGGTTGTCCAGGCTGCGATTATTGGAGAGCTCTCGGAGAGACGGAAGACAGCTGGAAAACAAGATGAAGGAGCTGTGTTAAGGATATGAACAATAAGGAGGAAAATTAAAGCCAGTGTCAGGAATGCATGAGCACGCATTAGGGGAAAAGATGGAAAAGTTGATGTTAATATACAATGACAGGGAGGCGGAAGGGAGTCATACATCGGGGGAGAAAATGAATGATCAGCAAAACCAGGAATTGAAAGAGAGATAAAAGGAGGATAAGGTTGTTTTTCAAGTTATCCCTTTCATTTCCACTTTCATGTATGAGTCATCATGAATCCACATCTCGACTCTATTCCAATTTCATCTAATTTTAGCAGCAATCATTGTAGCGTCTCAGCATGCAAAGCCAGTGATGTCAGGCGACGCATGTACACAGCTCTCTATGCCATCATGGTGCCAAAGACAAAGAACAGGGTTAGGTTTAATCAAACAGCAGCTCTGAAGTCATCTTTTTACATATTTTACATATTCTTTGTTGGCACACAGTGATAGTTACATGGCAGGAAGTTGCTATGCCAGGGTCTATGGACAAAGATGTCTCCTCATTACACCATTTGAATAGTGTCAAAATCAGCTACTTTTCACCTAGAAGCACTGGGCAGATGGTATTTACAAGCTTAAGGGAGGTCGGCAGTTATTGGCAGCAGGGCATGAATTTGGCATTTGAAGTTGCCACTAACTTTACAGACATCTGAGGGGGGCAGTGCTAAGCCATTGATTGTAAAAGATCCAATCAGCCGTAAGCGTTTTGCACCGCACCCCTGAGACGTGGCTTACAGACCTATCACTGACCTGCTCATTGACCTGCCCAGCTGGTGCAGAGAGGACACACTGTGGAGCGGAGACCACAGGGCATCCAGCTCCCCCTGCAACAAGGTGTAATCCAGGGTTCTGCTGCTCATGCCAATCAGGGTGGAGCAGACAGGAAGAGAGTGGGGTTGGATGGTCAGGGATTGGCAGGGGGAGTAAGGTTAGTCATCCAAGCACGCTTTAGGGAAAATAAATCCTTAACTTTCTAAACACAGACTTTAAAGGGATTTGAAGTCATATTTGGAGGTGTGTATGTCAGGTAGGCCTGTGGCTGTGTTCCTCAAAGCGATGCGCTCTTGTGTCAGCTGAATGAAGTATTCTCTTACATCAACACTCCATCTCTGATCCTGCCAGAAATATGCCCGCTGTTAAAACGTCTGCATACAGTGCAGCACTGACATTTTGTCACTGCAACCTCCAAACTTGAGGACAACAAAAACAAGAGCTGCTTTATAGAAGGTGTCATCACAAACGTTAACATCCAAAGTTGACTGTCATACACATGCACATACACTGTGTTGCATTTACTGTATGTATGTAGAAACACACAGCAGAGAATCTCAAGCATGTAAGTCTTTGGCAAAAAACATAAATATACTGAATCCCTAAAATTTCATAATTTTCTTGAGCAAATCCCTGCTGACTGTTATTTGAGATGAGAATTAGATTATTTGAGAAATGTAGAAAACAGATTATTATTATTTTTTTATCTTAGACAGCAAAACTTTAACTGCTGCCAAACACTTTTTGCCACTACAGGTCATTGTCATTACAAAACATGACAGTTTTGTCATGCTTAAACTTGTTTAACATTGCAGAATTGACAGAAACGAAAGAATATGAACCTGATTTCCTTTATCATTTCATGAGAAGGCACAGTGAACTCAGCTATGTCCTACTGCACCTGCTTCACATACTCTATTGTTCAATATATCTGCTTAAGAAAGCGTGTAATACAAAGGCAGGTGAGGCGCAGTGCCAGTCATTTGGAGAGATGAGGCTGATTTATGGTGATTTACTGGTTGAGTGGAAACATATTATATAACTTCACTAATGCTGTGTGTATCTATCTCTTAGCTAGACTGATGCTTTGCAGGTCCAACAGTAGGAAGGTAAGTCACAGATGAGGTATGGTAGTAAGGCTGACATGTGGAGGACAACAGGGAGTCTGACACCACTTAATTCTATGCGTGAGTAAGCGCAGCGTGTACAGTGTGTACTTGTGTTGCATGTTGTTTGCATTTGTATTTTCCTGCATGGTGAGACTGGGTGTGATAGTTTCCTTCCTGTATGCCCAGAAAAGGCTAGCTTATTTATTTTCTTTTGATCGCTGAGAGGTTGTTGCTTTTTAAAGAAACATGTTTTAAAGGGCCAAACAGTTAGTTTTCATCAAAGTACACTGGCATTAAGGATTTAAGTGATTACTTTAAGTTATATAGGAGAAAAAGATGTTAGTATATTCATGAAAAGACCAATCGGTCATTCTGGGTCTGGTAGCAGGTTGCCATCCTGTGTTTCGAATTTTAATCATGAGGCTAACTTTGGTTTATATTTGAATCACGCATTGTACCATTAACATGAGGCTGTCTCTCTTGCTGTTGAATACTAATATGTACTGCATAATGAAGCTCAGTCTGTTATCTTACTTGCGTGGGGGGAGCTGGTCGCTCAGAGACTGCTGCGTAGCCCTGAGATAGCTCTGGCGACGAGCGGCGGTTTTTGGCGAGGGTTTGGGGCTTCCCTCCGAGTCATCGCTGTCTTCCATGTCTCCCATGGCCTTCACATAGCTACCACTGCGCATCCGCCGACATGGGATTTCATTGGCACCCCCAGTGCGGCCTAACGTACTACTCCAATCCCCCTACAGGCAGCATTAAGTAGATAAAATTAGTCTTGGGTTTTTTCACGATCTGTCATCCCTTTATCACTGTAGTAGTGCTCTTGATAGTAAGGATACTTTGACATGAACCTATGCATGGAAACAGGTGTTAGTGAGTCTGTAAACATAAATATACAAAATACTCAGTAGAACTTTTGTCGAGTACTACTACTTCACTCCAGGCTTACTCACCCTTCGTCCAACCTGCAGGTAGTTGCAGGTTAGCTCCTGTTGGCAGGATTTGGACTTGAGCATAGACCTGTCCAGAGTAGCTGAGCCCTTCTGGATCACCTGTCTTGGCTGGCCCATGGTCAGTGTGGACCAGGACCCTCCTTTCATATAGTCATTATCATTTATCAGCATTCTTCCTGTTCCACCTAGTCCGCCACCTCCCCCGCCCCCAGGCACAGGAAGTGCCTGATACTTCATGTCATTGCTGCTTTTGGAGGAGCTGATAGTGTTGTAGCCACTGTGGATGTATCTGCTCTGGCCCCCCTGGCTGTCGTGGCCAGTCGGACGCCCCAGGGTCATCATGGCCATGGTGTTGTGGTAACTGCTCAAATCGCTGCTGTCCAAATCGTCTGAGCTCCAATAACCTGACATGTTGGAGCGTGGTCGTCGCTTGGCAGTTGCCTCTGATTTTGTACCTCGATCTTTACTTTTGGATCTGCGATTCTGCTTCCCTCCGTCTTCGGTGCCAGACGAGCCTCCACCGCTGCCAGTGGAGCGCCCGTTGATGTTTCCTTTCATGTTATGGCTCTCCAGTGACTGGGACTTTGCAAAGAGCTTCTGCACTGAGTGCAACATGTAACGGATGCGACCAGGACTGTCTGTGCGCTGCTTAGCAGCAGCGACGGCAGTCGTTCGATGAAACTGCAACGTGCTGAATCCGTCACAGCCTGCAGGCAGCTGTTTATCAAACTCCAGTAGACTGGGTGGTGCCTGGTTTTTGGTCATATGATGTGATATAGTTGCTGAGCCGCTCGTAATCATTGGTGTTCGTCCGCTCAGCCCTGCCATGCCCATGCTCATGCCCATGCCCACGCTGGTTCCCATGCCCAAGGACATGGATGTGCCCATGGTCCCTGTGCTTATCCCCCCAATGCTGTCCCCTGGTGGAGAGAAGTCAGACTGGTCGTAGGAGTTGTAGTGAATCCTGGGGAAGGTGCTGCTGTTGGACAGCTGGTTGTTGAGGGGCAGCATGCAGTCTGGTGGAAGGGAGCCTGGGTTGGCTGATTGATAGAGCTGGGGGTCCATGGTGCCATAGTGGTCCATCGTGGGGCTCAGTAGATAAGGGCTGCGTGGCAGGGTGCTGGTCCTCTGATTGTAGAGGGCCTCTGGATGGCCTGAGGAAGGTTCACAGGAGTCAGACAGGTGTCTGTTACGGTTGGTCCCCAACCCTTTCATGGTGGCGAGGAGGTCCAACCCTCTAGAAGACCCCCAGGCCAAGAAGTGATGACTGATGACCTCGAAGGTGATTCCTAGAAAACAGATAGGAAACAGAACAGAAAGACACAACATGAAAGAAAAGAAATAGGTTCAGAACATATCATACAAACGCGGACACGTTCAAACTCAACAGTGCCTATCAGCTCAGCCACACAACACGCCCACTTATGTGCCAAACCAGACAACAAACAGGCTAAATGTAGGGCTGTGAGGGAAATGCTGTGCAGTGAACGAGCCCGCTTTCCAGTGCTTCCCACAGCGAACATCTGTGTTAAAATGCTGGAAGTGAATGGAAAAACAACGTGCGGAACAATGACGAGCTGCAGCCAGTGGGCCAGGGCATACATTATGGGAAGAAGAACAAATGCTGGCAGTCATCTGAAACTCCTCCACCTCCACAGCTATGTGGGGCTACAGTACATGCCGGCAGTCAGTAAACAAATGTCACAGACAAAGAAGATTAGAGGAACATTAATTCACACAGCACAAACATTTCCATTCATGTGCACAAATCAACAAATTAGACTTTGTGTTGGTGTAGAATTGGATATTGAAACATGTGCTCTTCTCATGAGAAAACAAACAAACAAAAACTGATTGCTGATAAAAATCATCTAAATAATATCCCTGCTGCCCCTGCCTGTCTCTGCATATCCTACAGGTTAGCTGTGATACAGAAAATCTCTGGGAGAGCCCTTTCTTTCAGCTTGTAGAACTCTTCCTCTGCCCATTACTCCATCTGTTTCTCTTTCTCTCTCTTCCTCCGCGGTTCCCTCTCTTTCCTCTTCCCACCTCCAGTGGGTATCCCTGGCGCCGGTCACTGAGCTCCTGTCGTATCTTAGCAAGGCGAGCCAAGGATGGTGGGCAGACTCTCATAGTGAAACCAGTAAAGAGGATTGGACCAGTGGGTGGTGGGTTGCAGGAGTTGGCAGCTACACCTCCTTGTCCTCCTAGTCAAGCTGCGCCAATGCCCTGCCTGGCAAGGCGGCAAGGCTGGTACTTCTTGTCGTAGAAAATGATAGATGATAATGGATGAGGGATATCATGTAAAGGCAAAGCGCAGGCAATAGAAACTTTTAATCTATTCATGACTATTATTATCATTATTACTGTTGACAGGTATATTCATAAGTGCCAGATTTGTCAAGGAGTTGGCCTGCTTTGTTTCTCAGGACAATGATTTTTTTTATGTTCCTGTTTGTGAAGAATATAGGAATAAATAAATTATAGTATCTGTACAATCTCTTTTTGTCATTCTTGCTGGGCTAAAGGTGCTCTGCCCCTTAAGGCAGACACCATTAATAAATAAATAAAACTCAACAGTATGCATGCTGCTTCCTTATCTCTGTTTGTGTAGTGAAGTGAATGCAGTTTAATAGGTTACTGTGCTGCTTTGGTTCGACAGGTTATCTGAAACCACAGAAATGAATCTTCCCTTTACTAGGCGACAGCATGTGAACCTAACCTGAAAGAGTTTTGGGTCATTTATTGCTTGTCTTAATGATGTTTCCTGAGTCCATTTGTCATCTATTAGCAGTCTTGGCAGCTGCAGCGTGTGAGTTTAAATCAGGCCACATAACTCAAATGTCTAATACTCAGACCTTTCATTTCATTTTTAGTGTATATGTAATAGTTACACCACACTATTGAACTCCTCTTGAAGACAGATAAATAGCAGCTACAGTCTGTGATAGCAGGCAGTATGAATGATATATCTTGTCATTAGAGCCCCTGCAGAGTTCCAGCAACGAAAACTAAAAAAAAAAGAATTTAGTGGTTAAAAACTCGACTTCATTTTCAGCATGGTACATTAATTTTGAATTCATCCAGAGGAGGTCAGCTAGCCAGACCAACAACACCTTGAATTGATACCTTTACAGCTGCTTCTCACAACTGCATTGTAACAATAATAATAATTTGTATAGCATCTTTCATAAAAGAAATTCAGCTCTAAGTACTTTACAACAAATAAATCACGTACATCATGTGCTTAGCTTAAAAAAAGCCATAAAATGAACTTAAAACCAGATATATAGCGAGTTGGCTTCCCTGATATCTACAGGTAGTGTGTTCCAGAGCTTTGGGGTGCAATTGACAAAGGTTGTATCCTCGATTTTCTTTCAGCTGTTGGTGTAAACCTCCAATAAACCAGCAGCAACTGTACTGTTTCCTATGGGGTGTGCTGTAGCCTGGCAGACTTTCCCACTGTGATTCTAGTCGGGTACACTTATTACCAAAAGACCAGAAAGACGAAAACAACAGAGACTACTACTGAGGGGAGGGGACAGTTCTGTTTTCCTCACTTATATTTTCCCTGTTGAGGCAGGTTATTTGAACTGCCAGCCTTGCAGTCAACGGCAATCCAAAAATCTTGTCTTATTGAAAAGACTATACAGAATAGACCATTTGTTAACATGTTGTAGGGAGGCATGCTTGCTACAAATCTCAGTGCTCACCTTCAGAGCTCTACAAACCTGGAGGAAATCACATAATTGCGTGTTGCAGTGTGCTGCTAGACCACAATAAGTGACTGGAAGTTGGATAGCAGCTCAAATACAAGACTACACTTCATTCATGGCACAATGTGATTTGATAGTGATTCACTCTTTTCAGAAAAGGCACTGAAATGGTTTGTGTTACCTTGCTTTCACGTAATATGTGTGCACGCAGACACACACACACACATTACCTCAACACACTTCTAGCAATTAGCTATTTGCAAAAAATCTCCATATAAATTATAAGCCTGGCTTTCATGCCACCATTATTAGCATGCTGCAGGCACAGACTCATTTAGTGTCATTAACAGAGCCTCTCTGAGTGTCATATCTGCTGATAGGGTCAAATCCTCTAAATCCTTTTACACCACATTAGCTAACTGCCTCACATCCTGTCGTGACACGCCACTCAGCTGCGCTTAGCATACCCTCCTCAATGTGTCAACCAGTACGGCTCAAAATGACAGTGACAACCGCAATATTAATGGAGGCAGGGCTGTAAACTGTACACTGCCAGTCAGAAGTTTTGAACGCTTTTACACATTTACAACATGTTTTTTGTTAATGTGCAATAATTGTAGATAATCATACTCTGAAATGAGAAAACATACTATATAAATTACCAGCTTTTTATTTTTCGTCTACAGTGTAAAAACTGAAAATGTTAAAATGTTGTTGTATGTTATAGAAGCAAGCTTATAGAGTACTATTGAATCATATTGAACTCTCAAACTATTGGTCGCTCTGCCAAATAATGGAAAAGTTACAAGGTTCAATATGTGTTTTGGCTAGAGAGACAACAGCTTTTTCAAAATGTTTAGATTCAAATACTGACTTCTCACTGAAAATGTTGGACAACATGTTGACTTGAGCTCACCAGGATGACACGAAATCCCTGGAGGACGCTGCAGGTAAGATGGGCCTGCTACTGTACCACTGCAAAGCATCATGACAGAGGTCAAGAGAAATTCTGACCCACAGCAAAGAAAAATAAAAGAATTCAGGCACTCGTCAGCTTGGTGCCGGGCAGACAAGTTAGTGTGCGCATCTCAGTCCGTGTGTGCACTGCACACAAGAACGTTAATGTGTCTGTGTTGTGTGTGTTTTTACACCCTGCTCGGAGCGTCTGGTGGCAGCATCTCCCTGCCGTGTGCACTGGGGAGCTGCCATCTGCTCTTCCAGTGGGAAAAGGGGCGTTTGGCACAGAGTCCAATTCATGACCTTACTCATTCTCTCAGCCACCACGATCGCAGAGCCACAGGCAGTTCATGCTACTAACCAGAGGAGGGCGATCACACTCAATACAAGCTGGACTGTGTTTCTGCCAAGATCTGTCACTCTCTGATGTTTTCATACAGCATGTGGGGAGGTTATTACTTCTTAACTTCAGAACCTAATTTATTTCATTATTTGTCTTTGATGAAGTGACGAAAAGGTCTGAGCAGATGAAGAATAAAAGCAAAATGTGACAAGAGTTCCAACTCAAAACTGAAAAAAGCTGGAAAACACCGGTTTTACCTTGAATATCACATGTATTTTGTAATCTTATCATGATTTTTTAATGTAAAGCCTTAATTGGAAAGTAACTAGTTAGCACAGCTTTCATAAATGGAGTGAAGTACAGTATTTCCCTCTGAAATGTGAAGTAGAAGTACAGTAGTAGCATAAAACACTAAAACACAAAGTTTTAAGTAAAGTACATATTGTACTTAAGTACAGTATACGAGTAAAAGAACACAGCTAAAAAAAAAAGCAAAAATACGACAGCACTGGTACAGAGGGATGAATGTTTTGGGATAAACGCGGTTGAATAGAATCAAAGATGTTAAATAGCAGCTAGAAATATAAAATACTGGGATCAACGTTGGATCCTTAAAAGCCCAAACAGGTTGAACCCTAACAGGGCCCTTCATGTCTAACATACCTCATCATTCTTGTTACTGTCTGTTAGTCTTCATCTCGTAAGCCTTCCCTCTCTTTACCTCCAGTAAACTCATCTGTCTATATCTGAGGCTGAACGAACACTAAATGAAGACTTCTATTTAAATTCCAACAATATTTACTCAACTCACATATTTTCTGATATTAAATATTTCCACAAACAAATGGACTCCTCTCTATGAGACAAAGTATTTCCATTCACAAACCTGGAAATCCTGGAAATATCCACACTGATTGGAAGATTCCTGCATCTAAACGGCTCTGGCTTGTCTGCTTTGCACCCTTCGAGCTGCCAGGTTTTTCGACCGGTTGCCAGTTTCTAGATTGGCAAGTCTGTGGGTGGCCAGCTTAAGATGAGGGACTGTGCAAAGGACATCGTCCCCTCATTTGAGCAACATTGTACAGAGAGGCAGTTTGTCAAAGCATAGCTCAGTCATTCAGCCAGTGAGCCCATCTGCTCCATAGGCTTACAGAACTGCCCTGGAAGACTGGGGGGGCAGCTCTGCATGTGTGTGTGTTAGTGTGACGCGTCTAAAGGCAGTGTGTGTCACATGTAACAAGGGAGGCGAGTGCTTACAGACTGCCGGAGAGGAAGGAAGGGACAGAAGGAAGTGAGGGAAAAGCTGTGGGGAGAAAGGTGTGGGCTTTTGACGACAGTGAAAATGAAAGCAATCTCAAGGGAATGAAGAAGGTGTGAAAATGAGAAAAAGTGTTGTAAACTGAGCACTGGGGACAAGAAATATAAAGAAGAGCAGAGGAAGATGAGACGCGGGGAGAAGCAGAACACGGAGAAGGAAGAACAAGAGTGTCAAGAGAGTTACAAGCTCTGTTTTTTTGCATATACACGGGAAGGCAAGTTTTTAGTTGAAGACAGCTGCTGGAGGAGGAGATGTGTGTCAGTTAGCGGAGCATCTGATGTATGTGTTTATCCCAGAAAAGGTGTGAGGGTGTAAATGAGTGTGAATATGTGAGGCATATGCGCGCGCAGGATAATAATTGCCTGCGACTGCTGGAAAAAGGAGAGTTTCCTGAGCTTTGTTTTAAGTTAGGAGGCCTTGTTCAAGCGAGAAGTAATTGAATAATTTGTCAGTCACTGAATGCCTCTGAGTGCTGAGTGTTTGTGAGCGCAGACGCTAACACTCACTTGTATGTATGTGTGTCACATAATTAATAATGAATAGTGTGTAATGTGTGTGCATGCCTGTGTCTGTGAGTGTGTGTGTGAGAAGCAGGCTAACCTTGTCCTAATTACAGTCTATCTGTTCCATCAGTGCTGTGCTCTGGCCTATTTTCACAGCTATAAATTTACCGCTCCCCCCTCTGTTGTGATAGATGACCCACTCATTTTAGCCCATCTCTGAAGACTGTGAGCCGGAAAGGAAGTCAGTGAAAGACAGCGGCGCCAGTTCACCGCTCATGATGGCCAATGGAACTTTCCGTGTCCTCAAAACTATTCCTGTGTGTTAAGCTGGCACATTTAGAAACGTGTGGAATGACGTTTTGTGCCGTATTTTGTTTTTCGGGACGAGGAAAGCCTCGTCTAAAAAAAAACAAACCAGCAAATAAATTTGGGAGTTGAACGTGCCATCTGGAGATCTGCAGAGTGTTTTCAGCATTTTACATTTAAGGAAGCAGCTCTTCCTTGCACAGATTATTCATGAATTTGTAGCCCTGATTATCATAAAATGCTAGCAGTGGTTAGAGACTTCAATGCGGTGTATTAAGAAACATCTAAGGCACTGAATTTTTGGCACGGTTTTATAGTTGCTATTCTGACACTGTTCCTGACCTCTAATTAGCCTGGAGGGGAGAAAGTTGAGAAAAGCGGTCAATGAAATGTCACAAATTTATATGGCTCAGCTCTGGAAATAAAACAATTAATATTAAACACAAATAAATAATATCAATATAGTATTTCAGAAACAATTCAAAAGGTGCTAACCAATTATGTTTTGCAGTTTTATGTAAAAACGTTTTGATCCATGTTATTTCCATATAAAGAAACACATAAGTGCCTTCTAAATGTTTAACTACTATAATGGTTCAGGACCAGAGCCAAGTCTGACAACAAATCAGCCCAAAACAACCTGTGTGCAGACCAGAGCTGTGCTGGATTTGAAAATAACGCAAAGGAAAGTGGAAACGTTTAATCCTAAAGCCATACGATGATATAAAATGGAGCCCATTCTTTTGACCTTCACCTCTAATCTGTGTGGCAGCAGTTATCATGGCCGTGTTCCAACATAAAGCATCCACTCCCGCCCCTTTGACCTTGTTGATGTGTCTTTGTGGATCTGTAGGGACAGTCTACCTGCAGGTGTGAAGGCAACTGTGCACCACTGCGCAAATCACCAGGCACACTCACAAGCAAAATGCTTCATTCAGACGGACTAGTGCGTATAATGCCATTGAATGAGTCACATTTTTCAATACTCGCATGGCCATACGTGCGCTGAAAGGGTTATTTTTCATTTGAATAATTTCTCCATAAAATGATTCCTTTATCGTGTGACTCCAGTGTGAGAGATGGGGGACAAAGCCTGAGAAATACATTTACAAGGGCAGTGGAAGCTAATTTGAGGCTTCAGCAGTCTGAGATAGTCAAATCAAGTGTGTATCTTCCAAAGTTACTGTCTTTTGAGCATGAAATTGCAACAGTCTTCTCTTGCTGAGCAGCAGGAGAGATGGTACCACAAAGCATTTTGTACTAAAAAGGCTGTAACTTTGGAAGATACCCACTTGATTTGACTAATTGCACAGAATGAGCACTGCGGATTTTACATAGAAATTCTTCAAAGGTGGGATATCTTCATAGGCAGTGTTAACAGGAGGATTGATTTCAGCAAGTATTGTATCATGATTGGCTTTCATTAAATTGAAAAAATGTGATCCTTGCTTTCTAAGTGTTAAATCTGCAGGAAGGGAGAGCAGCGGGTTCTTGAAGTAGCACCGTGCTCGCAACAAATCAAACACCAGCCTCATAATACGATCAATCTGAAGCCAATTTTAAGCTGAAGACACGGTGGCCAGACATGGCCTGTGCTACTTGATTTGAGAGTGCATTTTCATATTTGGGAATAACAGGAAGATGGATGTCTCTCGCTGGGTCCTGCACACAGGGAAGCACAGTGGGAGGAGAGGGTTGTGGGCTACAGCTGCGGCCTCTATCTCTAGATTCAGGGCAAATCACAAGGACTAATGCAAACAGACGTAGAGATGTGCACATGTGCATGCACACGCACAGACACTGGCATATTTTTTTTTTGAATGCACATATATTAAAATGCTTGAATGCAAAGGCACCATTCAAACACACGCTCGCGAGACACGAGATGTGTTTGCACATCTAAAACCGGGGTCAATCTCCAGAGTGCCAGACACAGTCAAATGGAGGGGTAAGAAGAGGTTTGATGTTGTTAAACTTTTATGAGACCTGAAAGCATTAATGAAAGCTCTCAAATCGTATTCTGAAGCTTCAGCTTGGTCATCTCCTGTGCTGTATCTGTGAGGTGATCCATTGCATGTGTATGAGCTACAGTATGAGCCACCCACAGCCTGTGATGAACAACCACGGCTCAGCTAAGCCTTAAACCTCACCCACTTTAAAATGCCCTTGGCCTGACACACAATAGCCACACAGCCTTGACCCCGCAGAGGAAGCGGTGGCGCGATGAGATTTCCTGCTGTGAAAAGGAAAAGGTGAAAAGTCACTTCCTGTGGAGATGGGAACGGCGGGAGAAGACAGGGGCCCCCTTCGGATGCCAAGTGGGTCAACGCTGCATTCATGCCTCACAATCCCCACGTGAGGTCACAATAATACCCTAATGGCCGTCTGTAAACCTATCAACCCGTCGTCGGGGATGGGGATGAGCTGTTGCCATGACAACAGTCATAAAGCCAACGGGCCAGGCAGAGATGGAACGTCTATATAGATCGCTGACATTTAGGAGAGGTGAGCTACAGCCTCAGACTTGGTAGCTGTTGTCCAAGGTCACATGAAGCATAACACATCCATGTGCAACAAAGATGTTGAGAGGGGATGAATGTTTGTACAAGATGCCATGGCAATCTATCCACTAATACTTCAGTTATTTCAGTCTGGACCAAAGTGCCGGACCGACTGACCAACAGTTCGACTTTGCCGTCTTGAGAGCCACACGGCGAGCATGGTTTCACTTCTACTGGTCAACTTGCACTAATCTAGAGTCTGTGGTCCTGCAGCACCGTTGATGAGGCCTCCCAGACACAACAACACACTTTTGTTTTTTCAGTTTAATGTAACAAAGTCTATTCTGCCATGATGAAAAAACACAAAAATTCAACATTGTGTTAATGTGAGCAGCCTGTAAATAATGACACAAAGATCTACTGTCTTGTTGTGTCGTTCCACCGTGCGATTCATCAATTGGAGGCTATTTTCCGACAATATAAGTCTGCTTAATCAACTGACTGGCCCCCATGAGGTTTCAATCCCACTGTGGTTTGAATATCACCACTGAGACTCATTAACGTGTTAAACTGCACTGAAGCAGGTAATGTGGACCTGTGCTGATAGGATTTCTGAGTCAGAGAAGATGTTGACCTTGACATAGTAACACAGAGTGACATTAATTAATTTCTTACATGCTCTCGTCACAGTGTGAGTGGGCAGTGTGCTTGCGAGTGAGTTCCTCCTGGTGTGTTCGAACATATTCACTGAACAAATGTTTTCACTGCAGTGACTCGTGAAAATACACAGATTTCTGTGGTAACGGCACTTCTGGGGATAACTAGCGATTCATCTTTGCTTTTTAGGCATCATAAATGACAAAAAGTCGGGAAAAATGGTCTGGTTCACGTCATGTTTAAAATCTGTTTGTGTCCAGCAAATTAAAGACTACAGTAGATGACATGAAATAATGTTGTATTCCTCAGAAGTGATATCCATAAATGTCCAATGTGTGGGACAGTAAAAGCGCTTTTATGCTGTCCTAGTCAGACTAAAAAGTGCTTCCACGCCCGCTTCTTACTGTCTGCACAAATAAGAGGCTTTTTAATAGCACAGGGCGGGCACTTCATAATGCAAGTGCATCACAAGAGAGGTGGCAAGGAGTGAAGAGACAAAAGAAGTTCGACACTGTGGTTCAGGGAAATTGCCACAGTCTCCTTGCCTTTGTGTGCAGACAGCTAGGAGAGAGTAATGCATCGACGACAGCTGTCCTTTCCTCCCTGCGTTCCCATTCACAGAGCGAGCTCAGCTTTGATCACAGTGTTTCAATATTGTGATCGTCTTCCTTTCTGCCTTTCCTCCGCGAGGCTATCATTGATCTGATTATCCCCTGACAAACGCTGCGCGTCTTACTCTGACCTAAAAAGGAAGACATGAATTAATCCGCCACGGAGAAGGTTGCGCGGTTAATTTGTTATCAAGCCACAGTGCACCTCTTGTGCGTGCTTACTGTATGAAAGCCAGTGTCAAATGCAACCTCCGGATCCAATTCTAACACCTCCAGCATGGCCTATTGTGAGTGGGATGTCAGCTACACCCTCTCATCCTCCACCCCAGGGAGACTCCCGTAAGGGGCCTTATGGGAAGGATTGAGAGGAGTCCTGTGATTGGAGCTTCTTGTTATCTCCTACCCACAGCAACACGTCTGGCAGGACCCCTGTTTGTGCAGAGACGTGTGCACATGTGCGGGTCTGCTGAGGTGCACATGTGCCTCGGTGTGTGAGCTTTATTTGTATGCAAATGCATAGGAAGTGTGGATGTAAATATTTGAGAGAAACTACAAAGACAGAATGTGGCGTGTGAAGGAACGAAGGACAGTGAGCTGACATTGAATATGTGGTTGTATCTGAGAGGTGGTCACAGTTGTGGGTATAATCCTATAAAGTTGATTTGAAAATATTAGAAGCAAGTGGATTTACTTTGGAAACAAGCTGGAGTTTTCTTTCTGCACAGGTAGATTTTTTTAAATTTGTTTAAAAACAAGAAGCTGCACTAATTACAGTGGATCACCTCGGCCACTGACAGTGACAAATCCACACAGAATTATTAGCCACAACATAACGTTTTAGCCACTTTCCCGTCATTATTTTGTAAATTGTTGTTTTACAGCCCATTTTTTACAACTTTACTGCTTTGGCTCAGTCTCACCGCTCTCATTTACTTAATTTTGAGCTACTGTCGGGAGCTCTTTCAGCGAAAAAGCTCTGAAAAACCCCACTGAAAGCACTTCACAGCAGAACAGCGAGGCTAGCAGGCTACAGCTGGTGAACATAGTGGAGCGTTTAGCCGCTTAAGAGTCAGATTTTGTCCCTCAGGAGACAGTGAGTATTGGACTTATTGTTGTCAGGTGGTCAGAAACGCAGCTCCAAATGATGCCAACGTTGCTCTGTGTCTGCAAGCTGTGTAAATAGGAAACTGTAGTGATAATAAGTCAAGGATGTGTTTACACTGCAATGATTGGAGGTTTAATTTGATAATAGGGAATATATTTACAATGTATGGTTTGTTATCTGGACCAGAGTGTTTACTATCAATATGAATCTACGTTAAGTGAATGCACTATAAAACGTCAGTGCACTCGTTCCAAACATCTACGTTCTTACCCGCAGTGATTCTCTGAAAGCTGCAGCTTCTTATCTTCGCTGGGAGCAGCGCTGACCGACTACACTGCCCTGAGAACTGCTTGAAAGCTGCAACACCAGTTTCCAGGTGTACGGAGAGACAGCCAGGCTTTAAATGCAAGCACGAAAGCGTCTGGAAAACACTCTGGAAAGTCTCACATCCTCATCCATTATTGATAGCGCCTTAAGCCTTCCTTGTGCTCAGGATGACAAACTAAAACCAGAAGTGGCAACTCTCTCGCATAATTCTGAAGGAGGGGTTGTGTTTGAAATTTGAATTTCACTAGCCTGTCCTGCAGTGAGTCATCCTTTGATGTCCCATCGGTGTGTTTGCAGGGAATAGCAATTAGCTGCTAATAAATGAAGTCCGCTGTGAATCTTGTCCCTGATGGTTAGTGCGGAGAAGGCAGTTAAAGGTTAGGGGTCCAAGGCTCCGGCTGTGTGCATGCAGGAGTGTTTGTGTACTCAATTACAACTTTCCAGCCAGTTCAATTAATTTAAAAGCAACATTACCAGTTGAGTGCTGAGGTCAGGCAACGGACTTACATTGGCAGCTCATTTCTCAGAGGCCTCGATTTGAGTAGGAGGAGGTTTCCTGAAAGAGATACGAGCAAGACTGCGTCAGTGTTTGTGTGTGTTAGGAACCCATACAATTGTGTCATGCTTTACTTGTTAACCCACAAGCAAACCTGAGCATATTTTGCGACAGACACACACCTACAAGGACACACACACACACACACACTCGCACAGAGTTTAGGATAAGGCTTTGCTATGCACCATCGTGAATCGGGTTAAAATAATCTGATTGGGAACCAGCGCTTGAGGGCAACTTGTGTTCAGGCTCAGGCCAGAGAAGTATCAGCAAGCAGCTCCACCTTGCTGCCTACTTCACTCCTCACTGCCCTACTTTCTCTCTCTCTTCCTCCTCTCCCACACCTTGGAGGGTAGTACAAAGGCACCGACTCGCCTTAGCACATTTCAATCACGGCGGTCTCCCACTCATCCATATTCCAGTCGCTTTTATAACACCTGCAGTGTTACAGAAGATTTGACAATGTTGGAGCAGGGCTCTTTTCACCCCAGGCCCCTGCAAACAGTCGTACACTCACCATGTGTCCTGTCTGATAACATTACGGAGTCCAAGCTCAAGGGTTTGATCACTGATCGGACACAAGGTCGCGTGTGAGCGGCTGTGCCTTTGGACATAGACAGTATTTATGTGCATGTGAGTGTATGCTTGAGTTTATTATGCTTATTTCTTGATGAATGTGTTCAGTGTAAATTAGAAGCCTCTCAAACACACTACAAACACCGTCTCTAGTTTCTTTTTAGAATTTCAGAGAAGGAGTTCAAGCTTCGCAGCACAAACTACAAAAGTCCATACTTTGACAAGTGCCATCTGAAATCTGTAGGAGAACGACTCTCTTGAGGTCATACATCAAACTCCACCTCGGCGCTCTTATTTTGCATTATGGGTTCCTCTTTTCTTCGAGAGTTCAGTAAGAAGACGCCTTTGTTAATCAGTTCCAGAAGCACACAAGTATACAGTGTGCAGAAAGGTATAACCTTGATGTTAATATTCAAATGCTGCTGTTTTTAGTGCTTTATGCCACTGTTTTATTCCCTTGCACGTATTCAACTGACAGCAAGAAAACTGCTGGATATTCTCTTTGTTATTTTCAGCATTCATCTGTTGGTAGTCTTTGATGGTGGAAAACGTACAAAGAGACTCAAGAGAGCGGATGGCACAACACAAGTGTTCAAAGCAGACAATCCACATAGGAACCTGTTCCTGTGTTTAAATGTGCATGCTACATAGATACCATGAGCTAAAGGGTGTTACTAATTCTACACTCAGATCTTTATCAGTTTATCCTGAACATGCACAACCACAACTCTCTGCGGATCCATCAGTGGGGGTTTGGAGGAGGTCAAAGAGGTCCACACAAACACTGCTGCCACACTGCCTCAAAGCTTGTGAGCCCAGCTACAGTGAAATCAATGTTACTGCATGTGAAAGTTAAACGAGCGCTCTTCATAGTATGGTAATCGTGCTGCATTTATATAGCACTTCTCCATATTATGACAAAGTGCTTCACAGGTCCCAGTTTTGGATATCACCTGTGATTAATGGACGACCTGTATATCTCCTCTCAAACCTTTTAGCGATGAGGATGAAGAGACTCACATTGTTGATACACTGAATGTTTGGTTAAGAAGTCAGAAAAATAACTAAGCTGCTGGTGTTGGAAAATTGCTCTGAACGCTCCATCTATTGCTCCAACCTACACCACAAAATGGGTTGTTTCTCCCTGTTTTCAAAAATCACCCATATGAGGGTTTTTTGATGTGGATGACACCGTTTGTCAGTGCCTCCTTTACAAATATTGTAAATATATATATATATACATAAATATGTGACTGCCCATCTCAAGTACCAGGTTGTCAAGTGCTGATGGGCATGTTAAAAAGAGCAACCATTAGGGGGGCAAGAGTTAACAAAAAGTCTGACCTGACTGACTATGAAATTAGCAAATATGAATGCAGGATGAACCTAAAATGAAACCAAGAGACAGTGATGGCTTGCAGGCAGCGTTAGAGGTGGAGGCAATACAAAATGTCATGTTCTTTGGTCAGAACATTCAGAACCCGAACATCCACAACTGTTAGAAAATGAGTAAAAACAGCATCACCGCTGTGGTTAGCTTTGATTTTCCGGACAGAGTCAACAAACACAAAACCCAAAAGTGCTGTGACCTTTAAGCAATAAAATGCCAAAAAATTGAACATACAAACAGACATACACAGATTTCTTAACATTGTTAAAGGTCAGGTTCATGAAGAAGAATGACAAAGACAAGAACACAGTGCAGCATCGCCTGTTCGTAACCATCGTCAATGTGGATCGCTTTGTAAACAGAGAATAAAAGTGATTTTGATTGAAGTAAGGCACCAAATGACTGCAAATGCACAAGATAAATACAGTGAACGATGATGGGTAAAGCTTCCTGAGAGAACAACAATGCACACGTTTTTACACCCATTCAAAAAGCACAGATGAGCTAGAATAGAAGACAAATGAAGGGCACTTCACAGAGTTTTGGGGATTGAATTGGGAACGGGATTCATGCCAAACCACTCGTCTTTCACTTCATCGCACACTGCATATTCGAAGGACTAATGTCAAACTGCACTTCACGGCACCCAGTTTGTCGGGGCAGAGTGAGATAAATTAGACATGAGATTGGGAAACAGATTGAGGCATCAGGACAGAGGGATCTGCTGATTGGGCTCTTCATTTAGGGAATGCATTATAAATGTCTGTTGACTGGTTGTGGAAAATCTCTCACTGATGGAAATTGGCCTCAATTGAGAAACAATTACATTAGATTAAATGTGTCAGATTTTGCAGCTAAATTGAGTGCATTGATGATCGAGGATTACTTTTTACCACAGCAGATGTCTCGCAGCAGGAAAAGCATAGTTTATAATTAAAATTTTTTTTTTTTGAGCAATCATTTCTGCAACATATATTTCAATGAACAGAGTTTGACAAAGGAGATCCCCTGACTCTTCCTCTGGCGTCGCTTCTGGTTTTCACTACTGAATCAGTTGCCATTAAACTGTAATCTGGCGATCCCTTAACTTTTCATAGGGTCTTCATCAAATCAGAACGTGCCCAATAATTTGGTTTATGGCGCACAAAACTATTGACACTCCCACCAGCCTCACCTGTACTTTGCGTTGAGTGCTAATTAGCAAATGCTAGCTCACACGTCAAACCTCATAGAGATGCTAGCATAGCCACAGACTCTTAATCCTTCACTTAAATCTCTTTTAGTAATATTCTCTTCAGGTCATGGCCCATTGGTTTGTTCTCAAATGTCGAAGAACCTGAAGGTCCACTGATCCTAGGCCTGCTTTGGCTCTCTAAAAGAAGGTAGCCGCACACCTCAAGACTCAAGACTCACTACTGTCTATCATACATCAAAATGTTTCTCTCATATATCATCTACTACTGCAAGCATGTCATCTGCACCAAGCACTGATGCAAATGTTAAATACAAACCAGTGTGTTGCTTCTCTTGTTGAACACATCTGGTTGAGTGTCTGTCAGTGTAACAGTTCGGAGGATGTTTTTTGGGTCTGTCGTTGATTTGAACCGTGTTGCTGTGAACCAACAAAGTGATCTCTGTGTTGTCGACCAAATGCAGTTCTGTGCATTGGAGCGCTCGCGGACCAACCAGTGTCCTCTGTGCTTTACTGAACATCTAACATGCAGCTGCTGGACAAAGAGTCCACACTGAAAATGCACAGTAATACTTCAGTGTTTCATTGCTTTTACAGCACGTGTAAATATATATACCATGTATTTGGATACATTTGGATTTGGTTTGTGTGCATTTGGTTACAAACAGGGGTAAGTGCAAGTACAGCTTCATTTCCCAGAGCAGCAGTACTGACCATTCACCACTGGTGCTTTATTTAAATGTACTGATGGCTGTTCATTACCTGAGCCTTAAAAGGTTATAAGTAATTTAAATAAATATGTGTATTTATTTGTTTATTGCATTGGTCCCCCCGATGTCTAACTGAAGATTCCTCCCTCCGATTCAAGTAGTTATAGCACAGACTACTTTTCCTCCCACTTTTTATTTATTATTTGGTATTTACTCTAAAACAACAACACTTTAAGCAGTTTTTGGCCCACACGGAATAATTAGGTGGCATTACGATGATAATTTGTTATATCTCACATATCCATTCTGGACTAATTCCAAAAAGCGTGGTTGGGAGGCAAAGTTGTGGAAGTAATCGGCTCTACATCAAACAATCCCTTGTTGTCACTTCTCAACCATGAAATCCAATTACTGCAGGACCTGAAGGTCGCTATATCCAGGTGCATTATCAAGCAAACATTGATTATTCAAAGGCTCTAGCTGCAGTATGTAAATTGTGCACAGAATTACATAAAGGATGTATGAACTATATTGAGCTGAAGAGGGAATGGCTGGTGTAAAGGCCAACAGACATGAGGGTCCTTTAGAAATCTGTTGGGCCATTTCAGGAGGATGAGAACTTCTCCTACTAATACAATTTGTAGTATTCAGAGAGCAGATGGGAGGCAACTTGAGTGTGACTGAAGATGAATCCCACAAGTGAGGCAGTGTGACAACGCTTTTGGAAAGAATCACACGCTCATTCCAAAATCTCTGCCTGTTATAATTATGCTAATGACTCAGTAGCTGGCAGCGGATATAACGACTGGATTAAATGTGGTCACTGCAATAATGGAGGTTGTGTGTGTGTGTGTGAGAGAGACAGAAAGGTGTGAGCGTATATGACAACAAAACATGTGCTAACATTATGTTCATCTATTAATGTTAATTTTGAAAATGATCCATTTGAATACCCTTGATGCTGAAATGAATGAACGTTTTGGTAATATCAGTTTGAGATGAGGCAGATTTGAAAACAGCTGCCTGGTAACGTTTGGTATTTCACAAAGAGCAGTTATTTAAGAGGAACAGATCGTCACAAGATGTAATCAGACTTTACTGCTGATGTCCTGGAAAGCTTTTTGCATCTTCGAGTGAACAGCTGCTGCATCGTTCATGCTGGTTTTTAACCCCTTGACGCCTGAATTTATTTAGAATTATATAGAAAAATTAATTCTTTGTGTGTTTTTGCTTTGAAATTGATCCTAAATTAAGAGGAGTTTGTTAATTCTTCTGCAGCACATAGAACAGATATAAATTTAGGTATGATGCAAATTAGCGACAACAGTCGGTAATGCTTAAATGCAATAAAATACTTTTTTTTCAAAACTCATAAATGTGCATCATAAAAGCCACTAAAAATTCATTGATTTCATCAAAGCAGCCACAAAATTGGCTTACAACCATTACATTGTAACAACAACACAACAGATGTAGTTTCCACTTTGACCGGTCCCACGAGAAACCAGCGCTTGCAAAAGTTTCCTAGGTGTGTGTTGAATATGCACAAACCGGCATTTGAGGAATGCATGCACGATTCGGCTGCAATGTGGATTAAAGCGGTATGATGCGAATTCATGACAATCGGCGTTAAGAGGTTAAGTAGTATTGTCTTTTGTCTTCTCTGGCTCTTCCCTGATGTTGTATTATGAGGAACGCAGTCTGGAATTTCATGTCCAGGAAAACTCCGGACGTGTGCCAACATGAAAACATGGTCCTTAGACTCTTTTTATTACTAATTATCATATTTTTTCAGGTTCTGTTGATTCAGATTACTCATGCAGAAACAAAACAAAATTAGATCGTAACTCTGGGGACATTAAAGCATCAACTTTATCAACAACTTTCTTGGAAAACAGTCATTTAATTTTTCACTTTTAACTTCATGCAAAATCGAAGAATCTTTAAGTTGAAGACGGGTAAATGTGTGTGATTTCAGGGCTTATCAGTTACAACACATCAACACAAGTACAGAAGTCCTCTGCTCTGCAGCGAATCAGAAAATGTTTGAGGACTACTGTCTGTTTTCATATGCACTCTTTGAACTTCCTCCACGCTCTGAGCGAGGGGATGGAGTGCAGAGAGAGAAAGTGCTGGAAAAACAGCCAGCTCAGCCCGTCCTCAGGGCTAGAGAGTCACACACAAGAATAAGTTCAAAATAAAACTCTTTCAGTGGATGCCAACTTTCTGCTCTTGCCCATCTTTAGAACTTTAATGAGTTTGCACTTTGGTTTCAAAGGTTCTAAATAAACCATTAAGTCTACAGGGATGCAGTGTCAGTGCTAGACAAAGATCAATTGGTCTTTCTCTTTATCTTTTTATTCGACCTTGAATCACCCCTCACAAGCCTCAAACAAATACAGTAAAATATTTGACTTAAACACCACCAGGACCCACAAACACAGCTGCGTATTTTCCCCAGACATTAATCACTGACATCTCCTGATCTCATAGCTCAAACAATACTAATAAATAAATTAGCAAATGCTTGAACATTAGGGTGAATGCGCATTACAAATTTGTGCCTTGGCTAAGACCAATCACCTTTTACACATATTCACAAATACAATTTTCCTTCTGTGGTCCATTTTAAATACTGTACTTTCCTGTAAGGTGCCTTGAACAGCAAATCTGGACCTCCTGATTTTGTATATTTCAACCTTCCTTTTCCGGTAGTTATAATTTTACACACGTATTTTACACACAATTTTAAGGTGATATAGTTTCAGAATAATTTCTTTTTCAATCTGATTAACAGCAGTTTCCTTTAGACAGGTTTTCTTCAAATATAATTGCTTTAACCTTTTGTCAAGTTTGCCATTGACGTAATGCTCTTGACCCAGTTCTTATTCAGCGGTTGTATGTCAAACCATGTTTGAACTTCCTGAAAACCAAAGGCCAGGTAATAATGGCAGAAAAGCTGCAACTGAAAACCTAGTTCATATGTTGAGCTGGTCAGAGTTACGCTGAAAACCTTTGCTCTAGTTTCCCTGCAGATTAATCAAGAAATTACTTTATGTATATTCACATTAGTGAATTATTCATTCTCGGACGATTCTCTCAATTCAGCTGTTTTATAAAGAGAGGGGGCAATATCCTTTAGATATGGGCTGGCATAATCTAAAAACTTCCAGTCTTACAGAGCCTACACACCTTGTCCCCTACCAGCCAAAAGTTTTGCTTTCTTTGCCTCTGTCATTATTGAATGAAGAAGTTTAGATCTCGAGGAACCTCTGGAGGAAACTGGTTGTTGACGAGGAGGCTGGTTCCTCTCATTTGCCAGAATTAAAACGCACAAGTCAATTAGCCATCCAAATCAATCAGAGACCACTTAATTAGAATAAATTCATCTTGAAACACCAGTCCCCGGTCTTACACTCAAGCTTTCCAAAGCTTACTCTAAGTGCAATCAATATGTAGACCTTCTTCAATTGTTTTTATTGTTCAGGAGTGGGAATGCAAGAATGTACAGAGCCTCCTATAGTTAGTAGTAAAAGACAAAAACGAAATATGATTCAGTTGTTTACTTAAAACACTCAGCAAACACTCATGTACCAACCAGTCGATTGCCTATTCAACGCTGTGAGACAGGATTGATCAAATCTGAACACTGAGGATAAGACATTGCATAAATCTTGCAGTGTGCCGCCCTCAGCTGTACCTGTTAGAAGCCAGAGAATCCATATATTTTTCAGCCGCGGACGCTCGAGTGGCAGACGGTGTAAATGGAGACTGCTGGTAAAATGCAGAACGACTGCGAACGCAGCACGCTAGCTCTGCAGGACCTGGCTCAAGAGAGAGATGCACTGCCTTCAGCCAATATGCACACACACACACATACACACACACACTGAGCAGACTGTACATATGCGTTTGTGCATGGATACCTTTATTAAACAACAACGCCACACGTACACCGTCACACAAATACACACAAATCACCTACCCACGAAACAGACACACACATTCACACACATACACACAAGGGACAGAGAAGCAGGCACTCGAGGCAGACAACACCTGTCTCTCTCTGCCTGTCTGTCTGTCCCTCTGGGGCTACAGCTACAGCTCTTGGTTGAAAAGTTGAGGACAGAGGAAGTGAAATGAAGCCTTATTTTGCATCATCAGTCATAGACACACACACTCACACACACACTCTAAACACCCACGCGCACACACACAGATGACGAGAGTAAGGGACTCCACTGACAGATGGATAGAGGGAGCAGTGAGGGAGGGAGGGAAGGATGGAAATAGTGAGTTGGACTAAATTATCACACGACATTTCTTCAGACTGTCGGTGTGTCGGTAACAATTTATCTCTGCTTCCTACATGTATGAAAGGGAAACTGATTGTGATGAAAGCCCACATTTCCTTCCATAGTGTAACTGTGAAAAAATGTGCCTATGCCTGTCTGTGTATAAGCTGTCTGTGTATAAGCTTTGTAGGAAGTACAGTAGACTCGTCTTCATCTTAGACTCAGAGGCTTGTCTGTGTGCTTGTCAGCGGATGTGTTTGTGTGTGGTTTTGTGTACTTGTTAAATACTTGATCGGGGATTCATTTAAATTGCTGCCAATGTTTAATGAGAATAACATCCAGTCTATTATTGATGTATTAATTTAGCCCACAAACGGCACATTTTCCAGCATGGATGTTGGGCTAAAAGGAACACTGGCCGTCTCTCACATACATGTAACTAGCAGATTTTAGGTGAAGTCTAATGCATGAGAGGCATGCCAAGAATCCTCACCTGGTCCTTGCTTTAATGCCAGAAATGTTGCAAGAGTCTGTTTGCCACATCACACATTTGTATGTATAAACTAGGGAACAAATCCTTCCAACAAATATTTAAAAATACATTTCAATGTTTTCTTGCGCAGGCACATCATTCCGTGCAAACACATCAATGAATGGCATCTGTTTGTATCAGCAGATTTCCATTATTAACTGTAGAACGAATAAGCCACACTAAATACGATCGAAAAGATCTTAGGTTTGCATGTAAGCTAGTATTTGCTAATTAGCACTGAACACTGAGGCTAACAGGAATGTCATTAATGAAACTTAAAGAGGTTAAAAGTTAAAGGGAGTTATTACAGTTTGTAATGGCCGATGGGAATGTCTGAGCCAACTATCACAACAACCCCTGGATCAACCGACCCACAGTCATACACGGCCATCTGTAAAGCTATGCCGTAACATATAAAAAGGCAGAGGCTGGCTGCAAATTGATGTCTACCGTCACACACACAGACAGGCAGACACCTACTGTAGCAGATGCACGTCCATATGGTGGATACAGTAGGTGCATGCATGTTCTGAGCTTCAGTCAGTGACTATAGGTTACAGCTGCCAGCCGAGCTCTGTTACCAATCAAAATGAACTCACGTTAGTGAAGCTTCCAGGGAACAATGTGACCATTCTGCCTCTCAGCAAGGTTGCTGAATGGCAGTGTGGGCAATGGTGAGTGAGCCTCGGGTTAACAAGTGCCCGCATGAGGCCGGCCATTGTGTGTGAGGACAGGGCCTCGCTGGTGACATGATTATCTCCTGTGTTGTGACGGGCCTGTGCAATAAAAACATCAACGCAGAGAGATGTGTTGCAGTTTAGTTTAATTTTCCGCCCTATAACAAGGTGTGAATAGAATCACATCACTGAGCCATGAAAACAAATACGCAATATGACACCTCAAATTTTCAATTACGCTGGCAGGTAGCAGCCATTAAACTGCCATTACTGTTATTAAACTCGCTGCTGTCTTTATTGCAGGATGAGACTCAGGAGACACTTTCAAAGCCCCAGTGGGAGACATAGATATATACGTGTAACTGAATAAGTTACATTCAATTACTGCCCGTTGAGACCCATAGCATTACCAATGATGCTATTACCGATGCTCGAATATGGCCGATCGTCCTGCCAACAACCTGGCTACGGCAGTGATTCTCAGTCTGACATCCTGTTTATTGGTCTGGAGCAGCTGCTGACAGCAAAAGTCGAACCTCATTCCCTCCCTGCCACTGTGATATTGTTAGCCTTGAACACAGCGTCACCGGGCCCTTTGTGAGTTACAGGCCAGCAGCCAGCCCATATGAAAAGACAGAACAGAGTACAGAAGAAAGTAGACTGGGGGGATAAAAACCTAACTGAAACAAATGATGTGCTTGCCGCACCTGACCAGACGGCCCAAATTCACCAGAGTCGAAAGATGGATGAGTGTCGGCGGGGAGGCGTGCGCGAGAGGAGGGAATTGGATTTTACAGAGGCAAACAAGATGGATGGAGGCAGGCCGAGCCACCCTGTCTCCACGGCTAGTGGCTCTACTGTCTGATACCTCAGAGGGGTCGGTGAGAGGAAGGCCAGCACGTCACGTTTAACAGACAACAAGGAGGGAGGACAGGCGTGCTGGAAAGTAGGACAAGAACAGGCTGGCCTACTGTAAAAGCCCATGGGATGTTCACAGATAAAGAAAGACCACTCACTGACAGCAGAGTGCTGCATTTACTGAGCTGCAACAATAGCCTGTTAAGACCGTGAGACAGCCAGAGAGCAGCACGTGCGATTTTAAGCTTTCATTAAACTTGTTTGTTTATGAGCTATTTATATTAGCTTGCGGCAATGCATTAGTCACCAGCTATATTACAGGTTTGAGCTAAAAGTACTGTTTACCTTTTACCTTTTCACAATAGCATCAATTTAAAGTGGCCCGCTGGTAACGTCTCGTAATGGTTACTGAGGCCTCAGAGGCAAATGGCCTGCATGCATGGTGGTCACAGCCTTAAAATATCTGAAATCAAAGCTGCACATATGCATATATTAATGGCCAGTACAGAAACCCGATGTGTAACACACTGACATGCAATTAGCTGAACAGCCTCAAGGTTATTAAAATTCAAAATCCCCCAAGATGAGAGGTGTCGGAATTCGGGTTTTACGCCTGTTTGACCTGGAAAGGAGAGTGCAGCTGCTACGTGCTCACTTTGGTGGGTTAAAAAGTCACTTTTTCCTTAACCACCATAATTTAATAAACAATGAAATCCAATTATATTTATCCCTGAGTTTTCAGAGAGATAATGCAAAAGAATAAGCAGCTTGTGTAAACCACTTTAAGTGAGGAAATAGGGACAGAAGGGCATGGGGAGGAATCAAGGCTAAGTACGAAAGGTCTCAAAATGCTTTTCCTCAGAATAATAGTCTCTAAATGGTCCATGTGTGCCCAGCAGTCTGCTTTGTGCTTTTCCCTCCAATAGAGATGAGCGTGAAGCAGACATCTGGACGGTCTTCCAGCACTGGCTCAAACATCTGCTGCAGCTCAGACGCAACAAGATAGTGTGTGTACAACAGTGCAGGTGTTCATCCAAGAATACAGCAGATCTCTTTATGCTGGAAACTGACATAATCGCTTCATTTGACTCACTTGTTTTGCTGGGAGGGACAAGAACATGATCGGTGGCAAGCTACCATGAGTGAGGACAACTGGATTCATCATTCCATCATTCCTCACCATCTGCACCAAAGCTGAATGCCGAATGAATCAGAAAAATACATTTTCATGATGGGAAGCAGGCAGAAGTCTGATGTCTTAAGGTTTGTTGAGAATGACAATGTGATTAGAAATTATGAGGTTGGAATGGCAAAATTGGAGTAAAAATGTTGGAAAGTAATCAGGACAATTTGCACTGGATTTGTACAGTTGCTGGATTGGTCTAATTCAATAATTGTGCAGTCTTGATTGCACTTTGTGGCTCAGTAATCACCGCAAGTGGAGTCACACTGTATGAAGAACAGAGCTGTGCAGCAGCATACAGATGTGCAGATGTCCCCGTGCTTTCACTGATCACTGATGTAACTATGAACACACCACTGCGCCCTTCAATCGATTCACTTTGCCTCTGGCACGGTGAGACATGTAATGTCACACCTGACTGTGCAGCCCCTTCTTGGTGTTTCATCACTCTTACACTGGGACCAGCTATTCATGCACGATGCTACGTGAAGATAAATTCATTCAAGAAGGAGTTTCAGTAAATCGACTTAGTGATGGTTCTTTGATACTGAGACACTGATGCTTGTTGCACTTGACGTGTGTGTCAGAGCTTGGGTCAAATACTGATTACCATATTGTGTGATGATTTTTGAAGCTTAAAACGTCACTGAACCACAGAGAGGCTTTGGTCTGTGGTTTTAGAGTTTAGAACAAAACAGGCAAGGAAGGAACATTTTATGTGCGATTAATGTTACATCACTACAATATGATATTTTAATAAGTATCTTCAAGAGGTTCCATTTATTTTGTGCCCTCAAGACTTGCAATTGAGCAATAATCTGAACACGTAGGGAGAGTTGTGTCAGATGGGGCACCACTTTGCTCCAGACTGAAATGTCTCTATTGACTTCCATGAAATTTCATTCAGATTTATAAATCTGAAATCAATGGGTCAAGGGGCCGCGGCGTCATTGAGGTTGAATACTGCTGCTGTTGAATTTCTGCAATGGCAGCAAGGCTTCATTCACCTATCACGACTGCATTCACTAGCCACAGAATACACACAAAGGTTAATGGGATGCAGAGAAGAAATATGGATTCTGCTGTTGAAACGCTCTCCTGTTTGGGTTTATAAGAAATCAAGGGCCCAATGCCTTTTGATCACACTATTCCGCTTCTTTCCTTGATATGCAACAGTAAAAGGGTCTTTGCTGGCAACCAAAGTTAGTGCCTAAATGTGTGGATATATTCACAGATCTACTCATCAATCAAGAAATTATAATACTTAAATACACAGCACATTTCATGCTAATCACACTGGCACAATGTTAAAGAACACTGAAACTGGGCCGGCTGGCACTGGATGATGCTGGAGTTTCAGGAAGTGAGAGGAGGCTGAGAATGTGGAGCACTTTGTGATATATTTCTCTGTTCTACCAGGCATTGTTATTCAAATCCTCATGAGGATAAACCACAGTTACACACGCACACACACACACACACACACACACACACACACACACACACCAATGCTATGTATTACTAACTTTCTTTTCCAAGTGATTCACATATGAGAAGTTTTGTTACACTTGACAACTATGCTTGTAAATGATTGACAGCAAAATATTGGAACAAACTACAATTTAAAGACCAGTAAGAATAGTAAGAGGCCTACGTTTCTAAGTCTATATTTAACTAAACAGGAACAGTTTGACTGACTGTGCCAAATATATTTCTCTTTGGCATGGATTTCTAAATGTCAGATGACGAACACCTCCTCTTTTCATGCGGGAAATGTAAAATTCCAAAATGGCAACATCCTCCTGAACGTCATGTTCCTGTCCTCTTTGCCTCTGTTAATTTTGTCTGTCACACCCTTAGAGGCATGTAACATTTAAAAGATTTGTTTCTGAGATCTGGGAGGTGTCTTCGTTGTGTCAAAGGCTTTGTTGTTTCTCACTGCTTGAAAAGGCTGGACGGCTGTTTAGTCTGTCCTGCAGGCTAGACTGGAACACTGATATATTTACACTGCTGATTCATGCAGGAAACGCCTTGCGGCACTGGTCATTCAGCACAGACAGCCTTCACAGTCAAGCATATCATCATCTCACCTAATAAGCCAAGCAAATGTTAAAGACGACATCATGATTGTTTCTCTAGCTGAGAAGGCTTCGCTGAATCAGAAAGTGGCCCAGATCGTTATTTCCGCATCTGTAACTCGGTCCCAGTGGAGTCCTCCAAACGCCTGGTGATGACGCGCTGCAGTGATGCTAGCTGCCTTAGCATTCACAGTCATCACTCATGACACACTTTCTCCTGCTCCCTACACTGCTTTAAAGACAAGCTCCAAACAAAAACATCACCCATGAAACTATCTGATGCTGTTTGATGCTTTAATAATTCATTCTGGAGGTCAATATTCTGCTATTGTCTGTTAAAGGCAGCCTAGACAGCACTACAGTATATTAGACACTGCCCTACGTGTATACGACAGTACAACTGGCCCAAAACATTGAGAAAAAGTTAATTTTGTTATTGGCACTGCAGTGGAAGGTGCACTTGTGTAGTTTGTCTTTTAAAAAAGTGGCCAGTTTCTCCCTCTGAAGAGAGAAGGTCTGAGTGTGAGGACAAAGAGGAAGTCACATTCTCACTATATAGACCACTAACCCACTAAACAAGAGGTAGAGGAGCAAAATAACTCAGCCTTGACATTTAAAGACTAAAACAATTCCATAGGCCATATTTACTGGACCAGGAATTACATGTAAGAATTAGTTCAGGACTAAATTCTACCCATACACAAAACTATATAAAACTGTAAAAATGTTTATAGACTACATAACCAGCTGAAAGAATGAATCTTCTTCCTTTTTATACCTCACTACTCTTGATCTATTCTTGTTGGAAATTCTCTGGCAGAAGCATGTGGTTATTCTGACATCAACTAACATCCAGGACCTCGACAGGCAGCACAAGACTGCACAGAATGTGCACATAAAAGAAGAACAACTCAAGCTGAGTCCTCATTCTCTTCTTCTGAGGCTCTATCTTTGTACCAATAAGACCATTCTGTACATTTTGTACTCTATTGCAAATGGGGACAAATTAGAAAATCAGAAAACATGACTCAACTATCGTACCCTGTGATGATCTCATATTTCTACAGCACTTCCACTGTGCATTAAACATCAGAGGAAAGCATGTCACAAGAATGCAAAACGAGAGGGGTTATCCAGCCGCTACCTGGTGACAGAACAATGGGCTCACTTTGTGTTAATGTTATATATTACTATTAGATTCAAGAATCTGTGAATTCCCAGTTGTAAAAACTGAAAATGAAGCAGCAAACAGCAATTAGTTGCAACACTTATAAAGGCAAAGGCTATAACAAACTGGGATTTAAACAATAGATTAGTATTTTCTACTCCATACTTAAAACAAACCTTGAGGCAACTCCAGTCAGTTTCCTTATTCATGCATATTTCCTTCTCTGGAAAAAAAAAGCACATTCCTGTTGTGATTTAAATAAATAGGACTGCTTCTGCTTGAGGCTCTCCTTTAATTTTCCACTTCATATCCTGAGTCAAGCCGTGTAAATGTGACAAATCACCACGGCGGCCTGTCACGGACAAATCCAGCGTCACCTGCAGAGAGGAAGGCTCGGGACAACTGGTGTTTTCACCTGCATGCTGTCGTTTGCGGGCAGAGACGCTCACTTAATGATGAGAGAGTCGGCCCGAATCCACGTTTTCCTGAAGCGATGTAGGCCGTCGGTAACTCAGGATGTGAATAGGTGACTCACTGACAGTCAGATGTGTCACCGGGTGCGATCTCCGCGCTGAAGTTATGGATGATTTCGCTGATTCAAGGAGAAAACAAGATGAGGATGAGTTGGCGTGTTTCTCTGACCTCAGCGGCTGATTAATAACCTGCCACGTACACCTCCTGGGAGTTTGGTCGAGGCTGACGATTCACAGGTGAGAGGAATGCAATTAGCGAGGAAAGGAAGAGGCATTCGGCGCGGTAGGAGCGTACGCAGCATGAGCGCTGCTCTACTTTTACGTGCATGAGTTTTTTCAGGAAAGAAATGTCAGATGTAGGCCATTTTCAGCTGAACCATCCTACAGAGAGCTGTGGCAGCCCACTAGCCTTCGCTGCGGTCCAGGCTTTGTGTCAGAATGAGGCGTCTTGAAGTGAACTCCTCCACTACACAAGCAGCACTTCAGACTCGACAGGATTGCTTTCTCTCTTACCGCCCACCGAGACTTAACGCATCACATTTAAAATGCTAAGTAGAATTGAATATGTCAACCATAACTACAGAGACACTATTAGTCCTCTTTAATGTAAATCACAGAGGCGTTGGGAGATTCCTTTGAAGAGTGGGAACATTACTGTGTCACTGCCAGAGGCTTTAGAGGTGCTCAGGCATTGGCCGATCCACCGAAATACAGCTTAGTCATCTCTGACTCCAAGCTGTGTGTTTGCTGGTGTGTGAGATCACTGACTTCCTCTTCTTTCTCACTTCACCATTCGCGCTATCTGTCCTCATTGCTGCTGCATGTCACTTTACCCTAATGAGATGTCTTTCCTCCATCTTTTTTATCTGCTCCGCGCTGAAAAAGGCCCCTCCACTCTCTATCATTCCCTGGTTCTTTCACTCAATCTTTGTCACCACCTCCTCCTCCTCCCTCTCCCCTGTCTTTCTCCCCGTGTGGCTGCTGAAAGCTCTTTAAAGATGCCCGGGGGGCTTAACCACTTTTGACATTATTACACGAGCCTGTCTCACTCAAACCAATCCCAAGCCAATTGAGAAGCTTACGTCTTTGCCATAGCGGCTTTACTAGGAAGAGGGAAGCTCCCAGTCCACTAACAGGACCGAACAGTGGCTGCAGACGCCAACACACCTGGCTTGTTCGTGCACTTTTACTGTTGAATGGACAGACAAGAAAATGAGAGATAAATGTAATGTACATTACTTTGGCTGTGGAGTACATTCCTCCTGAAGAGCAGATATATCTTAAGGGAAATCTTATGTAATCCCAGAGTTAAGTATTCTATATGTGCTGTACATCATATATGCTGTTGTGAGTCACCGTGGTGTAATGAGAATCCTTGAGAGCTGGAAAAAAGTGTTGCACACTCTGGCTCCAAATGTATTTCTCTTCTCTCAGATGGCCCTCGGGCTTTCTTCAAGATCAACAATCAGTGAATTGTTGGATTGATTTGCTGCTGATTGAATAGTGCGGAACCAGCGTGTGCAACTTTTTTTTCCCCTACTCTCAAGGTTACCTCCAGGGATCAGCACCTCAGTAAAACCCTTGGTGAGCATTACTTCTCTATTACGTAATGAGCATCCTAATCAGCTTATGTAAAAGTGAAATATTTGCATACCACACAGTGTATCATAGTTTGCAAAATTCAAATATTTGCAGAACACATATTTAAGGCACTCAAGAGGAGGACTTCCTCCAATGCAAGGCTGCGTGTGTGCATTGGTTGCACAGTAGCTTCTGTATGTGCACTGCTTGTAAATGCATGCTTTGGAAGTGCAAGTGTCAATCGGCGCTTGACTTTAAAGGCAATAGGAGACAAGTCAATCATAACCACGATAATGAACCACAGAATCTGTAGCTGGGCTCGGCATGCACAATTTCCAGGTCAATATGTTTTACGTTTTAATATAAAACTGAGGGTGACATTCGGACCACTGACAAATTAAAGGGAAAACATGGAGAAACTTAAACAACCCAGATGCTTCAGTACAGGACACAAAGGGTCACTGAATGTTTTAATGAGTCTGAAAATATTGCAAACCTTATGTTACAGCCTTCACGGTCACCAGACGTCAATCATCGGATGGACTGACCTTTCTATGCATCGATCTGCAGAAATGATTCAGTATCATGGTAGTCAAGGCTTTATAATCTCTTACATCAAAAATCCACACCATAATACCATGTCATCAGCTTGTATTGCGTGTCAGCTCATCCTTGCCCCGCTGCACCAGTCCCAAATGTACATTATCCTATTCATTACTCCAGTGCTTCTACCCCTTTTATGGGTGCTGACATTAAGCAAATCAACTGAACTATCACTCAGAAAGCGCAAAGCAGCCCTCACTCACCACAAAAGTTTAATGACAGTAAACTTTAAAAAACAAAGACTCAAAAAAACGCCTTTTACTTTCCTGGAAGTGTCCATATTTGTCAAGGCACGCTGGGTTCAGCTGACCTGTCAGCTTGATCTGACTTTGGCTTTTGTTCGACGGCCTCATGCACTGCGAGGAAATGCTTTCTGGGAGCAGAGGCAGAGACACAGCAGGCAATGAATGGCAGCAATGGAGGAGGATAAAAGAAAAACAAAGGACAGATAAATCTGCACAAACAGTGTCGCACACACAAAGATGATGATGACATATCAAGAAAGAGACATCTAAAGTGGTGGGAGGCGTGTTTGTGTAAACTAACGGCAAAGCGCAACCCCCTCCCAAAAAACAATTAGGTAATCTTGGCAGTCTATTCTAACATCTTTTTTATTTTATTGATTTCTATTTTTATCTTGGAGGAAGAATGGGAAACGCAGTCTGTAAAGCTCCTTCTCAACCTTGACATGATGACTTTTGCAGAGTTTTTTTAAACCAAAGTCTGACTCATATTTCCCAGACTGCTGGTCCTCCTCTCACATTTAATACGACTGCGTGGCTGTGACACAGAATGTGATAGCACCACTTCCTGTGCCAAGTACACAGTGTGTCTCTGGGTGGGTGGGGGTGGTGGTGGTGGGGGGGTGCTGTCTCATCCTGGCACCCGCGCTGATAAGGTCCATGTTCATCGTTAATGGGTGTCGCTAAATGAAATCCAAAGATTAACAGCAATTCAAAACAATGTCTGAGTGAAGCCTCATCCCTAAATAACTTTGACAGTGGACTGAAAATAGCCCTGATTCTGTTTGAACATGTCAGCTCTTCTCTTTGTTAGCACGGTTATATTTGGACTGCATTGTTGTTGGGGATCAGTGGGTACATAGTCTCACATAATCACTCAAAGCTGAGGTTTGCTTTACCAATTTACACCAAATCCAACATTTTATAAGCATTTAGCTACATCACACACACGTAATGAATCAGACCATATGATGCTCAGTCTAAACAGACATGACTCACATATTTCAAGCAGGTAAATATACTCTTTCTGCACCAACAGACTTTTCACTTATTCAAATACATTGCATTTTTCTTCCTTGGATCGGAGGTTTGAGAACACAATTCTAATACTTTTATGCTAATTCAGCTCCTTATTATCTTTAAGAGCCTAAATCAGGTCAAGCATTTCCATCATCCTTTTTTATTTACAAAAGCCTGTACCTTGTCTATGATTCATTTTCTCATTTCCAGCTTAGTCACCCTCGCTTTTGCCAGCTAAAATGACAACCATCACTAGCAGGTTTATTAGCTATAGCTAGCTAACAAATTTAGCATGACGCCAGTATTTCCAGCTGAAAACCATGTTAAAAATCTAAAGGTTGAGGCTAAAGCTGCATGCCCCAGGTTGCTGGCATCTTTGCCTTTGCCAGCAAGGCTCTTTTTTTGTAATATAAGCTATTTAAGCAAGAGAAGGACAATTTTAGGATCAGAACTTTCATTGTTAATCTTGTATAAATTTGTTTTGCTGCCTAGCTCAATTGAACAGGCAAGACTGGCAAGGTGTGTGCTTTACTGTCCATATTTTCAAACTGCATATTAAAGTTTTAATGTTACAAGAGAAAAGACAAAGAGGATGAGGACTAACAAATGTGTTTGGCAAGCGTAACTCTGTCTGGGTTTGCTGGAGCGTATAGCTGCTAACGTTAGCCTACGCTAAAGCATCCAGGACTGGCCCCCACACTGAGAGTAACAATGATACAGGCTTGTAAGTATAAAGTCAAAAAATAAATAACCGTGGCCTTGGAAGTAACAGTGGGTTAAGTTACTGGCGTAGGTCGTCGGCAGGACACGCTGTTTGCTGCTTACATTCCATTCCATTTTAACATGTGCAGAAATCTAAAGCTTGACAGACTTGCTGCACCCAGTTACAGTTGCTAAGCTATGATTGGACAACAGCCGTTGTTTAGAATATGATCAGCTGTGTTATTAATTAAAAAGTACGAAATTAATCAAAGCAGGCCGCCGAGGTATTAATATCCATCTAAACCGAAACATCTAAACATCTGTATCTCCTCTAAGGATTTGAACTATAGATGTTAAAAATTAGATGACATCACACACTGGGAGCACACATGGATTATGTTTTACAGACATGATATTGACAGTTATATATATAAGCACACATAAACCTAAAACCTAAAACACATACACTGGCATTTTCTAATGACAAATAGCCTAGAAGATGGGTGTTTAATACTCAGAGAAGCATTTTCAACCATGGTTCACTTGGCAACGTTCTCAGCACGAGACAGTTTGAGTGCAAGTATGCATGTGTTTATGTGAATGCTATTTTTGCTGTTCTTTTCCTCAGGGTTGGACACCTGCCTGAGGCCTGACTATGTATGTCACAAGCTGACTGCTGTGTGAGTGCATGCTAATCCACAGCAGCTAGCTTGACTTGAAAAAAAGGGGGCTTTATGATACATGAAGTAGCTGCTACCCACTTTTCATCTGTTTACACTTGTGTTGTTATTTACTTTCCCGCGTATGTGAGGAAGAGAAACAGATGTGGGCATCTTCACAGAAGTGCGCGACAGCCCCCTCCCACGGCACGCTCCAGGCTCCAGTTCTGCTTTTTTTTTTTTTGCCTGGCCAGATGGGATGCTCAACTTACACACAATCCACACACACACATACACAAGCACACACACACACACACACACACACACACACACACACACACACATGCACATCCAAACACCAGATGTGCTCCTTTCCTCCCTTGCAACAGACCACTGGGGGTCATGGTCAACCACGGCTCAGAGAGAAAAAAAAAAAAAAGACAGAAACAAAACAAACAAAAATCGCCACACACATTAGCATCCCCCATGATTCACCACGTCATCACCATTTCCATCCATCCAACCATCTATCCCAGATTTGGAGCAGACAGCAGGTGGTTTAAATCCTAAGCCAGACACAGTCACGAGTTACAGTTCCGGAAAGGCTCAAACGCGCCATGTTAATGGGTCCACAATGACTACTGTAGCTTACTGAATGGGAGGGACATGATGCCACAACTGAGGTAAATCACAGACGGAGGAAAGAGTTACATGAGGAAGGGCCACATGAAAGGAAAGATCGGGGGAGATGAGGAGATATCGGTGAAAAGGGCTCAAAAGGGCTGAGATAGAAAGAGAAACAGGTGAGGGATTGAGATTGTAAAAAACAGAAAGTGACCCAGTGACCTTAGTTTGGTACTGTTGGCAACATGATTAGATGTGTTTGCGTCTGTGTGACAGAGTAACAAAGAGAGGAGCTCTGAGTAGGACGATCTGGACAGGAGTGTTTTAATAAAGCTTTGCACATGGGTTGACATGTGGACATCCTGCGGTGACGTGTCGATGATGCCAGAGCTCGAGTTGTGGCCAGTTGACGTGGCCTTAATCTCATCTCCTCCCAGCCCCCCCAGGGTCTATTTGCCATTTTAGCGTGTTAGCCTTATTGCAAACCACGGCCTCAGAGCAGACACTGGAATAAACTGTCAGCCTCTTGGCACAGTGCGCTTGCTGATTATATTTGCAGAAGCGTTCCACCTCTGTGTATTCAATGGTAATGTAGTTCAATCTGGTGCAAAGGCATGCATTAGCACACTGTTTGATAAGTTAAATGGTACAAACCATGTCCTCCTTCAGTTGAAAAAAGCACTGCAGAAGTGACATGTTGATAATGCTAAAGTTAGCATTGCAAGGCAGCTGTGGGGGCTTAATCTAAATCCTTTATTCCTTCTGGAGGATTAATTGTGCATGGCGTCTTAAAAGATTGCTTTGTGCAGTTAGTCGTATCCTCAGACCAGGAGCTTCTTCCGTGTTCATCCTCAGAGGAAGAAAGCGAGGAAAATACTGTCATAGCCCTGCATTGTCTGACACAGGTAGGGATGCAAAGCACACGGTGAGGATATTAACATGCTGTTGTGTAAGAAATACTGCACACATTTTAAATAGTTTCTGAACTCTGACTTTAGTTTACAGGCTAGCTCTAGTTCCTGAAGTGAAGGTACAAATTTAACATTAGCGACGGCAAAATGTGACAAATTTACAAAAAACAAGAACAACTTCTTATGGCTCCATTCTCTTATTCCTGGTGTCCGTTCGTGCACAGTTAGTGTTATGCATTAACCACTCTGTGAGACTTTTAGACCATTAACAAAGCGCTGATTTGCTCTGGAGCAAATGGCAGGCTTTCAACAAAGACATCTTTAGTTTGAATAGCACAGAAAGGATTTTCTGCGTGGAGAAAATACAGCGCCAGCTACTGTATCTCTGTAACCTTCTCTAACCTTCAGGCTACTGCCTCCCCATCTGACTTTTAACTGCCACATCTAAATCTTACGTTCTCCTGGGAGCGCTAATGACTGCTACACCTGCTAACATCTGGAGCCTGCCACTTCACAGTGCTAATCACTGTTAAGTCCTAATATTCTATTCTTCAGGACCAGGGCATTCATATAGGGTACTTTATACTCCACCTCTCAATTACAGACACAGAACAAAGCACATTACCTGCACAGTCCCTGTCTCCTCATTAAAAAGAAGAAAAGCCAGTAAAAACCTGCCTCCCTGAAGGGCTGCGGAGGCGAGTGAGGTGCAACTCTGTCATTGTTAAGACCAAGCTGGGGTTCCAGTAATATAATGTACCCCAGCCCAAAAGAATGTGAAATGATATTCATAGATCCACACCTGTTGTTGAATATCACATTATCCATTCACTTCTTTCTTGTCACCGATGTCCTTGTCTACAGCAGTGGTACAAATTTAAGGAAAGTGGCAACACAGGCCCATGCATCACTGTACGTCACGCATGGTGGGCAACTGGAACTCCAGGACATTAACATATTAATGAACTGGAAATACCAAGGAAAAGCCTCCACGGCCTTGAGGCCACAATAGTCTTTTTCATCATTCTTGTCTTCCTCCAGCCTAACAATAGCAATACTGCTTATGTGTGTGAAGCTGTGGGATATACAGGATATACATGCTTATAGAGAGAAGTCATTTTGACTCATGTCCTATAATAATACTGATCTACTGAAAAAAACAACAATGAAAACAGAGCAGTGTAAACAGAGGAATTTCAACAACTGAGTGGACATTCTAGTGTCCTTCAGCAATGACAAATACATTACATTATGAACAAAAGTTATAATAAAAGGATATACAAATGATTCATGAACCAATAAAATGATGTTTGAAATGGAGGCAATTTTCCATAAGTAAAAAACAGTGGCACTGTAAATCATTGTTAAAGCACCATGATTGTCTCATTTTAGTGCTAGTTACCGAATACTATCGTCCTAGCTCAATATAATGGGCTATAAGTCTTTCAAAGGCAACATTGTGCTGTATCAGTATCGTGCAATATCAATATTCCCTATGTGCAATAATGTGAACTCAACTATTGCCTTGTTTTACTTATTATATAGTTACTTATGTATCATATCTTGCTTTTTTTTAACTGATGCCTCTTATTATTGCATTATGCCCTTTGCTGCTGTGACACTAGAAATGTCCCTGCTGTGGATCTTATCTTATCCTCATCTGTTTTTGGCGAATACTTTCTGACTTAGCCACCTGCCTGCCATCAAAAGACACAGACAAAGTTAGTGATGGCGACAGCATTTAGCAACCTAAAGATCTGAGAATACTTTTCTTGGGAGTCCTTGCAGACTAAACCAGTGCTAAGAGGAGAGTTAATATTGCTTAGCACCAAATGAATGCTAATTTTGCTCTGCTCTGCGTTTGCAACTTTACGCGGCGATTGTATGCTGTGGCTTTATGTCTGTCAGCTTGTTTCGGAGCTCCTCTGCCCTAAAGCGACATGAATGAGTAAAAATGCAGGTTTCAAGTTTATGGCCAATTCAATGAGTTTGCCTGGCTGTGGAGTTTAGTGCGCAACTTGTGATAGCTGCTAGTTAGTCTGTTGGCTAACTTCGTTGCTGCATCACTTTGCTCTAGTTTTTCAGGGAAACAAATGACCAATAGATGCAGCCTGTTTGCCCTGTTTGCTGCTTTATCTGAAATGCTGAACATACCAATGGACACGGTAGGAAACCCTTGTGTAAGCACAGTTCATTGTGAAAATTCCAAACAAGGTGCGAGGAAATGTGTCATGCAACAATTTCACTGCAGAAATGCTCCAGACACAGTCATCTTGTCAAGTGGCGAAGAAATTCAGTATCAGAGAGACTTAGTCATGTTCGAAGAAAGCAAACCCAAAAAGTCAGAAAAAGAAAATCTCTTTCTGGTCCCAAAACTGCCCATTTCCAGGATCTAGAGAGAGGAATGTGTGAGTATGTAACTGAAGAAAGATGCATTATATGTTTGTTTTTGGCATTTGATTTCTTTCACCTATTGCAAATTATGGTGTGGATTTCTGTCTGTCATCAGTTGTTCTTGCAGTTGCTAGCAGTGAATTTGAAATGACTGTCATATAACTGACTGCCTTTCACTTGTCTTGATGGGACCTTGAAGTTTGTTCTGTCACTGACAGGAAAGGGTTCCTCTGCACCAGCAAGGATGCTTTTTTCTTCACCAAACAAATCTTCCTACAATGAATAAATCCTGTGGAAATCACAGCCAGAACTGTGCAACAGCAACAGCCTTCACAGGAGGATAACAAAGAAACGTCGATGATGTGTCTCAGTTTGGTTTTTCCATACGGTCCAATTACTGCTTTAATTGAGGCCAGCCTCGTTAATTAGCACGCAAGATAAATTGGTTTGCTGGAAAAAGAAAAAGACAAGTGGAGGGTGAGAAGAGGTTAAGAGATGTGTGGGAGAAAATTAAAGAACAGAATGTGTCTGGAGGGGTAGAAACTATAATTGGGCAAGTAAACACACACACACACACACACACACACAAACCTGTTAGATGTTAAGATCATGCATGAATCATCACACTGCTGCTGTGTGTAGTTTACCTGGGTGCCGGGCTTGGCCAAAGGGTGTGTATTATGTCATTAATGAGAAATACTTGAGCTGGGTTTTAATGTCAAATCTTCTCGTTCCCAGAGGAGACGATGTGCTGTGAGTGTGATGTAATAAAACTTTTGATGAGAATTCAGGCTTTATTGTAGAGAATCGGAGGGCAGAGAGGATGACAAGACGAATCCAGGGTGTCACAAGATAATTAAAAAGAGCAGGAAAGAAATAGGAAAAAAAAATTATTCTGCTACACACTTTATATTTTCAAATAAAACAAGCAAAATAAATAAGTCTTTGATTGAACTGGTCATAACTGGAGGACACAACGAGAAGACGCCGCTTCTTTTTGAGCGGTCACAAGCCAACAAGAGTGTGGGCCTGAACGAGCAAATTACGCCAGGCATGTTTTCACCAGGTATGTTTGCCTCGATGAGAACGATCTAAATCAACCTCGGATCACATTCAAATAATGCAGATGCAGATCATTTTCACGGCTGACTCCCAGCGGCCAAATCAGTGTGTCTGTTATCACTGCATATTTTCAGCGACAGAAATAAAGGAGCCAAAGTCAGGTCAGCCAGGCAATCATTCAGTCAAACTCAAACTGAGTGAGGTTTACTCAGTGTTGTGTTACATAAAGCGCCGCAACTGGCACTGTGTGATAGAAAATGTTGCTGTCAAGTAAATGAAATATCACAGCAGTTTCTGCAACACAGGCTCGGGCTGTTTTGTTTTACCAACACAGTTTTCTTTGCTGTATTGAAGAAAGCTTGTTGGATTTATTTTTAACCTCATTTTAATGTGTTTGACTGCAGGAGCACTGATCAGTACATGATGAAAGGTTAGCCCTCTCTGCATGGCTGAGGAAGTCAAACCAAATCACCACAGCCAGCAGACGTCTAACACTACAGCAGTTCCACTCTTTGCCACTAGGGGCAGACGTCGAAGCCAGAAGTGGAGGCTCTGGGCAGTTGATTAAACTTTCTTTGAATGTCACTGAAATAAATTCCCATCCTTAAAGCTGCTTCACCAAAACTGAGTGTCTCACTCAGGCTTATCTGCGGTTGTGGGTGGTGAAGTCAAATGTAATGATCAACCACAAACACGTCACTGTGACTAATATAAAATTAGCTACTGTTGCATTGCAGCATTTATTTTAACACTCTTCAAGGACCTTTTCAACTATTCTTTGAATATATTATATACTATCCAGTCTTCATTATTATGTATTTAAGGTTCACCTGACTCACTTGTCCACTGCTGAGGTAAATCATCTGCTTTTGCTGCTTTTCCATAGTTGTTTTTTTCTTTTAGCCCTGCTTCTGCCTGGATGTGCCTTGGTTGCATTTCTTTGGTTCTTTTTTTAACATAAGCTATTCTAAAAGGCCTGAGGCATGTGGTTCTTGGTTACCAGTGTGACAATTCTTCCCTAAATTTTTCACACAGTGCATCCTTACTGTAGGAAATAATGCCATGAAACAGATCTATGATGTTGTAGACTCAACCCCTGTTAGTTCAAACTAAACAATGACCTATACTGTCCACATGTTGAACCCAAACCACAGCTGATCTCATACCAGTCAGCTTTTTCAGCGGGATTCCACCCGGCTGCATGTTAAGCTGACTGCAGTTCAGAAGAGAGACGTTTATCCTGCCAGCTGGGTTGTTTCAATGTATCTGTGACGCACTCTGACACTGGAAGATAAAGGGGGTCAGATGCGACGCATTATGTCGACATGTCAAGCGAACATCACATCCGACTGATTGAACATTTTCCTCTCAGAATAATCTTTTACATTAAATAGGTTAGGTTTTTTGGCCAGGTGAACTGTCACTGTCGAGGGGGGGGACAAAAAAAAAAGAAAAAGCCTGCTCATCGGCTCATGACCAGCATTGAACTTATCTCCCAACGATCCCTATCAAAATGAGCAGCTTATATCTGTCTGAGGTTCAGTCTATTAATCTTGTCAAATGGATTCAGAGAGCAAAGATACTGCAGACAGACAGAGGCTGAGGACAGAGGACCAGATGGCCTTGCAGATTGGAGGGGAAAACACAGAGCAGTGGGCAGATATAAAGAGAAGAAAGTGAGGGACAAATATTTATCGCACAGAGCAAAGTAGGAGGGAATGAGAAAGGGACAAGTATTTGCAGGAGTGAGATGTCATGAAGAGAGATTCGCAGAGGGGAGGCGGTGAGTGAAAATGACAGGATATGGCTTCTGCTGTCACTGGCTCTCAGATGTGAAGTCGTAGCGCTCTCCTCGACAACTTGCCATCATTACATGCGGCAAAAGCTCAGCCCCCCTGTTGAATTATGCATGGTGGGCGTACGTCGTAGGTATCACGACGAGAGCAGCAACACATGTATGTGAAAAAGCACAGAGCGGACTGCAGTTACCCACAAGCTTCATCAGGATGAAGAGCATCTGAGGCACTTTTCAGTACGGTGCTGAGGTCATCTGTCAGGTAGATGCCTACAGCATGAGATGGCTTGAATTTCAATGCAAAGTATCGCCTGTCTTTCCATGGCTGCACCGCTCAACCGTGCTAAAAATAACAGGTGGAGCTGCTATATTGTGGGGATATCCATAAAAGTCACCAACTGTGGCAGATAAGGCCGAGCTTATAAATAAATTACTCCAGTGAAAAAATGGTCTTCACACAAGAACTTCATCCGGGCCCTTGAGATGATTTCCACACAAACTTAGGTAGAAAAGCAGTGTGCTCATGTAATTTGCAGGATTTGGCGTTGCACCTGGAATGCACGCATGCATGAAAACATTAATACGCGGATGAGAAAGTGCTATTTTTTTTGACAACATGCAGTTAATGTTTAATTGCATTTCTCAGTAGCTGTAGGGTTCAATTATTTTTGCATTAATGAAAACTGGTGATACACAATACAGCTGCCAAATAAGAGGTCGCAGCCTCCTGGTGGAACTCCAGACATTTCATAAGGCCTTTTTGCAATTACCTTTCAGTAATGTTACAATATACTTTCTCTCTTCAAATATTATCTGGAATGAGATCATATGTGAGAAATTAAAGCATCTGTCTCTGTCACATTAATTAGGTTACACTCTGTGATACTGGATATTGAAGACCTACAGTAATTGATTGTGAGGTTATTAAAATAGAATCCACAAGTTAATCACAGGGACATCTTCCCCCAGTTTTCATTTTGCCGGAGAAACACTTTCAACCCAGTCCGACATTTCTAATAACGAGAAAGAAAGAGGGACAGAGCAGAGTTTAATTTTCTCTGTTCATACTCTAGATGGGCAGAAAATAGTCCTTTGCACGGTTAAATGTTATTCCATTTTTGTTCCATTCCCTTCACAGACACAGCCATGGATGGATGTGTGAGAGATGTAGGAGCTTGAGACATACAACTGTTCCTGGTGAGAGACGGGGAGTTTCATCATGTGGCACGCAGGAAATGAGGGGAGAGACAGAGAGGACGGATGACATGCAGCACGTGTCCCTCGAACTGGGGATGCTAAGATTACATGGTCAGCATCAAAGACCCCGAGGCCATAGCCTGAGCTTTCATTGATCAGCTCAGTGCACAATGTACAGCTGAGGCCTTAGTTCACTTCAGAAATCTTTCATTATTGCTTTGTGCAATAATGAGGGCATTTATATACGACTGCTAAAGTGTGTTGATATTTTTGTTTAAGAATACATTAAAACCTTTTAAAATATAAACCATCACCTCCAAATGTATGTGCACATGATTTATCATTCATCTGCAGCTGCCTCTAAAAAGAAAACAAGTATCTTTCTTAAACTGACACGATCCTTTCTCTTTATGTGTCGGGATCATTCGAATTCAGGAGCCAGAAAAAAGGTTCATAACTCTCCTTTAGACAGGGCAGTTTAAAACCAGCACGACTGATTTCTCACCACTGAAGCAGTCAATCCACGTCAAACGTTTTTGTATGCTTTCGTTGATCTATTACAGTGAGGTAAGGTCAGTATTGGTTATAAAATTTAGAAAGAGATATTTTAGAGGACATATTGAGGGAGATGGGAAGACATTTTCGAAAATGCATTTGCAAAAATATGTGCAGATAGCAGATGTAATTAAGTATTATTTATCAGCTTAATTAAAACTGATGTACATTGGTGTTGTTAAGTTAATGCAGTCAAGCAGACAACACTGTAGTTGTGTGAAATGTCTGTGGAATATTTTTAGTATTGCACTGAATTTGCACCCCGTGTCAAAAATGGCATTTTGGGACTGACCAACATGTAAAGTTGCCAAACACAACAAGCATCAAATGTGGTTTGAGTATGAAGGTGAAGATGCTGTGACACCAAGAGCAGGTTTGGAAAATACATAGAAGGTACAGCAGCAGTGCAGTTTCTTTCACTCTCTGGTTAAAGAATAGTGGACAGAGAGAGAGAGAGAGAGATAGAGAGAGAGAGAGAGAGAGAGAGAGAGAAAGAGAGAGAGAGAGAGAGAAAGAGAGAGAGAGAGGGAGGGAGAGGGAGAGGGACACAGAGAGAGAGGGAGCGAGAGAGAGAGGGAGAGAAATGAAAAGGCAGGAGCTTTAAAAGCTTTGGTAGGGATTTGGATCCAATAAGCCATCCAGAGGATTAAACCATGTTAATGCAATGCCTACACAAACTGGACACAGTGCACACACACACACACACACACACACACACACACACACACACACACACACACACACACACACACACACACACACACAGGACTAAAACTATGGCACCACGACACAGTTGTTCTGAGGCGGCATTTACACAATACTATGTCAGCATAATTTTAGGCACTAATTAGGAAATTAGTCAGATCAGCCTCAGCAAAAGTATCAGCATCCTTCAAAAGCGAGGGTCAGTGGTCTCCTGAGCATACCTCCAAGAGCACCAGCTGATCATCTGACCTGATACACCACATTCTGCAGAAGCACCAGTCAGACACTGCGTCTACTTTCCCCAGAGGAAGTCCAAATGAAGCGAGAGAGCGACCCACACCATAGCCTTTCAGTATCTAACGATTCAGTGTTCCAGGATGTGGCCAAGTAATTATTACAGCAAATGAAGCGTTGCATTTTACATCTAATATACATTTCCTGCAGTAGTGTCAGCACTTCTGCTCTTTTGGCCACAGCAGATTTAACATTCTGGAGAGAAGTTTTATAAAAGCTCCTTGCATGAGGAGCTGCGCGGCAACTTCATTAAAGCCAATCCGATGCCTCTATGCAAATGAATGGAACAAAATGTTCTCATGAGAGACAGAAACTCCCTGCAGAGCTGCAGCCTTGGTCCTGCCCTGCTGTTATGCAGCTGTGAGACACATCATCTCTCCCTCACCAACTAATCAGCTGAAGTTTACAACTGGAGGAGGAGAAATCTGGTGGAAAATCATGATGCATTAGATTTATGATTCGTGTCTATACTATTATCAGTTCCCAGAGGCTCATGTGAAGGATGTAACAGTGGTGGGATGATGAATCAGTGAATCTGTTAGTGTTTTGATCAATTAATCTCTGAGTCCTTCATCTTTGCCTTCTCTTATCACTCAATATCTATCTGTTGGTCAGAAAACAAGCAATTTGAAGACAGTATCTTCAGCTCTGGGAATAGCGACCAGCAGGATATTTTGCTCCTCGTTTCGGATTTCCCTGCCAACATTACTGATCACAGTCACAGCGATAGCCCGACTTTATCTGTAAAGTAACAAACAATTCGTGTGGATTGTTGAACAATAAGCAGAGTGATCAACAATCCAACTGAATTGTTTTTGTTGTGTGCTGAAGATGAATTAGAACAGTCCCCCTTGATATGCAAAAGCAAAACATAATAACATCAACAATTCATCACGGATAAAATGCAACACTGTGACTCCCAGGAGAGAGAAGGGAAAATTGATCGTGGGTTGCATGAAGGCGACGGGATCAGAGCTTTGGGGACTGCACGTCTCTCTGGCATTTAGTGCTGCAAACTTTTAAAGCTGTGAGGAAATTGTACTGTACTGTACTGTAATGCCACCTTTTCATAAACGTAGATGCTCCTGGTAGTCAGTACTATGTGAAGGTATTTTCTCCGAAGAGGAAAAAGATAAACCGTGCATGCTGACAGTGAACTCACCTTGGTTTAAAAGCACAAATATTTGTATAGTAGCTTCTCATGCATAATTACAAACACTCTGCCCTTTCTGTCTAGCCACTGACATGCTTTACATAAACAACACTTGATAAATACATACGCTTTATCTAAGACACACAGAAACTGCATAATTACCATGTTTTTATTACAATAATCGTTTGAATTTCAAATGAAATGTTTTATGCATATGCCCTGCTACACTTAACACTGAACAATTCAAATGTCGTCACTGTAACTCAAGCCTATTGTTCACTAGCATGTGGTGTATGTGGTATTTAACATGTAATTAAAAATGAATGTAATATAATGTACAATGATGCTTCTTGTGGTCCTTTATTTGTAAAAATGCATTTACATCCAATATTAACAGCAGTTAGCACTGCTCTCTGGAACATGTGGGTGATGAATTAAGTGAAATCAGATGAGACTTCTAAAACGTGGCACTTTAAGTGTCCTAATGTGTAAATGGAAGATGGCTGTGACATGCAAAATTACTGCAAGAAGGTGCATGTGCAGACTTAGCAGAGGCAGATTTTTTGGCATGTCTATTTGCACCCAGGTGAGAACAGTCACATGGCAGCTATTCGTCTTTTTACAGCCATCACCAGGTGGTGTAATATAAAGAGTGAAAATGTAAAGAGGAAGTCATTGTGGACGAATGGGTCAAACGCAAGACTTTCACCCGGAGGACCAAGGGCTGAGTTCTGTGTGAAACCAAAAGTCAATGCTGATTTTTCTCAGATGATTTTACAATCATATTTAGCTGCAGTTTAGGACACAATCACGGTTTGGGTGCAAATAGCATCATTGGCTATAGACACCTGGGTGCTAATGGCATCTGTTCAGGTTTTACTGAAGCCAAATATAACAGATATGTGTTGGTTTTTAACTCTGATCATGCATATTGTTCCATTATGAAATGACAACTGATAATGCTTCTGATTAGCATTAAAATACGTGAAGGGATCATTCAAAGGTGTAGAAGAGCGTCTGTTATTGCAAAGCGCTGTGATGATTTTACTAGTTGAAGTTTCTACAATATGAGCTATCCATTAACCACTGCTACCCAGGAACAAAATGGATATCCAGTCAACAGGGTGAAAAAGTGCTCTTCTGTTTCATTAGGGGCTTTGCTCTCAGCTGCCTGTCCATGTATGATTCCAATCTACAGTGTAGTTTTATTTTAGGTAATATTGATCTAATCAATATCTGCAGAGGTCAACATTTGTTCAAAAATGCATTAAAGGTTTTTTGTTGTTGTTGTTGTTGTTGTATCCCAGACTTTTAAAAAGTTTGGCTTTTAAACTTTTCACCCTGTTATGTTTTCAGCGTGCCGTGATGAATGGTCACTGTATTGTCTGTACGTCGAGCAGCTCGGTGGAGCAAAAAATCACTAACCGTTGCAGAAAGGATATTGATTTGTTTCTTTGAGTACAAAAATCAAGGAGGTCCCATCAGTGCCACTGGGAATTTAACAAGGTACACAGTCATAGCTCCTCCCAACACTCTTTCCTTGTACACTTTCCAAAAAATGACACATGAAGCATTTAAATACAACTTCATTTTCCTCTGAAGTGCAACAGCCACCACAGTTTTCATAAAAAGAGAGATGCTGAAGCAGTCTTTGCCTGCATCTCTACAGCACCAGAGGCTGTAATGTATGTAAGAAGCCCTTTGCAATGCTTCTCTGCTCCACAACTTGAGAGGCAGTTTGCTCCTATGGACAGAATTGCAGAAGAGATTTGTGCTCAGAGTGAAATTAATCCGGTGTGAAATCAAGAGTGCAGTGTTGTACCTCAGGGAAGCCCACAGAGGACACTCATGATGCTGAGCGCCGCGGCTATGTTCCATCAGTGCTCGCTGCTCTGCAGGCAACATTGTGCATGCGTCTGCATGACAAAACATGCCCTTCCATCCATGCAGCAACACAACGCTGGTACACTTACTGTACTCATGTTACATTCAGACTACTTAACATCACATACAATGACATTTCCAGTCAGATTCAGGTTTTGGCCAGAGCTAACAAAAGCCCTCAGAGATGTATTCATTTGCTCAAAGGACAAGTTCTGCCTCCACATCTTCATGCTTTTTTTCTGTTTGACAGCCATGTTCAGCCTACAAGCCTTGAGGATCCATCGTAGTTCAATCATGACAAGGTCAAGGCATGCTGTCTTTCTGCAGCCTATTAGCTAATTCTCCTGGCGGTTTAAACATATCCAGCAACAACATCAAGCAGGCCGCTGTCTCATTAGCACTGGCTCTCTTGTCCAGTTCACAACTGGGTAGAAGGCATGAAGTGAACGCAGAATATCAGAGTTCTGAGGGCTGGAGAAGAAAAGAGGTCCACGTGTACTGTACCTTATTGGACAGGTTGAACAGTTTCTCGCTGAGGTCAGGGAAGAGCAGGCTCAGGGAGGAAGAAATCCTGTAACACAGAGACGGCTCATCAGCTTCAATCATCATAACAAATGGTACATATTTCCATCTATCACACAAAATATGTTCATGCTAAACGGCTCTAAGGGTGTAAAATCTGCGTTGGTGGATTCTTACTGGCCAGCATACGTTTGATTTGCAAATATGAACATTATAACAGTGCTTTGTTAACGTGTTTCACTGTCTTCAAAACTGCTTATTGTCTTGACATCTTCTTAATTTATTTGGAAAATCAATTAGCTTTTGGAGATAGGCAAACTGGCACATCTTAAGAGATAAAGCATTTCAATTAAAACCATAGATTAGATTAGGAAAATGCTTCCCAAGGCAGTAAAACTCCAGGAAGCCACATCATGATTCAGCAGGAACATTTTTACACTTACGTAATATGACTTTTGGATATTGTGCACTAACAGCATAAAAGCAACGCTTTCCAATGTACAGTAGATCTCTGAGCTGTAGTTTGGTCTTTTTTTAAAAAATATGCTTCATACCCAGAGGTGATATTCAGAGACGTTAATGTCTAATGTCTGCGTATTCTTTGGAGACGACCATATTACAGTGATTTGTAAGAGCATTTTCAGGGGCAAACATCCCACAGATAGCACATGACAGACCCTAATTTTAGGATGCTGTTGCAGTCTGTCATTAAATATTACAGGCTACGTCCACTGCAGCCTGGTGTGACACAAAACAGTAGACAAATGTGTGTGCAGCACAAGCAGAAATATCAAAGAGATTATTCCCTGAGGAGGACTGCTGTGGTTCGGCCGGACCTCCCACATTATAAAGGACATCCTCTGTTGTTTAAGAGCTATTTCTAGTCCATTCTGTAGTCTTTTTTTATGATGTGATCGCACCTGGATGCATTGAGTGATCAGTCAAGGATCTTCAAAACCGGGTACTGAAGTGGACTAGTATAGTCACATCTCCCTGTGAGTGAGTTTGACACAGTCGGGCAAAAATACAAGCCAGAATGAAAGCAATGAAAAACAAAGGAGAAGAAGTGATGCATAATAATTAATATTAAAGCACTAGTTTAAAATGTAGGGGGACTAATCATGATGTTGAGATGTGAGGGTTTGCATTAGAACAGTGAGTGTTACACTGCAAGAAAACACACTGCCTTTGAAATTTTAATCATATTAAAGAGTCTGTAAAAGAAACTTCATTCCCCTCGGAAGTTTTCTTGTTTGACAACGCGGGATCAAAGTAGATTTAATGTTGCTTTTTGGCCTCAGAAAAAAAAGACTCTTCAATGTTAAAGTAAAGATCGCTACAAAGTGGTCTAAAGTAATATCACACAGATTATTTAAATGTCATTTTCTTGGGAACTGAAATAAAATATTTTTATTCAAATATTCATAATTCATCTCTGGTACAGCCAGCTGGTTTGAGGAGTCTCATACTTAGCTGGAGTGTATTCAGTGGAGATAAAGGAACAATGTGTGTTTTATAGATGTGTAACTACACTCATTCCATGAGAACAAATCATGCAGTTTAGTTAAAACCAGTGATCTTCAACCAATAACTTAATGGAAACAGATACATTTGTCAATTTCTAGTCAGGCCATCCTATTATTTTAGTTACTGCCTTCAGAAACATTTCAGACTTCAGGGTTTAAGACTTGTGGGATAAAACTACAGCATCTGTTCAATCAACGTCCCACTGGGATATTTCACATGTACCTCTCTGCATGCATAGTATTGAAGTTAAATCCCTCCAGAAGTACTTCTAGTCTGAACAGAGACATGACGCAGACTTGTCTTATGTCTTTTCACGTATCTCAGAGGAGTCGCAGTGCCAGCCGTGATACGCAGTAGATATACAGACAGTCTCTCTCTTTAGTTCTAACAAATTGATTAATAGCATCAAGTTCAACTGAACTCAAATTGTGCTGTATAGTTTGCTTTACAGGTACAAGATTATCTCACTTAATAGTTGCAATCAACAACTTATGTTTAATAAGGTTAAAAAGAAAATAACAAATGAGTGTTTTTTTTAACATTGCGAAGGATTTTCATTTGAGGGAGAGAAAGGTATTATAAGAGGTTTCGGCTCAGTCGCCTGTTGTTTTTCTTATCTTCCTCCACATGCTGAGCATCAGTGATGATATCTGGATGGTTATTGGATGTGTGCCACTGAGCCGGGACTGATCAGTGACCTGAGCTGACCTCAGTCTGACCTCTGCTTGATGAGAGAAGCTGTGGCTCCCTGGAGTACTCAAGGCTCTGATGCGGGCTAAATGTCTGACCTCATACACTCTGAGCATCCTTTTGGGCTTTGCCACCGGCTTCATCTTTCATTAGCCAGAGGTCAGCTGCGTGGACCATAGGTGTATGTGTGCATGTGCATATGCTGCAGTATGTGCACTGACGATATCTGTATACGAGCAAATGGGTTCACACGCCCACATGATACCCATATGTCTTTGTGAGCTCCTGCATGTGTGTGATTCTATTACAACTCTTTCTTTTTTCATATATGAGGACACCCAGAAATGAAATGAAAGAAGATCTGCCGGAACACAAAGTGATGCCTGAAGCATAATTGGCAGCCTGCAGCCATAATCGAATGCGCCTGTGGTATTCATGATACTGGAGGAGTTAATGAGGCCTATTTTCCCAGAGTGATATTACAAACAGTATAAACAAGACCAAGATGAACATCTTTAAGATTTAAAGAAATAAAGACCTGTTCAGCACCAGTTTCAAAACACACCACAGCGCAGACTTTGTTTTAGATCACTCGAGGTGCTGTGGAACAATGTTTTCCAAGCAGATCACCATATTGTCAGCATGTGTACAAAGAAGGGGATGATGTCACAATTTCAGTTGACTGCAAAGAGCACCTAAATGCAGCGATGGTAGAAATAAAAGTGAAGAACAGGATGGAGTGGGTTGCTCCAACTAACATTTCTAACTCTGAGTGTAAAGTCCTTATTAACTTGTTGGTACTACTCCCTAGTTTCAGACTCGTGATTTACTAAATCAGGTTGCACCCTCAAGACTTAGGTAAAGGCTTGTCCAATAAAGGCTTTAATAAAGGGTGATGTGGTGGCCAAGAAACATTTGGAACACCGTCCAAACAAAAGCAATCAGCTATGTGAAAAGCAAATCACAGGATGGAGTATTACTGACAAAACAGCTTGCAGGAGGCCAAATGATCCCAGATTAAGAGAGCAACAACTGATTATGCAAACCTACCTTGATGCTATGTGATCAGACAAACGTAATCAAAACACCATTTTGACATTGGAGGTATGCTGTGTTGATTTCGTGACGTCATGAAACAGCATTTTAACCGGGTGTCATGCCACGTGTGTCGCCCCTCTCTTACCCTTCACTCTAAACAGGGAGGGAGTATACTGGCAAGCTAACGCTAGCTTTGCCACTTCAGTTGGCTGCATCGTAGTTAAAATTGGCAGCTGCTGTGTGCAAATATTTGGTAATAAGTAATTTGTGTGCGAGAAGTAGTTTGCGAGGTGAAATCTGTTTTTTTATGTAGCAATATATAATCAAATAAAAGTGTTTGTTTACTCCACATGGCACCATTAAGTCTAAAGCTCTGTTGCAATATGAATCTTTGTAAGTACTGAAGTCAATAACGCTGCCAATACTGTATTGATCGTTGAAAGTGCTCGTAGCTTTGATATTTGTTTTTTGAATGTTGGTTTCTTGCCAGTCTCTGGTGCTTTCAGGGTCATCTGAGGAGAAAAAGACATTTCTACTGACTGAGCAGCGATTAGTGACAAGCGTAGATCCTCACAGCGGAGGTCGACCGCGGGCCTGTTTGGCCCCGTGTGCGAGCTCAAGCCTTCACTGTGGCTCATGCTGTTACAGCTTCTCAGGGCACGACTTGTGCAAACAGTAACAGTAAGTGCTAACCGGGAGGCCTGAATGCAGCAGGGGCTCATTGAGGCCACATTAGCCTGGTGCATTAGCCTAGCTCTCCTGTGACACACTTTCTGCTGTCTGAGCCACATCTAGCTGTTTCACTCCAGGCCACGCAGCCTCTCTGCTGCTCGTCAGCCGCTCGTCTCCGTCATCTCCCATTCAGCTCTCCGTCCTCTCCGCGCTCACCCGCCGACGTCTTTGTTTTGCCACTCTGTCTAATTGCTTTCTCATAAACCCTGCGCGACCATCTCTTTTATCAGCCCGACTTAGTCTCTCCTTCGATCTTTTTGCTAACACTCATAGCAGATCACTCGTCAATCCTGCTTTGATCTGGCTTACCGAGCTGTTTCGTGAAAAAAAAAATAACACCCTTCCCTCCTTAGTCGTGCTGTTTTCTTTTTTGACACATATTACAAAAGGCATAAAGCAAACGGTGACTACTCCACTGAGATCGATCGAAGGAGTCTATTTTCAGAGAAACAAACATGGCATCGTGTTCCTCTCTCTCTCCTTCTCTTACAGTATGTGCTCTCACACAAATGTGCTCACTTCTGTATCAAATATCTGCATGCTGTCATCCTCTTCTATTCCCCAGCAGGGCTCTTTATAAGCACGGTCAGACTCAGGCAGTGCACCAGGGGAGCAGTGGCCCCATAATCCACTTTGGATGTGTTGGATTTACTCACTCGCTCCTCTCCTATCAGTGACAGAAGTACAGGCTCAGCATGGGGGCTCAAAGGTAACCAATCAGAGAGAGCCAGGGCAGCGGTGGGTCGTGGTTAGGTGAAGCGTCCGATAAAACTGCGCAGGCATCAGATGTGATACATTGGGACAGTCACCTTCCAAAGTGTTTTGGAAAGCGCTGTGGGAGAAGCTCGAGGGTGATTGCTTTGTGTCAGAGTGTGATTAAATTAGAGGATGGTTGAGAGGGCAGCGCCAAGGACTTGGTCGATATTTCGTATCGCCCCGTGGATATTTTATCAGCTCCTCTGTTTGCAGAAGCAGTGACAGCTACTCAACAACCCCAAATTATTTTCACACACAGGCAAGACACTTTCATCGGGATGCAGTAACACAGGATCTTCTACGTCCTTACAATTACAACTGTTTGACAACAGCAAAACATGTTTCCGTTTTGCTCTGGGGGCCTTGACGTACAGGTCAGAGGTCACTCAGTGGTTCCTCGCCCTTTTTGTCATGACAGCGCACAGTCATTGTTACGGTGTGACTGCAGCGGACTCCAGAGGGATACTGCAAGAGACTCACTTTAGTTTAGCTTTGCTCTGTGAGTGCTACTTTTTTGCTCTACTTCATGCTCCACTTCTTGTCCCCTATAAGTTATCTCTGGCATACTTAACTTCTTTAACTAGTCCATCATTGCTGACAAAGGTTCATGCTGTAGAGAGAGCAACGTGCAAAAAAAAATATGTTTAGTCATCTGAAACACTGGCCCTAAACCAGATTTCAAACGCTATGGAAATAACAAAATGAGACCATTAAGGTGTTAAATATACAATCTATTGTAGATGGGTACAGCAGACGATACAACATCCTACTTTGGATTTGTATTTTTAGCCACACTGGCAGGGTGGCTCTGGGGATGGCAGTGTCAGTGGGTTGATCGGTCAGTCCATCGGTCCAGGTCTCGATTGATGTCTCAACAATTATCAGGATTGGTAAGAAATCTGGTACAGACATTTATGGTTTCCAGACATCAAGACCTGATAACTTCAGTGACCCTGACTGTTTCCTGTGGGGTCTCCTTCCCTGGGGGTCAAATGAGGACTTTTTGTGGCACCCCTCTGCGTCTCATACAGATGCACAAGGTACCGTTTAGTTTGCCCCGGCCGTCAGAAAGCCTCTCTAACACCTCATGTTGTGCAACGATCACGGTCAAAACTATTTGGTTACTTGATCTCTCACTTTTGGTTTCTCTCGGGACATGAGCCCCGGTCTCCTGGGTGATACGTGTTTGTCTGACCCATCCATCCTCTCCACCTTCATCCATTTGCAGACTTTCTTGCTCTTTATACTACATCACCTTGCTCTGGGCATCTAATATTGCTGCGGACAGGTTTACACTGGAGTAGCTGAAAGCTTTGTGTGTCTGTATGAGACACTGAGGGGCGTGACAAAGCATCAGTATTTGACGCTCTGTGAATGAGACCGGGTTCGTGGGGCCACTTTTGGTTTATCGCCTGCAAACCTAACAACATCGTCATCATCCTCAGGTGTACTTCACAACGTTACCATTCATCTCAGAGCACAGAGTACTGCCTCACAGAGCTGCTAGCTTGGCTGTAGACTCATGCCACGGCATCAAATTTTTTGATTTACTGTCATCCTGCAGCTGAATAACGGTTCACTGGAAACATTAAATCTACATTAGAAATGTGTGTGTAATTTAAATACATGCTATGTCAATAATATAAGATTCTGCAGGAGCAGAGTTTAAACTACAGGTCAACTACTGATGATGTAGTTTATTGTATCAAGGCCCCAATCTTTGATTAATGTGCAAACCTTTCAGAAATTCTAATCATTGTCATTAAAGCAACATGTTTTATGGCCTCATAGGTCAGTAAAAGTTTAATTTCTAATCAATGTAAAAATCTTATTGGCTAATGAACCATAACTCACCATGATGTTTTACCGTTACACCCATAAACAATCTCTGATTGCCCCCGGGAACGTCTTTGCTATGGTTACGACCCCTAATGACCACAATTGTGGCAACAGCTGTAGTCGTAGCAACAGTTGGCTAGTGCAGCTCTTTCACACTGAGACAAAAGGACGAGAGGGTGAGGAGGAAGGGAGAGCAGGAGGCTCTCTGTCAGCAGCCGTCAGACGGGATATGCATCTGCGTCTGGTGAACCTCCTCTCAAGCCATCCATCCATCCATCCATCCATCCATCCATCCATCCACTCATTTATCTATCTATCCAGTTTTAGGTCCATCTGTCTCTTGCCCACTTCCCTCTCTGTATTCTCGCCTGTCCCTCTCTGTTACTGCCTCGTTTTCAATAGATAATTAACTGCTTAATGTTCTCCTCAAGCAAATGGATTTTCAGAGTCATAAATATACAGATCGTTACCATCATTACAATTATTTCCCTCTTTCTCTGTCTCTGTCTCTTCCTAGATTTACGCTCCAGTTCATCATGCGACACTGATATGGCTACATTAACAATCCTGACAAATCCAGTGGCCATTCATCCAAAAAAAAAAAAGCAGAAAAATTATGTTTTCATCAACTCTTGACTTCCATCAACCCATTTTTCACTCACATGCCCGGGCTTTGTTCCATTCTCTACATTATCTCTACACCTATTTTCTCCTTTATGCATTCTGTTGTAGTTCACACTCATTTTCTCCTCATTCACCCCTCTCAGCGTTTCTACCTCTCCATCCCACACACTCACGTATCATTTACTCTCCCATATCATACCTGCTCTGTCTCACCTATCAGTCTCCAGCTCTAACCTTTTCCCTCCTGCTCTGTCTCTCCGTCAGCGCCTCCCCCTGGGCTCTGAGCGGCCCATGTACCCCCATGAGCGAGAGTGCTGAGAGAGCTTGAAATATTGATGGCCCCAGGCGAAGGCCACCTCCAGCACACTCTGCAGGGGGTACAGGCCAGGACCGCCGTCACAAAGAGTCAGAGTGGCTGAACTTTAGCAAGGGGAACAGGTATGCCACGGCAGATGGAGGCGAGGTGGAGTGAAGCGAATGAGGGACATGATGGAGTGTGTGTGCGTGTGTGTGTAAAAACCATGTTATCCCAGCTGCCAGCTGGCTTCTTCACATGCATCTGATGATTTGCTTCCAGGTGATCTGGAGGTTCATCCGAGGCAGAGCGCGTATGGAGCGAGCGGACTCCTGAGCTGGACTTTTTCCATACAGCGCTCACTAAACATGGTACTCAAAGATTAGCCTCAACCGAGCAAGAGGTTCGCTTTAAGCAGTTTGCTTGTTTATGCACCCCTCCCCCTTTGCTGCTCGTCTTTTCTGTTGTTTTCCACCATCTTCTTCCATCTCTCTTGACATCCCTCTCCCCCACAACCAAACCCTTCATTTTCTCTCCTTCTCGTTTTCTGCTCGTTAGTCACACTCCTTATCTCTGTCTGAAAATTTTACATTTTTCTCTGTTTCCTATTTTCCTGCCTAATTATTCTCTGCGTGACTTTCTCTCTCTGGTGAAGGTGACCTTGCCAAAGAGTCAATAACAATCGCCATGGAGACAGCATCCGGCTAGGTGATGCTTAGGGAGAGAGAGGGCGAAAGGGGGGAGGGGGTCCAAAGAAAGGGAGTAGGAATGAGAAAGCAATGGGGTGAAGGCAGCTTCACCACAGAGCTTATTTTCTGCGGCGCCTGATTCATGGTCCCATCACTCTGGTTTAGATTACTATAATATTGCCTCCCTCTATATTTCTCTCTCTCTTTCTTTGTCCGTTTCTTCCATGAACCTAAGGCGAACATGAAAAGCTGCCCTGTTAAAACGAGAATTCAGTTAAATTACTTGTGTCGCACCTTTCTGTTTCTAAACCCTTTTTAGTTTCAGAGTACCTGCACGGCTAATTTGCACGGTGAAATACAACACTAATCTATCGGAAGTGCTGACGTGGTCAAAGTGAAAATCTGTTCTCCATATAATCTCAATTAATGTTGCTTGAACACCGGCAGCATGTAACGAATGTCTAAACAATTGAGCGGTGTCAAAAAGTGCATCCAGCAGTAGTCCATTTAGCTGAACATGCTTAAAACACAATCACAGGGTAAAATATGTCAATTCCATGTGTAATGTAATCAAAGTAAATCTGGCAAGAAATTAATGAATTCTCTTTCATCTTCCTGTGGTTGATGCAGTCAGACTTCCTCTCAGGCTTCTGGCAAAAAAGACAACTGAGACAGTTATTTTGAAAATGGATGGTAGAGAGTACTGGGCATGCTTGGGCTTGGTAGACTTGTCCGTGTGGTATATTTTGCAAAAAGCATGACTCTGATCGGTGTGCTCTTCATTAAACACAGGTAAGCCTCCTGCCGTTTGGTGGGATATTTGCATAAACTTGCCTTTCACATCAAATAGGGGGTTACGCTTCCCATCAACGTTACTGCAAACCTTTTGGGGTTTCTTTGTTTAGAAAGGTCGAAAACAAAGAAGATTTAGAGGAAAGTACTGAAACAGGAGGTCAGTGGGAGAGAAGGGTAATATACAGGAGAAAAAACGGGAGAACTGACAGGCCTGAATGGAACAGAAAGGTGCTGAATGACTGCAGTACTTTGATTCTGAACGATTTGGAACATTTGTCAGCTGTTAGTTCCTATGGTGTCCCTGTTCTGTATGGGAAATACACCTGATTGATTTAGGATGTCAAAACCCATGTTTAACATTAGAGAAAGAACCATGATATGTCTCTGACCAGATGCAGATTCTGTAATTCACAATCGTGACATTGGCATTATACCTGGAGCACACTGGGCTGGTGATACATTGCCCTTTTGTCTTTATCAGCACGCATGTAAAACACGAAGGGTCAAACAAATTTGATCATTAGATATTACGACTTTATTATTCACCTGTGTGAAGTGTCGGAGAACCTCAAAACAAGCAGAGAAAGGACATGTGTATTGCTGTTGCATTTCCAATGTGGCAACACTGTGCTTCCATGTAGTAGGAAGTCAAGAGATAAAAATACAAGAGAGGGCTGAAACATTCATTAACAGGAAGTCGTTTGGATTAGCAGAAAGGGAACACACGGTTCCTTCACTAGCAAATTCTCTGGCCCTCAGTTGTTGTGTAGGGGAAATGCAATCAGGCCTGCAATGCGTCACTCTCACAGCCGTAGGCAGAGACATTCACAGCTGCCTGTCAAAGTTAGGGCATTGACTCTAAATGTAAATGTAGAACGTTGCAGCATAAAAACTTCACTTGCTATTTGTAACATTTTTACACTGAATTGAAGAGGACCACAGGCAGGCTTTGATCTGTGTCAAGGCTCTCAGTGCCGTGAGCCTCAGAGTTTGTCGGCTTTACCACACACTGAAGTGTCTACATCTGGATTTTGTGCCACAAAACCCACTGCAGTGTATAATTCACCAAGGAAGAGACCATACTAACTGTCCAACAGCAGATTGGACATGAAACCTAAGCATCAACTTTCTATATTTTATTTATTGCACTGGTCAGGGAGCGAAAACCAACTTTAACTCTCTGTGGTGGCACTAGCCTGCACACATCATGACAAAATATACAGGCTGGTAATAGTCAAAATAATCTATGACAGAGCAGATGTAAAAACGAAAAAGCAAGCCATGTGTTAAATTCATTTTTAATAAACTACTGCCTCTCTCACTGACTCCCTCAGGTGCAGAAAAACTTGAACGCAAGCTGCTGAGTTTCAGTTCTGAGTTTGCAGCAGAGTGTTTGCATTGCGGATAGCAGATCAGTTTGACAGAGTTTCCCCGTTCAACCGGCTACATGACAAAAGTAGAAATATGTGCAGTGTATGATACATTAAATAGCATGTACTGCATTTGCAGCTGTGTTTGTGTCCACCTGAAGAATGCTCGTTAGACATTCACTCCCTCTGCAGCTCCGTTTTGGCTTCCATCAACTACTGAGACACATGTCTTGTTCTTCAGTTGCTAAACGCTCAACTAAGTTCACCAGATAGCCGCTAATTTTGCATGCGGTTTGGTGCTGGGAGGGCAGCGTACAGTAGGTTTATCTGCTTAACCCTAACCCTAACAGCTGCCTGCTGTGACTTTCTAACAATGCTGATGAGACTGAGCCAAAAAAGTGAAGATTAAAACTGTAGCTGAAAAGTAGCTGAAAGATCCACAGAGCTGAGGGGAAATGTACGGTTGAGAGATGGTTCTCTGTGGGTTTGTAGCTGTAAGTGACTCCTTTCACATTACACACAGTAATTTAATCCAAACACTAAAAATAAAATTAAAATTAGTGCGGCTTTAAATCATCAAATTTGGAGTTCAGTACATTATTGCCTGCACAGTCGGTGACAGGGTTTATTGTTTAACAATCTGAATTTGCAGTGCAAAATAAAATTGTCAGCTAATCTCATGCAGGCTGGCAGACAGCGGGTGGCTTTTTAAGCCAGGAATAACTTATTACATGAGTTGATGTGCATGTACACTTGTACACAGTTAATGCAGGCTTACCGGTGTCTGTGGGAGCACATGTACGTTCTCAAAAATGTGTGGCCTGTGCCAACACTGAATGAGAGCAATGTGGCTCAAACAAATTGTGTTTTCTAACTGCGAACTGAGGGGGACTAGATGGATGGAGCAACTCTGTATCTGTGCCCCATCGCTGATAAAGAGCATTAGAGGGCACTCGACGGACAGATAGTCAAGAAGAGGGACGCAGAGAGCGAAAAAGACGCTGGGGAAGAGGTAAGAGGGGAGAAAGCACAACATAATCGGAGATAGTTTGAGAGGTAGAGAGACGGAGAGTGGTCAGATTTGGACACAACGATTGCAGCAGATGTTGCCTCTTGGCCAGAACAATCGATCTCCTTCGCTTAATTCACAGTGTCTTGAGACAACCACACCATACCAGCAGGATGAGCTTTGTGAGCTAACAATGTAACACATACAAAGCTGCACTCATATTCGACACGTATGTTAACACACAGACACATTATTAAGCCCTTCAGAGCACCACGAGCAACAAAATCTCCTCATAGTCCAGATACTAGAGTAAAATCCTTTCAACACAATTCAGTTTTGAGTCTAATTCAAATTTGGAGCTGCAGAGTGAGATTAGTGTGGTTGTGCTCGATTGTTGACCCCTGAATGCTGTTTACTATGAAGGTGCCTTGAATGGCACAAAATAAGGCCAAATAAGTAGAAGTTATTCTAAATTAATTATCAGTGAAGATAAGAAAGACTCATTGAAAGATTTTAATTAGAGGCATACTAAATGGCATTTAAATGCATCCATTTACCCATAATCTCACAGCCAGGAATCTACTGTAGCTGTTTCAAAGACTACTGACAGCAAGCTGGTCCTTTTAAATGCACAACTCAAACATGCTATAAATTCATACCTGTTACTGTGTGTACACTATAGTTACTGTTGGACATGCATAACATGACTATTCATAATAAAAACAGAGTGTGAAACTAAAAAAAAATAATCCCACATATTTGTACTGTGCGCCCAAATTCATGCACACAAAGAGTTGCCAAACGTTGTTTTGAGTTGTTTTGACTTAAGGCACATGAATATTTTGCCAGGTTTGTTGTGGAGGTGTAAACTATGCAAACACACTGCAAACTAAATTAGCATGAAAAGCACAAACCTGGGCCCGGGGCGCACAAAATCACAATTACATGGAATTAACTCCACAGACTGTTACTGTTTCAAAAAGTTAACCTCGGGATATTAAGAACTCTACGTGCACCTGCAAAAGCATCAGCATGCAAAGTCTCATCTCATCCACCCCAGCATCCTGTCACTTCATATTCCAGCTTTCTATAGTCATGTGGGGAGATTACAACTGACAAGGAAATAATACGACATTGTGCTACAGAGTCGCTGTAGAAATGGATGGAAACAGTTCAGAGCATTATGTAACAGTATATAAAACATGAAAAAAAACATGATAGATGATGATAGAAAGCTTCATCACATGGTGCAACGACAACCACCTGATGCTCAATATCAGCAGAACCAACGAGTTTGTGCTGGACTACAACGTTTCAAATACGGATGTTACTGCAAAGAAGCTACAAATTGGAAAACGTGGATGCTTCACACACATTTTCAACCGGACAGCACAGAACATCTATACAATCAGCGAAGTGTTTTGGCAGAACTTTATGATGTCACAGTGAAGCTGACCTTTGACCTTTAGGATAAAAAATGTCGTCACATTATCGTCCGTCCTGCGAGACATTTGTGTGAAATTTTGACGTAATTAGCGTATGAATTCTTGAATTCAAAAACGTAGTTTGTGAGGTAATGTCCATGTGTCCAAGTGAACATTTATGCAAAATTTGAAGAAATTCCCTCAAGGTGCTCTTAAGATATCGCTTTCACGTGAATGGGATGGATGGAAGACCCTAAAACATGAGGCCTCTGGCTATGGCCGGCGCAGAGGCTTAAAAACTAATCACTTCAAATCCTATCTGGGTCAGTTTAGCCAATTAGAGCTACAGAAGGAAAACATCTTAAGGACAAAAAACACAATGTCCTGAACGCCTCACACCCTCATTATTCACACATACCATTATTCAGGGTGAAAGGCCACTGATACCACTGCCTTGTTGCCACAAGAAAATCCCTCAGCCAAATTTAAACCTCTGCAATTTTCCATAAATACACATCATAAGTCACCAAACGAGGTCAGTGCTTGATGAACTAAATTTCGATGACTCACAAGCTCACAGCGCAGCCCTTCTGCAGTAGTCGCAGGCTATTCTAATGAGCTCAATGAGTCTGAGTGTGACCTCTCACTGACCTCTGTGCTCAAATAAGGTTCTGGTCAGCCTCAATATCGGTTTGGTTAGTGAGGGCGGTAGCTGCTACGCTGCGTTAGCATGCTTATGAGTAGACAAAGGAGGGTGAATGAGGTTAGGCCTATCAGACAAATGGATTTTGGGCATTTGTGAAGTACACTAAAAGCATCCGTATAAAACAAACCTTTCTATTTTTAGCAACCTCAAAAATTTCATACGTTTGACATTTCAAATGTTCCAGTGTAAGAGATCACAGAAACAGCTCCAAAACAGACTGATATTTAGTCAGCAATGGATAGAGCCCTGCAGAACACAATAACAGCACCGTAATCACACACTTCATCTGTCAAACTCAGACCTGCAGCAAAGCACTTTGCACATTCATGGTTACTGAGGCTGAGATGCTTTTGCCACTGAGACAAGCAGTCAACACTCAGGTCTCACAGGCATTTTTAAAAGGCCAGTAGATCTACAGATCTGATATTCTGGGACTGCTGCACATGGATTAGATTAAACCTTGAGAATGAGAGAGCTAGTTTCTTCTGAAATATTACAAAAAAACAAACAAAAACGGCGTAAACTGATTAAACTGTGAAATAACAGCCAATGTACCAAATGTAATGTATGAAAATGCTACGATAACCAGTGCTGTGTCATGTTACTTCTTAAGGTGCTTGTTAAATTATAATATAACATTACAACATAACCTACTGAGAAAAGTAACTCAGAGTACTTTTGCATTGCCAAAAATGAAAACTCCTTTGTGATTCCTGCACATGTTGGTTTTATTGTGTATCCCACTGCACATCTACCTTTGAATGTATTGACTCTACTGTCACTGCATAGTCTAGTCTACAGAAGGCTAATATGTAATATCTGCTTTATAACGATAATGTTTAATTACATGTAAACATAGAATCAAGAGGGTAATGGGGCTCAATGCACAACACGTTCATACAGCATTTAATTCTTTTACAATGCAACCTACACTGAACTCTTTGAAGTAGATGAAAGTAAACAGAAACTGAGGGTACCTGAGTGTTGTGGAGCTCTGCTTAGCTTGCAGGCGCTCCTTCAAATTTGAAGCAAAGCTCTTTGCAGTTGACGGACGCTTATCGCCCAGGCACAATTTCACAGCGATGTTCTTGTCCCTTTCACCAACAAATTCAAAATAATGTGAATACCTCCATGACGTAAAAGACCGTCCTGTTCGCCACCTCGCTGGCTAAGCTACACACACTGACACAACTGTAGGATTGGACACGTTCCACTAGAGTGCAGCTACGAGCGAACGCGTCGGATTTTCTTTAGTTGTTTGGTTATGGAAACACAAGGAACAGGGAAATACAGTACGACTTTAACAGGAACACATTGCTTATTTGAAAAAGCAAATTAATAAGTGATGACTTGAATTGCAAAACTAATGCATTACATTAATTATGTGACATTAAAAAAGTAATTTGAGTACTCTGACATGTAATGTGTTAGCCCCAACACTGACGATAATGTTGATTATTCATCAGGAAGCATGTGTTGCACTAATTCAAATTCATCTGTATCCAGCATCACTACCTGCTCATCTGTCACACGTACCCAGTACAGACTCCTACCTCAAGTCTGCAGTGCTGCAACTGAAGTGAGCTGTTATCTCCCAGCATGGGCAACCCCTGAAGGATTAACCACCAATCCATCTTAAATCTGCTCTCATCCTGAAAACCGTGACACAAGCTCTTGCAGGGATACTGTTAGTGCAGCACAAACATTTATAATAACACCGACAGGCCCTGTCAGGACCTCATCATGACCAACTATCAGTGGCCTGACTTCACCAGCTATTTCTACCCTAGGGTTCAAATGTCAGACTGTCACAGCAATTTGCTAATCCTGTTGCAGATGTCACACTGAGAAGTTGAGTGCTTCCTGCTCTGTTGTTGTGTGGAGTTTGCTTTGAGTGTGTCACCTTTCTCCTCGAGAAATTATTCTTCCTTTAATCATTCTTAAATTAGCACAAACCGATTTGCTGTAATAGATCAACCAGACAAGAGAGAGTGGAGACATGAAGGTAGGTGAGAAATCTTGCTTTTCTTTTTATCCCCAGGTATGCAGTGCATGCCAGTTGAGACTGTTCTGTAGTGCTCATGCAATCCAGCGCATAATATCCTGCAGAAGAAAAATATGTTTTTGTGGCATGAGTCACATCAGTGTGAACAGTTTATATATTCTCTTCAGCAACTGTCACTGCCACGATAATCCCCCTATTGCCATTTTCAAATGCTAGAGCAATGGGGCGGAAATAACTCGAAGATGACAGAATCGTTTCCAAACTTTCATTTTGAGGACATCTTTTGGAAGGAGAATTGACACGAATCAAGCCCATGTGAGAATCAGCAGTTTGTTGGATGTTTGGTTTCGCTATGAGTCAACAATGACGAAATCCAGTCTCGTTAAACCATACAACTCCCACGTGCTCAACGCATTGCCCATGGGTAAGAGTGAGGCTAGAGCTGGCGTAGAGACGAAATCTGATGGTCCTTGTGTTGTCAGGACATGGTCCAGGTCATTATATAGGTCACAAAGAAGGACAGTGGCAGCTGCGGGAGGGGAGGAGAGGGAAAAAGAGGGGTGACGGGGCAGAGAAAGAGAGAGGAGAGCATGAGGAGCAGAGAGAGCGCAGAGGGAACAAAGGAGGAATAAAGCAACAGCATTAAAAGAGACAGAAGCCGACCTCGGCGCACCCTGGCATTAGCTTGCTTAGAACAGAGCACGGATTTGAACAAATCACTTCAAAATAATCCACATCTGATAGCTTCCTGTCAGCCAAATTGGGACAGACCAGTCAAAAGCTGAACAGCCAGACACATACAGTATGCACATACTCCAGGCATCAAGGCAGGGACACACATAAACATGCAAACATCTCATCTGCTGTCTCTCTGTCACAGACACACACACACACACACACACACACACACACACACATATACACTAGACTCTGCCTGTCCATCACCAGGAGGGTACCAGGTCACCATCATACTCTCACATCTCTTTCTATTTTCTCTGCCTAACAAAACCCGTCGTCCTGTCAAGGCTGCAAGATCAGCTGAGAAACAGTTTCCTCCTCAAGTCAATTTTACAGAGGTAGCGTCGAAATAGCTCGCCTATTTTAGGTCTCTGACATGCATGCGTGTGCACATCGGTATGTGTGAATGCAGTGACGATATGTGGCAATTTCCACAGTCAAGACAACCCAGACAGCCATCCACTGCACGGCACACCTCCATCTCCATCTCCCCTCCTCTTCTGTGGAGGACTTCATCACTTCTCTTCATCCATTACTGGTCTTGTCTTCATCTTCAAGCATCATTTATATTTCCTCCTCTCCTCTGCTCTCCTCTCCTCCTCATCGGAGCACCAGTCCCAATTCCAGTGACAGCAGTAGTAGCAATTAGGTCAGCAGTTGGCCTATTTAAGGCATGAGGAACTCAGGGCCTAGATTTGCTCTGTCACTTAAGAACATCAAAGACGGCAATAAAGCCCACCAAGGCGACATGTATGAAAAGCTTTAGACACAAAAGCATCAAAATAGGCCTAATTTGAGGAGTGTCACAAGGCGCACCTTCTGTTGTACTTTCAAAGAGGTCGAGTGAGGTTTTTGCGTCAAATATGCATGGGCTCATGTGGCCGGCTAACAGCCCTGGACAAGTGCAGAGTGTACTGCCATTGTGAAGGTCAGCCTTCTCTTAGAGCATCTTTCACACACACAGTGGGAGTCCAGATGGTTCAGCGGACTAAGTCGCAAGTATTTACTCGCAATGTCACAGAGTGTGAATTCTGCTTATGACCTTGGTCAGACGACCTGCGAGACGTTAAATAAGTCAGTGGATTGACTGAAGCGCTAAGCAGAGCAGAGAGCTGAGTGACCCAACGTGTCAAGACTGTCGCAAATGTGACCACATCAAGCCCTGAAATAGTCAGTGTATATCCACAAACAGCCTCTGTATGTTCATCGTGTCTGCATAAATAAGACTTTACTGATGAGAGAGGATGCACTGATTCACTTAAACCAGCTAAACGAATACCAACAGTCTCTACTGAGTTACTAATTAAAAATAACTTCCAGTACATTTTATTAAGTTGTAATGTTGACCATCCATCAGGCTAATGATATCATTAAAGTTAGTTTAAAATCCCACTGCTCTGCATTGCAACTGCATGGCTCAGTAATTGAAACGCTCACTTTGGGGACGTGATGAACTCTTTTTGGTCATTATCCTGCTGTTTGGCACTTACATTAATGCTCCACCAGCTAAATTTATTCATACATTACACAATTAAAATCTTAACAGTATTACAACCTTTTATACTGCATCCAATAACTTGATGTAGTACAGCCTCTGTAGCCAAAAAACTGCAGGTGAAGATGATGCATGAGAGGGACTGCAGGGAAATTCACTTCAGGAGGAGTACTTGTCACCACAGGAAGAGGAAGATACACGACTGTCAGTCGAAGATCGCCTTCAGGCAGCGATGACCATCCTGTTACAGGTGGTGCTCTCTTGTAATAGTGCTCCACTGAGCAAGCACAGGTGTTTCGAGCGCTATCTGGGAAAAACTGTTTCTTTTTCTCACTTTATATGGCAACAAACTATGCAATATTACTTTTTCTAAATTATTCTATTCCATCAAGTCAATATTTGAATCATTTTAATGAAAAAACTTGAAAACCTATGACATTTCCATCAGCCTCAGCTGTGAATAGCCAGTATCAGCATGCTGACACGCTAAGCTAAGGTGGTGAACATTGTAAACATTAGTCACGTTAAACATCAGCATGTTAGCATTGTCATTGTGAGCATGTTAGCATGCCAATGTTAGCAATTAGCACCCCTGTGTCTACATACTGAAAAAACAGAGCGGCTCGCCTTGTTAAAAGGAAGAGATAAAAAAACGCACGCCAGAGAAACATAAAACTGATACGAGAACACATATCAATGTGAACACTCACCACACACATACATGCAAGACCCCCCCAAGGCAAGGAGCTCAGTCAATTCAAGCTGTTATTCACACTAAGTGCTGTAGTGGATACAATGTTGCTCGTCTTCTATAGTCAATTGATTCACTGCGCTTGAGATTTAGCATCAATCCCCCTGACCAATCCCTCACTCTTTCATTTTTAGCCTGACACAGTCAGCGAGCAATGTCAGGAGCCATCGATGAGAGTCGGGGCATGAATGGTGGCTAGACAAACTCAAGTACTATGTCTCACGTCCCATTATTCCTGGCCCATTTTAAATGCATAGCATGACGTGTGTTCATGGTGGCAGCGATGGGTGAAATGCAGAATGATTCAGCGTAAGCACACAGGCATTTATAAAGATTACAACCCTCTGTCCAGAAAGCCATTTGTCTGTTTTTAGTTCACTGTATAAACAAATGCTCATGTTCAAACATGACTATAATCTGCCCTGTAATGGCATTAACTTACATGGGCCAGATTCAAGCTGGCTGTATGCAGCTGGTGTGCCTGTAAAGCCCACACATACAGTGAGTGCACAATAAAATCAGGTCACGGGCACTTAATATGGAGGTTCACTTGATTCATATAAAGCAGTAACCAAGAAATCACTGAGATGACATTAATAATATTGGAAATGTCTCGGAGTCATATGAATGAATGAACACATTTTTCATCAGAGTGATTCATTCACTTTAAATGGGCCCTTTTTATCAGAGTGATCGGTGGTGCCTGTATAAAATCACAGCTACAAGGATGCATTGTTGTTGTCATTACGAAACATAAAGCATGGATCGAGCAGCACTAAAGGGTTAATGTCAGGCTCAGTATCTCCTCTCTTGCACATAATGTGCTATTTAGTGACTGTATGACAGCACATTTAAGGGCATGTTTTTCTCAGAAGCAAAGGAAACAAATTTATGCAGACATGTAGAGGCTAGTTCATTAGGTACATCTAGCTAAAACTAATACGCTCTAATACAACTAGTAGATTTTATTGCAGGACTAGCAACTAGCAACGAGCAACTGTGTGTTTACAGTATTGTATATTTATTAATGTCTGCTTGAAATATATACACAGAACTTCAGGGGGTTGGGCACAAAAATAATTGCTTGTCTTGCACAAATCAAAATACATGTTTTTTGTCTATTTTTGTTCTGTTCTGATCATGTTTGGACTTATTAGGGCTAAGGTATGGTAATATTTGCCATATGTCTATTAACCAAAATGCAAATTACAAGACAGAGAAAGAATTCTGCTTTGTGTTGTGGTTGTCTTCTAACAGACAGGATGTGTATTGTATATATTGGCCTGTTTAATGTGCGATTTAAAAGATGACACTGGTTTAGCCTGGAGCCCTCAGGCACAGTGTTTCAGTGCCTATACTTAGATTTTTATACAGAGCACATCATCAAGCGGCTGGAGGTGTGTCTTGGCTGTCAAGGGGATCAGTCAGCTCTTCACAATTGACTATCATCAAAATGATCTGTTGCCGCGTTGGCAAGTGACATAACTGCCCTAATCTATATGCAAGCATCCTATGAGCCTTTCTAAGCATTTGACTGGTATTCAGTAGGTAATGCATTGTGGAAAGTCATCAGTTGTCAATATAAGCTGTGATACAGTTGTCCTGACACCAAATGTCATGGAGAAAAGGCAAAGAAGCTACCAGGTGAAGGGCATGACTTTCTAAATCTTTGCCAGTACGACTTGTGGTCAAGTGCTCATTACTGTGGAGAAAGCTATTACATGAATCACTTCCTCTCCTGCCACAGTGCAGACTGCAGCAGGCCAGACTTTAACCAGCACATACTGTCGCTCTAACTCTGGCATCAGTTCACTAGTTATCCGTTTTCAGAATTCAATGGCTGATCTCAGTGACATTTATCCTCCAGTTATATGACTGGCCTGTTACACTGTCACTGCTGTGAGCCTTAACCTCTCTGGTCAAGGTCCACTTGCTGCTTCCGCACACTGACTGCATAAACAGCATCATCTCACTGACATCACGTTCTGCAAATGATGCTCTTGTGAAGTGTATCCATGAATATGTGCTCCTCTCCACTCTGCTTAAGGCTTTGTTTTCACAGTGTTTAAACATTGTTGAATTAAAGCATCAATTGGAGCATGCATACATTATTTCTGCAGTCCAAACAGAGCAACCCACATTTGAGCTGTTTCATTTCTCCAGCGTAACAATCAGCAATCTATATTATCACAACAAAAAGTGGCAAGTAGAGGCATCAAGACAAAGATGGTTCATATGAAAGAAATGGTTATTGCTTCTAGACAGAAATCTGAAAATGTATGATATTTTACCCTTGCTGCTAACATCTGTCACTGGTGCTGTAAAAAGCTGGTGTAATATGATAAGTGCTCTCGTGCCAAGAGGGCTTATTCCTCCCTTCCCAACTTCTCAAATGCACTGACAAGTTGTCAATGACTCAGCCTGATGAGGGTGAGTGAGGAAGGTTAGCATGAATTAGCTCTCCAGTGCTAAGCTACTGTGACAGTGCAAAAAGAAGAAAAAGAGAAAAAAAAAATAAAAAAAGAAGGACGATATAATTAGCTGCTCTCTCTCTCCTCATATAAGCCAAGGTCGCCTCAGGCCATTCAATCAAGTCCTGATTATGATTTGACGGGCACAGATAACCTTGTTAATCTTCTGTCACTGCCTAAACACGAAGTGATGCAAGGCCAGGGTTACAAACTAAGAGTTGAGCTTTTAATGGGTGGTTGAATGGCTGTTGGGGTCACTAAGAAGGCATAAAAGAAGCAGGAAGTGATGGTCCTTGCACTACACTGTAGACATCACTTCATGTATGAAGAGCACTTCCAGGCCACACTTCATCCAACAGTCCTGTTGTCTCCTTTGAAATGCTTATGAATGGTCTGCTGAAAGGCTATCTAGAGAGGAGGATGTGATTTCCTCTTGTACGACAGTCTGATTTCAAAACTAAATAACAAAGAAGCACCATTTCTCATATACTGGCTAATATTTGCTTATCAAAGATGTATTGCTGTCTGTGAGTATATGTGATATGGTTTCAGTCTTGATTTCAGTATACCAGGTTGTCAAGTCTCCTTTACATAAAAAGACTATGAGTCTACAGCCACACTAGCAGCGTCGTGAGGCCGCACTTTAGTGCTTCACCATCTTAGTTTCACATGTTAGCATTAGCACATTTATTGACTAGCACTACTTCAAAGCCACAAATGACATTTGGATTCAGCCTCTGGGAACCAGGAATGCTCAAATGCAAAATTTTGTGCCAGCACGTCACTTAGATGGTGAGATATTTCACAGGACAAGTGATCGTTGCATTGCTGGTGGAGCTAGACGATAAGTCAGAGGGATCCCCACACTCATCAAGGTTCATCTTCTGGGCACCTTGAATATCTGTATTTCATGGCAACCCATCCTCTAGTTGTTTAGATAGTTCAGTCTGGACTGAAGGGGCAGACCAACATCACTAAAGAGAGACATTATCATGCCATTTGCCAATGGAAAAGTGGTTAATACAACACACTGACTACTCAAAGGCCAGTGAGTCAACAAAGAAATACACTGATGATGTGTGAAGTGTTTCTTTTCAGTCAAATCCTGAACATGATGATACAAGCTGAGATATGGACAGTAAGTACAAACACACACACACACACACTCACACTCACACTCACACACACAAAATCCATAAATATGTAGTGCACAATATATAAACAGTTGAAGCTTATGATGGACCTTGTTTTACTAACTGTCAGGCACCTTGCAGATAAAACAATTTAACACACATTTAAAGGGCCATCAGCTTTTAATCTCATGGAAATGGTGGGTGAGTATAGAAAAGTCAACACAAAGAGAAGAAAACCCAACAAAGACTTGATTGACACTGACAGAGAACAATACTTGAGAGGATGAGATCCCGACATCAGTTGCGTGGGGGAAACAAAGCTTTCTTTTTAGTGACAGATCAAAGGCATGGCCCTAATCTATAGATTTATCAATACACTACATTTGGTACACGTTTGTTTCTCCTGAGCTTTAACACTCATCACTTCTCATTTGTTTGTCTGGAGTTGGCATCTGAACTGAGCAGTTTCCCGGTCTGTCTATTCATCTCCGCGATCCTCTCTTTCCTCTTTCTCTATTCTTCCTCTCACTCTGTGATATCCTTTATGAGTCACCTGCAGGTCTGTGCTGCAGAGGACTCCTGTAATTACTCCGAAACAACTCACATCCAAAGCCATGGCAGGTTTATTTATATTTCAAACGCAGGGCATATCAAAGTGCATCACAAATGCAAAGAAGAATTCAAAAATCAAAATAGACTAAAAGAACACAGATAAATAAATTGGCATAAAAATAAGAGAGAGAATAAAAGCAAGGCTTCAAAAAAAGCATTTACAGACTGGGCTAGTGTCCAAATGTATTGCTCAAACTATGTGTAGCAATCACACAAATCACACCACACCAGCACAGATGCGTACATGCATGCAGTTGAACATGCTGTATGTCTTTGGTGTAACAGCAAACAGCAGAGCGCAGCCAAAGTCAGCATCATGTCAGGCAATTAGTGAGGGAAAACAAACTCTCCCCGTTTTCTTTTACAGCTTGATCCCTTCGGTCTTTCCAGCGCCATTAATTTGTGCCACACCGTGTTATTTCTCCTGTGGTGAATGTACTGTATTAGTTAATATACAATTAGTGACAGGAAATCAGAAAATCAGCCTGCTGCAACAATGCAATTAAGCAGCACACACTATATTTTGCTGTAAAGTTATAATCTTTCATCATCTCATTATATCTTTCATTGTAAATACACTCCTGCTTTGCTACTTGATAGAGCTGAGCTTTGTGCATGTATATCTTCAGCTGTTCTGAACACCAATGAGCAGGTGCATCTTCCTCTAGTTGTCAGGAAGTGATGAAATCTCCTTTCATTCATGGGATAATCAGATGACCAGAAACTTCTGCCAACGACTCAAACCTCATCAACAGATATTGTCAAAAAGAAAGGGGCTCATCCGTAACCTTGACACATCAAAGCACTCAGACATGATAGAGCAGCTGGCAGGTTCGCTATTGCTTAAGAGCCTTATATTGAGCCAGTGTTTAATTAGATTGCAGCTTCTTAGATCTCCACTGAGTGCTAACATTTGTTCTGGTTCTTAGTTATTCAGTCTAAGATAGTCTTTAGTATATGCACGGCTTGTAGCCGTAATAGATGCACTGACTTTGTAACTATACAGTTACTGTATTATGTATGTTTTAAGCGTGCAAACAGTATCTGAATCACTGGTCCAACACACACACACACACACACGCACACACACACACACATGTGACAGAGGGATATGAAGAGAGGGAGAGTGGTTATTTCTGTGGGCAATGGAGAGCAATAACAGAGCCATAAAAGTGTTTAAAAGCATTTCACCGATCACTGGGGGATGCTGAGGTCAAGCCCTGATTAATTTGAGCACAGCCCAGAATTTTTTTGAGCGTATGTGAAGGCCAGGGGCCGTGTATGTGCAGTGCCTCATTTCCACCGTGTGGTACGTCTCGGCTCGACTTGCTTGGAACTATTCCTTTTTGGTTTTCCTTTGGCAAAAGTTGTGGATGTTTTTTGTTGGTATTACCTCAATCACGTTTCCGAGCGGGTTGAGCCGATACTAAAAGTGAAACGCTGCAGACCACTGGTTGTTTAGAGAGAATCGTCACTTGTGCAACGCAGAGGTCTTTTGTCTTGCTGCCTTCAGCCGTTCTTCTGAAACAAAGTTTGCCTCCTCGCTGTGACAAACAGCCACATGCAGAGAATCAAGAACAGCATTCCTTCCATATCCTCCATTGTTCTGCTGTTTGTGTCGCATTGGAGATGAAGTCACAACAGTTTCACGGCGTTGCAATGGCGACCAGCCGCTTACGTTGATCTGCAGTGGCAAAGGAAATCGAAAAAAGCACCCGGTACCAAAAGTGAGCTGAGCTGAGTCGAGCTTTACGATGCAGTGGAAACGAAGCTCATGTGTGTCTAAACTTAGACTAAAACGTTAGCAGAATGTATAATATTTTTCCAAGAATCTGTTTTTATGTTGTGAATTTTTACTACTCTAATAAACTGTGATAAAAGTGTAACACAGTGAACACCAACAATGGGCATTATATCAGCTAGATAAGTTCACCTGCATTGCACAGTCCAAACAGATGGCATTACAATGCAGTATTCACATGCCATATCCATGTGACTCTGTTCATATCAATACAATGTGTGTGTGTGCATGTGCGTGAAAGAGAGAGGGAGAGATGATTACCAAGGCACTGTGAGTGGATTTAACAAGTAAATTGAACACAGAGGTGGGTCTCCTCTCTGCGTGTTCTTGTGTCCACTAATTTCATTTTTCCACTCGGTTCTCGACTGGGGGCCTTGCATCTCAATGAGGCTCCATCCAGCTGGGAAGTGGTCTCACCACTAATAAAGAACAATTCTCTCACGCCATGAGGAAACTGGTCGGAGAGGAGGCAGCAGTGGCAAACGTTATCAGGGAGGGAGAGTGTGTGTGGCGGTGTTAAGGATGAAGGAGTGTCAGTGTTTCCATAATAAGCCACATTCTCACACTAAAAGTGGGAAAATGCACATGTACCATTCACACTGAAATCCTACAGAATTATTATGTGCTGTTACTCAGGATAAAAACATTCTATATAAAGCACAATCCCTCAATGAGGAATCTTCTTCAAAAATGAACTATTATACATTTCTTGTTGCAATAAAATATTTTGACTTACAACTTTAGTTGCAACTTAAGTATAATGTGAAGTTTAAAACCCATATATGTAAGCTAAATATGCTCATGTTATTCAGGTTAACATTATTTATGCTGTAATAAGGTGATTCGTGCTAACTCACAGCACTATGACTAAGCAGAATTAATCAGAAAGGATGTTAAAAAATTGTCATTAATTACATATTTTAGTGTATTTGTTAAAGGCACTTGTGTTGAAAGCTACAATGAGCAATGTGCTGGTCGAGCTAGCACTAGTGCAAGATCACTGATCACCCTCTTGCAGTATATGCAACATTAGCATGGTAAGCAAGGCTACTGAAAAAGTAGCCTACAGGTGCCTCCGGATGCCTCCATCTGCAAAGTGACCCTCGCCTTGTGCATTGCAGCAGCCTCTTGATAGTATCCTTTCTTGGCCGCTGGGCGCACTAACTGCCTGCAGTCTCCTCATCACTGTGAGGTTGCCAAGCAACCTGTGTAGACACTGTGTACAGTCAAGACACGGTTCGGCACATAACCACTCAAAAACCACAACTTTTTTTTTACACTTTGGCTTTTGTCCAAATAAACAAGATATGATGATCTAGACTCACTCTGCGCTCTGACCTCACAAATTGGTATCATAATCTGAATTTAAATCTAAAACAACTAGCCATATTCTCTGCTGTGGGCCTGATAGGGACCTTTTCTGTGCGCCAGGCTCCCGGGTCTATGCTCCGACCATTCTGACTGAGCAGCTGACAGCTTGACCTCTCCTCACCGAGACACATCTTTTGACTGTGGTCATTCTCTCACCAGTACGTTCAGCGATGGGCCTGTGCCTGCCAGAGACAGGGGGCTAGCTGCTGAGGCTATCATTCATAGCAGAGAGGAGGAAAGGATTAAGGCCACTGAGAAAGAGCAGGAGAGTGAGGGGTTTGCATCTTAATGCGGGCCTGAGTGTGGAACAGCCTTGTTATGAGGAGGCTCAGAGGAGAAGGAGGAAGATGCAGCGGCTGGGTGGGTTGGTAGGTGGCTGCTGGTGGGAGGTGGGGTGGGGGGATTAGGATAAGGAAAAAGAGGCAGACGCAGTAAAGGATTTGAGACAAAAATTAGTAGAAGAAGAGTAGAGGAAAGTAAAAAAGAATACATGCACAGTAGAAAAAAACATCATTTACTGTACAAAAGAGAAAAGAACAGCTCATTTGAATACTGGCAGTACTGTAAACATTACATTGTTACACATCATTTTAATTCAACCATCGTCACCAAGAAAGCATTCTTTTGTTCCAATACAGCTTGTGACTTCTAATTTTGTCATCTCTTCTGACTCTCAAAACAAGAGTTTAAAGCCTTTACTGTTGAATAGTGTGAATTTCTTCATGACTGAATGACTTAAATGAACAGATACATTAACATCATTTATCGGTCTCCCTTTCCACTTTAGAAAACAACTGCCATCTAAAATTCATCAGTCGACGTTTCAAGCACACAGATGAACATTAAGTGGAACAAGGAAGCAGTTTATTATAATTTTTTTTTTTTTTTTTTTTTTGCATTTTCACCTCATTGGAACACTTCAGACTTAAGAGGGGAGAGAAAGACGGAATATGACATGCACATGGAGTATTGTGGTATGTGCTGTAACCATCTATTGGTGCATCTGAGTACTCTGTCTTTTATTAGTTTTTTAATATCTGATAAAACGTACAGTCGAAGCTCAATAGTTGCAACAACATAACACAAAAGCAGCAGAGTGTCTGCAATCTTTCAGCCAGTGAGAGCTGAGGCAGTGCAAACTAAAAAAGGACAGCAATATGCCCAAACAGATGAGTTTGGTTTCAAAAAGTCTCTCATTTGGCTGAGGGGACGAGGAAATCATTTCGCTCAGAGTAAAATCAATCTTACAGCACTTCAAAGGGCTTCTGCATTACAATCTGACACAAGCCACTGCTCATACAGACACACACAAACATAAACCTACTGTAACATGGATCCACCATAACAGCATTACACACTCCACTGGCCTCCCTCAGTCATGACTGTTTGCTCTCACTGTGTTAGGTTACAGTCAATTAATCACCTCAAAGCAAACAGATCTTCTCCAAGCCACGGCCGCTGAAATAGAAAATATCTCCTGATGATCACTTTACTGAAAAATGATTGCTGTTGCACAATGAATCCAAAGCTGTACCAAACAGAAACAGTATGTTTCCATCAAGAGCCAAGATGAGATGCTGGCATGTCTGTTGGTCCACTGACTGACTGACCTCTAGATGTTTCTCTAAGCAGTCCAAGCTCTAACTTATTCCATCAACACAACAATGAACAGACACACACACACACACCATGTTTTGTAGTGTAGCTGGCAATAAAATATAAACCTGAAGTCACTTTAATTTCTCCCAGGCACACCTTTGTTGACCTTATGCAGGTGTTTTACATACCTCATGTAGTCGTTAGCAGATTTTTGGAAAAATGCTTAATTATTCTTGCGGCTCCACAGACTTTAAGCTTTACAGAATAGAAAATGTGGAGAGCCACAGCGTGAAGAATCGTTTTAGCAGATGCTAATTTTAATGCATGACATGGATTTCAAATGGGCATAAACATTTGACAAGTCAGTATTTAAAGTTTGAACATAATGTATCTTTCTCCATGTCTGACCAGGATCCTTGTACGGTATTGCATCACCTGACATTTTCATGTGCTGATTAGCATTAGAGCACTGTGGATTCCAAACTAAAGATACCATGTCTAGAATTCAGACTCAAATTCAACATCGGCCAAGACGGCAGCCTATGCTTAGTGCCAATGCATGACGTAGAACCGCATTGTGATGTGCAGCTATGCACAAACAGTGTAGGAGTAATCAATTGAAAAAGTAAATGTTCAATAAAATCGCTATATCGCAATCACCAATCCACAATTTTGCAGAATCTGTATGTTAGACGAGTGGGTTGTAATTCCTCCTTAAACCCCTGACTTGTAGGTGCACCAAAGGGATTCTTTTTGTAGAGTTTCCTAACGTCACACCAAGCATAGCAGCACGTCATGTTGTGCGCAGAATTACAACAGCCTCAGTGGTAAAGCTACCCCTTGCCAGCCTGAACCAGTGCCAACCCTAGTATTCCAGCGCAGCACGGCTAGCATGCCTATTAGCTGCAGGGCAGGTGAAAAGAGGGTTTGGCACCCATTCCTAAGCCTGCCGCCTCCAGGGAAGTGAGACGTAAGGTTTAATTAGAGTGCATAGTCTTGGGTTTTGGACACGTAGAAGAGGCTTTAATTGATGTCAAAAGTGTCTTACTTCACGTCAGCTACAAGCACACTACACTGCTTTGATTTCAAGGGCGGAAAGTGGGAGGTCTGGAGAGGGAGGGGGGGGCACAGCTTCTTTCCAAAGCTTTGTTTTTAACTGAACACAGAAAAAGCTAGATTGTGCTTATGAGAGCTTAAATGTGAACGTGTGACAGGTGAGAGAAAAGCGAGCACAGCGAGGAGAGGGAAGTGCAGAGGTGACACTGACTTGATTGTTTTCTAAGACAACGCACTGTTCTGTCACTTTCGGTAATGAGCCGATGATGTGAATTGTGCCTCAACTTAATCTGAATGAACACATTGCCTTCATTCAGCTGCATTATGCTACATCACAATCACTGCAGATCCCTAAACAAATCACTGATTGGGACTTTGAGCTTTTTCAATCAAGTTTACTGACAGTATTCTTTTTGATTTTCTTGCATCTCAGCTAGCTTTTAATAAGGAAAATGTTCTTGTTTTTCAGTGTACAATGGCATGGCAAACAACTCCTTGGCAACAATGAGAATGAATGAATGAATGAACAAAATGGGTATTGTGTGACATTTTCATTGTGTAAATTATTCATTCATTCATTATTCATTATTCATTCCTGGTTATACCTGTGAGCTGGTAGAAGGTAAATAAACAAAGGTGATGTCTTCTTTGTTCTCATGTCAAAACAGGTGCACACACTTTATCCAATACAACCAGTAACAATGTTGTAAAAAAGCGCAAAGATGTGATCTATTTCTAAAAAGCTTTAATGGGAACAAGTGGAAAAAGGACACAGATGTGAATTTTGGTTTCTTCTGCAGACACGGTTTCCAACTGGGGGAATGACGACACATTATCTCTCAAGTGAGGCCGTTTAAATATAGACTTGTTCTACTGTTTCTGCAGCTTCAGAGTCTGTTGATCCATGATCATAGACTTCCTTTTATGTTTTCATCCTTGAACTTCAGCACCACCAACTTTTGCCTCTAACCTTTCCTGAAAGACGTCAACATTACAACTCCCATTTACTGCAGCAACATTAAAGCATCCAATTAATTATTAATAATTATGACTGAGCCCACACACTCCAAAAAAGTCAGAGCACCCTGGCTAACTTTCCCATTTCCCCCATATTGCCTCCATTCCTTCATTGATGCAATATGGTGTAATCTCACCCCCCTGACTGAGCAGTGGAATACACACCTCCGACTCTGCAGATATTTAATACAGGAATGCTCTATACATTATAAATGGCCCTCTGCAATATACCATCACTCTAAAACGAAGCCTCTGCGCAAATATAGAAAATAGAAATGACCTGCCCTTGGAATACAGCTGGGATTTGAAAGCTCTATGCTGGTGCCTTTTCTTTCTGTCCATACAATCTGTCACATGAAGGCATTTATAACAGACTCAAACAACCAGATAACCTTGCTCTAAGGTCAAAGAGGTCACCATGTACTGTAGTGAATCAACAACTCAAGAGGAAGTGCAGGAATGTCAAGAATTTAACCAAGACACCACACATACAACGAAATTGTAACGCAAAACGATGCATATGAGAGATAAGTACAAAGATCACAGATTTGATCAAATAATATCCAACATGGCTGTGAGCTGGTATGCTTGTCTTTGAGTGTGTGTGTGTGTGTGTGTGTGTCTGTGCATGTGCATGTGTGTGCATGGGTGACGGAGACAAGCAGAGAGGGCAGAGTGCCGCTGAGAGTGATGAGATGCGATGAGACACAGTTTGAGTGAGTGCATACTAGCAGGAGGGAGAGAGAGGTAGAGTGTGTGAAAGTGGATGAGAGAGCGAGAGAACGAGAGAGGGAAGATGGACATAAATGGCTATGAGTTAGCATAGCCTACTAGCTTTTTTTTTTTTTTTTTTTTTGCGGTTGAAGCAAATTGAGGCCACTAACGCAGCAGTTAGGCTGCTTTTCAGGTCACTCAAAAAGCTGTGCTAAAAGGGTAGCTAGACCTAAATCCATTGTTAATTTGATGGAATGAAAGACACTGCAACCTACTAAAGGATCTGAGCATGTTGTCGTACATCAGGCGATTACAACTTCAATACAGTACAGTCAATTTGATTAAACTGTTGGGAAAAATACTATTGATTTATCTAGATTAGTAGCACGGCTGAGCACAGCTGGACCTGCTTCCTTTAAAATGCCAAACCGAGACGGCCATATACATACTATTCTTACCACTCAGTTTATGTTGATCTTTTTTCTGATAATATCCTCTCTATCCTCAGTACTGTGGGCTGGACCTGCTCAGCCATGCTGTGGCAAAGTGACTGCTGAGTGGACAGAGCTGCGTGATTCATTTGAGTTTGTGGAGTAACTGACCTTGTAAATATGGGACTGGGAGTCGGAGCTAAATCATCGTCTCTGGAAGCAGGCTAAATGTTAGGATGCTCCAGTGGCCACATGGCAGCCATTACTCACTTTTTTTATTACTTGAAAGACCTTCAAATTTATCATTATTTGCAGAAAAGTGATCTTCCACTAAATATATTCGTTGTCACCCTCCATAAAACACAGGACAGTTCTGGTTGTCACAGTTCTCACTGCAACGAGTGGAGTAAAGACAAACCTATTGGATTCATTACTCTTAAGAGTGTCTGGGCTGGAGTGTTTTTAGCCAATAAAACGATGCCTCTTGATGTTGAGGAGAGACAGACATAACAAGTCCCTCCAGTTTCCCCAGGGCCATCTGATATTGTGGTGGAGAGAAACCTCCCAGTTATCAGATTTTCAGATGTAACTTTTGCTGAGCAATGGGTGAAATATGTCTTATGAATCTTAAAAGGACATCTCTTATTATGTATTTGTCAACATAATAAGATTTCTTCTAAGAAATACGCTCATCCAATGAGAAAATGCAAGACAGGTCACATATATGATGTGTCTAGTGAGACTATATGAGCAAAAATAACCTAAACATATTCAACTCAAGACAGCTCATCATCTCTGTGAGTGCCAGCAGTAATGTAGGGATTTTTTTTTATTGGGCCACAATAGCCTTTAACCTAATTTATGGACTACTTTCTCATCCTAAATGCTTAGTTCATTTCCATACACACGCATGGCACTAATCCTGTAGTCTGTGATAAACATGCTATTAACCCAATCTGACAAGTCAGTGTCAACCGGCCGATGCCAAGCCAAGACTCCAGCCCTCCATTACGCATAGCTTTACCTGTCAGAAAAGATATCGCTGAGGAAAGCGTGGTGGAGGAGCCGCATCGTTTCAGACACACATCACAACATCACACGGACAGATCGCCCACTGTTGTCTTGCTGAGCCGCGCAGACACCGTGAGAGATTTTCAAGAAATAGCCTGTAGCCTGTGTGTCTTTTTAAACCCGCAAAGGCGCAGTGGAAGCGCCGACATCCAAAACAGCGTTTGAATCAGCATGAGTCACCTTCCCACCCACTTTGTACCAAATGTTCACTCCTGTCTAACACATTTTACTTAACATGTAAAACACACATCTACTCAGTGGGCGATGTGCAGGCTGCTGGACGCAAACACCGAGCAGCAATTCAACAGTTTGGGTTTGAGCGGAGCCGTTTTTACCTTCGGGTGAGAGCGCCTCCGGAAACCTGCACAACACGACTTGGAGGATTTATCCGTGTTTTGTCCGTAACTTCCCGAGCAGGGCATCTGTTTTTGAAGACGTGTTGATAGAGATGAAGAAGAGGAGGAGGAAGAAAACACCAGCAAGCGTCACTGTGCTGTCTGTTTCCGTAGACAAAATCGGTATCTGTCACCTTATTTGTCCGGTGAGTTTGTTTGTCTCCGGCGGGGAGAAAAGCAGCAGCCCCGGTCCACAGCGGTCTCCATTACCGAGCTTTATATTCACCTCAACGCTCAGAGGCGACGGACAGTCACACCACGGAGAGGCAGACAGATAGCCAGGTGGAGAGACACAGAGGAGGACTGCCTCTGTCTGTCAGGCCAGCCGGGATAGATACTGAGATACCGCTGCAACCAACCAACAAACTCCAGAGAGAGAGAGAGAGAGGGAGGCAGAGAGAGAGAGATGGAGAGAGGGAGGGAGAGAGAGAGAGAGGGGGGGAGAGAGGGAGGCAGAGAGAGAGAGGGAGAGGGAGGGAGAGAGAGAGGCAGAGAGAGAGAGATGGAGAGAGGGAGGGAGAGAGAGGGAGAGAGAGAGGGAGAGAGAGAGAGAGAGGAAGAGTGAGGGGGGAGAGAGGCAGAGAGAAAAAGAGAGAGAGAAAGGAGAGAGAGAGGGGGAGAGAGAAAGAAAGAGGCAGAGACGGGGGAGAGAGAGGGAGAGGTCGAGAAAGGGAGAGAGAGAGAGAGGGATATATATATATATAAATATGCATATATATATGTATATATATAGTACTCTTTATAAAGTATATATAACATATATATTTTGAAAAATTATTCATATCCTGTATTCATATTTATATCCACTTGTTTAGTCCACACACAACACATCCTTTGCTAGTTACATCTAAGATAACTATTTTGTGCTTTTTTTTAACATTTGATTGTATTCTCTTTGTGTATTGTTTGAGGGAGCCATCGGCTTCCATTCATTTTCATTTTGATATGAAAATCTATAAGCAAACTTTGGAAACTTGATTGAGTTGTGTAATCCTAGACAGTGAACACAAGTTTGCATTAAAGGCATCTCTAGTGATTTAGTGTTGCACATCCATAAAATCGGGGGACTCAAGAGAGACAGACTTTAAAAAATCCAAGTGGATGCAGGAGAGGCCAAGATATACTGACTTATACTAGCTTGAGTGAGTCAAGCTCCCTGACTCCACACCCAAACCCCATGGTTTATGACACAGGCTTCCTGTTATGACGCTTTTTTCTCCAAGCTCTGAAACTGTGATAACTCTGATGACATCATCAGGGTTATTTTGACAGACTTGTTCACGCGCAAATGACATTGCACAGCTTTTTTCCACAATCTGAGTAGCACTCCTCATAAAAAATAAACTGACCTTTATGTGTAAAATCAGTGGAGTGCCCCTTTAAAGGTCCAGTGTGTGGGATTTAGTGGCATCTAGAGGTGAGGTTGCAGAGTGCCATCAACTGAACACGCCTCGTCTCACCCTCCCCTAAGGTGGCTGCAAAAAACACAAAGGCACTCTTGAACTACCGTGGAAAGATGAGGGACTCCATGAAAGAGTACCTGGTCCCTCTTTAGACAGAAAGAGCTCCTACTGACAAAATAAAAACACACCTATTTTTATTTCCCGGCGATTATACACTAATGAAAACATAAATGTGAATATTATTTTACGTTTGTGTCAACAGATCCCCAGAATTCTCACACATGGTCCTTTAATTGGGTCAAAGTTACATTTTCATTAGGAATCTGCACATAAAATACAATACTACACAACATTAATACTAATGCAACACACAGTGATGATTTACACAACAAAAGCTAGTTTCAAGAGACTGCTAATAGAGTACTGAGTACTTATTTCTTGCAAAGCCAGTAAGGAATACATGGAGAGAGAGAGGGAAATATACATATATTCAGTCTAATTTTTTTCTGCAAGACGTAGTGATTGTTGTCTCACATTAACGGAAACAAGCAGCCATACTGAATACAAAACAACACTGTAGATCGACCCATCTGTTCTTATTAGACAGATCTCTCTATGCTGGGAATGTAATTCGTTTTGTCACCCTCTGCTTTAGCACTGTGTGGAGTCTGTGTGTCATGCCAGTAAGGCACAGGCTGAGGTGAAGTGAAAGAGAGTGAAAGACGGGGAGAAATGAAATGGATTCAGGACCATGGACAGCTCGCTGTGTATCCTAACTAGGCCAAACACTTTGCTCTTGTTCTTGCTGCCACCTCTTTTCTCATGTCAGTCAATCTAAATTCAGCCTGGAACAAAATAAAGATATGCTGACATTAGTGTCGTCGCACTATAACAACATTATTACATCCGCAAGTGATGAATACAGAACATAGAGGAAACATGCACCGCTGTCTATACACTGAAAAGACAGGAAGGCACATGAAGGGTGGTGAGACATCAAACGAGATTTAGTCAAGCTAATGCAGCGGGAGGCACACAGGGTTATTGCTTTATTACAGGCCAGCTTCCACCTGTCACATTTGATCGCTCTCGTCCCTGGGAGGTGAAGGCCAGGGAGAAAATACAAGTATTTCGTAAAAGGTCGACATTTACCTTGATGTACTATACAGCTGGGAACACACGAGAGCTCCCTCTCTCACGCACATTCACACACACTGGAAATGAGAATAACCCCATTCATAATTTTTATCAGCACTGCAACTGCTAAGTACTTTCTGTGACCGATTTTGTACCTGCTGCCAAAAATGGTGATCTGAAGTTGGAGTATAATAATCAGCATTTGAATTTTAATTCACTGGCAACAGTTTTAACCGATCTCAGACTTAATTACCCAAACTTCGCTCTGCAGGAAAATAATCATTAGTGAGTCAGAAGACTGCAGTAGTACAGTGTGGATCTATAGCAAAGTGTCTCTCTCCCTCTCAATCAATACATTTGTGCAGACTACATTAACCACTTTTCTCTAAGGCAGGGCCAGTTCTTGCCTGTTGATCACTCTTCCATCAGACCGCCCTTTAAGCACTTTGAGGCAACATTTTTTAAATTGAACTGGTAATAAAGTGACTCCTCAGTTACCGTTCACTTGACACTTTCTCCAGGAGGGAGGCGAGGATCTTAGAGAAAGGTGCAAGAAAGAACCAGCTTTGTGACTTAGCATTTCGCATTCATTTTTTTTCCAATGGTATGTCTGCTGTCTCCTACAATGCAGAGGAGTAGCTGAAAGGCACCAAAGGAGAAAGTCTGATTGTAAAAGCCCTCAAGGTCCTGACTTGAACCCACAATGCGTGGCACCTCGGCACGTATTCTGATCATGTCTGCTGCAACATGAACCTTGCAGATAAGCCCAACTCATGTGCATTCGAATCAAAGCGGCTCCCTACTGCTCTCTTCCTCTCTAAGCATGTCTTTCAGCAGCATCTGTGCTGTGTGAGAAGGGAATACGAAGGAGGATTACCTGCCTAATTAGAAGGGGAGGTGCGTTTTGCATGTGTGTGTGTGTGTGTGTGTGTGAGGACATTATGTGCACAGAACACATGAGAGAGTGTAATCACAAGTAATCAAACACCTTAATAGGCATCTATTTGAGCTTTCCCACAGCCTTTGCTTAACATAGTGAGTAATTGTGTTGTCTATTACACCATATAAGCACATATATTAAAAAAACATTAATTTACATTTCAGCTAATTCAACTTAATTGCCAAAGCAAGAATGCATTTATATTCCATATCAGTTCTAGAGGTAAATATGCATTTGTTTGCTGTTCATTAATGGATTGAAATGAAGGGCAGAGAATGACTGTAGCAGAGCAGTAAATCATGTGATTGTCCAGCTGATAAACAGATGGTCCCTCTCTCTCTCTCTCTCTCTCTCTCTCTCACACACACACACACACACACACACACACACACACACACACAGAATCAAAGCTGTTTAATGCTCTTGGTTCCTCTTAGGAGAAGAAGATAAACTTTCACACAATTAGGAAAAAAACAGGAGATTACTGGTTAAAACTGGATGTCAGAATTAGTAGCGGCATTTCGCAGAAAGGAAGGGACCTTTCACTCTTTTCCATGAACACTGGTGTGACTGTGGCCTGGACTAATTAAGGAAATAGTCCTGTTTATGCGTAATGTCTGCACCTGCTCATCAACGTCCCTGACAACACTGATTAACTGCATGCTGTGTAAGAGCAGGCTTGGCAGCTCATTAACCATCGAAACAAAAGTTGAAGGGCATGCTGTTCGAACAACCCTACAGATCAGAGCTTTGTGTCACTGGATGCTGAGCTTTGACTCCTTTAACTCCATAATTTACACCATACCTTCTCCTAACAAGTCAGGTTTTTTGACACTGGAAGACAAAGAAGAAAAGGTACAGGGAAGAGAGATGGCTTGGAGCGGTGGTGGCTCTAGACACACGGCTTTACATGTCTTAACAACTCACTATACCGTCTGATGTGTGAGGTGTTAAATATCTCTCTTCATATATACAGACCAAATCACTGGTATTAGCTATTATACGCTATTGAAAATGGCTTTCACTTCAACACAACACGTTGCATTTCTTCAGATTTATCAGTTTGTCCTTCTGTTGTCTGTGATAACCATGACAAATTCCACACACCATATACAATTACACATATCCATTTGTAAATGCTATAAGTGTAAATTATTTTCTCTGAAATACAATCATTTCAGTTAAACAAAAGCTTCCATTGAGTAGCTCTTGATGGGAATGCAGAGAGCATAAACAATGGCACATGCCTCCATTTCTAAATTTACCCCACCTGCCTGCACTCTGATAATGTTATGACCAACCACTTTCGAGCATCTATCCCTGCCAAACACCTGTCATCCTGTCAGATCACTCATTTTAATGCAGACACGGCTTTATAGAAGTCAACAGAAAGAGAGCGCTGCCAATTTACAAGTCAAACACACACGTGTGTATCCACATACACACACACACACACACACACACACACTGATGCACCTGTCCGCCTCTGCTATATGCTACTGTCTGAATAGACTGTTGGCTGGTGTCAGTTGCAAGGCTTTTTCTGCTCGGTGGGTAATTGGATTTCAAATTTAGAGCTTCCTGCACCTTGGAGAGGACATGGTCAAGTGATCAACACACTCAGGCCAACTTAGCTGGTGGAATTGAAATCACCTTTGGTTGAAAAGCATCTGCAGTTTGTTGATATACTGTTGAACAGCCAGTTGAACTGCACCATCTTTATTCGACAATGACTCCATGTGGGATCCAGCCTGCAATGCAAAGTACACAAAAGACATCTAAAGCGCTATCATTCCAAATGCCGACAAATTAGCCTTTAAGAAGAATGATAGTGTTAGCTCAGTATTTCTCACTGCATGTAATACGCACTAGCTGCCTGTAATGAGCACATTATACAATTTCACAGTGTGTGTAAGGTACTCATCACACTGTATACTGTATGTGTGAGTTCAGCCAAGTGGAATTTCAGTGCTATATACTGCCCTGTCAACACCTCTAAAATGTGATACAGACAAGTTTTAATTTCTCTCTGCTCGTTTGATTTATTATCACCTGGAGGGCTACACTTTTAAAAGGTGGTAAATAAGTCTATTCTGGGTGTGGGGTCCACATTCAATGGTGGGCGGCAGAAAATACACAGGATTGTGTATGTACTCCTTCTGTGTGTAGCATAGAATAAGGGCTTTGCAAATGTTGTCAAAATTTATTTTGATTCTATCTTGCACTAATATCCCCAAAAGAATAGCAATAGCAATTGTTGTTCATATTGCATGTTCAGATCACCTCATATAACCTCATTGCCTCAGAGGGAAGCTGTTGACTCCCATGTGAGGAACTACAGAACATATTTAGACTGAAAAATACTGAACTGTGCAGTGATTTGAGCTAAATGCTAACGTCAACATGCAAACATGCTTAGTTTAGTTTATTTTAACCTTATTAGCTTATCATGTTAGCATGATGCCATCTGCTAATTAGCACTAATTAGCAGTTTTGGTCATGAACCAAATTAATGGACAAATTAAAATTTTAACCTGATGATGGTCCTAGAGGAAATATTAAAGGACATGAAAGTCAGGACAATCCATCCAGTGGTTGCTGAGACATTTTAGCCTGAACCAAAGTGGCGGACTGACTAACCCACTGACAGACCGACAAAGCCATCCATAGAGCCCTGCTGCTAGCATGACTAAAAACATTCTTTTAAGGAGTCTGTTCTTGGCATCCTGAAAAACAGATCGCTGCATGCAGTTTTCTTAATGACTTAAACAAGGACAAGTGATACCAGCACGATGAGCATTCGAAAGAAATCTTTTGCGGTCAGTCAGGTGATGAGTGCTGTGCCTTTGTAGCTATTCAACCTTCTGTGGCAACAATCAGAGCTGGTCAAACTGTGCTGTTCAAAAATCCAGCCCGTCACACGCAGGGAAATTTCAACAGCAAACAGATGAAATAAAATACAGCAGATTCAACATTAATTATACACATAATTATAGACTGTTTTCCAAAGCCCTCAGTTGTTATTATGGCAGAGTTTTTCAGAGCTCAGGATTTAACAGGAGGTCACAGCAGGTCGGTGCAGACCTTGATTCTGGTCTTAGCCAGGCTTCCTCCCATGACTCTGGTCCCTGGAGTGAATGGCAACAAATGAGACTGACAGGAACACAGGGGAGTTTATGGGCCACTGGGAGAAGCTGAGGGCTGATGATGTCCAGTGGAGTCTACTGCCTCAGACAAAACCATACCTCAGCTTTTAGCAATCAGGACTGGATTATGGTGCAATAATTTTATCTTTGTGCAATCAGGTTTAAGAGCTGTGGGAATTACCTTCTTGAAAATAACCTGGATAGGATTTGCTCTAAATATAATGGTAATGATACAGTCTATCATTACTGTGATTTGTATTCTTTATTCCATACAGATTAAGAATTAAATTAATGAATCTCTCCACTTCTATGGAGTGACCACAGTAAGCTATTTCCTTTCTGGACCAAAACAAATGGGAACAAACAGCAGATCAGTTGATAAATATTGTTTTTATTACACCATGCATTAAACCTATTCTATTTCAGCCAACATATAAATGAAAATTTAACGCCATTTTTAATGTAGCCCATTTTGCTTCTGCTGGGATGTCATTTCTAACTCCCTGTTCTATTTTTTACAGCAACATATTGCGCAATTCATCTTCCAGCAGTATCTGTGCATCTGAAAATTAGTTTCCATGCCATCACAATCAGCAAATTTCCTTTTCCTTTTGAGATGAAACCAAAGACGTGTTGTGATTACAGATCACACGTTATAATTCGATTCTGAGCACAAAACTAATATAACTCATTTTGAAACCATTTCTACAACCACCTACTGCTCAGACATAACACCTAGCCTATGCTACACCACAGTGGGTCTTATCCGCACAATCAGATGCCTCTCTGACCTTTGCCTCAGTCAGACTGTAACAAGACGGCTCTGACACAAAAATACCAATAATTGATCTGTGTTAGACTCCCAGAGGTCATACCAATTATTTCCTGTGTGAAAGCTGAGCAAAAGAAGACCAACTACCCAGGTCCATCATGAAACAAGTAGCGGAACCGCAGCATTGTTTTGCTTTCATGTTTCTTTCTCTCTGTATTGTCTTTTCTCCCATTCAGACTGGAAATGTCACCGGATGAAATATCAGAAAAATGTGCTGCCTCTCACTCAGCCCAAACCAAACTGGTTTGTTTCTATTTATGGTTCTCAAGCTTTCTATTCTCATCAGCAGACTCACAATGTCAACCTTTGCCCTGTCACATGACCTGTGACTCAAGCCCAGACGAACACTGAAACGCGCACATGCAATGGCACAAACGTACAGTCTATACACACGTTTACTGTACAGGCGAAGGCAAGCACATGGGAATTTACATGTGTGTAAGAGAGAGCTAGTTACAGGTTAGCCAGCGTGTTCTCACTCTCAGCTCATCATGTACGGACGCTCGGTCAGGACCGCTTGGCGTCTCTTTCTCCATGTGCAGGCCGCAGTCAAGTTAGCAAAAATAAATATGCAACGTTCGGTCAGACTTTCCAAATAAAGCTCACTGAGCACATCAATACACATGTATTTAACGTTGTGAAACGTCGCACATATGTACATGAAGCTAGGTTTGACACTGGACAAGACCCTCAGTCTACTGGGTGAAAGTCCTGTGCTTGATCCATCCCAACCTCCTCCACAGACGGACTTTTCTGGTTCTTTGCGTGAACGGGACTACCCTGCACGCTGAAAAAAATGACGCTAAAGGGGTACCCAGTGCCTCAAGAATTAAGGCCAAGAAGTCCTGACCAAGCATCAGTATGTGACGAGCTGGGAGTGAGAACGTGTTGGGTTAACCAGCAGCTGTAAAGCTCAAGTTTAAATGGGGAAAAAGAGATGAGGGCATGTACCGTAATGTGGTGATGAGTTAAGTTATTTTATGTTGCTATTAAGTTTTGACCTCAATGTCTTTCCCTCTCCTCTCTGTCCTTGACTTCCTCTCCACATTATCCCTCATACTGTATATCTTCAGCTCCTTCATACACACACGTGCGCACACACACACACATGCATACCACTCAGTTCTCAGTTCATAAAAGCTTTTACATTTGCTATTCTAAACATCAGTGAGAGCATCAGTGAGGAAAAGAGAAAATGTAATAAGCTAGCACTGCTGCCTCACAGCATTCCATGAGGAACGTTCCACGTTTGCATGTAAGGACACTCTCAAATTTCTCTAAACTTAGCTGCCATTCAGACCAAAAACAGCCCTGGGTTAAAACACCACAGGGGGCTGCATCGGTGGATATGTGTTGTTTGAGCTAGCAGTGAGACAATGGAATTCCAGTTGGAGCAAGCCATAGTAACGCATTTAAAGGACTATCAGATGACAAAAACACTCCAAAACTATTTATAATACTCAGAGACAGAATCTAACAACTGTGGAAAGTTATCATGGCAAATATTTTGTCTTTTGTTTCATCGATTGGAAAGTAAACAAGTTCATATTAGAATAAGTAATCTGCCAGGAATGTGAGTCTGTATGTGTTTGATTGGTCAGTGCTTTGCCAGATGAAGTTTCACTAATGTAAAAGTTGAGCCTGATTCAGCGTTTTATTTTATTCTGCCAGAGGTTCTTATGTTGGTGTATGTTATTCAAATGAATGGGAGGCCTGCATTTGTTCACAAAGGACTGAAGTCCACCTGAACGTGGCCTTATTGCCGTGTGTGACTTTATAATGGAGGATAGAATTAATGCATGATCATATGGAATGAAATGCTTTTCGCTGACATTTTGCAGCATTGTATTGAAAGGTTGTGGAGGTAATAGGGATTTAGCTGTACATGCTGTAGCTGGTGAGGATGATGAGTCCAGATTGAAGGCTTGCAAATGCAGCTGCCTCATTTTGCATCACATCCTCTTGGAGGACTCATTTGTGCTTATTTTTAGTGAGTATACATTTAAAAATATTTATCCTCTAATACACTCAAGCATTCATGCTTACACGCACACACAAACATTTCCAAAGCCTGAACATGCTCCATTTGGGGCTAACCCTTCCATTGCTTCTATTTAAAAACAAGAGCCTTGAGCCAGTGGCCAATGAAACACAGCCACAGATGGTTCCTTAATGCTAGCATGGACATTTAGAGATGGGGGGAAAAAGAGTGAAATCAGCCAAATGGGAGTAGAAGCAGCTTTGCGATAAAGGTAGAGGCTGAGGGATTAGCATGACTGGCTAAAGTGCAAAGCTAACAAAGCCAGAATGCTTTTTTGACCCTTATAAAGAACAGTGACAAGAAATGTCTCTTCTTTAACACTGCGGGATGAGCTGTGGCACTAAAAGGATTTTTGACCAGATGAGGACAAATCTGTCCAGCATGGCGGCCATTAACTAACTGTGGCAACGGAATATCTCAAACTGCAGATTATATGTGAAGAGTTTAAGCATCCAGTGCCAGCACGGGGACTTTGTTGTCCCATGTTTGTGCGCTGTGATAAAAATTCTGGTCAAACACTGACTGACCATTTACTGAAGATCTGACTGGAACTGCTTTTTCAGTTTGCAGCCAGATTTAGAAAACGATCACATTGTCCAACAATCTAAATATTAAGAAAGCTTCAACTTATTCTGGAATTAAACATACAAGATAATACAAAATGCACAACATTATAGCCTTTGGGAGAAAATTCACATGAATGTGGAATTGCCAGTCATCCTGCTGGGAAAACTAGCACCAGCTACCAGTTCATGATCATGGTCTGTTATATTATAATTATAGTAGCATATGTATTATAAATATATAGGCTATGATGCATCTGTTCTGCACTAGTGCATTAATATATTATTGAGGCCTACAAGGCATTTGAAACACTTTTGCATTCATGCAAAGTGTTTCTATGCCTTTGTGGAAATACTGAATTACTGAAGCAGTAACACTGTTGAGTATGGAGTGTTCAGGAAAGCTACAGAACATGTAGGTGAAGATGATATGAATACTCTGACTTCACAGCCTCTTTGCACTGTGATGTTTTAGCTTGTCTGTATACCTTAAATATCTGCATTTTATCTGTAAATGACCCACGCCAAATACTACATTACACATATTTATTGCACCATTACAGTCATTTTAATTCAAGTGATCCTCCGTATGTTAACGTGCCTTATAGAATTGTTAATGGTACAGTAAAACAAGCTGAAGGTGAATGTGCTGCTGGAGTATCTAATGAATGTGCAACAGCACCGTTACATCTTTACCTGAGTTAAAGCATCACATGACATGCCGGTTAACATGTCACTGACATCATGCATGACCTTGTTTGTGTTAATAAGCTTGGACATATGCCATGTTCAACTAGAGACTTAATCACCCACACACACCCACACCCACACACACACCACCTTGTACAACAGTGCCTCCGAGGTCATTTTATTGACTTAGAGTCAATCTCTGCAGGCTGTAGCTCAGGTGGCCGTTAATCATTGGGCTGGTCGCTCAATCCCCATCTCCTCCTGTCCACACGTTGATGTGGCCTTGAGCAAGACACTGAAAACAGTGTGAAAGCAAAAAATAAAACAAAAAAAACAAACAAAAAAAACAAAGTCACTTTGTTCGGCAGCATCTGCCACATTAATGTATTGCAATTCTTATCTTAACCATAAGTGGTACATCCCTAACCTTTAGCCCAAACATAGAATTACCCGTGACGTGATAAAAGTCTGTGCCTACTTTAACACTGAGTCATACAGCACTTTCAAGCCCTCTAAAAAACTTTTGGCTCTGGCTGTGAATGGAGTTACCACTTTTATGTACGGCAGTTTTTGTTGAGAAAAATCACAAATCTACTGTAACATATGGAAGAACTGTGAACTAGCATAAGGAGTTCCTGGAAGGCTTGGAAAGGGAAAAAGGAAAATAAAACAAGAGCTCTCTGCTGATACTACACTACATAGTCTGCAGATCCTCGTCCTGTAATTGCAGATAAAGACAGTCCAAGTGACGGCAATTATTAGTGATGCTTGAAGCTTGTTGGGATTGTACCTTTGAGCCGGTGTGGTATACAACTAGAGTTTTAAACATACTTGTTATGAAACATGTCTGAGATGGCTTTACTTTAGAGAGTTGTGCTTTTCATGTCTGTGCCACTTTGGTGTCCTTTATTGTGAGCGTAAAGAGAATCTGAGAGTCTGTGATAAGTGTTTGTGTGTGTGTGCGTTTATGTATGCTTACGTAGCTACACGTGTGTTTATCTTTCCATCTCTCCTCAGGCATCCTTTCCTCTCATTTTACAAGATGCTGAAAATTGTTGTTTCCCTAAGGGATTCCCAACTGTGCATCTAATGCAAAAGAGCCAAATCCAGTTAAAGTGAGATAACAGCATTAACAGTAAAAATCAAAACACTGAAGACACAGTTACTTCTGTTGCTTTATGCTCTAACAGCTGTTAGATGTAAATTTCTAAAACTTCTACAACAATCTGCACACTGCCTCGCAGTGTTATGAGCTTTTCGGCTGTATGGGAACATTATTGTTGGTGCTGCAACCTGAAAACAATGAAAACTCAATATCCCCTTCATGTTACTGTTATGATATTTCTAAGTATGTCATAATGTCTCAAAATATGCTTTTTGTTTTAGTAAAATGTTCGTCTTTTATTTCTTTTTCTGATTTCCTCTTTGCAAATTTTGTTCATATTCCACAAACAATAGACCTTTTTCACTGCAGGGATTTAGACTTATTATAGCAGGAGAAGCACAGCCGAAATACATTTTGTGAATAAAGGCTAAGTACCATGGAAGAGCACTGGGGGAGCATGTTGTTTGTGTTGTTTAACAGCCTTGACTTTCAAAGATGGGATTCATCTTTCAGAATAACGGCAGCTGAGCCCAAATGTAAAGCTGATACATGAAAACAAATGAAAAAAACATATTTTTGGCTTGACAGGTCAGGATCAGTTCATCTGCTAACTAGTTTTAGCAGCTGACCGGCTAGCTAGGCTACATAGCTAGCTACTGTGTAAGCACACAAAATGATAAACTGCCATAAGCACATTATTCTGCATAACCACTAACCTTGTAATTTTCTGTATTATTTCTGTTGGTATTCATCATTTCTTTCAGTTGGTCTTTGAATTTCAGGTTCAGTTGTTTCACCTGCTCTTGTGTCTCCATCACAAATTGACGAAAACACGCTGCCATTAAATGCGGTCATGTTTGTTGTGTTCACAGAGAGAGTTCGTATGAAAAGCCTTTCTGAAAGCTTTTCCTTTTCCTCTGTCATTTCCTGAATTTACATGTTTCCTCGCTCGCTAAATCGTTAGCCTCTGTGACTTTTAGAAGCTGTTGCCTAGCAGCGGAGTTCTTGCTTGAACGCCAAGCATATCGTGTACATGACTTCCTATGTCGTAACCACAAGCTCTGAACACAGCAACAGTGAAACTCACTCTGCTCTGCTCCTTAGCATTGTTAGCTAACTGTTAGCTAGTTGAATTAACAATTATTCAGCTTGGTTTTGTCTGTATTTTCCTATATGTAGGTGCTTCAAAACACACTTAAGTGACACACAGCTCACTGGTAGTGTTAACCCAGCATTTGTTCCATCATTTTGACAATGTCTCGTCCTTGTTTATATTCCAACATTAATAGGTTATCTGTATCCATTAACTAATAATAACATAACAATAACTATTTGGTTCCTAGTGGCATGATTTTCCATTTTAATCTGACCACTGACACAGACGCACACACAGCTCACACCCAAGACATCAGCTACAACCCAGTCTGCCTTGTCTGTGTCCTTCACTGTCATGCTAACCCAACTGACGTTCATACACAGCCTGCTCAGTACAAAGTGATAACTCATGACTCTCCCTCGCTATAATGAAGAGGACAGGAGATTTACCAGCGGCTGAGAACATCTTGAGAGCGTCACCTGTGTTTGATTAATGGCAAATGTGTGTATGTGTGTGGCCGGCGAGTCTCAGTAAGGGGAAGCACAGATAATGAAAGGTGGTAGGACAAAGCTATTTACATAATAGGAAAAATAAGTCTCCTCTTCACAGTGCTTCCAGATGCAGGTAGGTGGGTGTCACTGTCTGTGAAGATCATTTCCGACAATTAGCTTTTGATCATCTCTGGTAGTGTCTAATTAAGAGGCTCAGATAGTGATGACTTGGTGTCTGTATTTAGCCCCCTGCTACCCAGGGATTCAATTATTCATGTCATTCTATCTGTTTTTTCTTGTCATTAGGTCATCCTCAGTTCTTCATTTTAAAATGACATGTGGTCATTATAGATCCAAATGAAAGTGAAATTACATACATCGTCATAAATCTCATCTTGTGATTTAACCAGTCTTAGAAAATCATGTTTTGCCCTGTTTGAAAATGATCAAGTGACACAAATCATGTGACTTTATGGAAATCCATGAGACATGTTTTTCTGCACAGGTTATGAATGGCTTTGCTGCAGCAGCAGTACCTACTTGACCCTACTCAGTAATGTCACGATTCTGTGTTCATTTGTAAAGCCAAGTGTTCATACACCCAAAAGTCAGTACTCCTCTGTACAGCATCAGTTTTTGTGTTTTAGTTTGTTCCTCGGTATATCCCAGATGCAGAAGCGGCAACCCAAACTCTATTTTTAGCTTGCGGCCCCATAAAATAAAGCAACACTAAATTGTGACCCCAGTAAGTTTGAGTCATGAGCAACTGCAAAAGGATATTTTTTCTTCTCACATTGTTTCATTTTAAGTCATTTTACAGGCCTGAACGGGTGAACATATTCAGTATTTTAGCAAAGGCAACAATCAGAGAAAAGTCTTGATGTCCAACAAAAAAAAATGAGGATCTTGTTTCTATTTTCTCAGACTTATGATTAGTAACTGTATACGTGTGTCTGTGTGTATTTGTGTATGTCTGAGATGTGGAATTCTTCACTGTCTTTTGATCTGTGGTTGTTCTTTGTGTTTTCCTTTTTGTTATTATTGCACTTCCTTGTATTTTAATAAGCACTGATTTCTGTGCATGTTACTTGTAATTAAATGCTATGTGCCACATACATAAAACCGCCTTGCCTTGCCTTCCACACTCCCTTTGTCTCTTTCTCTACCCTCCACCTGTCAGGAGGAAGATTAAATAAAAGATGAAAAAGGGAGCAGACATCTGAGAGAAGTAAAATCTCAGGGCATCATTCATGCCTCCACATAGCATCGCAGCTGCCTGGCTCTGTAGATGAGATCATTCAATAATCCACTCTCTGCTGCAGAGATATAATGATCAAACACACACACGGGACATACGGTACATTAACACATTTACTCGTCGGAGGATATTAGCATATTGAAAGTTGTCTCCTCATATAACGTGATGCGTGCACGTGTAAATGCCATTGACGGCAGTTAACGCAGCATCTGCTGAGAAGGCCCGCAAAAAGTTACTTCCTGGCTGCCACACATGTAGCTTGGCGGTTGTGATGTTTGGTGGGCGTCAACAGCACAGCGTCTCCACGATACTGTGCAGCTACCGAGCTGCACTTTGCTACTATCATGCAACGACATCCTCTTTTTGACGAGTGCAAATGGAAATCAAATACATTCAAATTTTATTCAGACACGAAGCGAGACAAGCTGAATACCACCAACTCGAGCCCACACACACACACACACACGCAAACACACACAGACACATTTCTGTGTTTAACAACTTTCTGAGCTCTGCAGGCACACACCCACACTTTTACAGTATTTGCAGACTTTACAATAAAATTGATGTCTGAACACCCCCATACTCTTTCTCTCTTTGCCTCTCTCTCTCTCACAAACACACACACACACACAGTTTTCAACAATCTCCCCACCACAGCGTTTCCACCAATTGGCTGTCCACCCACCCAGACCTTGTGATCCACTAGAGGTTGCTATTGCTCATGTACTATACACCTTTGCAGTGCCCTAGACATTTACATGCATTTAGCAGACATGTACTCAGTACCTGCTTTTTCTTTTGGCCCATGCAGTCTTAATGGTCCTCCTCCCTCCTTTGCAATTACATTAGCTTGACAGTCTCCCCAAAATATTAAACTTTTCAGCATGTTTTAAGCAAAGCAGCCTTCCATTTAAAATGTTATTTTTGGGTAACGGTCATGAAGTGACACAAATACAGACAGGCAGGGTCATCCATGGTTGCATCAGAGTGTGTGTGGGCAGACAGAGTATTGTGTATGTTGTGTAAGAGAGTGTGTGTCTATTTGTTTGCATTTTAGTAGCTTCGGATCAACAGTTTCAATTTGCAGTGAGAGTACTTATGTGCAAATGATTATTGAAGTTTGTTTAATTCATATAGAAAAAGCCAAATCAGCTTCTTTAATACAAATATCAAGCTGATGTAAAGTCAGCAAGGATCACTTTGGAATATATGATAGCTAAACAACATATTCATGATTTGAACATAAAACTTAGAACTAAGATCTCATATTACTTGGAGGCTGATCAATAATCAGATTTACTTATATGTCCTTCTTGAAGAGGGTGTGTGTGTCATGAAAGTTATCAGATTTTAAATAAATCCCTTCAACTTTATCAGCTTTTCCGGAGATTGTTTCTTTTTTTCTTTGTGGCGTTTCTCCTCCAAACTGAGATTCCAGAATAGAGGGTGTCATGTGGTGTTTAGATTATAAAGCCTGTTGAGGCAAATCTGTGCATTTGGGTTGTATAAATAAAGTTGTTTTGCTTCGACACATGCATGCTTGTTTTCACTTGGATAATTTGTATTTGTACGTGTTTGGCATCAGGAAATCAGCGAGTTGACTGTGCTGATTGATTAACCCAGCTCCCTATATGCACCAGATATTACCTGAACAGTGGCACAATGCACAGCAGGACTGTCTTCATTGATTGGCCCTGTGGTGAGGCTTTGAGCATACGTTTGAGCATACTGACGCTGTTCTTTAATCATGAGCAACAATGTTTTGCCGCAGTGAAGTGTGAGGTCATGTAAAACGCAGTATCAATAAGGTGGGTCCAGGATTCATTTTTCATTCATACAGCACATAGAAATATTTCTGCCTCAAACAACATGCCTGTTTGAATGTATGCCCCTGCGTTGACAGGAGGAAATGAGTCATATTTTCCAAAAATACACATCTTTGAAGTCAGCGTTAGCCTAAGGACGAGTAGTATTCCTACAGAGGAGCGTAGTCATGGGTGGGTAAGTGCACACTGCATATCTCATCAATAAGATCTGAAAGGCAACACAAACAGATGCTGAATTCCTAATATTTCACTTTGGTCTCAGACCTGCAGCTCCTCCAGCAGATCAAAACCCAACTCATTAGGGTTTCTGTTTGTGCCGCACGCAGTTTGGAATCAGCACGCTTACTTTCAGCACTGCATATCAAGTGCTTTCATTAGTAGTTTTGCAGGAAATATCTGAATGCCTGGAGCAAGTTCTTCCATATCTAGGAGCAAAGGTAACAAGAGTAAATTTAGCTGTGAACACTGAATTGTCAGATTAATTGTGAAAACAAGCAACTGCTTGCCACTACATTTTACACTGTGCAATCGGCTGCTATTAAACTGGAAGCAAAGCAGTTGTTGTGAAACACATGGCAACTAATTCATGAGTGCGGAGAGCAGCTACTGTTATTTTCTCTGTCCAATTATGACAAAGTGTGTTATTATGAGAAACAATGCTACATAACATAAATATGTCGTCATTAATTTTTCATGTTTTGTCTGTTCTTCTGTCTAATTTTCAACCATTTCTGAATCCCAAGTCTCATTATTATAGCATGTTATTATTAAAATTACACTTGCTGACTATAACAAGCCAGTAAAGTCTCTTTTATCTCATTCTGATAGCCTTTCCCATCTAGTTATAACTAGAACATTTCCTGTGACAGTATTGCAAGATTTCTTCTCATTATGGCAGCTCTGTGTTTTTGTACTTGTCCACTGGCATCAACAAAGTCAAGGCACGGCCTGTAGGCTAACAGGACATCAGGTCTGTGGTTTGTCTCTGACCCACTGTCAATAATTAAAGGCCTGAACAGTAAAGGATTGGTGCACAGACTTAAACTGGCCTACATCTCCACATGAACAACACAGCAGGAAGCTGGTCATTACATCTTCTCTGAATGAGGAGGCATAGTCATCCTGAGACAGTCTTGGAAGTGGGAGGCACTGCAGGCAGTATACTGCATACTGCAGTACTGCATAAAACATGCAGTATACAATACAGTGATGCTGCAGTGTATGCTGTATGATGTACAGGGTATGCAGCAGACTGTGTTGTCAAGCACATGAAGCAGTTGAATGTTGACTTAGATACTTTACTTAGTATCTCCTTATTTTGATTTAATTATTATATAGTTATTATTATAATGGTTGCTCAATAAAGAGCTGAGGAGATGTATTTTCCTGACAGAGATGTGCTCTCATGCCACACACAGGAAATAATTTGTGGAATTTATACTTTGAGCTATGCATCAATGCAGTTACTTTCCTGACAACCAGTATCAACCAGTGTAGTTTAAATACATCTACATTTCTCTACAGAGGAAACCCTTTAGTGTCACTTCGCCACATGTGGCCAGACAGATATGTCCTGTTTGAAACCCCCAAAGCTCCCTCGTCAAAATTTGGTGCATAAACACAAGAAAGTAAATAAATACACTGAGAAAAGAAAGCAAAGAGGTTACATTAGATCTGAAGGTAGAGAAACGTTTCTATGTATTTGTGTGCTGTCATGTATCAAAGAATTAATCAGAATTGTCTTTCAGTATTTCAGTCGATCAAACTATCAATCAAGTTCGTCACATGTAATCATAGAAGATACAATCACAGTGAAATGTGGGGGTGGGTCAGTCTTAGGCAGCAGTGATTTCATTTAGGATTCTGGTGGCCTGAGGGTAGAAGCTCTTCCGCAGTCTCTCAGTGCTGGCCTGGTGTATTCAGTACCTTCTTCTCGACTGCAGCATGGAGAAAATGCTGTTATGCAGGTGGACTGGATCCTTAATGATTCCCCAAGCCTTATTCTTGCAGTGCCAGGTGTAATTATCCTTTAGACATGGTAGCGCACTATGCCTACGTTCAGCCGAATGAACCGATCTTTGCGGGTTTTGGTGCTGTTTGCGTACCTGGCAGTAACATTCCCGTCAGAATGTTCTGTGGTGCAGGAGTAGAAATTCCTCAGTATTTGAGGGGATACCAAGGATTTCCTCATTTGTCTCAGGTGAAGCAGTCTCTGCCTTTCCTTTCTGTCTCACCAATGAGTCAGAACACGGTGCCAAGGTTAGGCCCTCACAGATGTGTACACCCGGGTACTTCCTCCTCTCCGGGGCATAGTTCCCTACCTGCTTCGTCCCCAAACCACTATAAGATCCTTAGTCTTCAGGAGTAGGTTGTTGTCCTGACACCAGCAGGGCAGGTCCTCTGCTTCCTTAAGGCAGGTCTTGTCATTGTTATCTGTGATCAGGCCCACTAACAGCTGTTGAATGTCAGCATGGTGTCAAAAGTGGTGCCACTTTCGGGTGTGTCCAGCAGGGGGCTCAAAACGCAGCCCAGAGTGCTACGACGTTAAAGATGAAGGCGGAAGCGGTGTGTCTGCCCACCTTCACCCTCCGTTGTTTGCTCGTCAGGAGGTTAAGGATCCACATGCACAGTGGGGTGTTAAATCCCAGGAGTTTGATTATTTTTTGGCCCTCAATGTTTTAAATGGGATGTAAGATCCTTAGGCTTTTTAAGTTAAAACAAAGTATTGCTAACACTGATGTCAACAAGTCTCTTTTTTTGGAGTTAAACTAATTCTTCATGAGTCTTCAGGAAATCAAAATACTGCTATAAATACAAGGGTTGTGCAGCATTGGACAAAAATGTGACTAACGACGCATGTGGAGGCAAAGTGAGTAAATGTCATATAAGATTTGATGTCTGGAGAAGGTCATGCTGGTATGTACAGCTGCACTAACCCACCACCCCACAGTGACATTTTTTAGTGATGTGGCTGTCAAAGCACGAGTGCAGGGGTAAAAAGGAAGCCTGCGATTCTGATAAACGTTGCAGAACACACACTATAATCCATGCAACGATGCTTCAGCCTGAACAAGAAAGCCTCGCAACTCCTGGGGCTGCTTGACCCAAATTCAGAGCTCCATTTTGTGTGACGGGTGGAAGGCAGGCACACTGGGCACAGCGAGAACAGGGTCGGGCTGTGCATGAGATAGTACACAGCTATATTTATTCAAAGGAGGTTACCTCCAGCAACCTCTATCACCAGCTGATCTCTTATGAAGGCCAGTGTGTTCTCTGCGGAGTCTTCAACGAGGGCAGAGTTACTTCATTTCTGGTGTTACATGCAGATTGAAGTTTGTGTTAATGTGTCCCTTTATTTCATTATTCCAGAGTGTGCATGATAATGTTGGCTGAGGAGAAAACAGGATGCTAAGTGACGATAAGTACTGACTGCATTTGAAGTTGTTGGATTAAGACTTATAAAAGTCTTTGGGAGCACAGCCTTTAAACTACCAACAACTGCGCAGCGTGTTCAGTTTACAGCCACACACACTGACAAAGACGCACAGAATCAAAGCTTTGGATACGTGGATCACAAAAACAAGGCTTGCTGCAGCATGAACACAGGTTCTCGCCAAAACAGGCCCCATGTGTATCCTCCGCCCCAAATTAGCTCCAGCCCTCCTTCTTTCTTTTCCTCCACCCTTCCTCCAAGGCTACACCTGTTGCATAGGACATGGCATGTTGTCACAGCTTGCCCTCCAATGTTCAGCTTGAAAATGAGCTGATTTCACTCAGCACAAGGATGATGATGCTTCGGTAGCTGGACTTACAGGTGGAAAACTGTATCTAGTGACATTCAGGTATGTGAACGTTTTTCTTTATCTTTTTTTGGTTTTTTGATATTGCTGCTCAAATATCATAATCAAGCTTTTATGATGTTGCTGCATGCTCAGTTTGATAATGAGCTGAGGATGAGTGGTAATTTGTGGTTTCCTCAAAAGTTCAGACCAATAGGGACAAGCTTTGGCCTCAAGGTGTGTGAGGGAACATTGTGGATGAGTATGAAACACTTCGCCTCCGGGCTTGTCTGAACTGATGAAGCTCACACGTTGCTGTGCTTTAGGTTTAGAGTGGAGTGTTAATATTTGATATGCATCTCAGCAGTGAGGTGTTGTTACAGCCACAATAAATGAGCAATTTTGCAGTCAGGAAACATATGAACAGTTTCCATAAGCGTGAACACTTTATGATGGCAATTCAAAGCCATAAACTGCAACATGGAGTGGCTGAACATGGGACATTCTTGAAAAAGTGCCCCGCAACACATGTTGGTTTAAGTTAATTTAATATGATCATTTGTTTTTTTTGAGGATTAAATGTGCATTTTGACAGTCTATAAAGTGCAAATGTAAACACGTTAATTAATTGAGCTAATGTAAGTGCCACTGCAACATTATTATATGAATTTTGTCTACTTGACCTAGAACTTACTCTTCTTAACTGGTCAAAATAGTTTTGTTGTTTTAGGTTGTGTTCAGTGGAATTGAGGGTTGGCTGAAATTAATTAGGACACAACTTCTCATTGAAAAGCTGCCACCAACGTGCCACTCAAACAATGCAATGTTTTTTACATTGAGGAGGCCAGTTACAGCAAGTCTTCTTGCAATAGCTAAAGCATCTTCTGTGAGGGAAACACTGTTTCCAAGGCTTTGCTTTGAAGATTGTCTCAGCTCAGCTGTCAGCATCAGGTCAGGTAGTGACACAGTCAGAAAATGTAATCAATCAGATTCGTATACATGGACATGAATGTTCCTTTCCCCCCCTATGATAACATAACTCACAAACTAACAAGGACAAACATGCTATAAAGAGCAAGAGAGTCCATAACCGCAACCTGAAATGTTTTTCAGCAAGCTTTATTTGAAAGTCTAACTGTATGCTGCATACAGTGATGCAGGCACACAAAAAACTTCCCACTGCGATACAATAGCCTGAAAATCATGCTGAATGTCAATGGAAAATTTGCGTCCATGTGCACTAATTCTATAGATTAAATTTCGAGACTCTCTAACAAACTGCTGAGACTGTGTTTGCAGGTTCCAGATCTTTTCAGTGTCATATGGAGGAAGTCACATCCTCTAAGAAAAACAGATATCTGAATACGATATTTAAAGCTTCAAAATATTTTGTCTGAAATAATGGGACAGAAAGGTGATACAAGCTATCAGCTTAGACGCCTCACAGAAAGACGGGGACACAGAGCTGTTTCTGTTGGATGTCTAGACAAAAGACAGTGGGACAAAGTAGGTCGAAGTTTTTCTCAAAGTTGTGAAAAGCCATTAATTTGATCCTGGAGGTCACATTTCCAACCTGTAGGCCTGTCAGCCTACACAAAGACAGCAGTTTCACTGGCTTTCCTGTTCAGGAGTCTGTCTTCCGCTAAGGAATCACACCTGTTGGCAACAGACCTACAAGCATTTGAATGTGTGTATCTGTTGTTTTCTTTCTAGACTTGTGTGTTGAGTCATGGAGACTAAAGGTCATGACCTCTTAATAGTGTCCTGCGGGCGGTCTCGGGGTCAGCTGCCTCTGTCATGCGTGAAGATGCCTGCATCTTTATTTTAGTACTTCTGTAATGGGCTGAGCTGTCATGAGGCTTTTACATGTATCGCTTTTGCAATGAAGCTGTCACTCCTGAATTATATTAGAATTACATAAGCAGCAATAGATACATGTCATTTCCTTGAAAGCTAATTTCAATAATCATAATAATTTAAAAAATTCCAAAGTACAAGAGAGCAAAAAAGTATACTGATTTTAACCAATACAATAAAGACCATGAAATACAAAATCGAGACCTTTTGCTGTCCTTTGGATGAATATGACCCACTGCAGTTTGGTTTTTTGAGGAAGTTGCGATATTAATCCTGGCTTTCTGTTATTATTAGTTTTTTTTTTTTCTTCGTTTCCAACAGACGCAAAGTCACAATTCCCACATAAAAGCTTTTAATGTTTCCTAGAACGGAAAGCTTTACAACCCTGGGCAAACACAACCAGACACACAGGTGTGTCAGTAAACCCATCAAACACATACACACACACACACGCACGCACGCACGCGCACACACACACACACACACACAAACACACACACACACACACACACACAGTTGTTTAAAACTAATTGTGCTTTCATTTACATTACAGACGTGTCAACATTGAAAATCCATAAAGATCAATGAAAATTGTTAAGCAATGGTGTGTGATGACAATGAAACTTAAATTCAAACTAACCTCCAGAAGTGGCATGAATTGCTTGGCTAAATTAAGTGATAAAAGGGGAAATAAATCTTCTAAAAACTTTACCACCTGTTATCCAGGAGGTGGCTGTTCTATAATTGACCTTTCAATCATTATGTTAAAAGGTTAAATCTATGCCGCATAATGTGTTTGTAGAATCTTCAAGCCACTTAGCATGAGTAGTGTGTATCTTGTGGTCCTTTAAGAACACATCCTCTGTGTGTGTGTGTGTGTGTGTGCGCACGCGCGTGTGTAGGTAAACATGTGCTTAAAAGACTCGGCTGCTTGCTACTAATGCCCCTGTCAGGTCGATTGCTTAAACAGCTGCACACTTGAGTATCCACACACACACACAAATGCATGTGTGCGCACACACACACACAAGCACGCAGGTTGTTGATTTTGCACACAATGCATCAGACACACCCTATGTTGGACAAGTGTTTGCGTGTGTGTGTGTGTGTGGTGTATTTACATCTTCATAACTTAATCTGTTGGGTATTAGATTCAAGATTCAAGATTCAAGATTCAAGAGTCTTTATTGTCATTGCACATGTCAATGAAATTTTCATTGCAGCCCCCATGTTAGATGGTAGAAAGATAAGACTAGAAAGAGTGAATAAAATTAAGATAACTACAATAAAATAAAATAAGCCAACATGCAATAAAAAAAAAAAAAATATTCGTGAAGCAATTAAAAATATAACAGAATGAAAATATACTTAGGCAATAAAATATACTTAACAATAAACAATAAAATATGGAAGTGAAATGTGCAAACAGAATAAAATATACAAGCAGTATAAAATATAAAATATACACAGTGAAATGTACCGACAGAATAAAATATGCCAATGAAACTGAAATGTGCTGATATACTAAAATGTATATAATTATAGTATATGTGTGTACATAAAAGTCAAGTACACAGAAGGTGCAGGTGGAGGTAGAGGTGTAGGTGTAGGTGTAAAGTGCGGTGTGCAGTGTTCACAGTTCACACAGTCTCTCACTGCAGTGAGGGGCTGCGGGGGGTGATAGCTCTAACAGCTCTGGGGAAGAAGCCGTCCCTCAGTCTGTTAGTGGTGGTGCGGATGTTCCTGTACCGCTTTCCTGATGGAAGCGGTACAAACAGTCTGTGGCCCGGATGGCGGGGTCCGTGGCAATGGATCTCGCCCTCTTTCTGACCCGACCTTCATATATAGAGTCTAGGTCAGGGAGGGGGCAGCCCACGATGCCCTGTGCAGTTTTAACCACCCGTGCCAGTTGTTTCCTCTCCTGTGCCGTGCAGCTGCCATACCACACTGTCACACTGAGGCAGAGGATGCTTTCAATTGTGGCCCTGTAGAAGTTAACGAGCAACCGAGAGGAGAGTCCAGCCCGTTTCAGCTTCCTGAGGAAGAAGAGCCTTTGTTGTGCCTTCTTCACCAGGCGGGAGGTGTTCATGGACCAGGAGAGGTCAGATGTGATGTGGAGGCCCAGGAACCTGATGTTGTCCACACGCTCCACCACTTCTCCGTCCATGAGGAGGGGGGCGTGATCCGTCTTCCTGGACCTCCTGAAGTCCACAATGACCTCCTTGGTTTTCCCTGTGTTCAGCACCAGGTTGTTGGCTGAACACCACTGGGTGAGCTGGTGTATCTCCTCTCTGTAGTGGGTCTCGTTGTTATCTGAAATGAGACCCACTACTGTAGTGTCGTCCGCAAACTTCACGACTGTGTTGGTGGGGTGGATGGCAGCACAGTCGTGAGTAAACAGGGTGAAGAGGGCTGGGCTGAGCACACAACCCTGTGGCGTGCCCGTGCTGAGGACCAGAGGGGATGATGTGATGTTCCCTATTCTCACCACCTGAGGCCTGTTGGTGAGAAAGTCTCTGATCCAGTGGCACAGAGACGCAGGCAGACCCACCGTGTGTAGCTTCAGCGCCAGCTTGTCTGGGATGACGGTGTTAAAAGCTGAGCTAAAGTCTACAGTGTTGTTGTGAAACACTGTGATGCTCATGCACTTTAGTACAGCTTGAATATATCACTTCTCTTAGCAACTGACTGTGCCTTTTTGCAAAAACAATTAATAAGACACACCAAGGTCTGTTTTTGTCCACTACCACTAGAGAGTTGGAGTAAGTCCAGATTTAAATACAGAAACTCTCATCTAACCAGTTAAATCCTTCTTTAAAGACAGACGTGAAAAGTATGCTTGTGTGTGTGAACCCTGCATCACGAAGCTCTGCCAGCCAGATGTTTTCTGGTGTTGTAATAATAATACCTTACAAGGAGGCAGGTGAGGAGAGGGTCATAATGCTTTTAACGATGAGTCCACATGCCATCTGGATAAACTTATCCTGCCAGTGGAAATGAGTGCCTTCACCTGGCAGCAGGGAGGAAACACTTATCATTAGTCCTTGTTTGGTTCAGGCTCGTTTCAGTGGAACATCTTGTCCTTTTTAGGAGAGGCTGCTCCTGCACTTGAACTACACGTTCGAGTCTTTCTCATTTCAGATGCTTTGAAGTCACGAGATGATATGTGGATGCTAAACAGAGTGCTGAGAACATACAGCCCTCTCTCACTGCGGCCTGGCTGGGAGGCAGAGACCTCCGAGCTTCTCGAGTTACAGTCACAACACAGTTGTGACAGTTGTCATTTGACAAACAAAACGTGACACCTAGTGGTCACCTAGTGCACTTACACTGCAGGTTCAGAAATCAAAGACCAGGACGCAGCCTATGTCCAGTGCGAGTGTATGTGTCCTCGTAGGTATTTATTTTCACCATATTCTGTTTTAAAAATGTGGCTGCAATGTGCATCAATAAACTTACTGCAATTTTTTTTCTCAGTCTCACTTTAGGGATTGTACAAGCTGAACTGTTTGTTTCACTTCATAAAAAAAACCCTGAGGGTATGAATGTTAGAAAAACTCAAAATAACATAACACAGTTTATCTGCTACAACTGGTTCATATACCAAAATTAAGCCTTAATAACTTAATGGAATATGTAATGTGTGCCACCAGTATACTTGTCAGTAAAGCACTTATACAGAACTGTTGTCCTCTGCAGATGGTAAAGTGCACGTTTTTGAACTGTAGTGCACTTGAATTTTATCTCTAAAAAGACAGACTTTCAGACATTGAGCCAACCAAAAATTTCAATACCCTCCCCCCCTATAATAGTTTTTTTTACAGTCCCTACCCATTGGCTTTAATTCCATGATCCCATCACAGGAGCAGTAAATTATGGGTTGGTCCTGTAGACTGTCAAGCCACCGCTGTGTGGCATGGTTTTATGGTTAGCCAAAACATCTGCGGCACCCACAACCTCAACCCAAACAAAGCAAAGCAAGCAGGCCTGGCTACGAGTGAATGCAATCACTGTAAACACAGTTTTACGTAAGCAGACACGCCTCAACAAAACAGGAATAGTATCAGACGAGAGAAAGGAAAAAACAAAAATAATCTAACTCGGTAAAATAAATTATTTTGAGATGAGAAATAAATTTAAAATACATGGTTCCAGAGTACAAAGAGAGCAGAAATGACAAAAAGAGACTGAAAAACGGAAAAGAGATAAAGTAATGATGCATATGTAAGAGTTTTTCATGCTCAGAGTCTCAGTAAAGGATTATTAACTCTGTCTGGTTCAAGTTGCTGTTACTAAGTGATAAATTAGACAGATTAGCTGCACTCAGGCAGCCGCCTCCCAACAGCTGCCTCTGGACCGCTTACTGTTAAAAAGGGAGGAGAAGAGGGTAAGAGGAGCTAAAAACAGGGAGTTCAGCTGGGATGAGAATCAAGCAGAGTGTGAGAAAAAAAGTGGGGAGAGTGGCAGGAGGTATTAATGCAAGAAGACAAGAGACATTTAGGGGAAAACGGAGAGAAAAAAGGAAATAGCTGACACAGAAGAGCATCAGCGTAAGAGAAGGTAAATCAGAGGCGGCCAGAGACAAATGATCCCAGGAGACACAGAGGAGACAGTTGATGAGACAGATAGTGGGAAAGACAGGGGGGAAAGAGGGGTGGGGATAGCTGACGGATCAGATTTACACAGACTTGTGGTGACTCAGTGGTATTTTAATAAAGCATTATTGTCTTATTGTCTCAGGCTTTCCCAACAAAATTAACACTCCTGTTTACTCACATGTTAAGCTCTGTGAATCGCACCATAAATCACACCACTGTGCATTCCTCTTCACTTGAAAAGAAGCCCTTTCACATGAAGCTTCTGACTATCTCCCACTTTCCAGTTTCCTCTGTTTATTAGCGGATCGAGTGAGAAGCAAACATTACAATCTCAGTTTACGACTATATGTTCGCTCTCGGCTTGTCATGTGTTAGGAGGGGGATAGCATTGAGATATCTCTCTCTATCACACACACACGCACACCTGTTGGCCTCCATTTCACCTGAAACAACATTGTCTGTGTGTGCAGCAGTCTATCTCTGACTCAGCGGCATGTTTGGGTCTCCCTGTTTCCCATGGCCCAGCAGCAGGCGTTGTTTTTATATACCACTTTCCCAAAACACCATTGTGTCCACATCTTTGCTTACACAAGCAAGTAATGTTGAGAGTTAACCATTAAATACTGTCTTGGGGTAGTCCTCATGGGTGTCCTAATGACTACTTCAGTCCAGTGACTTCCCCAAAAAGCTTTACTGTGTATCAGTGGGAAAGACTTGAGGGCTTATAGGATTATTACAGTAGAATGAGTTGTTGCTTAGCAGCACAGTTAATGTGTTGTGTGAATCACTTTTAGCCACGTCAGCCCAATTGTAAGATGGCGAGGTCAGGCTTCTGGTCCAGCTTGAAATATACTCACACATGGTTTGCTAGGAGTATGGCAGACATTCCTATTTTCTAGATGTCTTTGGTGATGCAGCAACTTCATCTAGTATCACTAATACATCAATATGTCTCCCCATCTTTGATCTTTATTTGAGTCAGGTATGGTGTTGTAGAGCAGGGCCTGACAGGATGAGTCTGACTTGTCCTAAAATTGCACTTCATGGCTTTCCTTTCTGGCATCACCCTATAATTTTTGCTCCACTGGTGGTAACAACATAAGAATAGTGAAGTTCATGTTTCATCCACGTGATACAGAAATTTTGTTTTCTTGTGTGTAATGAGCATTGCATCCTCACGAGGCCACTAGCGGGTGGAGTCACTTGTTAAAAAAATGGGAAAAAAAACCTTTTTGAGCCAAAGTCTAAAGCTTCCCACAGCCTGCAGCCGTTTTTTTTACTTCTGGCTCGTCCGCTGTTGATAATTTAACACCTGCTTCCTACGCTGGACCAGCACCCAGCAGTGGCCAGCTGATGTTAAAGCCTCTCAGCTCCGTGGCTTTCAGGAAAACACATCAGGACAGAACCAAAACATGTGGAACTGCTCAGTGGGTCTACCATGCAGCATGAGCATTTCACATTTGATAATAATATTGCATCTGTCTTACTTCAGTCTGTTGACCAAAAGCTTGCACATATTCCAGATGGAGATGGAAAAGTCTTTGATTTGATTTTACAAAACTGTTTGTGGAGCTTTGTGCAGTCCTCAAATCCTATACTCTAAATTGAGGTGAGATCACTAAACCACACACAGTTCACATACAATTACCCACATGAATGTCCAGTCAAAGCCTACGGAACAAACACGCTTTGTTCTCTTCAGCTCTGGCCAAGATGTTTCCAGTTTGGGAAGTCTTTAATGCATCTCCTGCAGAGCATGCATGGTCCATTATTCTCAGCATTTGGTTTACTAACACTGATAGATTCAGGCTATATGGCAGATTGCAGCGGAGTGGGATTCATGTGGAATGTGCATGGTTGTTTGAAAAGGGACTGACGTTCATATTGTGGATTTGCTATAAACAGGATTTTACGATATAATAACATGAGAAAGGTATCATCTGAGATGTGGAGAGCATGACCGAGAGGATACCTGAGATGCTGCAGGCATCCACACAGATATTATGGGTCTAACTATACTCATTATACATACTGGAATACTGCCGGTTGGCTCATTTTTTAGCATAATTTTGTAGCTTACACCAGGCATTACTCTTGAACAATGAATGGATTTTGTGCGTAACGTGCTAAACATTGAAATCCTTTAAGATTATTGTCCTTTCTAGTATTTTGTAAGAAGCAAAATATCTTTGACAAATGAGAGATGGCTATACAGACAAAATGGTGTATTTGTACAAGTACCCCAGTGAGACCTTCTCGTTGTATTAAAATGTGATGTCTCATTAGAAAATCTCAGTGGGAGACAAGCTGTTAAAGTGGGACAGACGGAAAGCAATTTAGAGTGTTGGAGGCATTTCTGTCCTGTCTTTTATTAGCCATAAAAATGGAGCGCGATATGTAGAACTCGGTAGACTGATGGACTTACAATTACAAGAGAAACGAACATTTGGGAACATTTAGTGTCACGACGTTTCACTCGACGGCACCTGAATGAACAATGAGACCAGCGCTCATGCACACACATGCACAGAGTCCCACTGACCCTGCTGGAATGCCCTTGAATGTGCAGCTTTTCTTCACAATAGCCTTATTTTCTCTTTAGTAGCACAAACAGTGACACGCTACTCAAAACATGCCTTAAATCCTCTCTTAAAAGAGCCAGAAATACCTCACACAAAAACACATCTGCAGTGTAGACAGATATAGACTGGGAAGAAGCCTTTACTTCTGTCCCTTATGTTTGCTGAAAGAACAACCAAATGTCTAAATCACAAGCCAGGGCCCCTGATCTTGACAGGCCGGGGTCGGGCAGGAAATGATGTCACAGTCACAGCAGCAGATCTCCAGACGCTGATAAGGTCGCCCTCCCTGGGAAAGCGAAACACGGGAGACACAGATAACCCCTTTGTCTTCTCTTTCCTCCTTTCATCATGTCTCATCAAGACAAGAGTGATTGCATCCGAAAACTATTCAGACATTCGTCACTGAGACAGTTCGCTTCATAATAATGTCACTGAGACATGCTGGAAGTGTTTGGGTCTCATCAAAGACCAAAATCCTCGCTGAATTATCAATGCTGAGATTGCTCTTCACTCCACTTGTGTTAAATGAAAACCACCCGCGACACATAAAGTTAATGAATATGGGCCTGGAGAGCGAACAGAGTCAGGTAATTGATCCAAGAAGTGATGCAGGGGGTTGATTGCCAAGAGGAGAGTTAGTGTTTTCCCATCCCTTAACGACAGTATTAGTCTGTACACTCACTGTGAGTCATGCTTTATAAACCGTTAAGACCGTAGGCTGCTGTGTCTAAGTGTACATGGGAGGTTATGTGGGCGAGCGTTGGTTTGAAGTAAATCACTGAGGGGGTCCTGCTCACTCGCCTTCGGGGTCTCCCACTCACTAGAAAGGAATTGGACAAGGAGGGAGGAAGGGAAGACGGAGCGTTCAGGGTCCCAGCTTGCTGCGTTTGCTGGCAAGAGTGTGTGAATGTATGTGTTTATGCCTATGCTTAAGAAATTGCAGAACATGTTCATGTGGTTGCTTAATGAACTCGTGTGGGCGTGTGCTCCAAACTTCCTGGCTTTGGCAGTATCTCAGGAAATTCTCGCTCTCTATCTCTGTGTACATTTCTTCGTCTGGTTTTGTCTGGTTCGGTCTGTGTGTACCTATGTGTGTTTATGTCTGCTTTTTTGAGAGCGCCCTATCAAATCTCCACATTCACTGACTCACAGAGCAGCCCCCTCCACCGTCTCTCTGTTGGTTTAGATGGACAGCCCATCTGGTTTTCATGAAGGAAGGATCAAAACTGAGTGTCAGCCTGCGTTGGCTCGCTTTCATCCTCCCCGCCCTCAATATCACCATCACATTTATGCTGGGGAGACGGCCTGGACTAGTCTAAACCTTGACAATGAGTGAAACCAAAACAAAAGTAGACCGTCTCTCTGTCTCATAAATCTGTGTCACAGAGAGAGCCTGACGGATATATGGGCAGATCCAATATTATTGGTCGACTTTATTTTGTGTCGGCAAGCATGTAACAAAAAAACTGCTTTTCGAGGTCACTTCCAAACATCACATCATTCTACAGTTTGTTTGACAAATGTGCGTTCACGTTATGTTTTTATGTCGAAAAACAAATACTGGCAGATGGGTTGCTACCAGACTTTTTAAACTCCTAAAGCTGCGCTTATCAATATTTTTATGGGACTCAAATGACTAATTGTAATGTGAAAGGTGTAGCTTGTTGTGACGAAAATTTAATACACAAGCATTACCCCATTCTGCAGTTCCCCACAGCTCTATGGAGCTTTTTAGTGCCTTTAAGCTCATTGTTTTGGTTTTACAGTGTGCTACTTTAAACACTTCTTAGTATCATTTCTCGATGAAGCTAAGAGACGGATAAACCAACTGTACACTGCCTGGCTAACACCACATGGCAAACTGAAACATTTGGAAAATAGCAGGTGAACAATCAACCATTTAAAACCTGGAGAGCTAGGCATTTGGACCAAAAACTGGGCAAAATGTAGAGGGAATGTTGCATTCACCAGGTGGACAGAAACAGTGCTAATGTTGCTCCATATCTCCTGGGTGAGTTACTGATCATCGTCTTTGCCATATCTTCTATATAAGGTGATAATATATCAATGTTGTGTTTATAGCTTGTTTCCGTATCCAATGCAAGTCTAAATATTGAAATTAGTGTTGGTCTCTAGTCGCAAATATTACTGTAGACTGATCATTGCTGAATACGTATGAGCTAGAAAATTGCTCAACCTTTACATTTTCCATACATGTATAATGCAGAACAGAATAGATAGAATAGAATAGAGAGTAGCAATGAGTTTAAGACAGAAAGAAAAGGAGAGAAACAGGGAATGGAACAGTGTAGCACATTTTCAAGAACGTCACCTACATATTTTTGTGGTTTAGAGTGAAAGACAAATTAGCATGGCTTTCTTTCTGTGAAAGAAAAACATGTGAGGAATGCTCAAGAGACTGCAGTTTCTGCAGAGTGGGAAACCACAGATACAGAGAGAGTCGGACAGAGAGAGAGAGAGAGAGAGGCTGAGGGCTTATGTTTCATATTTCCAGCTGCAGCTTCACCTGCTGAGTAAAGAGAAGCTTTTGATTAGAGGAAATATATTATGCCCTTTCTCCTCGTGAGGAAAATATCCACGGACTCTCATGTAATTTCTGGAATCTGAACGAACAAACAGACGGAGGTTGAGGCCAACTGTGAGCTGCTTGTCTAAGCCACCTCACTCACACTCGTTCGCTGGCCGTCAGCCGACAGAAATAAACGATCGCCTGTCAATCTTCCTCCTCGTGGAATGTCTCGGTGATGAAGCTCGCGTCTTGCAGCGGCAGGCCTTGAATTTCACGCTCTATACATCTTCCGACTCCAGATGTAAAATGTAGTCCAGAGGGTGTAACCCTACATTCCTCGGGCCTAATGTGTAGGTATGGCAGCCCTCTTCACAGGCCTGCCGTTTGGCTCGGACCTCCGCAGGGAAGCCCCCTCTGCTGTCTCTCCCTTTGATATGAGTCAAAGACTGGGCAGTCTGCCGGAAGACAATTGCTGAAGAGAGGAAATGAGAAAGCCCAGTGCAGACAGTGGAAGTCTATGAGGGATAAGAGAGAGGAGAAAGACTGACTTAGCCCTCTAAAAGCTTCCAGTGATTAAAATAGAAAGAAAGGGGCCACAAACGAGGGGCTGGATTTCTGCAGCTCTCTGATGCCGGCAGTGTGTGTGCATCAGTGTGCATGTCTGTGTTAACATGCGTGACAAAGTAGAACGTGGGAATGTATAAATTCTTACATGACGTACGCCAACGACCACGTTCAGTGTGCGTCTGTGTGCACATCGGCATGCTTTTGTGCATCCATTTGTGGCGTATTGTGTCTGTGGGTGTGCTTGGGTATGTGATAGAGTCTGTGAGTGTTTGAGAGAGAGCAAAGAAACTCTGAAAAGCCTCGAGGGGGATTTCCTCTGAAAGGGAAAGCTTTTCTCCTCCCCCTCTCAGACACTCTCCTTCCCTCTCTCTCTCTCTCTCTCTCTCTCTCTCTTACCCCCAAAACACTCAGAGTAGCCAGAGACTCCAAAGAGAAGTGAAAGAGGAGCTGGAGGATCAACAGGCAGCCTTACAGTTTGCTGCTTTCTGTGCTGCACACTCACAGACTGTCGGGAAGTCTATGAAGAATGGAACTGACGCTAGTTAATTTTCGATCAAGACAAATCACTGTCTTGCGGATGTACTTCAGTCGACTTCTGCTGTTGATGCACTAAACATGGCAAGTCTCTCCGCACAGAGCCCAGGGAGGCTGTCTGGAGAGGATTATCAGGACCAAAAATGAAAAAACTTTCTGCCTGACAGAGGAGAAACTCTTGCAAAGATGGTAAAGTTGCATCTAAGTTTTACTCCAGTGTGTCATTCTTGTGTGTTGTTACTCTCTTGTTAAAGTGCTCCACTGACCCAGTAACTGAGAGCGTGAGTTTCTGGTTGGGACAAGTGACTTTGTTTCTCTCTGTGGCTTTGCCAGTCATGTGTGACTACAGTTTTAGAAGGCTGATATGTTGCAAACGTAGTTCACACATTTCACTGCTTTTTTCCAGTTGCATGATTCTGTCTTTCTTTGTTCTCTTTTTCTGAAACTTTGTCTTTGTCACACACAAAGGCAGCACAAAGCTAATGCCACTGTGCTCCGCAAGCCTTTTTGTTATCCTGAGAACAGTTGCTGGGACTGTTTCACATCGACAGTCCACAACATCTTGTGCTTTTTAAGCGTGTGCACACCGACAGAGAGAGCGACAGAGGGAGGCACGTTGCCTTTTGTTTTGCATCTTTAAGCCCTTTGATAAGGACTTAACTGATGCGGATGGCACACATACTTCAGTGAGAGAGTGTTTTGGTGCGTAGACTATTTGGCTGCTTTGCATGTGCACATAATGGAACTCTCCAGCTCAGTGTTCGGCTCTTTAAAAAGTTCAAACTGCAGTGCTTTTTACGACTGGAGAGGACAGTCTAATCCCGGTCATAACAGAAAATAATTAATGACGGCGACTGAGCCACAAGGCAGTAACATGGTAGACTTTGACGACGGGTTTGTGGGAGGATGTGGCTTCTTTGAACTTTTATTTACTGTTTGCTGCTGCTACGAAAACTGTTAAACAAAACAAATGCAGATAAAGAGTAAGGTTTAGATACTCTAATAATGCATGTTTAGCTTGCTCTCTCAAAGACTGATTAGAAGACCACGTTTTAGATCGACTGAAATATATTGATTTAATCTCAGATTTCTACTTATTTAATGTAGCTCTCTTCTTTATGTGGAGCGCAGTCAGACCCATAACATCTGACTAGATAAATTTACAAAGAGCAGGAAGTCCGGATGTTTAAAGGAGTCCAGACTCATCGCGGCCACCACTGTACTTTGTCCTTCCTTCACATCCACTGCAGCACTTGTTTGACCAGCTTTTACAGCTCCAACTGTTTGTTTTACTTATTGCATGACTGATGATGTTTTCCGTGACCACCCTCCAACTTACAGTCACGAGCCCGCACGGTCTAAATTATTAGATTACCACAGTGTGCACGACCAGGAGTTTCAATCTTGGGTAAACACTCAGCAATAATACAAAACCCAGAGCCCTGGTTTGCTGGTGTGCATTGTATTTGCATTTAGTTACTGTGTGACAAGGACAACCACGAGCCATTCATTCACCAGCAAGGTCAAGCATTTTCTGCTTAAGCCCTTACAGCAGCGTGGGTTTTTTCACTCACTGTACAGTAAATACGGTGATCTTTGCAGCGCAGATTGTATTTGCTGTGCTAGGGCATTTTGCAATATTCAAAGTCTATTCAAAGTTTATGCAAATCATCAAAGTGTGTACATGAGAGTTGCTCTTGGGATTTGGATGTGCTCTCGTCTTGTCAAAACGTGTTTAGTTTGAGCTCAGCAGGTTTTTCTGTGATTCATCTGAAAAAATGGAAAAATGCGTCATTAGCAAAGGTTATTTTTAGAAAGATTGTAGATTCAGCTTTCACAAGGCAGAACATGCATTTTAGATGATGATTATCTTGATTCACAGTGAGGTGATCTTTTTAAACCCGCATTAATTGGTTTTGGGCTACTTGGGAGTAGCACAGCAAGCTATCAACAAGACATGGACGTATTGTGAGCTTACAGAGCTGAAACGGTGAACAAACAATTCCTTATTTAGATGTCCAGCAGACACATCTAGCATGTTATCATTCATTTGATGTCTTGTTTGTGTCCACCTGATACATGTAAGGCTGAGTATTCACTCTCCTTTTTGCTCTCCATTATGTCCTGAGGAAAACATCTGGCTCTCCAGCTGCTAAATGTTCACTAGCTAGTCGCTAACTTTGTTTGTCTGCTGTTTGGTGGTAGGCAGGTAGTTGAAGTAGTATACAGTGTTAACCTGTTAACCATGTCTAGAAAGGATGCTAATAACTGAACAAAAACATTTAAGTTGGGGGCTAAAAAACTAAAGTAAGTGAAAGACACTAAAATAGTCATTGGAACTGAGAAGAAATGCAGACTCTGGTGACAACTCTTTAAGGGTCCATCATCACAAGCGACCACCTTCCACATCCATGTAATCGTTTGACCCATTTCTGATACAATGATATTGATTATAGCAGCTGTAAGTGCCTTGATATCTGACTTCAACAGTCACAGACTCTCACAGAATACCACATATCTGCTCCATATCATCCGTCAGCTTTTCAGATATGCTAATCAGTCACAGTTCCCATTTTTCCATGACCCAGCTTAGAGTATGCACGCACATACCTTAATTTCAGTGGAAACACTGTGGACACACTGTGCGAGAGCATCCAGACTGGCTGAGAGTGCACATGCTGACCTTCCTTTCAAGGGTCAAAGCTGTGTCTCTTGCTCTTCAACAACCATGGGACAGTCACCAGTAGCTCCGTCCCCTGCCTTTAACAAGTCATCACGTCTTTACAATACTGCGCTCCCTTTGACAGACAAACGATGCTTCCTGCCTACTGCTTCACTTGCTGTGATTTCGCCAAATTTCTACAGATGCAGACGTGAAAAGCTATGCAATAAACTGACGTGATTTGTAGAGAAAAGGATAATTGCAGACATCTGCCTTGTGGAGCTGTATGGGCCGAATTATGTCTATTTTGCTTCAGTCAGCACGTTAAAGTTCTGAGAGTTGTCATGGAGCCGTGAATCATATTTTCAGCGTGTTTATTATCTCTGTATCACAAAAGTGGGTCACACTCAACAGAGACTGTGCAGCGCATTTTCAAAACAGAGCCACTGCCAAGTGTTTGGCTATAGACTCTCTGTGAGTGAGTTTTCAGCATACATTGTCTCTAGAAACACAGTTACTGTGCCGCTGTCACTTCTCTCCCAGACTGTGTGTTTGAAAGTTACTGCTGTTGTGGCTCCTCTGCTTGCATTTTTTGGGTACTCTAACAGTTGTATTATAGCTAGTTCAGTGATCATGACATGTCAATCTCCTGCCAAAAGAATGTTTTTGCTTGCTTGAATTCAAAACCAGCTGGACGACTTCAATCAAACCTGCTGCGCAGAGCATGAGGTGACACCCTGTACGACTAGGCAACATGTGCACAAGGACAAGGCCTTCAGTTTTCATATTTTTAAGCTTACTTTCACAATGAAATGGGTTGCTAAACTCACCAGTAACCTTCCATCATTTTTCTCAGTCCTGCATTTTTCCAAATGTGGAGGATGCCATGTAGACTGCTCTAGCTCTGTTAGTGCACTTGTTTGGATTTACAGAGAACTTTGCAAAGCTCAAGAAGGAGCAGTAGCAGATGCCAGTGTTTAGTACGTTCCTTATAAACACACTCACAGGCTGACCAACAAACAAATCCCCAGTGCTAGGGTTTAATGGATTTCACAAGGCCTTTCTTTACTTGGACGACTAATCTTTTTCAATGTTTTGCCCATTTTAACATTATGGCTTCAACTATGGGGGTTGTTATTGTGTGTTGCAGTCTCCAAAAACAAACCATTTAACATTTTATTCCTGATAATTTGCCAGAACGCAAGCTTTCAGGAAACGAGCTGAGATCCAGGACATTTCTTTCTGTCATGTTAATGGGAGTGGCTCATTATGAGTCAGTCATGGAGAAATTCCAGAAAAGAAAGTCAGCATGTGAGCTCTTCAATTGTTACATGTCAGTGTTTGATTTTAATATACACTGAGGCCTTTTTATTTTTGGGGGGGCCTTTCAGGTTTTTGACATTTGGTGCTTTAAAACCACGTCTGGGCCTTCTACAAACCCCGAAAAATCCTTGCCGATCACCTCCTCAGACACCAGGCTAACACTTGTCTGATCCTGTGGTACTATTTAAGAAATATGCTGACCTGGCATGACAGGAAAGGAGATAATCAGTCCTTTTGTTGAGTGCACCCAAAACAGTAGTATCTTCCGTTTAGAGAATGAATGGAGGCATTGTTTCAGAGCACTGTTTTTATATTTCATAACACGAAGTGTGCAGCTGTGGGTCAGTGTTTTTGATTTCAAAAGAGATTCATGTCAGATTCATGAGTCAGACACTCTTGGTAGATTCTCACAGGATGGTAAAAGACAGATATTTTCAGCAGTGGTGTTTTGAGACTCACAGTCATGCTAGACTATTACAAAATAGATGTTCATTGTTCATTATTTACAGATTCAGGGTAGATTAATGAGTCACTTCTGATCAAATCCCAGCTCAACCTCGTATAGTACTGTACAAATTCACCAGTTTTATATTCTTATATCCCTCATTACGCAAGAACAAAAGGCCAAACCAGAAACCTGACACACTATTTATGTGGCCTCCTCGCTTTACAAACATAGCTTGAGTTGATACAAACTACAAAATACATGAATGGATGGATAATAGGAGCCCTGCCAGATTAAAGGTCTGTTACACACACACATTGTTTACCCCTGGCAGCAGTGACTCTCAGGAATGATGTATTTTTGTCTCATAGGGGTCTTTTTATTGGTTAAAAGCATTTCAAATGGCTTAGCTGAATGGAGTGGCCCTCTAACAAGAGCGGATCATACAGTAAGAGAGCACTGTCTCAACATCAAACAGGAGCTAGAGAATGTTTACAGAGGAAAACATGGAGAAGGACAAGGAGAGATACTGCTAACATGTTTTTGATTACGATGTGACTAAGGCTGTGATCTTGTTTATGATTATTGTCACTCCAAGACTCAACATCTTCCTACTTCTGGCTTTTGTGTGAAACCAGTAATAGTGTATAAATGTTCATTTATTGTGGCTTTAAAAAAAAAAACACAAATGGAAGAGAAAGAAAGATGAAATCTGTGTATGGGCATGACTCATTGGACATTTCTACCCTTCTGCTTCTCATGATGATATTTCTTGTGGTGAGGTGTCATATCCCATCAGCCCTCCGCGTCCACGCTGTGATTGGCTGTTGTTGTGACTGAGTTGGTGGTGTGTCATCTGAGACTCTTGGACACATTTGCATGCCCATACATGCAGAATTGAGGCAGTCTTCAGGATTTACCGGCAGGTCTTGACTCAACTGTCACTTCTGCTTATGTTTTGGCTTTAGCCCGGAGGTGCAGTGACAGTCTGTTATTATTATTATGAGGATTTCAAGAAAATGTGATGACCAGTCAAGACCGAGACATGAAGGAACCCTTTCAGCATGCTGCATCAGGAGCTGTGTCCATTTAGTTGAAGTTAATCTTCTTCACAATCACATTCTGGTCTGCTAACCTACTCTAATCTTCTGAGCCTTTGTTGCTGGTGACACAGATACACATTTGTGCATCACGCTCCTCGACAGCTTGTTTATACTGTGGTTCAAATCTAGGTCCTGACTTTCTCTGGCCAGAGCCCAAGGCAATATGGAGAGAGCGGCAATTATCTGCTTAATACTCAACAGTGCACAGACTCCCAAGGGGCCTGAATGGTGGACAAGACAAAGAAAGAGTGATCCTGTATAACAAATGCCTGTTGTCCATACTAGCATGCCGATGCAGGTCAAACAATCATCTTTGTTGGAGACTGGAGCTCTTTCTAGAGTTAAATCACAGCCTGCACTGCACACAACTGGGCAGAGTGGGAATCCCCCTTGTGTTGAACATGTAGAGGAGGCGGCAGTGGAATGCAGCCGTCTGCTGGACATCGATCAAACCCCACTGTCTCTGCAGGCCAAGATAAGTGCAGGATTTAAACTTGATTGAGCACCCCTCGGTGGCTGATGGTGGGAGTAAAGTACCTTAGAAAAGAGGTAGCAATTCTGTGTCTATCAACATAAGGAAACAAGAACTAGATACTATGCACTGATACACAGTAAAAGATTATGTTATCATAACGATGTAGGGAAATGATTGTGTCTGGGTGCTCACACGGGACTGAACAAATCGCTGTTAAACATACAAAACGAATGGCTGTGGTGCAGACAAAACAGCAAAGAGACTCAACTCAAGTCCCACTGCAGACATAAAGCACTCTTTAACTGGGTGTTACAGCTGCCCGGCATCCTGAACAGCAGCATAGAGGAATGTGTGTCCTGGAACGTGGGCATGTTATACTATTACACTATTATATTATTTTCAGAAATTGCTGTTTGAGGAACCACTTGGAACTAACACTGATTTTCTGCAGCTTAACAGCAGATATATTTAATTTAATTTTTTTAATTTAATTTTATTCACTCTATTAATCCCAAACTGGGAAATTATTCTCTGCATTTCACCCATCACTGATTTACTGAAACACACACATGCACATGCAACATGCAGTGAGACACACAGGAGCAGTGGGCTGCCGCATCAGGCGCCCGGGGAGCATATTGGGGGGTTAAGTGCCTTGCTCAAGGGCACATCAGCCGGCTAATGGAGGGGGGGGAGTGAATACTCCACCACACCCAAGTTTCTCTGCCAGTCCGGTGGGGGCGACCCTCCGGTCACAAGCCGCTTCTCCAACCTCTATTCTGATAGTACTTAATGTTTTAGTCCTCATGCGATTGTAACATGTTTGATTTTTCCACCCTATCTGTTGATGCATGCTCCATCCTTGACTTCAGTCAAAGGGAGTCTACATTAAAGCACCAGGAAACTCCTCCATAAATCTCAGAACTTCAGGTTTATTGCTGCTGTTTGACACCACTTTTTCACGTGGTTTACAACCTCGTCACCTCCTACTGTACCTACTATAATTTGGGACAGATAAACAAATACAGTATCTTGAAAAGTTAAGGTAATGGCAATCAAAAATGATCCGTACCACTTGTAGAATTAGAGAAATCAAAATCACGGACTACAGAGGACAAAGTATTGTCCATGTATGGTCCATAAAGTTCTGAATGCTTACATAATTACCACCATAATTGCTCACTGAATTGTGCAAGCACTTAACTAACACATGTTCTAACCAGTTTACCTATAGTCATATGTCAAAGGAGAGGATTTTTCTATGATTATAATAATGACTACAATTATGATTAAAATGACTGTTTTCAAATACCAAACCGATCTACAGTATATGGGTATATCAGGAGACAATTTTGCTTTGTTTCAGAAGAATTAATGCTGAGCCTTTCACAGTTCGGGCCTGTTTGGCATGTTGTCTGGCAGTTTGTCAGATGTAATGAAATACAGAAGAACTCACAACAGCAGCAGCTACGCTCCCAACCCTCAGTTCATTTGGCTGGCGAGCCTGTCTGAACTAGGTCCAGCTGAGCTATGCTTAGTAATATCTCATGAGGGTCTCACTCATGAATATCACTAGCCAAACCACCCACAGAGAGGAGTTCCAGGCAGGGGGAAACATCTCATACTTTTAACCTCCTTTGTTTTGAGGAGAAGTTTAGCCAGGCATTTGTCATCTTAGCCAGTGTTAACAAAAGAGGTCTAAATCTCAAATGATTTTGAAGTAATGTTATGATAATAAGTCACTAAAACTTCAGCTTAAGGTTGAAATGCTGTGAGTGACAGACTGATTTAAAGGCTAGGCTACAGAGGAGTGGACACGGTCAATCTGAAATAGCACCAAACTATGCTTTTTCAAACAAACATGGGTAAATTGGATATCTCAGCCCTGAAACTTCACAAAGGTGTAATGTATTAGCTATGACCTCAGGTTTATCTCTGAGAAATACAGTAGAACCCAAAGTTGAATGGCTGCAGTCAGTCTAAAACAGCTGTGATGCATTACCACTCAAGAGCCAGCCTCGAAGGTATTCTGCTCCCCATTTCCTAATCTATTGTGACAGATGTGCACAATCAGAAAAAGGAAGAATTCTTTTCCACTGAGGACATCCAGTGTCTACAAGAGATATAAAGACTGAGAGTAGTGGTCAAATATTGATACTGATTTACATCCAACATTATCTGCCTTTAATTCACATATTTCTGACGTTTTATTTGGACAAAATCACCTTGTATTCAAATAAACAAGACCAAAGTTTTAGCTAATCATGAATGCAAAGACTAAGCCGAGTGGTACAATAAAAGCTGAATGATTTGTATTCAGTGAATCATGAAACAACTTTATGACCTTTGTTACCAAGGTTTCATGGCTGTCCAAGGTGCTCACATAAGCATCCGTCAGTACAGTCCCAGTGCTAACCAGTGTGAGTTCTTTGAAGCTGCTGCACTTGTGTTTACCCTGGGCCGGTCTCTGGTCTTGGTTAGGCCATCAAACTAAATGAGGAAGGGGCTAAAAACAGACCCCTTTGTGTGGCTGGGGGATTAACACAGCAGGGTACTGTGGACTGATTGTATGAATAGCATGCCTGCTGTGGTTAGTGGCTAAGACCTGTCCAGATCCAAAATAAGTGTCAAGTGCTTATTTTCAACTGTTAAGTCAACGTGAATATTATTCCTTTCTCTTCATTACAAAGAGACATTTATTCGAGTATACTGTATGTGTATGGGAGAACAAAACTGTACATTTCAATAAGCTCTGCAGGTGCGGAATAAAAAAAAACAAACTTAAGCATGATATACAAGAAGTACTGTACACCTCACCTCAATTCAACACAAGACAACACTGTGAGGGGTTTATTAAAACATTTATCTAGTACATGAAATTTATCTAGAGATAGAAATTTACCTAGAATGTTTTTGCTCAGATAAGTGAATATGTGGAGTGTTTTGGTGACTTTGTGCCAAGCTAGGGGCCTTGGCTCTGGGGATGGTAATGTCAGTCAGTCGTTTGTGAGATTCTCAGCCATCCAGTTCAAGGTTATCCTCCTCTCATCCAAGGCGTTCGTTTCTTCAGTGCTGAGTCAGTCATATACATTTTAACCTGCAGGATGGTTAGCCTGATGGTCAATTTCTATACCATGAGGTTGGTGTTTTTTTTAAATAAAGGTCTCAACAATTATCGGATAGATTCCCATGAATTTGGTACAGATACAGGATCTATTGTGTTCAAGGGTTTAGTGATCCCCTGGACTTGCCACCAGCAGGCTAAAGTTTTCACCTATCCAGGAAAATATTTCTTATCTCCATGATGGATCAGCAAAAAGTTTGTACAGACATTCATGACTCCCCACCATGACTTTGGTGACTTTTCCTCTAATGTCACTATGAGGTTCATATGTTCAACTCTTAGTGAAATGTCTCGACAACTGTTTGTTTTTCTGTGAAATTTTGCACAGATATTTATGACCCCCTCAGGCTGAATTGTAAGGAAAGACAAGGCAAGTCTATTTGCATCATACAAGAGAATTCAAAGTGCTTTAAAGAGAGACAGGCATTAAGAAAAGATAGAAATGAAACTAACCTGATGTGCCAGATGCTCGTGCCGCGTGATCTTGTGTGATCTTGTCAATCCAGCTGCCTTGTAAGGAAACACATGGTGACATAAAAAGACACCCGTAGACAAGATTTGAAAATCGTAAAATATATATATATGTATAATAACTTTGGCTATCCCTTAACTTTTTATCATCAAGTAGAAATTTCCATTTTTCCAACACTCTGGTTCTGACTAAATACCTAGAATATTAATGAAATTCCTATCAGCCTTAGCTCTACTTTGTGTTTGTGGCTAAGCAGCAAAATGCTAGCTTGCTTGCATGCTAAATATGTGAGCATTGTAAAAACTACACCTGTATACACTGTCACTGTGTTCATGTGAGCATGGTGACTTACTGATATCAGCCAGTAGGTCAAGATGTAACACGTTGAATGACGACACTTTCTCATCATGGTGCGCAATGATTTTATTGTTCTGTAAACACAGCAAAAAGACAGTCTTGGATGAGTTTCTGCTACTGCTGTTCTGCCTGTCTTGCTAACATTATGACTGGCTAACTTGCTTCTTTGCCTAACGAGATTACATCTGAAAACAGTAAACATAGTAAACAACTACCATACAATGTGCTAATTTACAAAATACCTCTTATTTCAGCCACTAACTGAACATACATTTCTGTCTATATCATCCTACATTATCTTATCTGTGACCAAAAACAATTACAAAGTCAGTTCACCCATGGTACTCCATAGCCAAAACTAGCTAACTTCAATCAGGTGCCTTAAAACGTAAACATATAACACAAAAGCGAATAAAAACATGGCACTCTAACTGATAATAAACTTAGCTAAGTTTATGGCGCTTGTGCACTTCTCTCACCTGCAAACACATCAAAAAGACAGTCTTGGATGAACATCTGCTCCCGCAGTAGCCACTCTGCTTATCTTGCTACGTTATGACTGGGCTAACTTGCTTCCATGCGAGCATTACTGCGCAGGTCATCAACATATCAAAGCCGCTACTGCCACCTACCGGCGAAACTGAATATCGCCTTACAGGTGCTTACTGTAATACGAAAGCAGGTGTGTTTTCCTCTGATTACAAGTGACACAACGCGTTTTAAATAATATTAATTAGAAAAATAACGGTGGCAGCACCAAGGCAATAACACAAATTAATACCATAAGAATTCTGCAAATAATCTCAGGGCCTAAAATGTCCAGGGTGCTACAAAAACAATGCTGCCGAAGTAGAGCCTCACAGAGCTGCTGTGCTTCCTTTACAGAGCCGTGGACTCTTTCAGTGAAGGTACATACTTTGCCAGTGATTTTTATAATCCACTTGCAGATTTTATGGCACATGGGTATAATATGTGTTTTTTTTTTCTTCTTTGCTTTATTTTTGCAAGTGACACCCAAAGGCAAATATTTTGCGACATGCACATTTACATTTTGTGCAGCAGCATATTACTGTACAGTAAATTTTTGATTTATATGACAAGTTACAACCAACTGACAGGCAAACCCCAAAAGTCATTTTACTGTAGATCTTATACTGCCCAATCAATTCAAAAGTACAGTAACTGCAGTGTATTAAAATGCGCGACAGTTTCACTAATCCATGTTGACGGGCCATGAATTGTAGAATTTCACCACCTCAAATCCATTCAGCCAGGCTGGTTCCCCAAAAATGCTTCAAAGATGGCCTCTTTTCATCTGAATCGTTTCCGTGTGTTTGGCTGGACTTCACCGCTGGCACAGCTGGTGCTAGTAGCTTTTCCAATGCAGACATTTGCACATGCAACAAACATTAACACCAAGTGTGTCTCGTGACACAAAACGGTGTCATTTTACAAAGCTGCATCTTTATTGGCTATCTGATGCGACTGTGCCTTTCTTTTCTCTGCTTTGCCTCTTCTTGTCACTTTGAGTAAGATCAGACGCCTAACCTGGCCTGCTACAAATATACCAGTTGAAATGAAGCATAACCTGGCCAGACATGAAACAAGTTGGACATACTCATGCAGGACAGACTTAATCATCTCCAGATAAAGTTGAAAAGCTTTTCATGAAGCTCACCCACAGTTTCCCTCTTGATCCCAGAAACATGACAGTTTTTAATTTACCTCAAAGCCTTATGTTGAGCGGATAGTTCGACAGTTCGTTTGTGTTTAGATTTTGGTGAATTTGATCCTTTACATCATCTTTCTTAATTCACTTTTTCTTTTTGTTCCTGACTCTAAAATACTCTTTAAGGGCTTTTAAAGGAGCTCTGTCCTGTCATTTTGCTTCTGCAGAGCATTGGTTCTCGACACACACACACACACACACACACACACACACATATATATATGGACTTTCTTCAAGTAAACCAGTGTTAGAACAAGTCAAGGCCAAATACAGATTTAACTTTGAAATTCATGGTCCACACGGCACACTCAGGGTATTAATTTTCACACATGAGACACAAGCTTGCATCGTCCATAGCTGAAGCACAAGTACAAACACATTTCATATTGCATTAGCCCAATATTAAGCAAAGTATAGGCATTAGAGATGACATTAAAAGCAGGTCATAACTGGACCTCTTTGAAGGCAGATGGGGTAATTCTATAGACCCAATGAAATTTGGTGAACCTATTTAAGGGATATTTCATGTACTTTTCTCCACTCCTCCACTCCTCTAATTATGGCCAATTATGTCTTTTCCATTCACAATAGATTACCACCAGGTTCATCTTTTTATATGCATATTCATGTTTCCAGTCAAATTAAAATTAATGTTGTTAGAAATTACAGAGGCCATTAAAGGCCACTCAATAAAGATTCAAACCATATTTAATGCCATTAAATAACTGCAATACCAGGATTTCAGTTTGAGGGCAGCTTTTTTAATTATATGAGGCAAGATTGTCAGTAAGGGAAGATTTATTCTGTCTGAATTAAATATTTAATTGTTCATACGCACTTGCTGAAAGGTCAACACAACTCTCATTTCAAAAGAATGTGCAGATCACACCACTCCTTGATTTATGCACCGTCTTCATTATATGCACAGCAGCTGTATTCTTGCCATCATACTGTATGTTGCAAAGTGTTTTTATTTGATCTCTGCAATCCTAGTTTTAGGGTTTGACTGAGTTCCTGTGGCTTTTTAATTTCCATTTGTATATTATTTTTTTTTTTAGTGTTTTGTTGTTGCTGATGTTCTTGATCACAGTGTGTATCCAAAATAATGTTACACAAAGCTCTTCATCACCATCATCTCTTCTCAACCTCCAGAACCCTGAATCTCTGGACTCGTCCATCCAGAGTGCCCTGTCAGCCCTCTTCCCGCCTTTCGAGGCCACAGCGCCAATCGTCCTGAGCCAGCTGTTTCGCTCCATTGAGGAACGTTACCACGGTGATGCATTGCAGTGCCTGCTGGACTTCCTCATCCCCTCCAAACACCTGCTGGAGAGTGTCCAACAGGCAGCATGTGTGAGTCTCAATACATTTCAGTGCTTACACCTGTACTCACACTCTTGTCACTGCTCCCTCTTTGTTGCATCTGCACACAACTTTTAACTTTGCATCAGATTTACTAATAGAAACAGCCGTTCAGTTTAGAGACACTTACTGTCCGTCAAGGTTTATTGCAATTACTTATTGAGTTAGAATTGACAGAGACGACTCTGCTCGCTCAAAGAGCTCCTGAAGAGTCTGAGCAACAGTGAGATTCAGCTTTGAGAATCCAATAACATATCCACATGTTAGCCTAAGATAACTGTAATTAAATAGACATGAACACTGGATCTTTGCATACATCCAATGTAAACTTCTGAGACATCACTATATCCATTATGAATAAACTTCCACATATTACTTAGAAATCATAGAAACCTCCTCCCTCCTCATGGCTACAGAACCTGCCTTAGAATCATCACATTTTGAAGTGACCCACACTATCAAAGTAATACAGTGATAATTGTCTGTATCTCCATGCGTACATTACAAAAAAGAACAGCTAATAGCTAAAAGTACACAAGTTGTTGACCACAGTGTATCTCACTGGGGGAGGATAATGTTAGCAAATTAAAACCAAATTGCACTGAATCGAGGTTAATTTCATTTTTCCAGGCTGGATACTCTGATGTGGTTTTCCGCTGTGAAGGCTGGCCTCTGTGTCTCCATGACAAAACCGTCATCCAGTTAGCGCCTGTGAACCCTTTGTTGCTGCGTCCTGGAGACTTCTATCTGCAGGTAGAACCTTTCGGAGACCAAGCGGCTCGCATTGTCCTCAAAAGCCTTCTGGAGGAGGGCTGTCGAGAAGTGGAGGAGACCCCCGTCCCTGAGACTTCCTACCCCTGCATCTTCACTGAAGAATGGCTGCAGGACATCAATGAAGGACGCCATGGAACTCCTCTGTCACATTGCCTGCTTTGCACAGATCAAGGAGTAATCAAGTTGCCCTGGGCTAAAATCGCCATTCCAGAATTTTTAGACAAGCCTAAAATCATGCCCACTTATCGGGAAGCTCCTCCCGAACCAAAACAGGTGTCAGTTCCCTCCCATTTCAACTCCTCCACCCTGCCGATGGAAGCCATTTTCCTTCCAGCAAAAGACAGGATGTCAGCATCTTTGAGACCTGTGGACTGTTCTTCCAAACTAGTCAAAATGGAACATGAAAGACAAATCCCCAAATCATGCTCCAAACCCTTAATCAAACCCGTGGGTTGGGTTTCTCCTAATACATGGGACAGTCGCGAGACATATCGAGAGATCGAGGGTGATTATGTAGACCTGGTGGATATCGCTAAAGGGAAGGAGTTTGTGGATAAACAGAAAGGCAGCCATCCAAATCCAAATTCAGTTTTGTTCAAACCTGTCAGACCACCTCCACCTGTACCGTTCGGGAATAATGTTCCCTGTGGACGCACCCTTCAGTATGCAGAGGAGCCTTGTACACCGTGCAGCCAGAGAAATCTGGGGCATGAGCCCACTGATCAAGACTTGAAGTGTCGGTACAGAGACTCGTACGTGGCAGCACTGAGAAACCCAGTCACTTTTGAGAGGGGGAGTGTGGACCTCCTGGCTGCCCTGGAGGAGGTCAGCCTATGTGAAGACGGAGAGTTAAGATCCAAGGGTACAACCGAAGCTCAAAGAGACGAACTTGGAAACTTTTGTAACCACTGTAATACACCTGTGATAAACAGCGAGCTCTGCCAATACAGGCACTGCTGTGAACCCAAACCAGAAAACTTGGCATCTTACCTCAAAGGCCTTCCTGCAAGTTTTGAACCAGAAATCCTTATGAAGGAACCGCCCATGGTTTTGAAATCAACACCTGGTTTGAGCCATAGTCAGAAGGTTCAGATGAAACTTCTTTCCCACCAGTCAGGCCATAATGCTAGCGTGCATCCAGGATCTGATTTGTTCTTGGAGAACTGTGACGTCAACGTTAAACCACACCAGAAGGTGGAGGTTGTGAAACCATCAGGAAAACACAAAGTTAAGGTTAGGTCTCTGTCCACCGTGTCAGAGACATCTAAAGGGAGCCCACTTCTCTATAAACTCAGCAACAGGAGCCACAGCGATATCTGCCCTGAAACAATCACCAGCATCATGCAGTGTAAGAAAGGCGAACTGCTGGATCAGGTGACTCAGAAGCCGGAAAGACGCAAGTCCCCTAAAAAAGGTAAGGAGACCAGGCAAGATAAGTCCGAACATCTTTCTTCCTCTTCTCCTTTCCTGTCTTCGTTTTTCAACCCCCGCCCACACAGAGTTTGTACATTGTTGTTACTGCACACGGCCGTTTATTATGATCTGTTGCTCAATGCTCGCAGGGCCACTGAACCTTTACGCCAAACAGGCTGACTGAAACTCGACCGTGACCTCGCGTGCTTGAGGGAATGTGCTCCGCTGAGGGTCGCAGATCATAGGGGCTCTTTAGAAAGAGGGTTCAAGGGTCAAAGATCAGGCTTGAGTATGATCTTCCTACTGCTGTCGGGGTTCTTCGCCAGCAAGGCCACATTCATGTTATTCCCATTAACGAGGGAGTGAACGGAAATAGCATGCTGCACCCCAGTGAAAGGGAGGGCCTGAACCAATCGGGTAAAAAGAAAGAGCAGAGCATTCCTCTAATGTAGAGAGACAGCACAACATGCAAGAAGGAGGTTTCTGTGTCCCCTGCACCCGCTGGCATGCACCCTCATGCCCTCGGAGTGACATGTTGAGATCTTGACTGGAGACATGCTTGTCACGGACGATTAAAGTAGAGAAGAGAGAGAGCACAGGCGAGGCTTTGTTGGCTCGAAGGAGAGGCCAATTAAGACGTCTGAAATCAAAGCCAGGCTTAGTAGCCAGGCCACCGTAGTGCTACAGAGACCATGTCCAATGTCTAAAGGCTGTCTGTGCACAGCTGTGCTTCTGCATCCATGATGATAGAGGACTCTTAAGAGTCATGGATTAGGAATTGAGTAAATACTGTTAGCAGAAAAGGGCAAAGGTTGCTGGATAGAATACACATGTGGCGAAAGCCGGTGTTTTCCAGTAAATCTCAGCGCTGCCTTGGAAGAACATCCTCAACAGACTCAGTGATGGATTAAACAACATGAGAAACAAAATCCAAACACACGCTACATTTTCCTGCAGTGCTCCAATCATCCTTTGATATATTTGTTTTCATTTGCTTTTGTGTGGGAAAAGACTTATGTTTGTATTTACTGACATGCAGACTCCCAGTCAAGTAGGAGTGAAACTCCCTCCACCACAGATGGTCCAGTGTCCAAACTCCATCACTCAAAGATAGAAAAAACGTCTTCTCCACAAGTTCAACTTCCGTCTGCAAGTTGTGACGCTCCGCAGCCACAGACGGAGGAATCAACCTTCAAAAGCGTCAGTGGTCTGCTTGAACTGGGTGTTATTTATCTGCCAGGTACTTGATACATAACACACACTCTGAGGATCCTGTGACTTCTACATCTCAAAATCATGTTATGCTGTAATTCATAAAACAAAAAGCTTTGAATATGAGCACCGTGTGACCTGATGAATTCACATATGACTTCAGTGACACTCATGTCATAGCAAGGTGTAAAAACCCAGATCAAACTGAGCTAATCTTTTCACCTTTTTGAAAATATGTCACTAACTTTTCCTCTGTCCCTCAGGCAGCAGGGACAGGACAGGCAGGGCAGTGGTGGAGGTCCATGGTGATAGAAAGGAGTGGGCGTCCCCACTTGTGTCAGCCCAAAATATCTGTGAATTACTGCTCTACTTACACTCCATACCAAGGTACTGACAGCAATGCCTACAAGGTATCTGAATGTCAAACAAAGACATCATAACTGTCATTGAGAGGCCTTTATTAGACATTTTTGGAGGAGAGTTTGAACCATGTCCAACATGGGGTTGAGATCTTCTCAGTTACCCAGTGAAGACAAGCCCCTGTTCTGTTTATCTTGTACTGTAACTCCCATGTGATATGTAATAAAATATCAAACCACAAGAGGGCAGCAGATTACCATTTGAAATATTTCCTGTGTCTGAGGGAGGCTTTGAAGGATATAATGTATGCTTTCACATCCAGAGTCTGTGATCCCTTATGGGTCATACCTTTGTATAGTTTACAGCTAATAAAGCAAATTGTTTTATGGAGAAACACAATTATGAACTATATAATTCTGACCTGGGCTGACCCTCTGCCAGATGGGTGTCAATACTGACCCCTCAGAGGTCTGCTAGCGTACACTTTAACACTGTTTATTGTTTACACTGGGTTTAATGGAGTCTTTGAAGTTCAAGAACTCTTTCTACCAGATCGCTTGGCCTTCCTTTGTCCTCAGTAAAGAGCCATTCCACAACAGTCTCTAGTCAGGCTGGCTGCCAACTGTCTGGTATGCAGCGCCGTGCTAGAATTAGCAGCCATGTCTGGTGTAGGCTCACAAAACAGTAACCCGAGAAGAGGCTATTAAGAGGGGTGTGTGAAGGCGTTAACGTGCGGAATAAGATGTGTGAGTGTGTGGATGTCAGAGTTGAGATATAAAGATAAATGCAGATCTGAGAAGCGGAATAAGAAAATAAGCCTTAAAGCCTTTGAATGCTGCGCTCATCACATAAAGAGCCCTGCGATGGAGTGAACGTGTTTGAATGCGCCCTAACACAATTCAACATCTTTGGCAGGAAAGAAATTCGAGAGCTGGGAATGACTTTGGTCATCAATGCCAGGAAGAAGCCTCCTTCGCCTCAGCTATACAAAGCTCTGCTGATGGCCCAGGTTAAACAAGCCTGCATGCACACGTCAGAATCAACAATACCTGCACTCAGTCAAACACACACACACACACACACACACCTACACATTATGTCATCACATGCTAACAGATGTCACATTGTTCCAGATAAAGACCTAGGTGTCAAAGTTAGTCATTGTGTGTTTGAACCTACTGTGATGCAAGTTCATCTCAAGTTTGTGTGAACTATCAGCAGTAAAGAAATGCACAAGGGGGCGCAATGCTCATTTTCATTAGGTTTACAGTAAAAGATGGCCTAACACCCCGCAATACACACTGTTGGTCAGTGGCAAATGGTCATTTCATCATTCATCTCACATCTCAATTATCAGCTTTATTATTAGCAGATTATGTTGAATTAAAAACTCATGACAGACTGCGCTGACTTTTTTCTTTAACTGCTACAGGAGCAAGCTCTCCATGCTGTCCACAGTATTGTGATGCTGGTGGATAAAGACACGTGTCCTCGACCTGAGAAGCAGCCAGGGTTACAGGTCGGAAATGAAAACAACTTGTTCTCCTTCGACCTCTTCCTCTGCAGTCTGATTTGACAGAGGAGATGAGTGGTACCTCTCCTTCATGCCTAACCTCGCCTTTGTCTTTGTCTACAAGATGGACATGGTGACTTCCCTGAAAGCCCTCAACAAGACAGTTGAAGCTTCCCAGCTGACCTCTGACCTGGGAGGGACCTTTGCTTACAGTCACAGCGACTGGCTGCAGTTCCATCAGGTACCGAATACTCACTCAGTGTTTACAGAACAGCTGCAGCTGTGGTATCACATCACGCAATCACTGTGGAGTTTCCCGTAGATTCAGATGGGATCTCTGTCTTCATCCACACACCCACACCAGACATTCATCATCTCTGTTATTCTTCAATGCCACATTTAGTTTGGTCTTTGAGTCAAGGGAGGGTGTGGCCACCAGCGGAAAGTCCTATCTGAAAGATGAATTAGATTGTTCACTGTAACATATACAGCAGATACTAATCACAGTCGAGCCCTCACTGGCTCAGGTCAACTACCAGAAGCTGGTGTGTGTTATGTCTCTCATACAGGTTGTGTAAAATGAAATGTAGCTGTACTTTAAGATGGAAATAAAAACTGCATGCAAGTATTCAAAACCCAACTTCCTCTCTAAATTTCCATAATGTTGTGAGGGTTGAAACTCCTCCAACTGGTTGCAAGATAAATCTGAGTTGATTAACTGGAGAGGAAAGCAGACAAACAGGACATAGGCGACAAAAAAAAAGGTTTTTGAAATTTTCTAAATTTTTGCATTTTGTTCGTGAACTACAGTGAATTTATCTTTAATTCCCTGAAATAAAGCAAACAAGCCAGCATTTGTAGGCATACGCAAACTGTGACAAGGGCAACCGATAGATAAAGCTTTGTTTTACAATCCAAAATGTGTGTAAAGCATAAACAACGACATGGACAGTCCTGAGGACTGACTTCATGCACAAGTTATAAGACCCACAGTATTGTTATGTAGGGTGTTTTAGTGGCAGTCAGGTCCAACATGCAAGCTAACAGCACATTGATCTCGGTGCATCTGCTCCTGGTCTGAGGATGCCGCTGCCTGTGGCGCTCTCTGTAGGCAGCAGTGAAGAGACACTACTGTATGTAACGTCTCCAGACCTCAGAGCGTTTGGGTTCAGTACAATGCATCATATTTTTGTTCACTTCCACTGAGTCGTAAATTCAATTCATTACAGAGACTGGTTTCTTTCATGACGGACCTGCGAGGGGCAGACAGCTTGTTGCAGAAGGCCATCCAGAAAGTGGATGACAGCAAAAAGATAGACACAGCGCAGGTAGGACTTATTTGTTCACAGATTGGTGTTATCTAAGTAGTCTCGTGCACATTCTGGACCAGCTCAGACACTTTGCTTTTGCTGTCGCTGCTACAGGAAGTGCAGCAATGCATTCAGGAACAGAGGGCTTCAATGAAAGAGGTGCTGGAAGACGCTCGGCTAGTCACTCTGCAAAGAGAGGGAGGGGCCGTGCTGGCCAGAATGAGGAGGGAGGACCTCAGATTTCCACAGTCTGAGGACTACAGGTATCACATCATATTTAAGTGTCCTGCCAATTAAGGTCCTGCTTCCTGTCCCAATAGTCCTAATAGAGTTTTATTTATTTTTTACTCTGTGGGATTGCTGCATTTAGTAGATAATCTGAACACTTCTTCCACAACTGTATAAAAGTGATGGATCTGTTTCATAGCTCTGCTTTACCGTAAACCACAGTTAAAGTAGTGAAAAGGCTCAATATGGATGCACAGCTGCAAAGAGATATTATTCATCTTAAATTAATGGTCCAATCAAAAGTCAACAGCAATAACTACTATGTTACTATATAACACACACACATACACACACACACACACCATTTGTACTAGACTTTATTGTAATTACAGCAGTATGGCACCACAATTTATCAGGCAACAAGCAGTTGAAGGGCATATGTGGAGTTATTATGCACTTCACTCCACAGCCTTAATTAACTTACTACTTACATAATATTTTTGCAAAAACTCAAATCATAATTTAATTTTACACCTATCATTTTCTGAAGTGGCTCTAATGAAACAGTAGAGCACTTGCCTCCACAATACAAATCATACCTCACAATATCGGATGAAATTTGTCTCAGAGTGCTCGTTTCACCTTCCTTGCAGAGGTGCTGTGGAGTCAGTCACAAGTCTGTACAACCAAGTGGAGGAGAAGCTCCACACGCTGGTGATGAGATCAAACGAGTCACTGCAGCACCTGGAGTTCCTGTTCAGGCTCAGAGGGATGGAGGCCAGCATCAGCGCGGTACTACCAGTTATTTCACAATATGAAAATCTTCAAAATGTGATGAAACAGCTGAAATTCATCAACACGCTGTTGTAGACAGGCAGATGCAAGTTGCTCTGCTTTTGTACATTTCCATTCAAGTGTTTCTCAAAAATAAGAGGCGTAATACCACGCTCAGTCTGCCAGGCAATAAACTAACATTGTATAATTCCACATTACGTCTTGCAGGCAGGGATGTGGTTCAGTGCAGAAGGCGATCAGAGACTGAAGGACTCTTACACAACAGATGATACCCTGGTGTGCACTGAAAAGGCCCTGCAGCACTTTGATCTGCTTCTCACTCAGTCTAAGGTATTGCAGCGATGTAAAAACAGGGGTTTAAAAATAAGAAACGTTTCCCTTATTTGGCTGTCTGTGTTTCACTTCACGTACCAACCATTTTCCCGAAGTTGCAAATATTTAAACGGCTGTTACAGTAAATCTGAGATTAGGGACTTGCAAATAGGAGGCGGAAAGTTCCACTTGACATCTAATCATTTATCGCAGGAGAAACAACAGCACGCCTTGACCCTAGTGACCGAGGCAGAGGGAATTGTTGGCACGAGTGATTCCAGTCCTGCAGCAGATATTTTTCGGACACTGGTCAGCACTTTCAAATCCAATATCGATGATTTTATGTTGCGGGCAGAACAGAGGTACAAAGAACTGGACACACTGGTGCATGTGCACCGCTTCTGTGAGCAGGTTTGTCTTTTGTCATTGCTCCATGTTTTTCCACCTATTTAACATTTTTAACTTTCTTTATTTGACCTTCGTCTGCATATTTCTGACCGATTTGTGTTAACCTTTGAATGTGAAATTGTAAGAAATACCCTTTCTGTCTCTGCAGGCGTCTGCCCTGGCCAAAGATTGCAGTCATATTTTGGAGAAGGTAGAGCAGGGGTGTTACTCAGCTTCAACCCTCAGCACACTCCAGATGTATGAAGAGAGATTAGGTGGCGAATTCTCCACCCTGCACTTCCAGGCTGTGAAAGCTAAGGCCTGTGCCGTGGGATCAGGGGCCTCAGGGGTGATGGGAGTGTGGAATGCAGCCTGGGTCCAGTGCCAAGAAGTCAGGCAGCATCTTGAGGAGATGCAGAAGAAGAAGAAAGGCGTAGATAAGAACCAGATCCAGCAGGTCACAGCTGCAAACCCTCAAGGGGAAGATGGAGGAATGGAGAAGAAGGAGAAAAGGAGTGAAGTGGGGGAAGGTGAATGCTTCCTGACCCAGCAGCTGACCTCTCAGAAAGAGGTAGTCAAAATCTCAGAAAGTGAAGGAGAAAGCACCACTGCCGCATGCTTCAACCACCGTTTAAAAGCTGACATGAAAAGGAGCAAGAAAGAAGAACTCCAAGCCCAGAAATCACCTGAAGCGCCGGTTAAAAATGAGAAAACGAGCCCCGTTTTTCCACAAAACGACGACTGTCATCCAGAAAGCAAATGGAGGCCAAGAGAGCACCACAGCGAGGCAGATCTGAGGAGCGCAGACTCAGCTGAAGGTGCAGACATTTTTCCACTGCACCAACCTTTGGGTCGCTCTCTAAGCGAGGGCTCGAGCGTGAGCTCTCATTTGACGAGCATCTCTGACTTTTCACCTTTGAACATCAGAAACAAACACTGTCAGAGCAGGACACAGCCGCCGGAACAGAATCTGCAGCCCATCCAAAATCTGCTCATTTCCCATAACGAGAGTTTACAGTCAGGAAACCTGAGCTGTGGGCCAAAAAGAGACAGTAATGATGAGGAGGGAGAAGGATGCACTGCCCCCACCCACAGCCCTAAAGGTTTAAGGAGCCCAGAGACATTACTCACACCGACGGAAAACAATGGCAGCAATGTCTTGTAAGTACTCCCCTCTCCCTCAGCTGTAAGCTAAAGCTCAGGGAGCTGCTGTCCAGGACACTGCAAATGACCTGGGTTATGTTCATGAATGGCACAGTTGTTCACCAGTTTAACAATGCTGTCATACCCACAAATAAACAATCTAAAACTGAGTGTGTTCCCAAGTTCAGCTGGGTTCAAAATCAATGATTTAACATTTTTCATTTCCTGCACCCGGAGCAGGAAACTGCGGAGGATCATGGAGGAGCTGCTGTCCACAGAGCGGGAGTACGTGAAGGCTCTGGGTTATGTTCGAGAGCACTACTTCCCCGAGCTGGAGAGGACTGACGTCCCTCAGGACCTCAGGGGCCAGAGGGGGAGCATCTTCGGTAACTTAGAAAAACTCCACGACTTCCACCGCCATCATTTCCTGAATGAGTTGGAGAGCTGCATGAACGAACCCTTCAGAGTGGGACGCTGCTTCCTGCGACATGTAGGTGCCATGTGTATTATTGACAGTGCACAAACATATCGTACATGAAGTAGGTTCTGAAGCGTGGTGCACTTTGTTAGATCTTAATTGGAAAATATTCTGTGGTACATACAGTGAGTCTCATACCTGAGTAATTGTTGTTGACACAACCAGGTTTTGGCAGATGTGACTCTGTGTAATGTCAAGTAGTGGTCCATGGTTTCCTGTTTTGAGCCCAAGCCGCTGTAATTCTGCATAATCGATTGCTAAGTAAAAGCCCTTCCAGATGTGTCCTGACTGTACACTGATGCTATCACTTCAGCTTCCAAGGAACCAGTGGCTTACGTGTGGATATCACTGAACACATTAATTGCAAATAGGGAGAAGTTGCTGAGTACAGCTGTGAACTGCTCTGTTACGGTCACTGCACTGCATAGTCCACATTTTACTGTGTACGACACATGTGTTTTTATTTGTGGTGGTGATGATGGCTAATGGTCTTTATTTATTCCTTTTATTTCAGAGAGAGAGCTTTGCTTTGTATGCCCTTTACAGCAAGAACAAACCGCAGTCTGATAGTCTTCTCATCAATCATGGACAGGCTTTCTTCAAGGTGAGGACCACTGCCAGCCTCCCTGAGCTCCTCATGTGTTTCAAAAACACATTAGGAGGAGAGAAAATGCTGTTTTTTTAGTGAATCTGTACCTCTTTGAGCTGCAACTGTTAACACAATCTATGTTTCATTCCTAATACAAACATGCAGTCCATACACAACCAGGTTTGTGTAGTCCTGATGGATGCCTGCCCGTCCACTTAACACCAGATGTTCTCCAGCTCAGCTTTACATTATCCTGATAGCTTTACTGGCACATTTCTGGCACTGCCGCAGGTTCCCTGAACACTGTCTCCTCTCCTCACACACCAGCAAAAGCAGCTGAAGCTGGGGGATAAGATGGATCTGTGGTCGTACCTGCTGAAGCCTGTGCAGCGGATCAGCAAGTACAGCCTGCTGCTGCAGGACATGATGAGGGAGTGTGGCCCGGGACAAACCAGAGAGATGGCTGAGGTCAAGGCCGCCCTGGAGGTCATCCACTTCCAGCTCCGCCACGGCAACAACCTGCTGGCCATGGACGCCATCCACCACTGTGACGTAAGACCCTTTGTTTCTTTTAACTTTTCTAACATTTCAACTGAAATAACAAGATCATTAGCAGGGAGGGTTTCATGTCTTATACACGGTACATACATACACAGGTATACTGTCTTGATGCGGTATATTGTGCAGTGATGACTGATCGCTCGTTCACCAGCATTGAGCAACACCACCGCGATGTGGAAAAGGCAGAGTAGGGAAACACGTACAGGCAAGACTTTGACATCCGTCAATAAAGAATCTCAGTAGAAACATTCGAAACATTCATAATGTTATTTGGTTTTGTGCAATGATTAATCGTGATTACTCTGCGATGGAATGGGCATGACATGAGATGGATGGAAAGAGTACTGGGAAAGAAAGAAAAACAGCTTTATCTTCTTTTCCATGGAATGTAAAGGGAGGCGCTGTGTGTGCGAAACGATCGGCTGGATTAGCTCCTACTTTATAGAGCAGAGATATAAGAGATGGAGCTGGAGTTATAGGAACTTTGTTAGTATCTAATGAGCTTTATGAACATGCTTATACTCTTTAGAACTCTTTCATCATATGTTGAATATTGTATCATATATTGCATAGTTTGTTACGGCCTGACCATAATATGTTTATCGAATCATGTTTCATTGTGTTTTTCTTGGTATATGTAGTATAAGTTTCTAATGTATTATAGTGTATAGTGTTCATAGTGTTATAGTGTTTTTGAGGACCTGTGGTGCATTATTCCTGACTACAGCACATGGCTGCCGCTCCTCTTGTGCACTGCAGGTAAATCTGAAGGAGCAGGGCCAGCTGATACGCCAGGATGAGTTCTTGGTAACATTCAGGAAGAAAAAATGTTTCCGCCACATTTTCCTCTTTCAAGAACTCATCCTCTTCAGCAAGACCAGGAAGACGGACGTAGGAAATGACACATATGTCTACAAACAGTCATTCAAGGTTCACATATTACCTCACACACACACACGCACTTTATCTGCAGTTCTTATGTAGTAATGTGTAGTAGTACCAGTGAGTACAGCCGAAAAGCCTCAGCATTGCTACCACTTCATTTTCACAGTCCAAAATTACTTATTATTACGCAACTACGTTCACTTTTGTGTTGCAATACATTTACTCATCATTTGCGGAGGAACTTTTCCATTACTTGTCGTAACTTGGAAAACTTTCCAAATCACAGATGCAGGGGAGGGCAAGATATTTGACCCCATGTCACACATTACACATTAACCGTTGGAAAAGAAATGGAGAAGTAGTTATGTTTCAAATGTACAGCTACATTTCAATCACTGATTCAATCAAATTGAAGTGCTTTCGAAGCCAACTATGACCACCAGATCAATGGATGTATTCGCCCTTTTTGTGAAAATCCACTGTACTCCAGATGGCACTCTGCCTCTGCTCATGAGATTCACTCATCACCAACATGTATGTATTTGTACACAAATACATACATGTATTGCATTTGACTGTCCTCTCTAGCAGTTTAGTAGGCCTTCTGACAGAAGACTCGACAAGCCCAGTTACAACAGTCATGGAGTTTTCACAAACTTGCCAAACTGCTTGCTACATTTTAAAACTGCCACCTTACATGATCCGTTTGCGTTTGTTTATATTAAGACGTCAGATATAGGCCTGACCCAAAACAGCGGTGACAGTGGCCTGTGTTTTGAGATCTGGTTCAGAAAGAGGAAAACCCAGGACACATACACACTTCAAGCAGTTAGCCGGGAGGTGAAGGACGCCTGGACCAAGGACCTGGAGCGGATCCTGTGGGAGCAGGCAGCACACAACAGAGGTACCCTCATCATTACAGCGCCATATGGTAACATGTGTTAGGTTAATGTATTAGAGGCTTATTAGTAGAGCATGCTATGTTCACAATACAGCAGAGTGTATGAACATCTGCACCACACATGTGGGCAGTGGACAAAGACAGCAGCTCTGACTGCAAACTAGAGACAACAATCTGTTGTACAAAAAAAATCTATCTCAACAAGTCAGTGACGGTAATATTTCAGTTGTTGTTCATATGTGTACTCAACTAGAGCCTGTTTCAGTGTCTTAAATTTGGAATATTTTTAATCTCATGATTTCACATGTGTTATTTAGAGGTCCGTATGCAGGAGAGAGTGTTCATGGGTATTGGAAACAAGCCTTTCATGGACATCCAGCCCAGCGATGCAGCGATCAGTGACAGAGCCGTCAACTATGTGCTGATGGGAAGAGGTGAAACAGGTTTACATACTTACTAACTTTACTTTCATTTTACAACTTTGAGTCCAAAAACAGTTGGGAGGCTAAGTAAAACATAAAGAAAACAGAATGTCATCGTGATCCTGTTTATGTATACTCAATACAAAGACAGTATATTTAATGTTTTACCTCATTAGCTTCATTGATTTTTGTAAATATCTGCTTATTCTGAATTTGATACAGCAACATTTCAAGCATGTTGGGACAGGAGCAACAAAAGACTTGGAAAGTTGTGGAATGCTCCAAAAACACCTGTTTGGATCATTCCACAGGTAAACAGGTTGATTGGTAACAGGTGATAGTATCATGATTGCGTATGAAAGGAGCATCCTGGCTCAATTGCTCACAAGCGAGGATGGAGGGAGGTTCACCACTTTGTGAACACATGACTGTATAAAGGATGTTACTACATGAGCTCAGGAACACTGACTGCATTCTGTTTTTATTTACATTTTACACAGTGTCCCAACTTTTAGGAATTGGGATTGTAGTATTTTTAGTTTTGAGACAGCTTTCACTCACTCTTTGGCTTTTCGCAGCTTATCCTGCTCATAAACGTATTCTCACCTGGCCTCTGCAGAAAACAAGATACTGCCCTCGGCGGGATCACATGGTTTACAGGACGCCCTTCCTGGGGGGCGGCCAAAATCCCTCGGTTCAGGCAGCAGCTCATCTTCCTCCTCGTCCTCTGGAAGGGGTTCTCTGTCCCCTGTGGGATACCTGTTGGGGCCAAAGCAGAGGGTGGCTTCGGGGGGCCTTGGAGGATACGTATCATCTCCTGGAGCTCTTGAGGAGGATGATCTGGACCACGAGAGTGGGAGTCAGAACTTGCTGTGTGAGTTTCGTGTATAACTAACCAAATATGTTCCAGAATGTTGATTTTAATTTATTGCAAATGGACTAAATGATTAGATGCAATGGTACACCCTGGAAGCTACTATTGCCATGACAGTGTGTAATAAATGACCTCTGACAGCTTCTCTGAGGCTGTTGGGCATCATGTTTCCAGCCTGACGACAGGTCAGCGGTCTGGATCGATTACTTTTTAAAGGCACCGAAGGACATTTAAGTCGAGATGTTGATCGCTGACAGACTGACTTTCTATTTGAAATACAGCATATTTGCAGTGATGATGAATGTGTTATGGCGGCTTGTTTTATTTGCACCAAAACATTTTTTTTCACAATAAACTTAACCAATATGCTAACAGTCAGATTGAAATCTCTAAATTCAAATACCGATGGCTACTGTCTGTCTTTAATTTGCATTTGACAAACTGTTTAATTACTAGCACAAAGTGTCAGATGAGGCACTACTGTGAGTTTCGTGTATAACTAAGCAAATATGTTCCAGAATGTTGATTTTAATTTATTGCAAATGGACTAAATGATTAGATGCAATGGTATACCCTGGAAGCTACTATTGCCATGACAGTGTGTAATAAATGACCTCTGACAGCTTCTCTGAGGCTGTTGGGCATCATGTTTCCAGCCTGAAGACAGGTCAGCGGTCTGGATCGATTACTTTTTAAAGGCACCGAAGGACATTTAAGTCGAGATGTTGATCGCTGACAGTGTTTGAGCCTCAGCTTTCCAGTTAGGAAATTTATTTTACCACTAAGTCACAGGGGTTGGTTGACTGATTTGGGTCATCCATCCATTGATCATATGTCTAATCAAGTCTTCCCTTGCTCCAGTGGACAGCTCCGAGTCGTCAGGAGAGAGTGTGAGTGGTTTCAGCAGTTCCAGTCACAGCTACCACTCTGCTATTGGAGGCGAGGCGGAGGACGCCTCCTCGGTCTGTGCCTCCACGATCACATTGAAGGAGGCAGCGGTCGCTCGGGGAGCTGAAGCCTCTCCGGTCTTCCACAAACCAAATGCTCTGTCAGAAAAAACCCGACCACCAGTTGCACCCAAGCCCAAGCCCAAACCACAAGATCTGCCCTGTGTCAAGGTGCAGTACAAAGCTCATAATCTGTGCCTGAGTAATTGTTCATATGGTTAAAGGCATAATATGCAGCATTTCTGCATATTTCTGTTTTGAATGAGTCAGTCCTCTGTTGTGATTAATATCAAATTAATAATGTTTTTATGAATCTCTCAGGTTCAGAACACCAGTGTTAGAAAATCCACTGAGGTTTGACCTGTGCGATACGGTACAAGGTAAGTACAGTTCTCAACAGCTGGTTTTTATGTCTATATGAATAATAAACTGTGCTGCTGTGGAAAGGAAAAGTTTGTTCAAAGATTTCATGTTCTTTCAACAGATCTGTAGGCAACCCGAGGAAAGAAGCGCTGAAGACAAAACCGTTTAAACAGACATCCTTTTACACCAGCTGTAACTGTAATGCATTACTCTGTAAATAGAGCTTGTTTTTTAATCTCACCACTAAAACAATAGGTCAGAGAAGCGTCTATCAGTGTACTGTATTATGAACTTAAACAGTGATTCATTTTGAAGTGCATGTCTGACATGGCTTTGCATAGTGTTCTGTAAATTGGTTTAGTGTCATAGCTCATTCAAAGGATCATAGATTTGCTACTGTACTATCTTTGAGCCTGTGCTTACCTGTTGTTCATAACATAACGCTAAATCTACAGTAGTCAAAGAATGTGGCTACATAATCCTGGTGAAATCAGATGTGCACACTTTCATAAGCATCCCAGAGGACTTTAATGAACTCAACTCAATATCAAAAGCAGTAAATGCCATAATACCATCTTTTGCATCTACATGTATTGCCTTTTGTACAAATTTATCCAACTTAATTACAACGTGTGTCTTACTTATTTCCTCTGAAAATGAAACACATGCACTCTGTCCTTTCTTTTCATTAACAGTGTTGTATAAACTAATATGAAGATATTGATCTATGTAACAGTTGTATGGCTTTCTATTTGAAATACAGCATATTTGCAGTGATGATGAATGTGTTATGGCGGCTTGTTTTATTTGCACCAAAACATTTTTTTTCCACAATAAACTTAACCAATATGCTAACAGTCAGATTGAAATCTCTAAATTCAAATACCGATGGCTACTGTCTGTCTTTAATTTGCATTTGACAAACTGTTTAATTACTAGCACAAAGTGTCAGATGAGGCACTACAGCTGAAAACTACTATATGTGTTACATATAGCTAACATATGCTTTGATTTGGTGTAGATGTATTTCCCTGATTAAATGAAAGCAGCAGCCCTTGGAACTTCAGCCATGTTTTCTGTATTTCATGTGTGTAAGAAAAAATACATCACAGACCCAACACTGAAGGTAGAGTCACACGATTAACAATAATAACGTTAATGAAATAGCATTTAACTGGAAATCAACTGTCGATTAGCTCTTACCCTCTACGCCAGTTGGATTGCATGAAAAGGCACACTTCCCTGAAACCATGTAATGACACTTTCTTTGGAACTACTTGAACTCACATGCAACCTTTGAACCAGTAACTAATCCAAGTCACTGGTTAATTAATCCAAGATTTTCCATCTGTATGTTCCATCACTGTTATCGCCAGAAGGGGCCCCTGTCCCTATGCAGCATATATTTATTATCATTCAACAATAATGTTCTGCTTTCATTATTTTCTTTGTTTTTGTGGGAACATTTTACAGTAAATACTCTTGTATTTCCCTTGTTGTTTTTATGTATTTCACTACTGTTTTTTTGCGGTCGCTTCAGTTGTGAAACTGACCCTCCGCCTGCTTTTTTCCTCTCTTTTAATGCACACACGTTTATTATTTAATGTGGAAGTAAGTTAAGGTGATAGATGCCACAGTCTCTGCAGCAGCCAAGCCTGCCTTGGCAAAGGCTTTCAGTCATTTCCACTCTGTGGGTTTGGACAGAGCTCTGTTAATCACTGAATTCACTTTGCTGACCTAATACCGAACTCTGGAGCCAAGACTTGTGTTTGTAGTTAATACTAGTCTGCCCAGAGTGCCTCAAACCATATGACTGGCTTCATCCTCTGCTTTTGTTGACATAGTTACAATTAAAAAATCATTATTGGCTATGATTTTAACATTTTTTTCTGCCTAATTGGTAAAGGCAAGTTTATAAAGAGCGCTTAGCAGGAGTTTTACTTTACATGACAACATGTTTGTACAATTTGTCCTTTTGTGCACTCGGAGCTGTGGATGCCTCCCTCTTTAGCTCATCATCTACCACTGCAGATTTTCTTTGGTAGGCCTCTGCTGTGATGCAGCCTACATCTGGAGCAGAAAGCGTAGTTTACACAGGGCACGCACAGGTTAGAGTCACTTCCTGTAATGCACCTGTGGTTGAAAGTTGACATGACTGGTGGATATAAAGCGTACCTGAGGGTTAAGGCTGGTATTCCATGGTTCATTGTCAACAAATGCAAGTCCTTTTCCTTTCGACTGAGGATGTAAATCTTTTAAAATCAGTCACAAATATCGAACATTGATTTGAAATAATTCCTACAACAGCCGAACACTGTAGTTTACAGCAGATTTTTGTTACTCGAGCAGCAGTAATCAGTGCATTTGTTGGGCCTATTTTCAGTGGGGGACTAATAAGTACTGGTGCGTATTTCTGGCAGCAGCTTGGCCTATGTGACTGAAAATAACCTACAGTTCCCCATGTTCATGGTGTGGAAGGAACATGTGACCCAGTAAGACTGAGTGGCTCATGCACAGGACATGTTATTGTTGTCCAGAACAGTAGAAGGAAAAAGTTACAGACTTTGAACACAGACAGACATCACTTGTTGGTAGGGTCAATTAATTTTTGTTTTTTCATGGCATTTTGTTGACAAAAAGGAAGATCCAGAATATTGCCAACCTCACCAATGGTACTGGATAACCTTCCTAAACCTGAAATGATCACATTACTGCATGTCAACTTCGATGTTAGACGCCAACAATTCTTGATAGACAGTGACCTGCCTTTGGCTTCTATCATCTCTGTGCTACTACATTAATACATGTGCTGTTTTCTCTTGTCTCATCATTAAAAACATCAGTTTCCGGATGAAGCGAATATCCTTCACTTCATATTCGTGTAATGTTCCACTGGCTCGGTTCGGAAAGTTCATACAGTGAACTTATTCTTTGGAAACCGTGCAGTAACAGCCTGGAATGAATCACAGGAGCGCACGGACAGAGGCGACAGCGCATCTGTGCGCGCGTGCGAGAGCGCACGCGGGACGTGCTGCGTTCTGTTTAGGGGAGTTTTCGCGTCACGCCCACCATCAGACTGACTGGACCCGCGCGAGGAGGACTACAAATAAGAGCGAGATAACGGCGAGCAGGGACACAACATTCCGCGTTGCGCTGGAGATTCACTGAAAACGAAGTTAAGGCAAAGAAGACAGCAGCTGCCATGGCTCAAGGTGAGCTTCACCCTGACTGACTGCTTTCACTCTGAAGCAGTCTGTTACTTTTAAATGAGAGGTGGAAACTATTTCATTGGACAGTTTATAGCTGCTAAATGCTTAAAAATGTCCATTCATAGTGTGATAATCTGTACTTGTCTGTTCTCCAAGGCTGTGATGTTTTCTTCCTCTTAGTGTTTCTGTTAATGGACCTTTAAATGTGAGTGACCAGGAAGGGCAAACTTTCCCTGAGTTCAGGACACAGGTGTCATTAAGCAGGCTGCAGACAGACGGTGATCACAGCCTGCACACTGAATCACCCAGTGTCAGCTGGCTTCAGTGCTGCAGGAGTAACTCTGTCGAGAGATCTGAAGCAGCCGAAAAAATGTTTCACCCTCATGTTTGAGCAGATCATCGTGGCCTCTGGAACCTTAACACTTCGAATGGCAGCTGAGAGCAGCTGGAGCCTCCCCAGTAAACTGCTGCTATCTTTACCGGCTCACAGAACACCCTACAAATAGTTTGCTTTATGTGGAGGTGTTCAAAACTTCCCAATCAAGAGAGGGGTCAAACCTCTACGTTTGCTGTGAACGCCTTGATAGGTTGAAAGTGTTGTCGATGTGTGTTTTATGGTAGAAAAGGTATGCGCTTTTCACTGAGTGTGTTCTTAACAGAAAACACGTGAATTCATCTGAGGTCATAACAGAAATGTTTTTACCATTAGGTGTATTTAATCCTTAAAGTGACTGGATGTTACTAAGGAGCGGCTACACACAAATACAAAAATGGACAAAATCGACTGGAGAATAAACAGCATATGAATCCTTTTCACTCGTTTTCCATCTGTTAGACGTCAAAGCATGAACTCGATATTGAGTCTTTGTCATTGTGATGGAGCTCTGAAGTCAGCATGGGTGTCACCTGCAAGACTGAGACGTCCTTTCACTTCTGATGAGAGTTTGCACATTTATTTTTCCATAAATAAAATAGTGTTTACTGTACCGGCTACGACGCAGTCCATGCCAGCTCGATTTTATTTTAATGTCCTTATAAGGCTTATGCTGGCCCCAGTGCTGCTTGCTGGGACCGTCCCTCTGTGGCGTAGTCATGGTTGGTAAAGAGGGAGCGACGTGTGGGCGTGCGCTCTATGCAAAGGTTAGTGGGGAGTCCAGGGTCAAGGAATCTCTGCCCATGCATTTTCTACTAGAGCGTTGTGCTGCTGCAAGTTATGCAGCAGAGAGGATGACATCAGTTTCACGTTGCACCATAGTGTATTGTTTCTGAAGGGTTTGGGTCACAGACATTCATGTGGAATTACTCTGTGGAATGGTTTTCACATTTGGTCAGCTCAGGCTCCATTTTATTGGAGTCTCTTGCCTTGAGGTTCAAGTATAGTAAAAGCGAAAGTTTCTTGGACACAAGTGAGATATTTCTTTCTCCAGATGGTTCCTCAATAAACTGTTAAAAAGCATCTGAGCTCTAATGCAAGGATGTATTTGATATTTGCACCCATCAAACGTGAGCTAAAATCCTGGGGAGAATGCACAAAGCCCTCATAATCCTCTGACTACGATCTCCTGCTGTCCCAGAAAAGGTAGCGTATCATCTTTAAGGCATTTGCTCCAATTAGTAACACTAACATGTCTTCAATTAGGAGCTGAACTGAGGTCAAGATCAGTAAAACATCAGAGAAATACTGAGGGGAGACCCCCCCGGTGGATGCCATGTAAAACAGCAGGAAGTCTTTGCAACTTAGTCTTTGTTTGTCTAGCCGAGCCTTGACACCACCACCACCACCTCCTTATGAGGGAGGGCAGCAGGAGGACCATAGAAGCATTATTTAGAGGGACTCGAACTTTTCCTACAGACAGGAAATCAGAGGGTGGGATTCTCTTAGTCACAGCACGCCCTGGAGAGAAGGAGTGGTTGTGTGTTTGCACATTTCACAGGGAGCGACTCTCTGTCTGTGTTTACCTCCTGTTAAACCCATACAGAGAGCCCTGTGAGACATAATGATTCTTACCGTAAAGATGACTGTGAGTGTCCTGCAGTCCACAGAATCTGCTTTGGTGCTCAAACAGTAAACCTTTGCAGCCATTTGACCAGGAACACACAGTCATTATAGGAGCAGCTGAGAAAGCAGTTCACTTTTAAAAGTTATGAAAACCACATTCACAGCCACAACATGAAGAAGTCCAGTTAACCGCAGCTTTCCTGTTAATTCACTACAAGTCTGCCATGAAGAAAAGTTATTTGTAATTGTTGTACCTTGTAAATTCTATTAAATATCCCATATCCTGTGCACAGCTATACGTTTTACAGCTTGCACCTCATCAAGACTGTGTTGTGGCTTCTGAAGTGCTCCATAAACATACACATTATTCTCCTATTAAATTAAAGTAAGAATGAAGAATGTGTGTCAAAGCAGATGCATATGTTCTATACATTGTAATAAATATACTAAAATGCTCTTATTTGCTTTAAATGTAGCATTTTGTGCATCTGCTGTGAAAAATTACAAGAAATCTGTATCTAGCACTTGAAAAACACGAATATACTGAGGAGTAACGCACGTTTTTCTCAGGGTACAGTCATGCTGAAAGGATAGAAGCTGAAATGATTTTCTGTATCTACGTGAGAGATATTTAATAAAGACTTCTTTTGTCAGGTTGCGTTTTTAAAAACTTGTCTCTTCAATTCAGCCTTTAACTAGCTATGACTTTTCTGACACAGGCCTGAAACCTTTGTTTGTGCTTTGTCTCATATGCACTGCTGCACTTTTTTTAAATGTAGTATTTTACTAGGTTTTATGTATTCTATGTGCTCTATGTGTAACTTTATTTAATTCTTATAATTTAGTGGGCTTTATTTTCCATCTTCTGTTGTGCATTATCTGTATTAATCATTCTCTTATATCCTTATCAAGCAGGTTTTATTCTCCATTTTATTTTAAGTTAAATATGGTGTTCTATTCCTGTATTTTATGCATCTTTGTCTTATTTATTGAACTTATTTCACATTAATTTTCTACCCCTGTTTTTATGTTCATCCTATGTCTTTTCCTCATGCAAATCGTTGTGAAGCATTTTGAGCTGCATTTCTTGCATGAAGGGTGTTTTTTAACTGTCCTCTGTCCTTTAAAGCTCTGGACATTGATCGTTGGAACCTGGAGTGTGAGTTCAACAACACCGACCATCGTACTGATCTCAACGGTGTGGATCGTCTGATCGTCAGGAGAGGCCAACCGTTCACGATCAGCCTGTACCTTCGCTCTGGACACTACCAACCAGGAGTCAGCTCTCTTGACTTTGTGGCAGAAACAGGTGCTACTCCGTCTTTACCTCTTTACTTTCACATCACTGAATATTAGAACTGATTTGCTTGATAACTGAATGGAATTGTGAGTGTTCTTTTGGATATTTCTACAAGTTTCTGTTAGCGTAATAGTAATTTGCTGTGCACCAAACAAAACTTTCACAACATGAGAAACGTGTGTCATTATGCTCCTGCAATGAGCAGAATGTGAGGGGAGAACATTGTGGTTGTGTGCTGTCATTCAGGAAGTTCTCATTAGAACCCACACTGTGTTTCTGACCTTATATTGTTTGCTAGCTATTGTGATTTGAAAGATGAGAAGGGAAAGTAGCGGTAATGTTGGTGGAAAGGAAAGGGAAGTCATTTTCCCCTGTTCAGTGGTAAGTGATACTGCTGCAGGCTTTTACAATAAGCACACTTACAGTAGCTGTAAAATATTCTGTTGTTTTTTCCATTAACCTCAGCTCCACCCTTATTGTTCTGCAGGAGTTAATGGCTTTAAACTGTTATTGTTGGAAGCCTCAGACACTGTATTCTCATGTATTTGCCTTCAGAATACATGAAAAAACACTGAAAACTATCTGTTGCCTCTCCTCAGTTCATATTTGGATAAACTTCTCATGTAGAGTATGATAAGGCAGCTCTTTCTTGCTATCAAATCCAACTCTTTAAACAGGAAGTGTTGCTTGCCAACAGGAAAGCATGTGTATAATCATAGATAACATTATCAAACTTTGAAAGTCAAGTATATTTGAAAGGTTTGGAGCAGGATCCTTAATCCCACCCAGGGAGACGGAAGTGATACAAAAACTGCCTTTGGTTAAGTTGGCTGTACTGGGTGGAAGATGTGAAGGAATTCACACTTTGGATTGAAGTGAACGCAAATGATTTTTATGTAACTCACCAGAAGTCTGAACCGATGTCGCTCTGGGAGACTTGATTCCCAATCGGTTTTGGTCATAATTAGGTGCTATTTCACAGTTCTGCCGTCCATGCATGAGACGAGATTCCAGAGATGTTTGGACTAAATTTAGGCAGGGTTGGGAAAACAGTGAAAATGTCCCCCTGTGAGCTTCCATTCCTCAAATGCAAATGTTTCACCAAGCTCTCTTGGCTGTTCCCCACATGTAGTCTCAGGGCTCTAACCATATTCACTATCACATGCAGGCCCCCAACCCTCCGAGCAGTACGGCACCAGGGCCTCCTTCGGCCTGTCTGCCCACACTGACACGTCGCGCTGGAGCGCCGCTGTCACCAGTCCCCCCGGGGACATGGTGGCCCTGTCCATCTGCTCTGCCCCTGACGCACCGATAGGCCGCTACACCCTGACCCTGGGGCGATCAGCGCGGATTGAGTTTATCCTGCTCTTTAACCCCTGGTGCCCAGGTGGGTAAACAGACCGTACGTCAAACTGTCATGTAGTGTATCGTGTGCAGCGATCTTAGGCTACAGAGTGCTTTGATGATCATGTTTCAGTCCACAGTGGGCTCGTGACGGGAGCTGCTCAGGAGCAGTGCTGAGGGGATCATATAGGGGAATGGTAGAAGTTTTAGCTCAGTTATCATTGTATGATTTTCTAAGCAGTAGCTCAACATTTTTTCGCAGAGAGTCAGATCAGAACATCAGTACCACTATTATATGTTTCCAGTTAATTCATAAGGTTATAATGTAAAGTAATTTAGCTTAGCATCAAGAGTGGAAACAGAGGGAAACAGCTAGCCTGGCTCTGTCTGAAGGTAACAGCAAAGCCTTTCAGCACCTCTAAAGCTCAGTAATAAACTTATTATATCTTGTTAATTTAATCTTAACAAAAAACAAGATGTAAAAATTGCGGTTTTGCAGGGCTTTATTTGGCCTACATTGATACATTGATTATGTTAAATAATGTGAAGTAATGATCTTCTCATCTAACTCTTGGCAAGAAAGTGAATAAGGGCATTTCCCAAAATGACAAACTATTCATTTAAGTTGAGTGGAAATTTCAAATTCTACTAAAATGCTATGAATTAATTTCATCACCTGCAGGAGCAGGAGATATGTTGTTTAGTTTCCACGCAATTAAACCAACAGTAGACCATACAGCCATGTTCCACTTAGGACATGTATTAGAACATTCATTGTGTTGTTTGTGATGTATCTTGGCAACAGGAGATGCTGTATACATGGACAATGAGCAGAGTTTGGCAGAGTATGTCTTATCTCAGGATGGAATCATCTTTCGAGGCAGCTACAAATATCCAATATCAACTCCCTGGAACTTTGGCCAGGTACCAACACCAACAGCGACGCTGTCAGCCTCACTTCATCTCGCACTCACACTGTCATGAACCAGGGGCACATTGTGCCAGAGTGGCGTTCATTACGCTTATTCTGATAACAGGAAATATCCACAAGTGATTTATGATATTTTACAGAACTGCAAATATGCAGTCATTTCTGAACATCTGACACTGGAATGAACTGAGATATTTATGTCTGACAATGGACAGTCTGGGTCTGATAAAGTGTCTTGTCTGTGAAATCCGATACAGTTAGCCTGGCATTAGAAGTTCATTACTTGCGCAGCTATTGAGCTCTCCAGCGAGGCTGAGTCGCCCATCTAATCTGCTATGTGTTTGCACCTGTTTTTGTTGAAATGTTTTCACCAAGGACGTTAAACCTTGGATCTCACTTTTCATTATTTTCTCACCACTGTACTTCTATCACTGCCAGACGACTGATCAGCGGTAATGCTTGTTTTCTCTGTACAGTTTGAAAGTGGAATCCTGGATGCCTGTCTGAGGATCCTGGATATGAATCCTAAATGTCTGAAGAATCCTGGCAAAGACTGCTCAGGGAGGAGAAATCCCATCTATGTTTCCAGAGTGCTTAGTGCCATGGTAAGTCACTTTCTGGCATCTCCATCCACTTTTCTGTTTAGAAAGAGATATTTTAGTGTTTTTTTTTAAATTTGCATAGATAGGCTTATGTGTGGGATATGAAAAAACATGGATTTCATGTGAAACAAAGGTTTACAATCCTTTCCTTAGGTGAACTGTAATGACGACAAAGGGGTGTTGCTGGGAAAATGGACAGATGGCTATGAAGGAGGCGTGAGCCCCATGTTCTGGAAGGGCAGTGTGGAGATTCTACGCAAATGGGACACACAAGCCTGTCAGCCTGTTCTCTACGGACAGTGCTGGGTGTTTGCTGCGGTGGCCTGTACAAGTAAGATATGACAAAGTGGAGCTTTGTGGCCTATCACTGGAAAACACACTTGATTTGTCTCAAGCAGACACAGCGTAACACCATATATGTGAACACACAGTTATCATATGCATTTTGCTCCTCCTCCTAGTTATCGCAATCCTCATGTAAGCTGTTTTTATACCCTCTTAGTTTCCCGAGCCCTTGGCATCCCCTGCCGAGTCATCACCAACTACCTGTCAGCCCACGACACCAACAACAACCTGGTGATTGAACGCTACATCAATGAAAATGGAGATCTCATTCGATCCAGAGAAATGATCTGGTAAGAATTCATGTGTGTTATGGATGTAATACTGCAGCAGGAGGCAGGCTTCTGCAGTATCAACGTACTTGGAATATTGTAAGAAGATAAAAGGTGTATGAAAATACATTACAAGGAGAGATAATGTCAGGATTTCTGTGTATTCTTTGAAACTACTAACCCTGACAGTAGAGATTTACACAGTAGACGTTGAGTTTAAACCAGTTTAAAGCAGTTTTTGTAATGACATCGGATCACATCCAATTATGACATATCTTTATTAAAGTGCCAAAACAAAAAGTGTATCCCGGTGTGAGGGTTTGTGTTGTATCTGTAGGAACTATCACTGCTGGGTGGAGAGCTGGATGACCAGGCCTGACCTGAAGTCTGATTTTAATGGCTGGCAGGCCAGTGATCCCACACCACAGGAGAAAAGTGACGGTAATGAAGAACCCATGAGGTCCTTTTTGATCAAGGTAAATCCACACCAAGGTGGCTCCATCACCTCTGTCTCTGCATTGTCCCCTCGCCTCAGGAGTGTACTGCTGCGGCCCCATCCCCGTCAGGGCCATCAAGGAGGGTGAGCTCATGTTCAAGTACGACGCCCCGTTTGTCTTTGCCGAGGTCAACGCCGACATCGACACCTTCATGAAGAAAAAGGACGGCAGCACATCGAAAGTCACCTCCACTACACTGGTGGGTCAGAAGATCAGCACAAAGAGCGTGGGCAGTGACGCCAGAGACGACATCACACATCTCTACAAGTTCCCTGAAGGTAGAGCTCCTGGAGCTGCTGGATATACTGTACACATAAACAAACCCGACTGCACTTCACTTCAGTTGATCCTTAACATAAATAACATTATTACAGCACACCGTAAAACATCAGTCACTCAACCTCACTTGCTGAATTCTTACATTCCTCATCAGTGTTTGTGTTTCCTTTAATGTACACAAAGTCAGCCCTTGGCTTCCCTTGTTTAAGAGGGTCAGCTGTACTTCAACAGGCTATTTGTCATGTTAAAATTATAGACGTTAGCTCTACAAAACTTAATGTTGTCAATTGTGAGACTTCTGTTATTCAGTTTGTGACTTTGTTGCCAGGCTCAGATGAAGAGCGGGAGGCTTTCAAGAAGGCCAACCACCAAAACAAGCTGCTCCAGCAGCAGCAGAATCAAGGCCTGCACCTCGCTATCAAGGTCTCATCAGACATGAGGAAGGGCTGCGACTTCGACGTGTTCGCCGTGGTTACGAACAACACGCAAAGTGAGAAGAAGTGCCGCCTGGTGTTTGGATCCTGCGCCGTGTCCTACAATGGCATTCTGGGAGAGAACTGTGGTTTTAAAGATCTGCTCAACGTTGAGCTCTCACCGGGAGCAGGTGAGCCAAGTCTACCTTGTATAGAACTGCAACCAATGATTATTTTCATTTTGGATTGATCTGCTGAGTATTTTCTCTATTAACTGATTGTTACATCCTACCACTGACTGTGAATATTAAATATGTTGTACGTGTTCTTCCAGAGAGGCGAGTTCCACTGAGGCTGAACTACTCTAAGTACGGTGGCCAGCTCACTGAGGACAACTTGATCCGTCTGGCGGCTCTGTTGTTGGACTACACCACCAGAGAGCCCGTGCTGGCAGTGAGAAACATTGTGCTGGAGAACCCTGAAATCAAAGTCAGAGTGAGTACAACGACCTCCAAGAGATCTAGACTTAAAAAGAGATAGTGGTATGTAAAATCTTTGGCTACTGACAGTGCTGTAGAAGGAAAACTCACCACAAACGCTGGCAAAAAATTAGATTTGCAATGTCCAATTAAATACAAATGCAAAGCCAAAAAGAAATCTTGACAACCATGAAAATGTATTTGAAATGCTAAAATACATGCCAGTTAATCACTAAAACCATGTTGAGGGTCTACAGTGTGCATAAACAAAACTTGCCAAAGCAAAACTGTTTTGCAATTACTCTTGTGAACTGACATTGAGTGGTGGCTGTGCTCTGCAGATCCTGGGCGAACCGAAGGAGAATCGGAAGCTGGCTGCGGAGATCACCCTGAAAAACCCTCTGCCAGAGACGCTGGAGGACTGCTGCTTCAGCATTGAAGGGGCCAACCTCACCGGGGGACACGTCATCTCTGAAAGGTTGTATGAGTCCCGGGAGTGATTAGGCTTAAGTCACACACAGATCACCAGCTGACCAGCTGTAACACAACTTCCACATATTCCTCTGAAGGCACGGGCATGCATGTAGACTTTAAAGATTACTTCAAAGAAGCAAGAAACATTCGAACTGCGTGAAAGGACACAAGTCATTCGGCCTTTCTGACAATAGCAATACGTTGGCTTCTTTTAGCCTTTTGAAGAAAATCATCAGGTTTGCGTCATGGAAATGTTTCTTCTTCATTGACTTCCAAACTGAGATATGTGTTATTCTTTTCTGATTTGTTGCACTGGTCTTGGTGCAGCGTCCAGATGTCTGGCTGGATGTGGACATGTTTAGTCAGGACAGGAGCCCACTCGTTTAGAAGAACTACAGCACAGGGGTGTAGAGGGGCAGACACCAGATTCTGACAGATTGCCCTGATGAAATGCCAGTGAGATGGCTTGAATCGCTCAACACTACGAGTTCATTTGTAGACTTCTAAATTAACGAGTATCCAATCAATTGCTGCACAGAAACGCATCTGACTGCATTGATTGTGCATGATTTGTCTGCACCTCCATGATTTCATGCTCAGTGCTACAGCACAGAACTCTGCTGCATAAAACAGATGAAGAACTGTTGTCAGGGTTCTTCTTTCTGCTGAGCAGTTCTAAAAGCTCCATCTGCATGGTGTCGGTAAATAGTCAGAACGGTCGGGTCAGTTGTAATCCATGGTCCAAATATTTATTCAATCAGAGTACCGTGAAAAATCTCCCTTGTATGTGTCACAAATGTAACATTTAAATATTTACCCCACAGGCTGGGCTCCTCAGTGGGTCCTGGGGAAGACGCCAAGGTGAAGATTTACTTCACTCCCACCCATTCTGGGCTGAGAAAGCTGGTGGTCGACTTCGACAGCAACAAGTTGTGTCACGTCAAAGGCTACAGAAATGTCATTATTGGAAAATAAAGCCTTTCAACCTTTGCAGTCCATTTGACAACAGCATTCTTGCTCTTTCTCTAGGACTGTTAACTTTTCAGCCATGGCGAGATTAGCAAATGCACCTTCCTTTCCACCATCTTTGATGCTTAAAGTTCTTTTCTATTCAAATACTTCAAAAGCTCACTGTAAATGGCTGATGTATATCTGTTTTTATTCACATGGATATTTAAATGTGACCCGAGAGGGCTTTGTACTCATTAAGGCTAATCAGATCTAAGCATACAAAACTTTCACAAAGCAAATGTACTGTTTCTTCTCACATTCTGAAGTGTTGATTAGTCTTTTAGGTGCTATTTTTTAAAATACTTTTTCATTGCACTACAATTAAAAGAATTGTTGAATGTGTCTCATTATTTTTGTGACAATGTTTCAACCAGTCAGACTGCACACAGTCTTTGATCTCCCTGGACAAAATGTGCGCATCTGAGAGCATGAAAGTAATGTTGAGATGTTTAATTTGCACCTTTTTGCACATTCTGCATGCAGCAAAGGTGACGAGGCATCTGGTGTGTTATTTTGTGAAGCTGCTTCACTTTGATGTTGAACGCAGTGAATATATCAATCAGCTGCTCAGATATAATAATGATGAATATATTGTTTGCTGAAGAGATCAAGTGAGACAGCTTTGAAAGCTGTAACCCAGCCGTGTCCAGACTATTCCACAAAGGGCCGTGTGGCTGCAGGTTTTCATTCCAACCAAGGAGGAGCACACTAGGCTGGACTCATTTAATAAGCGGATCTCTTCTCTTGCACCTAGGACATATCACATTGTTTGAAAAGGTATGAGTGTGAAATCCCTGTAGTGCCACTCTGTGCAATGTATACTGCAGGGCCAAGAGCATGAAACAGATCACCATGTGTGCATATGCGTGATTCTTTTTCCTGCAGTTAGAGGAAGTGCTGCTCTCTTCTGGCCACAAGCAGTGATTGCAAGTATTAAAGACAAGGCTGGAGAGCTTGTGCAGAATGTCTCCAAAACACAACCATTTATCTTATTGTAATAAACAATAGTGAAATTGATGGGATGGTACAGACAAAGCCAAAACTGAATTACGCACCCTTTTACCATTTTACAGTAAAAAAAATGGTGTGCAAAAAAACATCTCTTGTCCTCTCATCGCAAACATCTATTAGGTTAAATACCATAAAATGGGATTTTGCCATTGTAGTTCACATTAAGGACACACAAGGATCTGCAAACCAATGGGTTTGTGCTGCCAAAGCACAGATTTCCTCTACAGAGAACAGGGCTTACGTGTTTGTTAGTATGCTGAAATGATGACTTATCAATGCATTTAGCTGGAAAAGACACCAAACAGCAGCACTCAGCACAAACACAGTGGAGAGGAGAATGTGAGCCAGATGATAAACTCGATAGAAATTTTGCTGTGGCTGACAGATTGATGACAAAAGTTTGGCGTGATTGACATACTGGAGTTGTGTTTCTTGAGTCATTTGGTTAAGTAGCACAGATTGAACTTTATTTAAATAATGACAGTAAAAGTCCACAGTGCCCAGTTGGAGTATACACAAGAATTTATAGATATTATCTTGATGTGATGAAGGCATACATTTTTTCTTATGACAAACATTCTAGTGGTGGGATAGAAATTTAAATACAGACAGTGTTTAACCAAAGATTACATAAATGAAATCAATGCACTTTGAAAAGTTTCCAGATGAATGGAAAAAGCTCAATTTATTCATATTCCTTAGAAAGCATTTACATTGAGATACTGCAGCTTTTGGCACATGTTTTGGTAAAAGACAGTAGAACTGGCACATTGCAAAGGAAATAATCTGTTCTCTGTCTGTGTCTGAATTGTTATTGATGATATCCATGAGATTTCTGACTCTCCACGGCCATAAACTGTAACTTTGTGAGGAAAGGTTCCGGGTGCTCAGCCACCGAAAGAGTCCCGCTGGATAAAATAACAAAGTAAAACTTCTCTGTTATCACAGCCTTAATGCCACATTAACACAAACTGAACGCGATAGGAAAAAGCACAGAGACAAACAACAAAGCAACAGAAAGAACACAATCGTATGCACTGTTGATAAAATCGTGCCATTTACTGGCATTCAACAGCACTGGCATCCAAACAGCGATACTAAAGATACACAAACAAACGGTGGAACACAAAGGGTCCTGTTACGTCTGATGCCTTGACTCTGTGTGTGTGTGTGTGTGTGTTGATGACCGGCCCTCTTTGGAGAGAAGTCAGGAACATGCAGACAGACAGGCGGACTGCCCGCTCTAAAGCACACAGCTCTCATTACAGTCAGTGGTGCTGCCAGCTGATCTCCTCTTCAGCTCCCTGGCCTCTGGTTGGTGATGGGGGTGCTGGTGGTGCCCCGGCTCCTGCAGCTTGGCGCCGTCCGACCCCTGACCCCTCTCGGGCTCCACGTGGAGGTAGGCGCGAACACGGTGGTGCTGCGCCACGGTGCCGCTGAAGTCGATGACGCGGCACTCGTACGTGCCCTCGTCTGACGGCTTGACGCTGGAGAGACGGAGCTTGTGGGAGATGTTGCTGCCGGCCACTTTGACCACCTAATGGGGACAAAAGATGATGCACTCACTGTGGTTACGTAACATAAACTCAATCACGTTCTATATAATTCTAAACTATTTCATATTGTCTTTGTGCTAGTTGACAGTTGATGCAAGATCAAACTCACGCTAATTTTGGTGGCATCTTTGGACGTTTCCTCCATGTGCACGACCTGCACCGAAATATGAATGATGCATTAACAACAGAGGGCTCATTGAGGCTGCACTTTTCTAAAAAATATCTCATTTCATTGACCTACAACAGCAAAACATTACAATGGACAAGCATGTCTGGTGTTTCCTGCAGTGTTTCTTAACAACACTTTGCTTTCCTGGACCGCTGATCTATTCTAGTTGCTCATTTTCTCTGGTGGTTGAGCGTGAAGCATGTGTGTGTGCGTGTGTGTGAATATATGTGCTTTCTGTATACGTGCATGTTCAAGTACGCGTGTGAGCACACAAGCACCCAAGCACGTAAGCCTCTAAGCAGGAGAGTGTGTGTGAATGCGTACGCAGAGGCACAGAGGTATTCTTTTGGGCATAGGTATGAATTATGCATGGAGCAGACAGAGATTTTGAAATCTATTTCTTTCTCAGTGCCAATTATAGTGTCTAGAGGCACAACAGGGGAGCCTGAGTTCCCCCATGATGGGAGAGAGTCAACCTGTTCCCCCAGTGCTGGCAAATGCTAATCAGCAATTATCCCTTCGTTTCCGTGCCAGAGGGTTTCTGCCATGGCTAATACTGCGTTTCTTTCCGCCTGACACACAGTCAGCTTTAGGTCCTGTCCGAGCGATCCTGTCCAAATGAAATGAACCGCAAGAACTGAAAACTGAAAATGGACTTTGTTATTCTACTTGACAGATTAAAAAAAAGAAGAAGAAAAAAAAAAGGCCTCACAAACATCCAGGCTGATTTCAAGCACTGACCACAAGCATCTTGATGATACAGGAAAATAATTCCACTTTGTTTTCTATGACCCTTTTTACTCAGAAACACACAATAAGTTGTCTGGTTTTTATAAACGTGGATAATATACAAAGAATGAGTTGGCTTTCCACATATGAGACAACGAAGTTAGGCGGTTACTTGCAGCATTACTTTTTTCTTTGCTTTTATTTTGTTCTACTTAGTGCACAACTTTTTTTTTTGGTTAAATGTTACCTGTGTGTTACTAAACGTCGTCCTACGTTTGTATTGTATCATATAGAGTCGTGTCCAACCAATGGAATGGAAAGAAAAGTAGCCAAAAAGCACCACATGCACTCAGTCACTGTACACTGGCCTGCAGAAATGCAGCGATTACCATTATTATTCTGTCTGACTATTACACTATTTCAACTGTTAGCTCATTACTTTTAGCGAGCTACTTCAACTGTTTATTTTGTGCAAATGTTCCAGCTTCTGTGCTCGCTTGCTAACTAGTTGTCATTCACTCTCAATTTGAAATGCGTGTTAATGTGTGGCAAGTGACTCAGGTTATTACTGGTTACTTCAGCACACAAATATGTGGACATATTTTTTAAATCAAATTTCTATTTTCCAGTTGGGCTGATTAGATGAGCTTTCCATGTAACCCCTGCCAGCTGCAGCAGGGTTCCCCCTGGGGCACGAGTACCCCTGTTGGGCCTCACAGCAAGACAACCTGTTTTCCCTCGCAGCTTACATTATTAGTGATGTGGGCAGGCTTCTCCTGCCAGTCTCCGTGGTCCTTGATGTACCACCACTGGATCTCCAGGGAGTAGGACGGAGACCCAGCCCCGCGGAAGGAGCAAGCCATCTCTACGTCCTCACCGCTCTGCGTCGTGATGTCGTGCGGCACCTCTGTAAAGAGAGCTGCAAGAGAGATGAAAGAGAAATGACAAAAAAAGACGTTAAGGGGACATCCCAAAAATGACCAACACAAATCCTCAAGATTTCAGTGACAACATTTCACTGGCGATGGTGCTGCATCAGCAAGAGAAACACTGTGTGACACACACACACACACACACAAGGTGTTGGTAAATATAGCGCTGAGTAATTCAGGGAGAAGGCACTGACTCAAAAGCAGTGCTACTTCACAGATGAAACTGTTGAAAGGTTACTCTGTGGTCGTTCAGTGGTACGGTCCATCATCAGTTATCTACACATGTACAGCCCTGTAGCCTACTTTTCCCTCGCTCTTGTCTTCTGAAAGTTTCTCCACACACAGTAGTAGCAAGCTCTTTGAGCAACATTTTGTCTTTGTTTCAAGAGAAGCTGAAAGAAGGCAGAGCATATACTGAGCTGAGAGAGTGTCAAGAACGTACGTTGTAATCCTTTTGTCGCTGGTACAGCAGCCAGAGCGGAGCATTGTACTGATACACTCATTTGAAAGTGTCACCGCTCTTCAACCTACACAGAGAACAGCATTTCCTGTGGATTGGCTTGCAGTAATGGTCAATAATTCTAGAGAAAAGCATATTTTCCATCACATATATCACATCATCTGACTCAGCACGCAGTGTGTGTGTGTGTGTGTGTGTGTGTGTGTGTGTTTGGATGGGGGGCAGCATCAGCTGACCTACATGCACCTTTATCCATAAACATACTTTTTAATACTTCTGCTCACAGCAACAGAAAAAGATAATATTCCCTGTCTAAAATGTACCATCTGGTGATTGTGATCAAACAAGAAACAACAAAAAAAAATTAGAAGCATGAATTATCATGAATGATGATATAATTAAATGAAGGGACGGCTTGGAGGGTTGCTTTTGGTTTTTTAGAAACCTTTTATTCCCCATCTGTTCAAAGTTGTGTTTAAGATGTTACAAATTTTGCTTGTCTACTACAGCAAAGCTCAAATGAAATAGACACGTCACAAGTTCAGAATAAACAAAAATTAAATTATTGCAGTCAGGCCTGGTGTTGGGGGCGGCACCGCGGGGCAAAGCTCACCCCTCCAGGAAGTCAGCATTGTTGTCGTGGTTATTATGTAAATATATATATATATATTTTGATCATGATTTATTATCATCACAATTGTTTGTTATTGGATATATATATATACTTCACCCAAATCTTTCTTTTGTATTCTATCTCACAACATTAGTGTGAAAAATATATAGTTTTTGTTGTTTATTTATTTGAAAGAATTACCTGTTTCTGATAATATGGTCTAAGTGCACCCTCTGCTGGTGATCCGCTAGACTGGTTTAGAGTTGAGTGAATTCAACGTCGCAAGTGTTTTGCATATTTAAGTCAGTATGATGCTTTACTTCAGCCAGTGTCTGGCTAGCTTGGTAGAAGTATTAGCAATCATATTTCTCTGAAGACAGAGAGGAAAAACCTCTGACAGAGGAGATTCAGTTCATCTGGAAAACACTGGCTGCAGATGTGTTAGGCCCAGGCTGAGCCAGCAACGTGTAGTAAGTAGCCTACAATCACATTAGCCACATCATTTTTGTGTAAGTTGTTTTCCTGAATTAAGGAGAATAAAACGTCCCCTGAATGGCACGCTGTCGTGGTCTTCTTGTTTGATGTGTGGTGCTGCCTATGGTGCTGATGTAACTGTCACAACACCAGTGACATTGTTTTTCGCTAATAACTGACTCAGGCCTCGGATGTCTGCGTGTATTTATTGTAAGGTTTAATAGTGGAGTGAGACTGCGTGGCTTTAACAGACTATTTTTATTTCTAATAAATAACAGGTTCCACCATCTGCCCATATACCTTGCCATAAAAAACAAATGCCAGTCACATTCCAGTGACGCGAAGTGTAATCTCATTATAGTCGGTTTAATGATGTGCACACAGTATTCATACAGTAATTCAAATTAATTAATTATATCACAGTTAATATACTGTGTAGCGAATGCATAATACACATAAAGCATCTGGGGAGATGTGCATTGATTAAATGTACATGCACGGTATCACACTGCATTGAGCCTTGTTTTCACACCCACCAAACACACACTTCAAACTCATCTCACTCATTCGTCTCTTACATCCTCTCTCAGTCTCAGTGATTGCATTGATTTTACATGAGCATATTTAAGATATATTACCAGAATGGGAGTGCTGAGCAAATGATTTTTTCTGCTGTGCTGTTGTGGGCATCTCCTCATACTAAAAAAGAAGAGAGAAGAGTAGCCATTCTGCTGCTAATGTATTCTTTCTGTCTTTTGTTCAGTTTTGTAGCTCTCTTGCAGTACATTTTAACATAATTTATTTAGTTTTTGTTTTTTTTAAGGCACTTTTAACAAATGTTGAAAATCTGCAGTGCTTAAAGTATTTCTTCATTGAGCCAAACTACATCAGAAACCAGCTGTGTGCCAACATTTGGCAGCTACTAATGCAGATTTCTGTCATACAGACTTGAGAGCTACATTATTGCAGCTACTCAATACTGTAGTTTTAGTATTCCTTGAACCTGCATAAATCTGAGTTTTTGTCTGCTTTTGGAAACAACTTTGACATGTTATTGCCTTACAAAGTTGATATGATGAAAGTATCAGCCAACATTTGCTTATTTACACAACAGAGTGCATCATTCATTAGCAGTCATGTCTGTGGCCACCCAGCCAGGTCCCCTTACGGTCAAATACCAGCGCTTTGTCTCGCCTCTTGGACGTCTGTCAGTTGGTGCATCTCATACAGATGCTGAAGCGCATCTCGTGTGTTGGTATGAGACGCCGAGGGGCGTGACAAAGCGTTGGTATTTGACGCCCTGGGAGTGAGAACGGGTTGGGCCACCTGATAAATGTAAGTTCAATACTCGTTTTCACTTTGTTTTGGTTTCCATCAACTCATGAGAGAACACATGGCTCTTTAGCTGCTAAATGTCCTCCAATTAGTCCCTAACTTTTTCTCTCGGCTGCTTGGTGCTGAGCTGGTAGGAAGCAGCGAGTTTATCAGAGGCTGTTTGCTGAAAACAGCCACCTGCTGCTGCTGGAGACGGTTTTAATGAGACTGAAACCAAAACTGTAAACACCAAAACAAACAGCTTAAAGATGCTAAAGTGCGACCATTTACAACAACTTTTACACCACCACAACCGTTTGATCCATTGTTAGTATAAAAATTGGTTACTGCAACTTTAAAGTTGTTACACTAAGATATGGTTTTCTGAGACTACATTCTTAAAACTCGTACATACATCATTATATGTACACATTGAAATTTGAAAAACAGTTTAACAGGACAAAAACTTATCTATGTTATCTACTCACTCAGCCACTGTGAAAACAACCCTTTTGCAGTATTTCACATGGAGCCCATCACAGCACATCAAGAGTGGTAAGAGAACAAGCTGCAATGTTCTACCTCCCGTCTACAGAAAGATCCTCTCTCAGAGAAATCCTGCATTAGGCACACAGAGTATATTTAGACCAGGCGAGCAAAGAGAGAAGTCAGCCACCGTTTCTGTGTTCGATTCACTCAGACTTGTGCAAAGCTGATCCAGCGATGAACAGAAAGATGTGAGGAAAAAGGCTTTGAAAACAGGACCGGCGGAGAGGGCTTTGGTGTCGTTTGACTGACTGGGCCCTCAGGAGTCGCGCCCTTGATGCACCGCTGCTTGCGGCCAGGCAGTGGCCTCATTTGTCAGGAGGAGACGTACTGCGGGGTTGGTGCCGGACAGGGGCCAAGAAGGGTGGAGGAAGAGGAAAAAGAGAGAAGGACAAGGGCAGAGGTGAGCTGAGGCGAGTGTGCTGAGAAGAAAGAGATGAGGGAGATAGATGGAAAAGTGAGAGGAAATGCTGTGAGAGGAGCTTTGAGTCCGCACACACACACACACGCACACACACACACACAGTGATAAGAGGGAAACAGGACCTTTAGAAAGCATTGCTAGGAAGGGAAAGACATATGGGAAGCTACGCAGTCAGAGCAGCACGTCCACTGAAACGTGTTCATACCTGCAGACAGTGAGACAGCAGTCCACACACTGCAGCCTGTACGCATACAGTCAGTGAACCTGGCCTTTGCAGACGTACAGCAGTTCAGTGTAACTCGTGTGGAGCGTCTTTATGACACTGTTGCCCAGCCTGCAACATAAAAATACCTCTTGTCTGCAGTAAAGCAACGATTTCTTCTCATTTTTCAGTGCATTACATACAAACAACATGCTCACACTGCAAGGTGTTCACTTCTATTTGAAGTTCTCCCAGTGTTGGCTCTGCAGAGAGCTGCAGCTGTACTCACAGGCCAAAGTTACTTAAGGACTACCATGGGCTACAAATCAACACATTTTGTTTAGATCCCCAAACAAGCTACTGAGTCATCTACCGAAATCCACAACAGCATGGCGTGTGTGTTTGATTCTTCAGCTGAGCGATAATAATAATAAAACCTCTCCATATGAGGTCCTTATGAAGGGGTTACATAGTTGAGCACATGTTTTGTCATGGCAACGTGAAGGTCCATCATGTGGGCGCCGACGACGCCTGATGGTAAAAAATAGCATACTCTAGCCACTTGAGAATATCTTGGTCTTTCACTTTTCTGTCTGGCTCGACTCCATTGTGTAAATTATCCCGAGGTTGAAAAATAACAGGCGTGATAAAGATACACCACAGTCAAACTCAGTGTACCTCTCACCTGTTCCATCTCCATCTCGCAGCACGAGTCCTTGTTATGATGCTGACAGATCTATGGCCAGAGAACATACTGTTCTCTCCTCCTGCTTCCTGAGGTTCATGTCGAGAGGCAACTCTCATGTACTGTAAGACAGAGCCTACAAATCCCAAACGAGTCGGCTTCATGTGGCTCAAGTGGGGTGTGCTGTACAACACACGGCCTGAAGCTGTCACATCTAAAAACACGTGCACACAAGACACCAAACAGACAAAATGAACTTACACAGCGCTGTATTATATTTGAGAAAGAACTGCGGATAAAGCACACAAACCATGTACATATGTCAGCTGTGGTCCTAAAATTGCATGATGAGGAGTGAATGACATTTAGAACCAAAAAAAATAAATAAATGTGTGTAATTTAGAACAGTGCAGGTTTGAGAGTTATATTCATCTATCCATCTCTTATCATGTGCCAGATATGCAGAAATAGAGGGTGAAAGGGAAGACTGACACAACCTTTCAACATATTACACATGGAACAATTCTGTAGAGGAAATATATAATTATTCCACTGAATCAAGTTGAATTATGTCCATACTCCAACAGTAGAGACATTTTAAAAGTACTCGGATGCATTTTCTGATTCTTTTACTGTAGTGCGAATTAAAATGCCACTGGATGAAAGACAAAGAAAACAGGAAAACAAAAGGACGGATGGATGACAAGACACTGAAGCAGACAAAAATGTTTTCCTTGGTAAGATTTTGAATTTTTGTGCAGTTCTGTGTGAAGCGAAAAGGAGACAAAGACATGAAATGCTTCTGCACTATCTTGTGATTTCGCTGCACGGTGGGACATACAGTTTCCTGCAGCGCTAACTGTTCCTTCGATGCCACGGCAGACCGTAATCACAGCTGCCGTAACGATTCACTTTTCATCTGATGATGCGTGTCTTTCCTGATGGCAGGAAAACAACACAGCCAAACCTGAAGCGAGCAAGTCCAAGAGATTCAGAAGCATCATGCGAGGGAATGTTCTGATGATTATTATAACGTTAACATTAAACCATGCCAGAGGAGCTCACACAGGCAGCTATTCTGTGAGTGTCGACAAACTGTATGTTGGAATTCTTGATCAGCCAATTATGTCTTGAATTTTACACATAATAGGGCGAAATCAATACCTAGTGAGAGAGAGGATGATGTCTCCATCACTTATTACTGTAAATTCCTTTCAAAAAAGCACAATTGCAAAGAAATATCCTGAAGGGAGCAAGGTTGAGGTAAAATTTGGATTTGATGCCTTTGTGTCTTCAGACATACTTCTAAGAAAAGATATTTACTTTGTGGATTCGATGCCAATGATTCCTCTTTTTAAAACAGTATTAACTTTGTTTGAAAAAGCACTTTGCAAGAGTGTTTTAAAAGGGCTGAAAGAGTGAAAACAAATCTGTCACCATCTTATTCAGCCATATTCTTATTTGTTCCATTTTTTTCTCCCTCTATAAATCTTATTATTCAAGGCTGTTACTCCTTCACGCTGATGCCTGATGAAGAGCATTGAGGGCGTGACAAAACTTATCACAATGTCTTGTTATAATGTGTTTTGAGCATATGGTGCCGCAGCTGAAGCCTGGAATAGCAGAGAACTCCACTGTGCATAAAATATATGAGCAAAACAACAGAGGCTGGCATTTCAATCATACGAGTTTTCTTAGCATTCGATGCAGCAGCTGGCACATTTTTGTCATCCTGAAGATACAGTATCAACAGCTAGCGGCAGAGCACAGACAGCAGCATCTGTCACTTTGAACAGGCCGTGTTCCCACACACAAAAAGATGTTTGTGGGACACACAGTGAAAGACACAGAAAGGAGCACAAAAGGGATGATATGGGCAAAGAAACAGCAAAACACTCTCTTAACTAAAAGTAATGCTGACATTATAGCTTATTACTTGATGAGCTGACCAGCAGAAAATTATTGGACTGTAAGTGCATTATCAGTCGACTGTTTATGAAACTTCTCCCTGCTATGAGCAGCCACAACAGGCCTGTAAAGAGATGTTCTGTATTTTAGGAGTTTTGATGGAAACAAAAGACACAAAAGCAAAAGTGTGAGAAACGGATTAAAGGGTGTGCTGGTATCGATTTTAAAAAAGAAAAGAAACATGAACACATCACATATCTTGATCCTTTAATGTTGTGAAGAACTGTGACCGAGATGCATTTTACTGCTGAAAAATAAACTTGTCAATGGTGACAAAGTTTCTAAATTACCTTAAACATGGTTTGATAGTTCTGCACTGAAATTTCTTTTTGCCCCCTGGTAGAATACAGTATACACCCATAAGGATGTATGTGCCATAATATCAGGTTAGGGTAGACAGTACAGTGTCCTAACCCAGCGTTGCTTGCAGGGGCATCCCATTCTCTATTTTTCCATGAGCTTACAGGTTCTGTTGATGTTATTTCTGTTCTTTCTTGACTGTGTAGAAGCGAGTTGATGGTACGACTGACTGTAGGCTAATCTTAGTGGCTTTGTCTTGCTTTGAGGAAGTTTAGCCTCAATCCTTTAGCACAGTATAATGTAAGCCTATGTAAAGCCATCAAGTGCATACTCAAAACAACATTCTCATTTGAGTCTGCTGGAGAGAGTGTTTCAACCGACTACAGAAGCTAAAGTTAGCGTACTCAGTCTAGACAGTAATATGCCAGAGATGATTATGTATTTGGATTGCACTTCTTGTCATAGTTAAGGCCAGTCAGTGCACATTAGTGTTCAGACTAACTGTAAAACGTCTGACCACATGGAAGATGATTATGATGTGACCGAAATGATTTATTTCTATGTCCTATTTCCTTTATGTACCCAACTGGGTCAAAATGACCAATCAAGCCAATACATTTTTCAAGAGGTTTCAGACCTTATTGCATTGATCTTTGTGTCAGACGCCAGACCCACTGAGGTTTTGTGGATGTGCATGTCTGTCTTTGCTCAACCTTTATTGTTGTTTTCATTGAATCTGCTGATTACTTAAATTGTTGAAGCTCTGAAATGTCAAAAACCCGTGAACCATCTTTAAATACCTTCTTTTGCGAAGCCAAACAAACCGAAACCTAAAAATATTCAGTTTGCAATGATATCAAGCAGTAACAGAATCCTCACACTGAGATGTTGAAACCAGTAGATGTTTGGCATCTTTGCCAAAAATAATGGAAACAATGAATTGATGAGCAAAACAGTTATTTTTCTGTTGATGTAATTAAATTGATTATTCATCTAATTTCTTCAGCTGTCCAACAGCTCTCCTGATTATGAAAATAACCTGGAGCACTTGAACATATTGTTTTGTTTGTTTATTTACTTTATTGATTCTACTATGTGACTGCTATTTACCTTTATCATCTTTTTGGATGTATGTATGCACTGGAACAGATGTCTGCAAACTGAAAAATTTGGTAATTTACAAACCTTTCTGATGTAGCTTATGGTCATGGTTGACCATGGAGTTTCAGCTTGGACAAAAACACCTTTGCCGTGCGACACCAGAAAGAGTTTATTTGACAGTAAACGTGTTAATCAAAATAAAAATGTTTGCACATGTGTTTAGCAAATCAGCAACATACATAACCTTCTTCTAATCTCTTTTCTTTTTTTCTTTCTTTTTGCCTTTTATTCCTAACACTGCTAATGAGGCTGTTTGCCGTTCACTGCAAAGAAATCAGTGGGCAAGTTAGTTATATGATGGATTCAAAGAGCATAACAACAATTATATTTAATCTGCATGATGAAAGAAAGAAAGAGTTGGCAGTTTTCTAATGCTTCCAGCACATCATGTGGGGAGTCACTTCAAAATCTATTTTCATTTGTCATTTTTCATTTCTTCCCCCTCCTCCTCCATCTGGTAAAGGAGCTCTACTTTGTCCTTTGATCTTATTTGAACTGCTGTGATTTCCTGTGCTTTGGTTGAGATGAATCTGTGTGTTAGAGAGAGTTGAATATTGCAAAATGATAACTGCAGAGGCTATTTTCTTCATCACTTGGCATTCTGCGCCTCCACCTCGTCGATTACTTTCCTGTATGGGGACACCTTGTGCATTATAGCGTGCATAAAACATGCAACAAAAGCACACAGCAGCATCATTTGTGTCAGAGAAATGTCCCACGTTACACCTTTTAACATGCATTCAAAATCCACACAGCTACATTCAGACGCATACACTGTATGCCGACAACAAGCCACAGGGCACCACACACAGTGAGACACACACACAGGGTAAGTCTCCCAGGATGCTGAACACCTGCCAGAGCCGGTGGGCAAAGCTCCAGGAGATGTAGTGAGCTACTCTGAGAGTTGGAAGCATCTCTTTATGCCAGACAGCAGAGAGCCAATAGACACAGACTGCCCACTCAGCGAGAGAGGCACAGAGAGGAGGAGAAAGCGTGGAGGGGAACCGAATTAAAGGAGGAAGGAATCTGAGAGCACAGAAGAGGCTTAAGTGAAAGAAAGAGGCAGAAGGGACCCTTAATAGGTAGAAAGTAAGAATGAAAGGGCAATAGAAAAGGCAGAGGGAAGAGCAAAAATACAGTGTTTTTAACAAGAGGTGGAGATTTGTGGGAGATGTTACTGAGCTGGAGAGAGACAGAACGAGAGAGAGAGAAAGGATTTAAACAAGAGAGAGAAAGAGGTGGAAAATTGAGAAAAATCTTGCGTGTGCAGAATCAGGGTCTCATTGGCTGGCTGGGGAAATGGGAAAGTGCAGGAATTACCTTGCAGCTATAAGCCTGTCCTACTGTATCCGCAGACTCCCGAGTGTATTTGAGGACTCCCCGTGCTACTCTCTCCTTGACTTGACTTTGACTTCACACACTGTGGTTTCAAACGGCAGCCTAGACTCAGCTAGCTTCATTAATTCTTCTCCAGTTGTGCTTTATGCTCTATTTTGGTCGTGAGTTGGAGAAAATTAAGTATCGAGGGTTGATTTTAGAGGAATGCTTAAATATTAAAGACAAATTTTGACATATAAGCAGCAGTCAGGAATGTATTGCTTTTATGATATCAGTCGCTTAGTTACTGCTGCCACACATCGCCCTCACACAGCACACATGCGGTTTACAATGATAATGGCGACAGGTTTGCTTTCACATTCATGGCAGTTTTTGAAACAATGAGTCTTTGATTTCAGACAGGCGCAGACAAAAGCAGGCACTTAATTTTTAGCCAGTGACCATCGATTTTATTGGGATGACATGACAACCTTCACTAGCAGATTTTAACAGCTGTGGTATGTGGCCTGTCAGTGTCTGTGCTTGTGAATGGAGTTACAATGTGGATAAGGATATGGCTTCCTTACTTGTCCCTCAAAGATAGCCATTAAAGCTTTTTTCATGGAACTTATGGACATATTGGCAGTAAATCTGCCATAGTTTCTGTCTCTAACGCCCATCATCACTTTTGCATTTTAAAGCTTTAAAACTTGCTCATGCTGTGCTGCAGGCCACATAACACAGGGAAGAAGATGACTGACTCTGCAGGATCTACTGTGTTATTCAGTGAAACGTTGTTATTTTATAGCTTACACTGACTGTAATTACAGAAATTACTGTTACAATTTTAAATATCATCATATATCAATGTACATTTGAGGTTTTTTTTTTTTGTTTTTTTTTTTACAGAAAAACCTTTAGTTTTCATCATTTTACTGTATGATGAATGCTGCATGTGTGTGTGACGTATGTAGAGCCAGGAAGGAATCCAGGATTATTTACATTTTGAATTAAAAAATACTAGTTAAAGTGAAAATAAAAATATAACACAAAAAATCTGATTTAGCATGCACTTGCACTGCCTCCACTTTTATCTCTTCATTCTCTGTTGCTGGAGGCAATTGTCTGAGCTGCAAGACTTTATAGTAAACTGCAGTGATCAGCATCTAACACCAGGAAACATTACCTTTGGGAGGGCAGGGACATAAAATCTAGGTGAGGAGCAATTCTAACCAAAATGATGAGCATTAATTACACCAAAACAGTTCCATATTAGCGCATACTGATTGAAGAAAGAGTAAAGAAACTGAGGGAATATCCCAAATTTGTTGGACAAGCAAAACTCACCTCACCTCACTGCCATCTCACAGTAACAACGTGAAAAAGAAAACTCCAAAATGAAAGTTTTTTATAGCATTAGAAAGTGTTCTCTGTCTCACCCTCACACCAAACCACCACACGTTCCATGAAGGCAGTTTCTCACTCATATATCTCTGTTCCATGTTCATAAGCTCATCTTGCCCTGCATTAAAATGTGAGAATGAACTTGCTTCGAACTGATGTGTGTGTGTGTGTGTGTGTGTGTGTGTGTGTGTGTGTGTGTCAAAAAGAGCAGAAGAACAGACAGTGATGTCCGCTTTAAAAGGTACTACAGATCTCAGCCTGTTTCAAAGATTAAGATAATGGCCGCAGACGCAGAGCCTCGGCAGGCTCAGATGAGAGAAAACAAGGAAAAACAAGTGATCCAGTGCTGGTTGCTGATCATACCTGAAGCACCTCGAGAAGAGGAGGCACAAACCCATGGAAACAACAGCAAGAGGAGATGGTTGCTCAAACACAGAAATTGAAGCTAAGAATATTTATATCTGGCATATCCAAATTGTACCCAGACTGATTTTACAAAATCTGGACAGCAGAAATGTGTTTTTGCAAATTGCTTCCAAGCCACATTTGGAGGTTGATTAAAATGTGATTCAAACCAGATTTCTACTGATGTGTCTCAGTCCAGAAGCTCTTTTGTGCAACTCGCAATGTGGTTATACAATGACAACGTCACATCCAGAGTGACGGAAGTGCATCACAGCAGCTGAGTAGAATCCATGCTGTTACTAGCAGAGCAGTATGGAGGATAGCACAGCCAGTGGACAGACGCTGAAATAAAATGTCAGCGCTTTGACTTGACAGAGCGATTGTTTTGATTGTTTGGAAGATGATGGATCTCAATTTCCTATGCTTCCACATTGAAATGCTGCTTCTGACACCTACGTAAGGCCCTACGACTTCTGCAGTGCAGAAAACATGACGGAATCTAACTTAATGATAAAAAAAAGTGAGGAAAAAGGGCATCAGCCGCCGGCCTGAGGATGGATCAAAGCACGGCCAACCCGTCAACTGACAATACCAAAGAATCAGACTGGTGAAAACAAAAATGTAGGAACACAAATGGATGAAAGGTCATGAAAATATGCAGAAAATACCTCTGTTGCTCTTTCAAGGCCTGTCTAACAAGAGGACTATTGACGATGAACAATGGCATCACCCTTCAGAGAGCATATGGAGGATTAGCAGAGACTAAAGCTAAAGCTGCCATAGTCGTGACATGTGCCAACCTCATGGTGGAAGAGCCACTGCAGGACAGCTGGAGTGATGCTGGACCTCATTACAGGAAAGCAGTGGCTTAGTAGAGTTACTGCAGGTGGACGAACCTCCTCCTCCTCATATGTATTATCTATCTATTATAGTATATCAAAAAAATCAGTAAATTAAGTTTCCAATATCTTCCATACATCTGGTAGAGGGACAACATTTGTATGGGGGAAGGCGAGACCTGACATTAAAAAGTCCCTGCAAAAGAAAAGGTATGTTGCTGTTTCCCGTAGAAATGTGGATTTCAAAAATGGTAACATGCAGATATTGGGCCACAGTCCACTACATCAGACTACCAATATATATACAGTATATGTATCACAAAATCCAAAATATATGCAAAATCATATATAAAAATTGATTTTAGTGTAACATACTATGTTCTGCTGATATGAAAGATAAAGAAAACCATTCACATTTAAGATTTCATTCATTTTTAATAACAGTTTGCTTGGAATCAAGAGAATTTTGATCTTACTGTCATGAAGTAATTACAAAGTGAAAGCTGATCGACAAGAACATGGACCTGTTGTCCAGCTCGAATCTGCTGATCAGCAGATCCCTTATAATGCAGATGCAAAGCAGAAAACATAGTCATGTCACAAATGACAGAACACACTGCCAGAGCTCTGCGCATACATCCCAAAGCATTAGCACCACCTAATCATGCTGTGCCCACACAAATGTTGCACCTTCCTGCCCCATTTGGTCTTCCTCCTCCTCCTCCTCCTCCTCTCAGCTTTATCGATCTGACAGTTGTCAAATTGCCTTTCAGTTTGCTATGCAGGCGCCCTCTTCAACCCGCCTGTGAAACACGACTTGTTGACAAACAGACTGTCTCCCGGTGAGTGCTGTGCCAACGTCAGGCCCTGACAAGCCTGTTCAGCAGACATCCAACTGTTTCCTGACTTTAATCACAGCAGCGTCACCAGAAATCAATCCCATAACCTTGGTAGAATACTAAATCAACACAAAAGCTGACTCCACTGGTACATTTTCACGGCCCTGAACTGCCAGAGAAAAGAGGGATAATAAGAAATACCTCTGATGTGAATATTGACTTCCAGGGAAATTTTAAGCACACTGGGTCGTCTCATTTATAATGCTATATAGTTGGCAGGGAAAGAGTTTGCTTGACTTGGCCTTTTCTAAGTATAGATTTTAACAAAGGCAGTGCTGTCAGAGCCGTCCTCTCGTAGAGGCAGGGGACCCTTGTTTGACAATGCAAGTACAGTACATGCATTTTTAAAATGGTCTTCCTCTGCATTTTTAACTGCATTGCTTAGAGAGCAATGATAGAAATGAGGCCATGAGAACACAGAGGCTGCTTGCTATCCACCAAAGACTCATTAAAAATGAAAAGGCAAGAAAATAATGAAAGAAAGCAATGCGGTGGACATAAATATATAAACAAATGTACACTGCTCGAGCCCATAAGGGACCACTCTTAAATATTTCCTTCAGGTCCCAGACAAAATGAGAGGGATAAATCCAGACAGAGTGTCAGTGTGAGGTCAATCCATCGATCCTCTTCCTCTCTCCCTGCTATGGAGGCAGCTTGAGCTGTTTGAGGATGACTAAATTACAGAGGGCTCATTAGCATGGACAAGAAGCAAGTGTGACACCCACGTCTGTGCTGGGCCGTGTGTGTGTGTGTGTGTGTGTGTGTGAGCGAGAGAGAGAAGCTTACAGGGTCTGACTGTGTCCAGCCCTGCAGGCTCCTGTTTTTTTTTGTCAAACCATTAAAGGATGAAGCTCATGTTATTCTCTGTTTTTCTTATAGTCAACAGATGTCATGAAAAGACCAAAACCAACCAAGTGTTAGTCTGTCTCTCAACACTTTCCTCTGTTGTTTCAAACGCACTATGGCTTTTAGCAAAATGAGGCAAAAGCCAAACGCAACAGCCAAATAGCATGGGCAGGGTTGTAAGAATAAACTGGGATAGCTAGCGTGGCTAGCGAGCTAACAACAGCGTCCCACTAGCTGACAATTATACAGCGTTTTATCAAATGCTCCCCTAACAAAGAACAGGCATTGTGGCAATTTGTGTTTTCCTCCGTCATGTTTCAGATGCTTTAGGAGAAAATACAAATAATGCAAGAATGTACTTAATACATGAAATCAGGGAATTCATTCCTTACAGTCATGTAAAAGTAGTCTAAGAATAAGACAAATAGAGGCATTTGGAATGAAGCCCTGGGAGCTGGAATAATATAATAATAAAATCCTTTTCTAGGTTAAGTGCGAACATTTTTCACCTGAAAAGCTGCCACCTTATGGGGACAGCCAGTAAAATCAGGGTCATTAACTCAATGCTTCCATTTCACTCACATCCATTGGGCAACGGAGAGAAGAAATGATGAATTACGAAGAAAAAAAGAAAATCAGACACAGTAAATAGCAAGACATAAAAATCCATCTTAATGTTGTAACTTCCACCAAGGTGAATGTAAATAGCCCGTGAACAGAATCCCCGTGGGAGGAGGTATTTCACTAACTTGATGAATGGCTTTAATAATCAGGGAAGCCCCAAGGGATGAAACAACAAGCTCCTGTAATAGAGACCTGCTGCACATATTTACTGTATCTCTATCTTAAAAAGCTTTAATCCTGCATGCAGATAATCAACTATGGGAAGAAGTTATGTTTGGTTAGTGAATACAGGAAAAGAGATTTCTGTAAAGCACAGTCACTGCAGAAGTGAAAACCTATAAGCAAATGCAGAAGAGAAACACAATAAGACCGACAAACAAAAATATGGAGCCTGGGAATAGCGCTGTATTCGGTTGAGAATCAGCAGCAGGGCAAACAGACAGCAGCCTCCTTGGGGAAATAATCGTTTGCTGCGAGACCTTCAGCCTCCATTCAAGGTGGAAGGTAAAGTAATGAAATAAGAATGGAGCCAGTAATCAAGCAAGCAGCTGTCTGCCTGTTGCTGCCGATACTCCGGGCCTGCAGAGTGAATTTTTCATAGCCCCTGGGAGAAAAGACTCGGAGAGGCTATTTCCGTGTTTTCCTCCAAGTGTGTGGCAACATGAAGTAGCACGTGTTGTTGACAACACATGCCGGGGCTGTGAGCCGCTTCAAGAATGCACAATGTACTCCATCTGGACTCCCTGGGGATGGAAACAACATTATGTTCTATTCAGATACGTTGCCCTTGAGAACCTTTAAAGGTACAATGTGTGAGATGTGGTCAGAATTTTAGTTTAAAATGTTTAAAAAAATGAAATAACATTATCCACCAAATGTGAAGTAAAACAGTTTGTAAGTTAGGTTAAATGCACCTGTGTACTGTATTGCACAGTGATCGAGTGAAGTTAGCATGGTAACCAGCTAGCCCCGGCTAGTCCCGTCTTGTAATACCACTTTGTGCCACAAGAGGCGATAGTGTGATAATGTCGCCCATTGTAGTTTCAGCTGGAAGATGTATAGTAGCGTATGTTTTACAAGCTCTCTTAGCCTTTTGGAGTGGAGAGTAGCAGACTGCACGAAAAACAGGGCTAACAGGGCCACTAGCTGCACAGCTAACTGAGCCAACTAGCTAAAGGCAAACAACAGCAAAGAGTGCAGTGAGCAGCAGTCAGCGGTTACTCTGATGATGCAGCTCCTATTTGTTTGGAGTGGCCATTGACAGGAGGCCATTTCCTACACGCTGCACCTTTAAGTGGTGGTGTGTATGTTTTCATGCCACAGCGGGGTTGAGTGACCAAGCTGCTCAGAGTGCTCCGCTAGACATGATGTGACCAATCTGCAGCAATCCAGGGAACTAAACTGGAAGTTGAATTATGGTTGAAGCAGATTCACCTCGGCTGAAGTAGCGTTGTAAATTGAAGTAGGATTGTAAGGTAATGAAATCTTATTTCAGCTGAAGTGAGTCTAAGTGAGCTTACACAAAAAAGATCTCATCACAAATGTACTGTAGGCTATATACTCCTTCCTCTCAATTCACATGACATCCGAGTCAGTAGTTTACCATCACTGCACATTAAAGTGGGGGCCAGAAGTGAAAAGGGCCCACACAACACACTAAAACTAAAACTTTTAAACATGCTATCCTCTTGGTGGTTTATAAGAAATTTAAAGAACTTGAGCCTTGTTTATAATAATACTTGATCCCTTCCAACTGTGTGCTTACGTTTGATTCATACAAGATGCCGTGCATTAAAAACCTTACTTAAGCAAGTTCTATGAATCCCGTTTCTAAGTTACGTACCTGTGATCTATAAATCTCAACTTAACTTCAATTGACGGCACCTGCCTCGCAATTTCCCCTTAAATGCCAGCACAAATGAGGGTTTAGTCATAATTGATCCAAAGTCAGTTTTATAAATGAGGTCCTGATTCTGTTGTTGCTGGAGTCGAAATTAATATTAATCTGAAACAATCTTGATAATAGATTAAAATTAAATTTTTTAATGCAAAAAAGGACAAAATTCATTGGTTCCAGCTTCTTAATATGAACATTTGCTGTTTTTTATCTTCTATGATAGGAAATCAAATATCTTTGTGTTTTGGACCAAACAAACATTGTGAAAATGACACCTGAGAAAATGTGATGTGGATTTTAAAACATATAATTAACCACATTATTCATTGATTATTGGAGAAAGCAACTGGCAGATCAATAATGACAGCAATCATTAGCTGCAGTCCTATTCGTATACTGATTTTTTTAATGGCAAAGACAGGAATAAGCATTGGCTCCTTCATCAGTGTTTTATCTGTATTCTCAAGTGAATAAACCCACACAAAAGTTGACATTTTATGACAATCAGCAACAAATAAGACTGAAGACCCATTTTAATCAAGATGTGCACAAAATACCAAGTTGTCTTCAGAAAATGTGAGTTTTTTTCTGTGGAACAGACAAACAATTTTTCAAGCGTAAGCGTAGCTACTCCACACCGGAGATGACTGTGTCACCAGAGGAAGCAGCTGTCCCTTCAAGATGAGACATGTTAAACTTTACTCTGTCTCAGTACCCTCTTGAGGTGAGCGTTGGTTCAACCCCCTGCTCGCTCCTACTGAGCCTCTGCCAGCATCTTCCGCTGTGACAGCATGACTGTACAAGCTGTTGCCCCCCGCACAGTCAGGGCTCCATTAAATTGAAAGCCAATGCAAACTGTCTGGGCTGGCCGTCCTCATTAAGAGGACACCAAGCAGAGGACTGGCAGAGGATCCCAGACACTTTGGAAGCCTAATGAATTGGTACACGCCCCCACACTGAGAAAGTGGTGCACTCACGATGGATAACAGGACGAACACTGCCAAACGTCACCATGTCTTGGACTGGAAGCGGAGGGTTCAGAATTGATGATGAAACCACATGTGGCATCATCATCACTTTAAACTCCCAGCTTCCTCCTCTGTCTTCACTGGTGAGGCTCGACCCACAGGGGGGCGTCATGCTCTGACACACGTGGGCCACAAAGAGGTGAAGGCACTGATCCACGCAAGCGGGTCATTTGTCTTCACACAGAACATATCATTTTGCATTGCATGCAATTCAGTCTACACTTCAGCTGGAGTGGAAACTGGGGTGCAGGGGCTACCGGGCCCCAGCCAGATGCACTTATCTGAAACAAATGAGTCAGGGCTGAATCTAACAAGCACTCTCCAGAACAGTGCATTCAGTCTCTCTGCTCTACATGACGGCTCAGCTATCCTCTGCTTGGGCAATTTATCAAAGAGCCCAACTGGAAAAAAAAAGAAAGAAAATAAAATCCTGAGGATTAGTTAACCACAAAGGATGCCACAACTCTCTTTTCTGGTGCTGGAGCTGCTGGTGTTCAGAGGCGAAAATAGACGGCTTTTATTTTGTTTTCTGGATCAAGTTTTAAAAATCTGAACGGAGGAGTCTTCATTCTCCTTAAGGCTCCACACCCTGAAGCATTTCTTCTTCACGGTCAGTCTGAGACATGGAGTGGGAAAGAGAACACAACAATTATAGGCAATTTTAATTAACTCCCTTTGGGAGAAATGCTACTAATTGATTTTCTAACCTGTCCAAGACAGTCAATCCATTCGAAACCGCTGCACGCCGGATTCATTTATAGTGATCGAGCTAAAGCTACCTTGCTAAGCAGAGAGGGCTCAAGGGACAACTGGTGAGACACTGTGATAAAGTGGTTATCACACAATTTAATTAGATAACAGCAAATCTATGTCTGGAGCTGCTGGAGAAAAATAGGATTGCTACTAGGTAAAAATGGCAATTGTGTTCAGAATAACTGACGCAGATTAAACCAACAGAACTTCATTGCAAGGGGAGGGAAAGGACTTGAGGACCAGTAATGATGTTGTCTTGGCAGCTGTTTTAATGCTATACCTGACAAACAAAAAAACATCTGAGAACCACCATCACTTTCAGCATTAAACTGTGGATTCATCAGGTAAAAATATATCGACAAAAAGAGATTTGGAGTGGCATTTATATGGTTTAAGTGGCATCAGGAGTGCTGAAACATAATTAGACATTAATTAGAAATGTGAAGTGGGCTTTACTGTTGTGTAATTAGGTCTGAGTCTTCATTCATAGACAGTACTATCCCCTATCATTATTTTAGATGTTCCCCTCCCTTAATTAAAACACAATTCTATCTTTCAGCAGGTTTCATGGACTATTTTTAGCTTCATCAACAGCAAATGACACTGCCTGGTCAAAATAATAAAATCTGATGGATCAGCCACCAATACATCTGCTTAATCACGGCAAACAAAATCGGAGCTGCTAGATGTCGAGAGCACAAGTATCATATGATCAGTTACCAACTCCAGCAGAGCGCTGAGCAATTCTAAACTCAACCTGTGAGTTTTATTCCTACAAGAAGCACAGTGCTGTGAATTTAAAAGATGGTGATGGTGCTACAGCACAGTAACGGGGCATCCCAAGCCTTCACCCACCTCCATTAATAACACACAGTGCAGCACAGATCCCCTCTCTCCTTTGGGTGCCTACAGTAGCTGTAATTTGTCTCAAGAACACCGACAGTACACACCCTTGGCTTTTTCTTTGTTCTAGTTCTTTAATGGCTATTCACTTGTATTATCTTACAAGTTTCCATTTCATGTCCGACAGTTGACACATACTGCACTACTGTGTGGGTTTGTAATGCATGTCTATCCTACAATTTCTGCTGTCAATAATCCTCTACAAAGTGTCTTAAAAACACAAAAGGTGCTTTGCATCGAAGATAGTATTTGTACGTGCCTGTAGCCAAGTGGTCTCAGGCACGTACCTTTTGCTTTTGTACCTTTTGCTTTTGAGGAGGGCTTATGCTGCATGGCATCTACTTCGCTCTTTCCTCCACTTTCCTGCCGTCTGGTCTCTACTCTCTGTCATGACTGTGAACTCTGAATGAAAAGCATTTATCTTTCCTGTTACTAGATTATTAGGATTCTGAGAGCTTCGGGTGAGGAATGTTTGCGGCAGAAATGTTGCAGGTTCAAATCTCCGGTGTGGCCGGGTGGAGGGTTAACTAATCAAATACACAAACGGAGCCACTCAGGGGCCAAGAGGACAAGCTTTCAGGTGGGATCTTATATGTGCAGTATGCAAAGCTGGGCCTTGGGGAAACATTATACCAAAACACTCACTGTGACTGTACATTTTCCAGCCAAGACACAGCAGCAGCTATCATCAGGTATAACCTCTTTAACTCATGCAGGTAAGCCAGCAAATTCAGCTTCCACCCTGATCCCTATAAAAGTCACAGCCCATATAAAAAAGCCAAAACACTACAGTACATGTTGGAGACTAAATAGCGATGCTATTATAGCACAGGCTAGTCCTATATTTCCTCTGATATTCTATCACTATTTCCAAATGAAAGCTGACATTTAGGTCATAGTCATCTGAAGCTTTATCATACTTTAAGCAACTATTTAAGCAGAAATAGGCTAATTAAACACACAGCAGTTTTGAAGACATTTTGGTCAGCAGCAGCTGTTTGGATCATATGCTGCTACAGCTCCATGAAAAAGCCCTTTACGCACCTGATTCTGTCAAACAAATAGGTTGTGTTGAAACTAATTCAGCTTGAATGTGGAGTATGAAGGGGGTGTGCGTAGCCCAGCTCTTATTGAGCTATTAAAAGTGATCTGTCATAATCATTTGGATCAGAATGCTTCACCAACTTCATCAACCGCTTGAATGTGGAAACACTACAAGATGATGAAAGTGTGATATTCCAGTTTATTTTAATCCAAGTTGGCCACCCCTTATGTATTTCCACCAAGCACAGACAGCAGTAAGACTGCTAAAAAGTCATAATTTCTCTTCATAACAAGAAAAAAAAAACATCAGATCAAGAGCAATTAATGTGGACTGAACCCCACCCAGTGAAAGCCCCCCAGGAGTGAATTTAATAATATGAAGAGCTTCTTCTTCCAGTCAAGCTACCAGCAACAAACAGAGGCACAAAACAACTTACCATTGCCAGAGATATGATTATCCACCTCCCCGTGTCCGACGGTGAGCGCCGCGTTAAGTTGAATATAAAGTCCCGCATATTGTAAAATCCCTATTATCACTCCAAAGGCTCCCATTGCTTCAGCCGGTATTTCAAGCAGTTGTATGAAATTGTCACATTAGGTGGAGAGCATCGAGAAAATATCCTCACAGACATGCAGCTGGAGCTGGAGGGGGGACGCGCTGCTGCTCCGCTCGGCTCTGCGGGAGGAGATGATGCGGCCAGCGGAGGCGGAGGGAGACGCGGCGTGGAGACAGGTGAAGCGGCTCACACAGTCAATTAGGCGGAGGGATCTAACCGAGATGTTCCGCGCAACAGAAAGTCAGCGCCACGCTTTTCTATATTTTGGTCCGTTAAAGACTTTTTTCTGTGCATACAAAAGGCGACTCTCACATTTTGTGCACAAATGTATTAAAATAGTTATGTTAGAGAGCACTTCTCCTTTGCCAAGATAATCCACCCACCTGACAGGTGTGCTGTTGATCAAACTGGCCACCGGTCACAATGGAAGCATCAAAAAATGTGAAGTCGAACTTTGACTTGTACTGATTGTAAACGTGGTCACAAAATTTCAATGTTCTCATCTAGAGAGGAAAAGAGATGGTCACATTTCCCCAAAATACAACTATTCCATTGCATAGGTCAATTACAGTAAAGTTAAAAAAAATAGGAACAACAAAAGACGCTGCTCAAATGCAGAAACTGCTGCTGTATGAACTGCTCTCTCCCACATAATTAAGCAACAGGATTGTTAACCCTGGTGTGAGTGTTACGGGACCTCACACAATGGCATACAGGGATGGATAGATGGGGTTGGAAATGAATCCTTGCCTTTTAATGGTCTTTAATTGAGCAGGATACAGCAGAGCATAAAACGGGTGTGGTCCAATCCAAGACCTGATCATACCAATATTTCTGAATATCATAATAAGTGTTGTTCGATTCACCTTCACATGATACAGCAGTGGGTGGATGCAGGCCTGTGTTGAGCTGTCCAGGACTGACAGGGCGAACACGGTCCAGGCTCAGTGAAAAGACAAGTGGCCTTTAGCCAGTGTTCTTTCTTTCCCAGCTTGACAGCCAGAAGATTCACATCATAGCTGAAGGACAATGGTCGGGAGACAAGGAGAATATTCTCTCCTGTCTCCTCCTCTGTATTCTGTAAAGAAAAAGATTTAGCACAGCTCCACGATGAGCAGAAATTGCATCTCTATCATGACCTGCACCATGTGTCAAATATCACAGACATTTCACACATTTCTCGTACTTTATAGAATATAATTCCTATATGTTTAAGGGGTCTCAGTTTTTCACATTACAGTAACTAACATCCTGACAGACTTTGCATCTGATGGAAAAAAAAACAGCTCTGCTATTTTCTCCTAAGTGACAATGTAAAATACATGGTAAGAAAATGATGATATGATACTGCACATCCCCGGGTTTTATTAACAGGTATAATCCCCTCGCATTTGCTATGGTGCCTGCATACGCATTTGTTTTTGCATGAGTGTGTAATTAATTATTATCAAAGGGAAGCGAGCCATTCATCCTGCTGTCTTTGATCCATCTGTGCAAGAGCTTGACACGCGGAGCTCACAGCATGCATTTTAGATTTTCTTGGCATAAAAAAAAGAGAACATTTTTAAAAATGAAAGTTTGAACACTTGAACTGTTATTTTGATAACCTGGGTTTATATTTGTTTTGTCAGAGTCACGTGGGGGCCATAAAATCAGTTTGTTCGCTCCAAGTTTAATGAGGTATTAAAGTCCAAGGCACCTGCTGTCTTCTGATGGTGTTAGCGACACTGGGAAACGATTGGTTTGGGGTTCAGACATTTGGGACATCCGAAGCTAAAAGCCCGCTCCCTCCACATATGAGCACGAACAGATAGCACCATTTGAGGAGCTCAGAAATCAATTCACTGCTACGAAAGGAAACCAGTTAACCTTAGAGGTCTTTGAGAAACCCTACAATTTTCACTGTGCGCCTGGACCAAAAGAGGCTGTTTATTTTTCCTCTTGGCTGGTGCTGCTGCCTGCTCCGCTCCTGTGGGTCTCAAGCCCGAGGAACTGAAGGTGAAATTGAAGCTGATGTATGCAGACGTGAGCCCCTAAGACGGACACAACACCTGCCTGGTAGCTGTGAGCTCAGCACCTCCCCAGCGCTAACCGCCTCAGACAGCCCCAGCCAGAGAGGAGGTATATTCTTGTGCGTGTGTGTGTGTGTGTGTGTCTTGGAGATGACAGTTATACAGCGCAGGGCCTGTTAAAATATAAAATGAAGGGAGCGAACTGGGAGTGTGACTCAACCAGGGAGTGGATTTCAAAGCCGACAGCTTCCACAGAAGCTTCATGACATCCATTATTTATTGAGTTCTCTTTGACACATTCAGCCGCTTCTTTTACCTGCTGCTTTTAGATAGCAGAACAGAGGAGTGTGCTCCTCTTTCCCCGTCAAATTGATGCAATCGGCTGAGAATGTAGCGCACAGTCGTTGCCCTCAACATGACATTAAAATAAATGCTTCTGTGCTTTACATTAGATCTTAGTTATTTTTCTTTTGGTTTACTGGCAAATGGAAATTTATTTTGTTTATGTTGCAGTGTTAAAATGTGGATTTGTGCATTATTTCCATGTAAAGTATCTGTTTTACCCTAGAGGACGCTGGCAGAAAACCACAAGGGGCCCCACTGACTGATCTCTGCTGTCATTATATTCCCCACAGCCATATTAATAAAATAATACAGCAAGCTAATAATACAATTATTTTATAAATACCAATATTATTATTCTCCCTGGACATCCTGGGCTGTCACAACCCATTCTCAAGTCCTGTACCTGCCATTAAATACCAGCGTTTTGCACCTCAGCAGCCTGCTACTCCATCACCTCGCTCTCTGTGTCTAATATTGTTGCATATGGAGTTAGCTGAAAGCCTGGTGCGTCTCATACAGATGCTAAAGGCTGCCTTGCGTGAACACAATGTCACGCTGTACGAAGGAAGTGAAACAAAATGGCAATTCAGTTTGATTTCCAGGCTAGCAGCTTAAAACCACCTGCTAAACCTTTGGGCTTGATAATCACTGTCCTGTTTTCATTCCTCCTCTTTTTTGTCTTCACTTCCCACCACTACAAGAATAGTTTCTCTTCATTTTGCATGTTAATGTTAATGTTAATGCCCTTGGGGGTCCTTTTAGTTCTGCCTTGCCTGTCTATGAATTTCACTTTTGCCCATTAACAGCTTCCTGAACTCTGATGCATCTTTTGCTATTTGAATGAGGTTGAGGGCAATGCAGTGTGTGTGTGTGGCATAAGGCCTCTCTGCTCCTTTCTCCAGTGATCTGTTTACCACATCATATAACGATGTATCTTTTGGCTGTTGAGGGCGCAGAGATCTCAGGATGTTCAGCGCTTCATGAATATTAAACTGAGCTCCCAGCTTTGGGAACCACATAACCACAGCTTTAATGCACAAGGTGAGGGCTTAAAATGTGTGAACAATCGCTTGTATGCTCAATCAGGTCTGTTTTTTCAAGCTGTTTTGGATCCTTTACACACTCCTTGGGGATTTAACTCGAAAAGCATTTAAATCATAAGGCGTCTTCTCTCCCCTTACTCTCTCCGCAATGGCTATGCTTTTTAGCATGTACATGGCGCAGTTATTCCCTCAAAATGCAAAGCTACTTTGTGAGTCAAATGTTGGAAAATGTTGCCATACCCTGGTGAAGACGTGCAGGGCTTACACTCTGAGGAAAGTGTCTCTCTTGGGGGTCAAGTGGAGGAGAAAGCTGACTTGAGCAGAGTGAGACTGTACGTTCCTCATAAGGACGAGCCCCTCTGGACCTCCAGCACTCATTGTGCATCGAAAGAACATCACAAGCATCACACGGGGGAAAAGATGTGCTTTCATTTTGATGCCATTTGAATAAAACATCCTTGGACTAATCCCTCTCCTGATGCAGCACTATATACTGAGCGCATCAATAGCAGCCTTGGCTTTAAAACTACAGGATGCTCAGCAGTGAGAAACATTTACGATGATTTGAGAAATGAAAGGCAACACCGAACTTGGTGTGTGGTTGACAAATTATCCCTCATTTGCAACTGCCGAACAACCCGACTGGAAACTGTCAAACCATTCATTTGTAGCCCCAACTGATGCGATGTTATTTGCCTACACAAGACCCTCACGAACATTACACCACGACACTCGTTCTCAACAGGAGGAAAGTATTTTCACACTCCACAGAATTCATCACTTTCCTGTCAGGCAGCTCGTTGGCCAGCCTCTCCCCTCTGTCTCTACCTGTCATCTTACTGACCGTTCAGGAAAAATTACACGATGGCAAAAACCTCGCCACCATTTCCTGGTTCACTGGCTACGGCTTTGCGCTCCAGTAAATCTTTCCTGTTCATTTCTGTTACCATTTTAACTGGCTGCCGATGCTGGGAAGCGAAGATGTCAACTAGCGTCCCAGCAGCCGCAGCAGCAGGTGCGGCACATTAACCGTCTCTCCGTTTACCGCTTTCCCTCCTGAGGCTAATGTGGCTTGACGGGAACATGGAATAAATAAAGGCAGAGAAAAGCGTGGTGGTGATGAGCATGTTTTGCATCACATGTAGATGTTATGGTGCTGAATATTCAAGGAAAATTAAAATGTCTCATTGTTTAAGTTGTAAATTTGTAGATAACTCTGTTGCTTTACAGAAAGTGCATATGAAAATTGACCATAATGGGAAGTGTCCTTCTACTTAACGATTGGTCTCTGTAAGTAAATGACCCAGCAGTCAATAGCTTTGTGATCACTTACTATAAATGCCTCCTCTGTGGACTCGCAGTGCCTGCTTGGCTATGGGGAGCTGGACAAGTGAGATCCATTCTGGCTATTAAACAGTGCAGTGTTAATATGGCTTCATTAGAGTAAGCTTTTTGCACAGGAGGTGATGCAATTTTCTGTGCTCTCACTCTCAGAAGCCCTTGGCATTTCAGCACAGTGGGCGCAGATTGCAGTCAACTGCTTTGTAATCTTCCACCAATTTTCATCAGTAAACCAGGCTCGGGTTTTCTCGAGCCCACTTCAGCTCCCTGCTGGCCAGCGAAGAGACTGGCTTTCAATCAGCCACGTGAGAGTGACATTGGCTGGACATGCAGCCCCATATGTTAAGCATGTTAAGCCTCCAACAGTATATTAACATTTATTAACTCATCATCTTATTTTGAATAACTCATCGTCAGTGATGTCATAATTTGAAAAGCATTTTCCCTTGTCGTTATGACGACATTACGTCATTATGGTTTTTTGGTAAAGATGCTTATTCACTCTCTGAGACTTAGATGAGAAGATCTGATACCACTCTAATGTCTGTATGCTAAGTATGAAGCTGCAGGAAGCAGCCAGTTAGCTTAGCTTAACATAAAGATGGATACAGCGGAACAGCTAGCCTAAGCTGCATTTCATAAAGTTTCACACTATTCATTAATTGCATTAATGAATCGTTGTGATGCCTTGGTGACTTAGTTGTTAGCACTGTCACATAAGAGCAAGACAGAGCTTGCATGCTGTTTTTTTCGTGTGTTTTCTTCCCACATCACATTCTCCATCTCCATCACACTGGAGAAAGCAAGCTCAGTGCTTTGAGAGGCCGCAGGTTTCTGTGAAACCAAGTAAAGATAGTAACTGACAAAATAGCAGCTAAAAAACTGTTCTTTATAGCAAGTTAATTATAGTGTGCTTGGAGAAAAGCTAATAAAGCAAGTTTTACTATAAGAAATTATTTGTTTTGGCTACAGTGGGCTGCTGGTTAAAGAGTTGTCTGTCTTTGTGCATATTTGATGGAGTGAGTCCCTATTTGAAGCAACTCTGGGAGCTCTGTTGTCACTTGTACTTATTAAGTCCCATCATATTTCAAGAGAAATGAAACAATAGTTTTCTAGAACTAAGCTTGTACTTGAAAATTTCCCCTGGGGATGATGTTTCTTGTCCCACTCGTCTAGAGTAGGAACAGTGCAGTGAACCCATCTGCAGCAGCACACTGAAACAGGAAAATTTACATAACATTTTATCATACTGACATGTTGAACTGCCTGCCTATCTCCATGCATTTGCTGTATATAGAATTTATTACAGCCTACTCCACACCTCACAGTCACAAGGTTTAACTCATATGGATGTATGCACCTGTTTGTATGTCTCCCTCCTTAATTTATCCCCAGCAGGCCTCTATGTCAGAACACTGGGAGACAGCAGTGCAGGTAACTCTGTTGACACTGTTTGTCTGTCATCACATGTGCATTAAATCTCTAATTTCAAAACACCTGCCTGCTCCAGAAAAGAAACATAAAGGTGTGGTGCACAATAAGAAGCACAGGAAGAAAGACAGAGCTCCATCTGCCCATGGCCAGCTAAAAAATGCATTGCTTCATTTGGAAGAAGATGGGATTTCCTGAGTGTGCAGGATCCTGCAGTATGTTTGTTCTCTGATGAGACTCGTCCCGTGTTCATCAGCAATCCCAAAGAGAGAGAGCGCGCACCATTCAGGGCGCATTATGCAGAGTCAATCACTTTTGCATTTGCTCGTGTGTGCAGCTACTTAATTCCATCACTATACCCTGTTGTCATGACAACACTATTATACATAGCCATCGCCTTCAAAGGGAAATGAGAGGTTCAACACTGAGCATTCAGAGTTGCTGAAATGCACTAGAGAGACAAATTGACAGCGTGTGAGGACAATGTGGATCATGTCAGTGTGTTCAGTAGCTTGTATTTATATGAAATCTTCATGGAAGCATCCTCTTGTATCGTTAAGCATTGGTGTAAAGCATATGTGTCCGTATGAACTGAAACAGCAAGCTTCTGATTGCAGAAGAACATCAAAAAAACACAATCACAGCCACAGAAAGAATAGCGGATGCTTTGAAATTGTCAGCCAAATCCTCAAGTGCACACATACATGCACCCACCCACCCACACACACACACACACACACACACACACACACACACACACCTTTATACAAAAACACAGTGCAGAGGACGAGCTTCAGTTCCAGTGGACTGGCTCAGCGTCAGTCTTCTAACAGATGGGTTTTTATTACAATTTCATGTGTGTCGGTGCCAAGCTCACCAAATAAACTGGCATGTGCTCCAAACCACCCCTCTGGCGAATTCATGTGTCTTATGAACAACAAGGCCTCTGGCGTAGCGTGCCAAGCTGTAAAAAAGGAGCTTAACAGCAGGGCAGAGAAACGATCGGTGCGGTTCCAACTTTATACTGATGATAAAACGCAGAACAGGCACGGGAGTTGTTGATAGCCAGGCAGTCGGAAAGTTGATGGTTCTGTATCTCCTCTCAGAAACTTTAGTGTCTGAGCTGCTTAGTTAACAACGCTGCTCATTCTGGTCATTTCATGACCTGGAAGAAAAGGCTTCGTAAAGGCTTGTGCTGTCTAATTGACCTGGAATTTACATCATGCTCACAGTAAAGCAAAATTATCACTCTACATACAATTGCATATACAGTCAGTAGTTGTCTGGATGTAAACACATAAGTAATTTCTATGGCCGTGGTCAGAGGGGACACTCAACCAGAGGAAGGAAAGATTAGTTCCACTTCTGCCCATGTGAAGTCTTAAATGAGATGCACCACCCTCACACGAGTATCTTATTCCAAATGCCCGTACACACTGCCTCAACATGTGGAGAATCCAAGATGAACAGGCATGCTGTCCCTTGTTACGGTTGCTAAACCATGATTGGACAATCACTATTTTGGGGAGGGGCTTATCTGATAGTCATTCACACTGCGGATGTAACAGCTGGGCTGCAGCAAACATGTAAAGAGGAGAGGTGAGTTCAATTGTACGGCACCACATTGAGGACACTTTGTAACGTATTTGAGGTTTGTGCTGTTTGTGTGAGTGCATATGTGCTCTTCCTCTTGAATCCCAGCTCACAGCCGTTGCCTGTTGTCAGGCTGGAAGAAAGTAAGCCCACATGGGGCAGTTTGTCCACATTTGGCCATCGTCCATGAGAGGAGCATGGCAGTCGGCATTTCTGTGCTCCTGTAATTGCTCCTTCAGAGGTTCTGTGGGATTCGGCTCTGCTCTCCAGGATGAAAGCAGCAGACTGCTGAGTGCATTTATGGAAAAGCTTAAGCTTCATTCATACCGAGCAAGAAATCATACACATGCAGGATTACATATACGCCTTGGGGAGATATGAATTATTCATTGTGAGATGCAAGATGTTGGACACTCAGCTCATTTCATGCATACGCTGGTCATAAAAGACCAAAAGTATAAACTTTGAACTGATATTTAGCAGAACAGCAGTCCTTCAAGGACAAAGACAGTCTTGTTCATAGCTCACCTAAGCTGCAGAACAATGCATTTTATAAACTAATAAAGCGATCAGCAATTAAAGTTTTGACACTGTTATTATTCCTTTGGCGCTTCAAAGATGTTGTTTATTATATAACTTTAATACGAAATAGAATGCAGTGCTCCGAATCCCAAAATGAAAGCTCCAAAAGGAAAATGTTATTCTGCAATAAGTAGCGAATGGAATAAAATAACCAATGTTTTGTGGACCGTAGAGGGCTCAGGCAAAGAAAGCACCGAGATGATGAGATGCTGGTTTTAGGCTGTAGACACAGTGTCAGAGTATAATGAAAATAAATGGTGCAATATGTGCTAAGTGGAACCGCTGGGACTCGACAGAAGGAGAGCAGTGAGCAGGCGGTAAAACTTCATCGTAATGCATACAGAAAAATTTTTTGTTGAGACTTCAGTGGGATTCTCATAACCTAATACTAGAGGGGCGAAAACAGGGTGCGAAATCTCTCTTGGTTTCATTTGCAGGCACAGAATTTGTGCAGTGACCCTAAATGCTAATGAATGTATCAGAACAAATGTTAAATCCATGAAGATAATTTTAAAAAGACTCTCTATCTAAAGTAGATGTCTTCTTAAAATTTAAACATTTCCCTCTGGAACTTATTAAGCAAACACTGAAAGTGTAGCTCTCACCATGTCTGACCCCTGTTGTCTCATCATCCTCCATCATACTGACTGATTCTGACCAAACTCTTCTTAATTACTTCTTCGTCAAGCTATTTTCACTGCTGTGTAAAGCAATCAAGAGAAGTATAAACAGTTAAAGTTAGGTTGGAATATAAACACATCCATATGGGTCCTTAATCCCTTAATGTGATTTCTTTGAATATTTGTTTCTTCTGAGATCAAGCAAAACATTTCTCATATTTTAAAATGCATAATAGTCTAATTTAACTTTTAGTCACAGGAACCAACTTCTAATAGCCTTTATAAACACTCAGCGAATTGAGAACTACATCCATTAATGACCTTTAACATTATACGACCAAATGCTAATAATGCCCTTAGCACTTTGGTACTTCAGCAAAATGTGCTGCTTTTTTTTTTTTTTTTAGCTACAAAAATACTGAGAATGAAATTCCTGGCTGTACCACCACAGATCTGACACCATAACCCCTGAGCAGACACAAAGCTGACTAAATATGGTCTGAACAACAGGCACTAATTAGACCACAAAATGCACAAAGGAAACCCTGCGAGAAATTCAGCAAGGAGAAATTTAGAGATAGCAAGTTTTGCTGTTCCAGTAATTTTAATAAGATATAAGATATTAAGATATTCTCAACAATAAAAGAACCCAACATGAACATGCACAAGTCTATGAAGTATAAGTAAACTGACTATTGGGCATTTTAAAGTAAAAGAAAAAAAAATTGGCAAAATATGCATGATTTGGTGGACTCACACCTGCAAAACAGCAGCTGCAGGTTATAAAAGTAGAGATTTTTAAATGTATAAGTGCTTCAGTGAGAAATATGATGGTTTATAATTCAATACAAAAGCATCCTCATATTGATGCTAAGAGATGTATGTAAATGTGAATGTGCACTGTGAAGAACTATATTCTGTGCATTATAATCCCATCACAATGCTAGTGGCTCAGTAACAGATCTCCAGCTTTCCTGCTGGAGTGAAATCCTTTTTGCTTGAAAGATTTGCTCCTGATTATCCTGTCCCCATGTGCCTAATGTATGCCCTTTTTATGCAAAAATCTTACAACCCCTGAATTATGGACACCTTCTTGCAGTGTTTGCATTGGAAATGTGCTATAGGTGGCCATAAAAATGCCAGTGCTGTGGCAACACCATTAGTACAGATGAGCGTTGAAAGGTAAAACGGAGGCGATGATTTCAGAGAGCTTGCTGCTCCTCTGTCAGGAGCAGCAGTCTGATTAGCCCCGGCTTCCAGGTCTGTAATGACCTGCCACTCCTCATCCATTGTACAGCAGAGGAAGGGCACACCCTCCTCCTCCTCCTCCCTGACCCCAAGGAGACCTCAGTTTACATTAAACCTTGGATTGTGGCCATTTAAAGTTCAACATGAAAGATATGGAGGTCACTGTAATTAATAGTTTACATGAAAACACATCTGTACAGCCTTTTTGAAGGGCTGAAACTAATCTCTCTATGTCTGATGATTATGTGATGTCATGGCCGCAAATATGCAAATCTTTCATCTGTTGAACAGGCACAGGTCACAGTCATTGATTCAATATTCCCAACATTGTTTCTACATACCCAACAAATTGCAGGGTCCTCTTTTGGAAACTTCCTAGCAAATTATTTGCGTTTTATAGATCCATAAAGTAAAGTGGTTTTCCTGTCCTGGTCTTTTTAGGTGTATGAAGTGCTGTAAACAGTAAAAACTGAATGATCTAAATTATTGGTTCTTAACGTGGACGTTGAAAAGGTGTTCATGAATTTCAGGGGTCATTAGAGGATTACTGGAGAAAGCAAGGAGGAAAAGACAAATTTGGCTACACAAATTTAGTTTTTAATTTTCTCTAATCTTAATTTTTTTGTCACATAAATATAGTGTAGTTTAATCTCCACAAGCTTCTAAAGTGATTCAAATGAAACAGTCAAGAGGCCACAATTAGATATGATATCATGTTAACGGGTCAAAAAGGAAAAAAAGATTTATTTTCAATACAACATATATAATAATGTTAAATAGCAGATGGAAAAAAATGATATGGGAGTTATGCTGCTGTTACACAAATGGTCACACGCATGCTGAGATAACACCACACAAACATAAAGCACGGGCCATTAAATGGGCAAATGTCGTTAAGAGAGAGGGTGTAAAGCGGCTGTGGGAAAAGTCGGTCTGTTGAAAGTTGTAATAAAACATCACTTTAAGTGGTTTCCTCAAGGGAACACCAGAGCACTAAGGTGAAAGTGGGGAGAGAGGCCAGAGGAAGAGAGGGGAAGCACTGTAGCTGATTTAGAGACAGTGCTGCAGAATAGAGATTGATGAGGTGCTGAAGAGGGGAGAGGAAGGTTGAGAGAGGAAAGCAGATGCAGAGACAATGGTAACAAATGGCAGAGGGGTGTAAACATTGACAAACGCAGGAAATAGAGAGGAAATTGTTCAAAGTGTGGGGCTCACTGAAAGATGAGGAAAGTGTTCTTTTGAATGGTGCACAAGCTGCAGAGTAACTGGTGTAGATGCTGTGAGAATGTCAATGCAGCCCGACTGTACCGGGGGACACATTCATCTACAGCCCAATTACTGATGGAACAAGAACAGGATAAGATGCAGTGCAGGTGTTCCAAAAAAAACATCAAGTTCCTACATCATTTATGAAGTTATAAAATGTTATGATATGTGCAGAAAATTCAGGATTTTCTAAGACAGACCTTTATAATGATGTGTAGTCTCTGTAAAAATGAGCATACTACTATAAAGAAAGCTTCATGAGCACATATTCATGGTATCGCTGAGATAATTGATACCAGGAAGAGTGACCACTGCAATGGAAAAATGTTTTTTGCCTGTAGAATTATTGTATTTATTTATTTAATTAATTAATTAAGAGCACCAGTTCCACTTACCACAGCACTTTTAGTCTAAGCTACTGCAATGCCATTGTATGTAACTCAAAAACATCAAGCTCAGTAAACCTAATATGATAATAAGTAAGATAATAAGACAACTCCAATAAGAGATAATTCATGACTTCTTGACTGATCTCTGTCAGTATTACATATCTGTATCTGTAGGAGGAGGATAGGGATTTACAGAATGGCACCTCATGGATGCAGCCCCAGAAACCCCATAACCTCCTCACCATGCCTGAAGTCTAATCTAAAAATAACAAAAATGATATAGATTCCTGCAAATTATTATTTTGCATCCATACAGTTTTGTATAATAGGCAAATTAATTGAATTGCAATTTCTATACCACAATGAAAATAAATAAAAACTAAATCAATCTTAAAATTGTCAAGTTCTGAATTCAAACATCATTGTTATCATTGTTTTTGACTTCCTGTACTAGGAAAAGCAGAGGTGTAACGACACACTGCAATGACTGCATGATGATTTGATCCCTCAAATAACCCCCAAAACTTTGCCCGTTCTTGCGTGAGCACAAAGAGCCATAGCACAATAAGCAGCGTAGGAGGCAAAGCCCAGATCCGCCCTGGTCCTCTGAACAGAGTATAAAGTTTCATAAATCCCGATGGGGGGGGGGCGACACCACAGCGAGGTCAGGCAGGGTTGAACTTCAGCAGCCTTCAGCAACTGTGACAATTCACAGGTTTGCTCATAAAAGTGCAGAGGCTCCACATCTCCCCTTGTATAACAGCACTGCTGTGCCTTTCCTGCCTGAACCTCGCTACGATTTTTTACAGCTTTCAAAATAAAATGTGGGTTATGTAAAAATGTAGTGATTACGTGCATTCTTGGACATGATAGAAAGAACTTCCTGTTTCTGTATCTCTCACGGCAATGTGTCAACCCCTTTCTGTGCAGAACCACCTGCAGACAGGAATGAAAGGCTTTATTGGACCTCCACATGGCTGTGTACAGCTGCATCATGTCTAAAATAGCGCATAAGTGCACTTATGTCCTTTAGTTTATCCCTCAAATGCTCATTTACAGTCTGATTTGTAGTGTGTTGCAGTTGAGCTCAAATGCAAGGTGCTACCTTGTCTCATTGTGAACAGATGACTTTTGCAGCTCTTTCAGACAACAGATGCAAGCTTTACAGAGAGATACACAGCAGAGGAGACGCAGCATCTGTCTGTGATCCCTCTGCAAACTGGATTTGCACAATTGTGCCTTGCTGCCATCAAAGGAACAACAACCTGTAAAAGGGACTTAGCAGAAAAGAAATGGACAGATAAGCAGTGAATGCAATGGACGCATAGTCACAACTGTGGTAGCAGTGTCACCGTGGCGATAACATACCAGAATTTGACAAGTGGGGAGAAAGGAATGAGTCAGAGTGTAATTAAAATGGAGAGTTTGTCTGTCCGTGACACAGAATACAATTCTGAGATGTTTCAAAGAACCCTAATCACTTGGTTGCTATGAGGAGCACATTCCCGCGCAGTCGTGACCATGAACAACACGGATTAGCGGCTGCGGATCACAGTGTGATGCCTCAATTGGAATACAGTGTGTCTGTGTGCATACAAAACAGCTAATTCTGTGGCCCGGGCTCGGGTGAATTCTCTCACATAAAGACTTCAATCACAGGTTGACCCGTAGTCCTGTAGCAGCTGCTAATGTCAGAGTGTGACTGTTAACAAGAGCAGCCGGCAGGAAATTACGATGCCTTTCAAGGACTGAAATGTAAGCAATATGAGACTCCAGTCCCAGCGATGATGAGAAAAGACCTTTTTGTTGTCAGGTAAAAAATTTATTTTTATAAGAAACAATATTACATTTGTGAATAATTCTGAGGAGTAACACGTCTTCACTGTCTTTTAATTATCTAGAGCTGCTATCTGGATTGCAATCAACTTCAGCCAGCTGGAGGTTCTTTCTCTTGATATTTCATAGTTCATCCTCCGAGCTTTGGAGTCTCATGCAGCATTGAATGCTGCTGTTGATGCTCCAGAGAGCAGAATCACAAAAACATTGACCAATGTCATGTCAAATCATGAAATAATATTGGAAAATCGTGTCCAATTAAGGGCGACATGAAGAGAAGCATGGTTACAGACTCATGTTGCAGATAATTATGTAATCAACAGTAACAGTTCCACAAGAAGCCAAAACGAGTGGAAGCGGTGATGATTATTGGCAGTGGTCCTTACTTCCCTTTATGGGAGAGCAGATGCACTTCAAGACTGATGTTGTCTGATGCCGTAAACATGTGGTCAAAAGGATCGGCCTTTTGCACATCATCCACAAATTAAATTCCGAATGCTACAAAAACATTCCAGTCGGCTAAGTGCTCTTAAAGTATTCGCTCGGTGTACGTTTTATGGCTCAATCGATCTCACAACTTGGCCGTCAAAATCAGGCCTATTTGTATGCAAGTGCCAAGCCACAACATGAGTTACCTGGCGTACACCCAGCAGAGCTGAAAATCTCTCTCACACAGTCAGCAATCCATCAGCAGTCCTCTGATCTGCTCATTTGAGATAAAAGAAGTCGGGCCAGCTCTCCGGGGCATTAAGGAGCGCAAACACCTTCCACCTCTGAATTCCCCACCATGTAATTCCTGTTAGTGCAACTCAGAAATACTGCAGGAAAGGGCCAGATGTATTAAAGCAAACCCAAATGAACATGACTCCTGTGACCCTTTTTGAATAATGCAAACCTTGAATGTAAAACGATTAGCATATCATAGAGGAACTATGAAAAGGAAACTGGAGAGGAACCACAACCAAGTAAATAGAGGGTTCTTCGGGATGAATGATGAATTAAAGATCATTTACACAGGAAATAAACAAAGACCAAACTAGAAGTCACAATAATCTTTAGCTTTGTCGCTTCCCCGGTGAGGTTGCTTCAGCTGAATATTTCCTGTTGCTCTTGCTGGCTGGGTCCATGGTAAAAGATATCAAATGAACCTTGCATTTCACTCTCCTCCACCACTGCTCAAGGCTCCATCCCTTTGCTCAAATTACAATTTTCTGGTTCCAACAATTAACAAGGTGGCAAAGAGGGCAACGTCTGTGAGCCCTCCATCTTATTTTAACTTGGCAGCACTCTGACAGTCTTCTTTCTTATTTGCAGGTGCACTGTAGGCAACTGGTGCTGTCAGACGGGTAATTCAGCCCTTTTTTCAAGCACGTCTAATGTTTATGAGTCTGCTGCCTGCTGTGGTTGTCACTCGCTGTCAGTCATGCAAGATTTCCAGTGCGCTTAACCTTGAAAGGAAACAAAGACACGCAAAGTAAAGAAGTAAGTAGATTCTTAGAGGGAAAGAGTTCGGAAGTGAGAAACTAAGCAACTTTAGAAATTAAACTGATGTGAAGCTGGAGATGCCTCAGCATCATATCAGTATCTTTTGTGACTTTGTGATACTTCATTGCACATATTACAGGTTCCAGTATGGCCTCCTCTTAGGATGAGTCTCTAAACAAAGTCAGACTTTGTGATATGTTACATTTTACATTAACCTGAAGGGAAAGCTCATCGATGATAATAACTCAGTGAGCATGTGCAAGAATCAAATATTTCTCTTTGTTTTAAGCAGTCTGGTGTTCGCTTTATTTTGTCCATCTTATAAAGCCAGATATCATCACACAGTGCTGACTCTGAAGCCACTCTAGCAGCTCAGTCACTTGCAGTGCTGGTACGTGTAAGGTCTGACAGATTTGTACTGGACTGTAGGAGTGAGTAATGTATTTGTGTCACGTAATTGATCAATTATCCCCCAACCTTTGCTTAAATCAATATTGCCAATATTGCCTTCAGCTTGCTTGTCAGTTACTTTGCTCTTCTTCCTCTGTGCTAACTAGTACATCCCTTATCTGAATCTCTTCCACACATTGAGAAGATAGGGATAATTTCATGCATTTGAAACTTTTGATCCACCCCTGACAGCTGGTGGTACTGCTGTAGGTTTAATACTTTTCATTTCATTTGCATCATGCATTTCTCCTCTCAGCTGTAAGCGATTCAGGAAGCTGCAAATCTACAAACAATTCACAGAATAACCAACTGATAGAAGGACAGTAGGAGCAAGCGTATTTTCATGTAATCCATCTAATTTCCTATCCAAATAAAACATCATCGCAGGGTCTCAAGTCCAGTTGTTCTTTTCTTTATATTTTTTTTTCCCATTTGAGTGACATCATAGCCAATACATCCATAATGTAGCACTGGCTTTACTGTAGCGACATACATACAGCATATAGCTTTCAAGGACTTGCTGCTGACCTACCGTGCATTACATTCAGAGCTTTTAAGAGACATTTGAAATTGTTGAAGATGAATTTAAATAATCTGGTCATCAGGTCAAATTTTCAATTCGACATTCCCTTCGATCTCAGCTCTACTTTGTATTTTGTGCTATTTAGCAAATGTAAGCAAGGGAAAGGGCTAAGGGAATCTACTCTTGTGTTTTCAGATGAACCTCCGCCTTCAGAGGGAACAAATTTGAGGCGCATCAGTCAAATTATATCTAATTGGCAGGCTGGCCAACTCCTCGGTTAAAAACCAATACCAAATCTCATTCAGCTGCGTTCTTGAACATCTCTGTTTCAATCAGCAAATGAAGCTGCCTCAATAAGATGTGATAAAACTCATACATTTTAACAAGTGCACCCAGGCTACCTCTCTCCTCAGCCGGCCTGTTCTCAGAACATCGCTGTCCAGCCTCATCAAGCGGTGAACAGCCAGACAACGCGGGGTTAATCAGTGTCACTAATGGAGGCTGGGCTGCCTGGAGACATGGCCATTACCACTGGAAGAGGGGATCATGGGGTATGGGATTGTACAGTCAGGAGGAATTTAAATCGAGCATCCTTCATGCTTGAAGGAAGTGTGAACACTAAGAGAATGAAATGAACAACTTTCACCACACAGGCCGTTCTAAGAGACATGATTAAACATTTAGTTTGTGTTTCATTCATCATTTGATATATATTTATATACATGCTGTGCATAGATAAAGTCATGATGATGTGTTAATGATTAAATCTGATACCTAAATGGTCAAGTTTTCTGATCGTTTTTTCATATCTGAAACCCCAGTTTGTAGCCTGAGTGCGAGGAGTTGTTTGGTTTCTTTATTTCACAAATAAATATTAAAAAATACAAAAATCATGATGTGATTTTTTTCATCTTGCATTAGGTAGCACTGTAGCTCAGTGGTTAGCAGTGTTGGGAGTTAACGAAGTCCAACATAATTCCACTATTTTTGAGTAACTAGAAACATATCGAAACATACATACATACAAATAAATAAAACATTCTTTTTCAAATAAATAATTTATAATTAAATAATTGTAATTACAATAATTTGTAATTAAACAATCACAATTACTAAGATTTTAATTATTTCTTTTGTTTTGAAAATAGTGGACAACTGCAGCCGATAGCAGACTAAAGCCGCCTATTCCCCAGATTTTCTGGTTTATGATCTAATGTCAGCTGACCTTACAGTGCAGGCATGTAATGTTTCTAATATGAAGTGAAGGAACGTGAAAAATGTATTACTTACTGTAACAAGGCTTAACAGTTAACATATAAATCAATCATCTTGTCTTCTACTAAATCTGTCCAACCAAACAAAACAAATGTAGCTTGCAGTTAGGAGCTCTAGTCATTGCTGCCCTCTGGTGGTCAGGAGTTTTAATAACTGAAGTGATAACCGCAACAATAGATAACATTTGACGATGATCATACAGACTGCTTGACTCTCTTCGAAGTTCAAAAACCCTGAATGTTTCTAGTCTTTATGCTAAGCTAAGCTAATAGCCTCGTCCCTCAGGTTCCACAAAGTGATATCGACCTCATCATGGTACTCTCGGTGAGGGGGCGAAAAGCATCTTTCCCTACATGTCAAACTAGTCAAGGAACCACATTTGGATCTTTAATATTAACAGGATAAACAGAGGGCTCACCTTTCCTTCAATGAATCCAGTCATAGTTTATTCTGATGAAACTGTTGCTTCAGTAGAAAAGCTTCAAAATCACAGCAGTGTGCTAATAATAGTGCAAAGCGTGATTGTGTAAAGTGCTACATCACATTTGAGTTCAAGAACAGATTCGTCAGTAGGGACACACATCCTCCAGCAATTAAAATGTTGTCTTTTTCTCTTAATTATAACACTATGCTTTGGGCGCCCTTTGTTGCACCTATTAATAAGCTGCTGAGATGAGTCTCCATGAGCTGTGACAATCGTAGAGCCATTTGTTGAATATGTGAGTGATCGCTCTGGCTGTCATTAATATGCAAAGTGGCAGCAAGTGGACCCAGGAAACCAGTGGTCCACAGCATGCAGCTGCTGTGCAGAAAGTGCAGCATTAGCAGTAAATCTAAACCAGTCAGGGCCAAATTACCTTTACCATTGCATGCTGGGATAATTAGGTTAGACAGGGGACTGTGATTTGGAACAAAAAAGTTAACCCACACTGGGTCCATCATACAGTCCAAATATACATTGGGTAGATGTTGTTCTTATTACCACATCCGCTTTAAGAGTTAACATGATATTGTTAACCCGATTCATTAGTTGGAAGCCCAAGAACAAGCCAAAGACATCTTCAGATCACAGATGTAGAATATGAACTAAGGCAGCGCTGGGCTCAGAGTGACAGAGCTATTACAGAGTTATTTAGGCGTGTATCTATTGCAACAAACCTAACATGACAGATTAGATAGGCCTGCTTATCAAACTAAACTGTGACATTGTTGAATAAATGAGAACATCCAGTAAACATCATGAGTTCAGTGAAAAAGTGCAAATCTAAAGTGAACAACGGTCAATTATAACAATATCACTGATGTTCTTAATTGTGTTCATTTCATATTCAGTCAACTCAAGGCTGATCTGAGCTTTGTATCTTGTCAAATGTATTTTCATTTTGGTCTGAGACAGTGTGAGTGAGCTGGAGTTCAATTACTCCAACCAGTCAGATGCAGCTCCCGCCTGTGATATTGACATATGGCCTGATTATAATGAATTGACCCATGAAATAGAGACATCTTCATTTGTCTGCAGCAAGACATGCGGAGATCATGTGGAGAGCGGCGTTGGGACTGTAATGCCACTACTTTGGGGTAATTAGAAAGGTAAAGAATTGCTTTTTCAAATTAGATTTAGAACATAAAACAACACACTTTACATGATTGAAACTCAAGAGTGAAGAGCAGAGCAGCATCACAGATTTAATAAGAACAAATGTGAAGTTACATAGCGGCAAGGCGCTTTCTCACTGCCAGCACTGCACTGAGCAGGAAACAGCACACCCAGCTGCTAGCTTTCGGCTGAGGTTAATTTTGTTGCTGCACATCAATTTCTGTTTTCGATTTTCCAACACTACTCATGGCTAAAGTCAAGTGTACCCACACACACAGTCACAGAACAAGTGCAATTATTTTTACACCTTTTATGAAGTAGAGACCTCAGTGAAAGTTGGCCAGAGGCTGGTGAACTCCTGGTGGACTGGGACTGCCTGTATGATTGATGTTCAGTGGTTGGAGGAGAACAAATGAATTTTCTCTATTTGTGGCTGATCACAAAGCAGCATTCAGTCCCCTTGGACACAGTAGCTCTGTGCAGCTCAGAGGATCTGTGCAGATCGTGTAGGAGAGAGGAGCAGCATGTCGACAGGGAGGCTGTTCAACTAAATGATGTTTAAATCACTTTTCCTTTTATTATTAATTTATTAATTTATTAATATTAAACTTTTAATATTAATTAGAGCTGAATAATATGGGAAAAAACATCAAACTGAGATTTTTTTTTACAGATATTGCAATTGTGAATTGCAATTTTTGCCTTTAAAGGTAAAGGTTGTGTAAGATTTAGGTGGATTTATTGGCAGAAATTGAGTATAATATTCAGCAGTGTGTTTTCATCAGTGTTTAATCACATGAAAAAAAGAATTGTTGTGTTTTTGTTACCTTAGGATGAGCTCTATATCTCTTTCCTGTTCTACAGTAGCCCAGAAAGGACAAACCAAACACTGGCCTTTCACATTTTTTGCACTTTGAGTGACCACCATAAGGGAGAGTGAGGTGAGAGGTTTGCAGCTGGTTGCAATCTGCAACCTCACCACTAGATGCCACTAAATCCTACACTGGTCCTATAATTTTCACTGAAAAACACAAAAAATGAATGATGATGACATTTTTTTTCCTCTTGCATCCGGAGAATAGGATTTGTAGACCAGGGCATCTCTGTAGCAACACAGACATATGACACGTTTTACCTTTATCAAAAAAACTGCAGCTCATATGATGGGGTTAGGATTAGGGTTTCAGAGAAAGGGTCAGTTTCACAGATGTAGCTTGACTTAAACTAGATAATAACAATAACTATGCAGCCTTGTTCTTTGGACATTACACCATGTCATGTGTGCCTACATGGTAATTAAAATGCTGCAGTGATGGATGATACTGCTGTGCAGCTGTCATCAGCAACCGATGAAGAGATTTCTCCTCGTACTTAATGTGTGCTCGGTTCCCGCTTTGTTGAATCTCTTCATTGTGTCTTAAGTTGGAGGAAGTAAAGAAAGTGAGGAGACATTTAGGGAATTGGGATTGGGTAACCAGCTGTGCCCCAATTCCATAATTTGAAGCAGGTTTTGAATATGTAATAAGGTTGCACTGGAAAAGCAACAAATTAAGTACACAGAGAAAATAAAGAAGCTGAAAACTAAAAATATCTATCAAATCCTTGGGAAAAAAAACATTTTTGCTCTGTTTGTGAAGTTTAATTTGGCAGTATTATGCTAATGACACAGTTACTACAACAATTATGACACAAACTGTACACAGTCTCTATGCAGTATGGAATTAGGACATGAAACTGCAGTCTTGGTTGTACCACACCTGTCCATTAGGTGTCCCCAGTGATTTCTCAGACTCTGTAGACCACCTGACTGTCCTTGTGACCCACCTGTCTGCACAGCTGCTTGTCACTGTTTTTTGTATATTATTACTGTATGAACATTAGTGGCTTCACTTTGATTTTCTTTGTTTTCTGTGTTGATTATTGCTGCATCAGAGGTCAAGCTATAGCTGTACCTCACCTGCAAATGTATTCACCCTGACTATGATGATCCTCCTTCCAGCTGATTTTATTGACCTTCAGCCTGACCAATGACCAACAAACAACCTTTTGGCCAGTGTGATTTGCCTGCTTTTGGGTCAGCGCTCCTTACTGTTGTCATACAGCCATTGCATGCTGCAAGACTTAATTTTAGACTCATACTAGTGTGTATTTTATCTGAAAAGGTGAATCAGCACGAATAGTCAAGTTTTAAGATGTGTGTGTGTTAATCCCCTGCCCTTCTGTTTTCTCCTATCTGTGGTAATCAGTCCTCTGTGATGGGTGCCAACACGTCGCTGCCTCTTCACGGTCCCCTCCACCGTTGGCACCTCTCTGCCTGTGACACACTATCATTTTCCCCTCCAGCAGTTTTCAATTTAGATTGCTTAAACCAGCATGTTCTTTATAGACGGCAGGGAAGTAAATCTTAAAAACTGCTGTGAAAGCACAGTGACAGTGTTTCCTGTTAAGCTTTTCTGTTTGACCCAGGGTCGTGAGCCAGGTTGATCTGATAGAAGTTGACATCCCATTAGTCTTGCATAACCTCACTAACATCACACAATGTGATTTGGTTTTCTCTTTAGATTTGTCCTCTGCTATAAAATTTTATTTTTTTGTTAAAGAAAAATGTGCACAGTTAGCCTCAAACAGTCTTGGTAGCTTTTTTTTTAGGTGCACTTAAAAAGATCATACATGTATCTGAAAGCCACCGTCAAACACACAAATAGATACATACATATGTGGAAAGCAAAGTTACTGCACCTAGTGAGTGTAAATTCTCTTTGCTGATCACGGCCTTACAATGTGTGGTCAGCAACTAACTCTTTAACCCTGCACAGCGAACCATTGAAAGTCACGAACCGGGCTAATAAAGCTTAAAAGAGTAGTAGTGAAGAAAATTTAGTAGTATTCAACTGATTCTGCTTAATAGAAAGAGCTGGATCACCAGCAGGGTTGGTGTTCAGTTCCAACTTGGAAGGAAAATGCGTAAATGAAAAGGGTTGCAAGCATTTTAAAGAATGCATTTTATTCCACGGGTTACATAACTGTATTTCTGAAGGTACAAATGGGAGGGGTAAAAAATTTGACTTTAAACAACAAAACATGAAGTTTGTCCATGTCCTCCAGAACACAGACGCTCCTCGATGGACAGGACACACACTCTCTGTTGAAAATGCTGTGGCTAAGTTTAGGCATAAAGCTGACTTGGTTAGATTTAGGGAAAGATCAGGGTTTGGTACAAAAATCAGAACTTAGTTTAAGGATAAGCATCATGGTTTGGTTTAAAATTAAAACTTTAAGGTTAGTGGAGTTTCATCGCCATGGTTACAACAATAAGCATGTGGTTAAGGTTATGGAACAACTTGGCCATGCTTAAAAAAAACCCAGCATTAACCGGTGGTCTTCCATGCCAAGTCCAGCTTTTCTTGACACACCCATCCACCCCGACCTCGTCTACCAACCACCTGACGTGCTCCATCATAACTACTTCTGCCACCAGAGGCCGCTGTCACTTTAATATAAACATGCTGTTTTGGGGCACTTGCTAAAATGACTGATGCTGTCATTCCTCTCAGGGCAGCCTTGTTTCTCATGCAGTACAACTGTCTGTCTCAGCGTGGCCTTAGGTTGTTTTTTTCCCCACAACCTATAGGACACAAGTATATCTCCTTCAAATGAGTCCCTCCTTGTCATTGGTGAGAGTATGTATGAAGTGATGACCAGGGCAGAGATATCTCCCCTGTTACCATAAAAAAGTCTCTACAGGAAAAAAATGAAAACCCAGAACAATTACCCATTCTTCCACTATGGGATATCTATTACCTGATAAGGTCAGCGCTCATTCGTCTCCTTAAACACCCCGTCAGCTGTTGGCGAGCAGGGAGGTTGTGCTGTGAAGATCAGATACAGGGAGGAACTGGACAGAGTGCGATCACCAGGGTGCCTTAATGAAGAGTGGGGCTGTTTTCATCAGCACATGCCAGGAGAAATCCTCCATCACCACGACAGACTGGACTCACCTGGGGCCTGACCCTCAAATGGTTTCCTCCATTTCAGCTAGCAAGCGCACCGAGCCGATTCCTCATGTTCTGTTGTTCGGTCTTGTGTTTGGTTCATTATAGCTGGAAGTAGAATTCCTCCTTTGAATTTAGGCCAAAGCTGTGAAATTCGTCTGTGCTGACAGATCTGTGTGTCACATAAGAAAAACTTTCCGGACAACACACCTGCAGATTGTGTCTGGATGACTTGTTTTTCAGTTAAACTCGACAGTGAATGTTGGACTTCAGAGAATCCTTAAATGAATCCTCTCGGATTGCTTGGAAATAAGAACTGGTGGTGTTTTATAGCTTTTAAAAACTGCAGAATCCGAATCTCATGCTTATTCTCAAGATGTCAGTTGCTCCAGATAAGGGATTTTATTTTTAATTTTTTGTTGTTGTTGATTTATTTTAAAAAGATAATCCATCAGTAACTGCAGCATAAAACCTCAATCTGCTAGAGAGATGCACGTAATCTGCAGATTCTCCAAATAAAAGTCGTATGTGAAGAAACATTAACACTTCTGCACTAGAAAACAGTTTTCATATGTTTTACAGAATACAACAAAAGGGATTTGATCTGAATTCTGTAACTTTTACAAAAGCAAGATCTCATTAAAAGTTAACAATGCTGGTTTCCTTTCTTGCTGTGTTCTACCCGCTCAGTTTCTCATGCATGGTCTGTTGCTTGAGCTGTCAATAGAGACTTTCATGCAATAGACTGCAAAGTCAAAGACACCAATCAACATCAGCAGCAACCATTGATTAGTCTGATAATGAGTCCAGATAGCCACTTTCCACGGGGTCCCAAGGCTTAACACATCAATACACACTGCTTTTAAAAACTTTTCATTACAAAAACTTCTATTAGGGAAGTCCTTGATGGTCGTCAAATCTAACGCTGATAACAATAAAAAACTACTGAAAGGCTCAAATTTGATCCGCTCATCAGTTGCTGTAGCTATGATTTAAAATGCTTTATTATGTGCTTGCTAGCCTTGATACAATACATAATACAATATAGGTTAGGAAATATTTGGTACTTAAAATGTTCGCATTTGAAGCTTGATTAAGGTCTTTTAGAAAATCTTTTGTTATACTTGTTGAAAGTCTATTTACATCCTGACAGCAACTAATAAATAATAAATGCTCTGATGAAAAAAACAAGAAAAAAATATCTGTGCCTGTTTCAGGCCAAGTTTATCCAAATGTTTCATTTGGCCCACAAGGCTCAGCAGATATAAAGCAGCTAGATACATTACATTTTACAATACTAACCTGTTAGCCTGACGGCTGTCTGTGACATTGACAGTTGTACGCCTCCATCAAAATCCCTTCTTAAGTTCATTATAGATGAAGGAGCTTGGAAAGTCAAGCCGAGTAACATTAGAATTATTTAAAAAATTTAAAATATTACTTACAGTTAATTGTTTTACACCAGAAAAAGGGTAAGTGATACACTGCAGCATCATTAGTAAAAAGATAAGGTGCAAGTGTGCAAGCTACAGCCAAATACCGTGTCAGCACTATAAAACGCATTTGGCTGATGTCCACAGTGGTGGCAGCAGTGAGGAAGCTTTATCGTTCCCATACAGTTTTGCTTGTGTGTGACCCAGTTAAATGAATTTGTCTTGTTAGGAGGTCCTCGAGCCCACAGAACTGTTGCAGTGCAGTGTGCTGAGGGATCACACTGGGTCTCAGTGAGTAAAAGGCTGGACCGCAGCACCTCCAAGACTCAGATAACATTATGGTCAAGAGTCACTTTCACAAAATTTTAAGCTGCACTTCACAACAGTAATATGTTAAAATTCAACCGTCTTATCAGTTTGTTTGAACTGTTGAGATAGAGTTAATCCCCTCTGATGAAAGCCAGTAGATTTGCCCTGTTTGCTCAAAAGAAATTTTGAATCTGTGCCTCTGTAGCAGGTCTGACTCTGCGTCATGTTGTGTATAGATGTGTGACAAGCTACACAGCAGCCCTGCAACACACACAGACCTCGACACAATATGTCACAAAAGCAGCGATAGTGCAGAGAGCAGACAGAATGCTGAAAAAGCCCAGTCCCAAATTAAAAAAAAGGGCATAACATTTTTGTAGATTAACGGTCATACAAATAAACACAGTGAACGTTTTGATCGTCTTTCTTTGTTCCTTTTATGCCACTAGAAAGCCTCATTCATTTGCCTCATCCAGTTGATGGAAACACACTTAATTCCAAACATTGCTGACATTGCATCTACATATAGTGCAAATTTTAACCAAAAAATTTGGCAAAAGAAAATCTGCATTCCGCGAATAATCAGCATTTCCATCTTTTTCCATTATGTGAATATTAGAAGTTACACAGTTAGCGCCATTAATTCTCCACTAAGATGCTAAAAAGGCTCAGTTGTTGTATTTTTTCCACCATTTATTAAAATTCAATTTCCTTACAGCACTAAAGTCTACAGCTAGGAGCTCTGTGAGGCTGTACTAAGGCACAGCTGTGCGCCATCTTACTTACATGTTTGGATGCTGACATTTTTATAATGAATGCTAAACAGCTGAGTCTTTCGGGAATACCATGAGTTTATGTGTCCATAAACCAAAGTATTGGAAAATTCTGACCTGATGGTGGCACTGAATAAGAATTAACTCATTATAACTCATCTTGAGGCTAACTGCAAGAAATTTCCCATCAAGCTGCTCAGCAACTGTCATTTAAATGACTCCAAATGTCAACCAAGAAGTCAACCAAGATGTCTTTACCAAATTTCATGGCAATCCATTCAATAGCTGTTTCAGTCAGGGTCAACCAAATGACGTTTCCATCCACGGAGCCATGCTGCTAGCTGGCTGAAAAGTAGCAAGGACCTCAACTGGACAAACTGCCAGGATTTTCAGGGAGTCTTCAGTACAAAGCATCACAGCCAGATTGCTCAACAGTCCAGTGAGATAACGACAATAGATTTCTGTGTGAAGTTGCTCAGTGCAGCTTCCAGTTAAGACTGCATGTTCTATCCAGCTGCTGGACATAACATCTGACCAGCCTCACTGCCATATGTACCACCACCCAACTGCAACATCATAAGCATCCCGCCCAACACCTCCTCCTTCAGTCCAATCAATCATTAACCCCCATCATTATCAAATATTTTGCAGCATGTGGAAGTTGAAAGGGCATGGGAGGCGTGGAGACACAGGTGAGTGCAGGTCTTATCTAAAGCCTCCAGCTGTGCCCCAGTTACCCATCACTGCCTCTGGTAACAGGAATTTAGTTCACAGAGTTTAAAATTAGCCCGGGCATCTATCATTTCCCACCGGCTGAATAGGTTGGTGTCGGAGCCCTGGCATAGGCAATCTGTCTCCTCTCGTCTGTCTGTCCCACCTATAAGCACCATCACTCAAACACAGCGACTTGTCACTGAGGACATAGCCAGCACTCGAGGAGCAGAGAAATATTGCTGCAGGACACATAAGCAAACGCTTGTTTAACGCATACTCCGCTTGAGCGTCAACAATGGCAAAAGAAGCATCACCCTGCATGCACCAAACTGAACTGAAGAGACAAGAAGAGCGCTTACATTGTCACTTTTTAAGATGTTGACAAGAAGGAAATACCAAAGAACATTCTGTTAATACTTATTTAACATTTCCTTCAAAATGCATTTGTGAAAATTTTATTCCACTGAGCGCAGAAATCACTTGGTGGAGAGCATACAACATTTTCTCTCCACTGAGGCTAAAGCAGCAGTGGCACAGCTGACGTCGCTATAAATCTCCCCTTTTAAAAGCCGGAGTGTCTGAACATTGGACAAGAGCTACAACACATCAGCTGGGGGGCACAGACCGACAGCGCTAACACAAGGCAGCCAATCACTCAGCTGTGGTCGACAATGCGGGTTAATATACTGTGATATTACACACAAACCTCATTTCACAGTACCAGCAGACAATGGTACAACACACCTGAGGTCCAAGATCTGTAAATGTGGCGCAAAAGCAATTTCCTTTGAAATCACATCTTTGTCAAAGTGGCTTTTGTTAGATGAAAGCTTCTCTCAGTTTCCACTTGATGGTTATGAAACTGTTTCATTTCTTTTTGTTCCTTTGATTTTCGTGGACAGTTTTAATCTGTTTATTTCAGGATGCAGAATAGGAAACCTTGCAGAGCATGATGCCAAAAGATCACCAGCAAGGTCAATACAGGCTCTCATGATGCCGATCTAGTTAACAGTGACCCTAATGCTGCAAATTTACTGCATTGTGCAAGGACATGGACACAAACAGCCACCTCAGCATGAACACAGAGGAATAAAAGTGTGCTTTGTGGAACTATTCACATTTAAAGTACATAATAATCGATATTTTTACAGTCACAAAGTGTGAAATGACAATGTGATAACAACATGAGCTTACAGTGATGAGCCTACACCAAACCACTGCCTGTCTGTTCTGTGTGTGCACTGAAAAACATCCAGTTTTTGTACAGTGACTCAGACAGAGCCACACAACACTATTCCAGACAAACAACAAGTGGTGTTCATGCTTGTGCACAGGACAAGGAGAAGAGGAGGGGAGATGGGGGGAGCAGGGGCAGAGCCAGATGTTGTAGACATTTGGGGCTCAGGGGAATTTTTTCCCCCCATTTACAGTTGCTATAGGCACTATATTTCAAGCTTTTTGTGATAATAGAATGCCTTTACATCATCATCAATATCTACATTTATATTCATGAAATATAAATTTAGTCATCAATATTCATATTTCAGCTATCCGTACCTATATTTTGGCTAGGAAGTTGACAAGTGAATTATGAGCACATTGCCTGCTAATTTGAAAGGAGAAAACATGTTTCTGTGCATTATTATCCCATTTTGGACTAAATGTTTTTATTGCAGTGGACAGTATGGATCGTTTGGATGTTACCAGACCATTTTTATCTAAATGTTGTCGATCATCACTGAGAGACACCATAGGTGAGTTTTTTAATTCAAGTATAAATATGAACGTAACATTTGTGTCAATAGATGGAAAGAACAATTAAATCTAATAAATTTTCTGAAGGCCCGTGGGCGGGCTAGCTAACCAGCAATCCATATCAGTCTCACCATGTCGCTGCTACTAGCTAAGTGTTACAGCTGCAGATTCACAAACTTGAAACATCAGTCCACGGTTCACCGGCTGATTATCCTGAGCCACTTACTGTGGCTGGCAGCTGAGGTTGACTCCTCACGAAAAATTTCCTTATGTCCATAACTGTAAGTCCATAAACTGGTTAGGTAGCTGGCTAGCAACCTCGCTCACTGACTGTAACACGACATGATCTCCCATGACAATGTTAGGGCGGAACCTATAGATGGCCTGTCTAGTCAGAGAGCCTGAGGGGAAGTTCTACAAAGTTCAAGTTATTTTAAAAACCTAAAACATGCCCAAGAAGCCACCACCTGGCTTCGCCATTTTTGGGGGAAGCAAATCTGACATGCTAACGTGGAATCACATTGTGAAGACAGGGGGATGGCAAATTCAAAAATCTTTCTCCAGAACGACTCACCTTCAACACCTCAGTTGAAGTACACTGGCTCACCATGCAATACATTACATCGATCCCCATCTAACTGTTTTTATAGATTATATATGCTCTTTCTGCATGTGCTAACTTGATGCTAACAGGTAACCTACAGTCATTCCAGGACATACTGTATCAAAAATGGCAGATGCAGCATATGGATTATTTTTTCCTGTGCACAGTAAAAGCTGCAGAGGTGCCTGCTGGAAAGCACAACTGCAAACATTTATTTTCTTTGCCTAAAGTTTGCTCATGGCGGAGTGCTGGAATGGTTAGCACACACACAAAAAAGTCATGTTTACTAACTTGAAAGCATGTAAACACAGCCCCATCGTGTGAACACATGAGTTATCATCACAAGTGAAACTTATCAGCTCTTATTATAAATATATTAGGGATCATATATTGCTCACTAAGTATGTCTTTGTTCTGGAAGTTATCCTAACACACACATGCACACACACCCACATGCACGCACACACACACACACACACACACACATTAATTTCCTGGAGACCAACCCTAAGCTTAATCTAAGTCTTCAGCCTGAAATTTAGTCATTTACATTAAAGGGAGGTTTTGCTGCCAGTCCCACAACATAGCTGAGTAAACAGATATACTGTATGTCCCCATAGCATGAGTAACACTGTACACACACACACACACCTCATCACAAACTGACAAAGACACTAAGTGATTTGACCCACTCGACATGCAGGACACCGCTCATCAGCGTTCCCAGTCGCGGCTGCTGATATTCGCCTGTATCGATCGAGGTGTCGGGGTTTGTGGAAGGTGTAATGTTTATTGATCGTGGTGCTGGGCTCGGGTTAAGGGTAAGGTCAGTCTTTTCAATCGCTGCTGAGGATTTCTTCAGGTCCTGTGGAAGAGCCCCCCTCAATCAATAGCTCATTATTGTGCTTCTTCACGCAGCAGTAAGGGCAAAGAAAACAAAGGTCATTTCTATGGAATGATCAGCCTCCTAATGAACTTTTCTCCACCGTGCAGTGATTGATACGGCCGTGCTCAGAGGTGTGTTCTCTCAAAACCTGATTCAAAAGAAAGCTGACAAATGCTTTGTCAAGTGCAGCATAATTAGACTTTACACTGACTTCATTAACATAATAGAAATCATCTTTGACAGCCTGAAATAAGATAGATCTCACTGAACAATAGCAAAAAGCTCCTAGTTTAAAACAAAAAATGTTGACTGAATCATTTTAGGCTGCCGTAAATTGTTTTTTTATTTACCCTTAAATAATTTGATCAATCATTTGATCAGCTTGTTGTATTATACAGTATTTCTGGCCTGTGTTCTTTTTCACCATCATCACACCAGGTCATTATGATATGTTTCGGAGTTCAAGGTCTTGTTGTTTCATCTCCACTCGTGTGTGTCCTGTGTTCAGTGAAGGCACGTGTTACGCAGGACTAATTGTGTGAACCCACATGCAGAACACAAAAGCTAAAGCATGGAGTGGATGCAACATGGACGTTATTAACACTTCGATATAATTTGCGGGCAGCAGAACCACTTGGCCGCGGGAGAGCAGAGGCTGAGCCGTGAAAAACTGAATGAGCCGGGCGAGGCAGGTAAACCGGCAAGGGAAGGCTGAGCATCCAGTGCAGATCCGAACAGGCAGTAGCGTGCACAGACTTTTTGAAGGGCAGGGGCAGAAAGGAAAAAAAGGGCACATATAGCGTGTCCTCGCCACTGAAGAGGGCACTTTAGCACGTGTTTTGGCGTCCAAGAGGACACTTTAGCATGCGTTTTGGCGTCCAAGAGGGCACTTTAGCACGTGTTTCGGCGTCCAAGAGGGCACTTTAGAGCGCATTTTGGCTCCCAGGGGGCACTTTAGCGCGTTTTTTGGCTCCCAAGAGGGCACTTTAGCATGCCCAAGAGGGCACTTTAGCGCACGTTTTTCAAAAACTGGGCCACGAGGGAGGGGCGGTGGCCCCCCCTGCCCCCCTCTGTGCACGCCACTGCGAACAGGGTTCCCAGTAGTTCAAGAAGGGGTAAGAATCAGGAATTGGACCAGGGAGGGCAAAAGCACAAAGAAACACAAATTAGGAGGATCTTAATCAAACAAAGCTATTCAGAAGCTGGACTGAGAATAACCGAGTAGCTGAATATACAATCTGGCAGCATGGTGGGGACGAAGCCTGTTATTTAAAGTAGAAAAGATTGGAGATGATTAGCAGCTGGCTGCCTGACACCTGCACACCTGATCCCACTCTTGCAATCAGAGCACACACACGCACACACACACACACTCACTCACACACAGAACCCCTGCTTGGGATAAGGCAGAGGGTGTGACAGCATGACTGCAGAAAGTAGCTGTCTTTTGTCCTCAGGCAATGTAACATTCACACTCTACATGTGCATAATTTGTGCAAGCTATAATTATATGTAATTAGGGAAATAACACACCATTATTGCTTTTCCTAAATGCATATTATGTCTTCTTTAGAAACTGACATCTCGTGTTTATGTTTCTGTTATGCTGTTTTGTCTTTTTGCTTTTAGAGCTGTTTCGCTGCGACAGCTGGACAGGCACTTTAAATGTGTGTAGTATTACAGTAAGTGTATTAAAGAGTAACAGGTAGAAACCACAAGGTAGAAACTATGCCTGGTTTATCCAACTGCCCATCTACCTTGGTGTAAGAAAAATTCCAAAAATGTGGAAATATGGTGAGTTATTATTTTTCAGTTAAATTCAGCCTCCGGGAGTTTTCCAGGCCATATGTGAGGTCAACTTGCATTAAACAGAATCCATTCAGCTGCCTCAGTGCTCTAATTCACGCCAAGTTAACAATCCAGTGTCATGTCTCGTCAGATCTGTTAAGTGTTTTTGTTCACGAGCGTCATGTCTTGTCTTACACTTCCTGTTTTATTGTGAAACCTAACCCTCCTCTCGTTTCAGGCCCCTTGACTTCCCGGTGTGTTTCCCGCCTGTCTGATTGTCTACCCCGCCCTAATTGTCTCCACCTGTTCATTGTTACCTCGTGTATATATAGTCCGCGTCTCCCTTTCTCCTGTGCCAGATTGTCTCGTGTCATGTCCTTGTACCCAGCCGTGATTTCGCTAGCTTCCTTGATCCTTGTCTCCCCGTTGTTCATAGTGTTTTTTCGTAAGTAAGTTCTTGTTGATTGTTGGTATTTTTCTAGCTTTGATCTTGTTTTTGTTGTTACTTTGTTCCAGCCGATTGAGCCCTTTTTGAGTTTAGATTATTCTGCTAAATTATCCTTAATGACTTTTGTTTGAACTTTTCTGCCATACTGTTTATGAGCTGTTGTTATATCCTGAGCGCCTTTTGTTAAAAAAAATCATTCTTTTATTTTGAAACCTCGCTGTGGTGTCTGTATTTTGAGTCCAGAAAACCTCGTGCCTCCGGGCTTGTCATCCAGTGCAACTGTGGTGACCCAGAGACAGCAGGTAGCCTCTCTGCTTAGAAAAACTTACTGATCCCCAAATAATTCAATCAACCACTTGCTTGTACTGCATATAATAGAAAGATCTTGCATTGTAAAATAGTGATATTACATAATAAGAATAGGACACGGTGACTTGCAATAAAAAACACAAAGGTTACAGTAGCTTTGAACAGAAACAACCTCGCCAGTGTTAGCACAATGAGAAAATTAATCATTATGTTTTATGAGTAATCAGCTAACCAAAATTAATGTCAGATAAAATGTTATGACCAGTAATTGCAGTGTTAAACAGATCAGTATTATGATTTTAAAACAATTACAAATATCCCATCTTGTCACATTGCTGTTTTGTTTTGTTTTGTTTTTGTTTTTTTTTAAATTCCCCACAAAACGGTATGTCTGTGTTCTTTATTCTTCAGCGGTTTATTTGTTTTGCGTGTTTGACAGTTTACACATATCAAGACATTGTTTATGAGGGGTCATATAATTTAATACGTGTTTTTGCTCTACCTGTGGTATTGCTGGTACTTTGCGCAGACCATTTCCTTTCTTTTCCACTCTGTCTTTTAGATTATCCTCTAAATCACTGAGTGCAGTTTTATGTCCGGCTACAACATGTTGGAGGTTGACTTTTCAGGGGCCAAGAACCAAATGTGCATTTAGTCACCTGACTGCACGTCTTTCTTGTTCCTTTTTTTTGTGTCTTTATTTGAGAAGAATCTTAATATTGTTGATCGTCAGAAAACAGGCAGGAAGGCACCAGAGATGAAACAGAGTCATCCAGTTCATCAACGGACTGTTGAGGCTTTAGATGCAGGTGCTAACACTCTCCTGTTGGGCTGGTATTCTGTTCCAAGGGGGCACTTACTTGTTTTCTGAGTGATTTTGTCTGCTTATACATAGAAACGGTTAAACATAGAACAATAAGAGCAGTGGTCTTCTTAAAGGAGGAAATGCCTGTAGACCATACTATCTGCTTCTCTGGTGTATGTATGCTTTTCCATGCTCCCTCCTGTTTGTTGTCAAGCACAACATTCAAGATGTAACCATGCTCAATTACATGTTAATTACAGCCTCTTATTCTGCATCAAGGGCTTTTTAATTCTCCAGGTCGTCACAAGCATCAACAGTTCCTGAGAGTTGTTGTAAGGAAGAGAACAACAGGTCCACATGCCTTGAACAAGTGGTAATAGGTTGAAGTTTGAGATGAGACTGCTGATTTGTCAGTGAGGATTAATGAGGATTAATGCAGGATTTGTAGCAACAGGAAGAGTAATTTCCTTGTGTCTGTCTTTGGAAGAAAGGATGCATCACCTGTAATCTTTCTAATGGCGGTGTAGCTGGTCCTGTGGGAACATGGATGGCTACAACTTCAGAGTCTGGAATTGCCTTGAGTCAACATTACGAGTCAACTTTAATTCCTCTGGGACCAAATTCAACAATTCAGTGCACGATCCCTGCCTGCCAGCGCTCTCAGCCTTAGGTGAAGATGATGAAAGGATTTTTCTTGTTAACCTGCCAATAAAGATTCTGAGTGCACGAGACACATTTAAAAATACACCACTGTGTGTGCAGAAAATAATGCGGTCCACTCAACCCTGTTTGACCCAGTAGACGCACGTGATGGAGGTGTACACATAAAAACATCCACTTCATAAATTTTATCTGCAAGTCTAGTTTGAAAGAATCTGTGCCAATGTTTACCAGGTTTCTTTCTCTATATTTTGGGTGACAGAGGGTGGAATAGTGCTTGCTCTATGTGTTTTCCCGGCTGTGTTTGTCCACCTCTGTGTGGGCAGTATCCTGGCAGCTTATAGTAACAGTACACATACACTTGGCTTGGCTCTAGATGTGCAGGTAGGCCGATTTCTCCTCATGGTTCAATACAGTCGGATGAGTTGTTTTTTTGTTTTTTTTTGCAGTTGATTTTTATTTTTATTTTATTTCTTTTAATGGCTGAGCTGACCTCTTTATCAAAGACCCTGTGGGCTCGAACCACATCTCATTTCATTCAGAATGTGTAAAACAATTCAGCATTTACTCAGCATAATTTAGGCAGGTGTTTTTGCAACATTATGACTCCCAATCATGGTCAAGTCTATGCAGTCTCCTCTGCTAATGTCCCATCCTCTTCCTGGTCACCCTCTGTGTGCCATGTAATTACAGACCCAGTCATACCTCACCTGCCCACTAGGGGCTCGTTTCTGAATAATTTCCTACTGATCACCAGCTACATGTCCCTGCCATTGTGTACGTAAGGAAGCCCAGCCCACACTGCTGGACGAGAGTTTAAAGGGGGTCCGTTGTATTTCAGACACTGTGGCCACTCTGTTTTTTCTTCTCCTATGACAAAAAGCACAACAGTAGATTTGAAAGTGATGGAGTGAGACTGCTTTTGGGACTTAGCTGCCTGATATGAGCTGGTGAACACAGCTCACAGAGAATCCTTCCTACAGACAGAACCAGAATCTCTTCAGATTTGCAGTAATGTCCAACATAGTCAAGCCTTTTCACAGGTTAATGAGCATTTGCATTGTTGTGCAACACACTACAGCCACTGTGAGATTCAGCAAAACTGAGTGCTTCCAAGGCCAAGCCAATGTTTGAACTACAAAAGGCATTGTTTATGGGATTGATTAGTTAAATGCCAGGTTTTTTTCCATGTTTTTTGTGAGATCTCACTGAGTGGTAAAATGATGAGGAATGCTCTGTGGATTTTAAACCTTATAAATGGTAATGTAGAGTTTAGTCTGTGCTGTAGGTGAATGTCTGGAGGACTGCAAAACCAAGCAGGAAGTGAAAAGTGGAAACGTGGCACAGCAGTGCCCCCATGTGAAATCTCAGTGTGGAAATCATCATCATCTCATCAGCTCCAGTAAAACCCTCCTTAGCTTCAAGTAGCCAGGCTGTGTTCTCCTTTTTCTTTCATTAACACACATCAATAACGAGAGTGAGAAAGATTTTAAGGTCTCAGATTTATTTTATTCAGATGTATTTGATATGATTTGCTGCAACATCCATCACTCATGTTGCTAAGAAGGCCTTTACAAAATAAATCTGGTTTCACATCTTGATGGTGAGGAAAGGCAAAACTAAGCAGGGATCATTTGGCAGAACAGTAAAAAGAGCAAGCCAGTAGCCAATCAGTTCAAAGTTGAACTGTAGACATGTAGAGTCATTTCAAATTTGTAAATTAGATTTGCTAATTTTGATCACTCAGTGATCAGACTTGGCCAGTGACTTGCTTCCCTTACATTTATCAACAGTCAAGTGTAGGAATAAAGACATCAGCTGAAAGCATCCTGCCCACCAACAGGATCTCATTTCAGAGCTGTTTATCAGTGAACTACACTACAAAAAGTATCAAAGCTGTCAAGACACAGTACAGATTTTCAAATGCTTTCCTTGCTTAGTTTTAACATTCCACACATTATTTCTTGGATGTCAGTGCAGAAAAAAAACAAACTTTGCCTTGCTAACTGATCTTATCCTTTTGTTTTTAAGGCCACATTTACCTTCAGAAAGTCAGAAATTCAGCTCTCTTGTTGAACATGCTTGACAGTATTGCATAGCACCATGACAGGGTACAGATTTAGATCAAAATCATGAGTTTCTGAAGGGGAAGAGGGACAGCTCTCCTTTTTAAATGACTCTTCTGGAACTGACCATTGTTGACTTGGAGACAGTTACACCACCACCATAGTTGCTGCCTGTACTGAAGCCAGTGCTTCCACCGTAGCCAATGGTGCCACCGTATCCACTGCTGAATCCACCGCTGCTACTGGACACTCCTAAAGCAGAAAAAAAACAGGTAAGTTTTGTCATTTTCCCACCCATCTGTCAGTGTGATCTGTTGGTTCAGATATCACTTATGCTGATGATGTATAAAATCTGAAACTTACCACCACCTCCAATGCTCTGCTGCACATGGATTGTTGCATTGGAACCTCCGCTGGCCAGTCTAATGGTGGAATAATGAAGAGTTAGTGTTTAATTCAGACTTGAAGCCAATGCTGCAGCCATGAGAACTACATTTAACATTAAAATGTATCCCACCTGGTCTCCTCTCCTTCCAGCAGTTTCCTGTAGGTGGCGATTTCGATGTCCAGGGCCAGCTTGACGTTCATCAGCTCCTGGTATTCACGCACCTGGCGGGCCATGTCCTGCTTGGCTCTCTGCAGGGCCTCCTCCAGGTCCTTGATGCGGAGCTTGGCATCCTTCACTGCCAACTCACCGCGCTCCTCAGCCTCTGCGATCTGAGCCTCAAGGCTGACCCTCTGTTGAAAATGATACTCTTGTTATGTACTCATAATAAACAGCAAATCCTCTTACACGACGAAGTGCGTCAAGAATAATACATCATCCATGAGAAGTTGTTGAAATATACCTGTGCCTTGACAGCCTCAATCTCATTCTGAAGACGTGCGATCATGCGGTTCAGCTCGGAAATCTCAGCCTTGGTTGAGCGCAGGTCGTCACCATACTGTCCTGCAGTGGTCTGCATCTCCTCGTACTGTTGTGAAAAATGCAACAAGGTGTGTCAAGAACATGGTCCAGAAGGTAGGGAGAGGTGTTGCAAGTGTATATAAAACCTCGGCTTTGCTTCACACTCACCTTCTGTTTGTACCAGGTCTCTGCTTCAGCCTTGCTGCGGTTGGCGATGTCCTCGTACTGAGCACGCACTTCAGCCACAATAGCATCCATGTCCAGGTTACGGCTGTTGTCCATCTCCACAATGACAGAGGTGTCCTTGATCTGGCCCTGCAGCTCACGAAGCTCCTACAGCACCAATGATTGTCACACACCAGTTAACTTTTTGTCCTTTTTAGCTGATTTACGGACGATCATCAAATTTAACTCATACTGTGAGGAAGGTCGAATTAAAGATTCTAGATACATACAGCCTCATAGACGGCCCTGAGGAAGTTGATCTCATCCTGAAGAGCATCAGCCCTGGCTTCCAGCTCCACCTTGTGCATGTAGGCAGCATCGACGTCCTGGAAAGGAAATTATGTAAAAACAGGAAGTGTTACAACTGGTAACATTGTATTAAACCTCAGGATTAAAAAATAAATGAATCTTCATGAATTCACACCTTCTTCAGGAGCACAAATTCGTTCTCTGCAGCTGCACGCTTGTTGATTTCATCTTCATACCTGTTGGAACACAAGGCAGTGCTTTAGTCTATCTGCTCCATTTTGAACATCAGGTATATGTTATAACTAGTGACCATGTCATGCGAACACTTACTTCTTCTTGAAGTCCTCAACCAGGCCCTGCATGTTCCTCAGCTCTCCCTCCAGCTTGACCTTCTCATTGCCCAGCCCGTCAAGCTGTCTGCGCAGGTTGGCAATGTAGGCCTCAAACATGCCCTCGATGTTGGAGCGGGTGGTGGTCTGGTCCTGCAGGAGGCTCCATTTGGTCTCCAGCATCTTGTTCTGCTGCTCCAGGAAACGGACCTGTGGAGACACAAAGCCAGGGAGGATTGTCAGGTGCTGTTTCAAAGAGCATTTTCAATATATAACAGTGTCTAAATGTTGTTAGGCTCAATTGTTTTTAAGCCCAGTAATGAATTCCTAGAATTTTTAAAGGGAAGGATCAGTGCAAAAAGGATTTGGAGGGTGTGTCATTGTGTTATCAGGTTTTAAAGTTCCTTACCTTTACCTGCAGGACTGATTAGATAGCTACATATCTGAACTGCCACACCCACGTCACAACAACTGTAAGTCACAGCGGTGTATATTTGCTTGCTGTTCAAACAGTTTTAATACTAAAAGATGAAAAATTAAACTTTTGAGCCTTTTATTTGGAGCTGAATACATATGTTCAATTCATCCTTCTCAAAACAAGCTATTTGGTATGTTTTATTCACATGCTTCACCAGCATGCGTATGTGACTTTAAGTATTTCGCATGCTATGTCTCTTCTGTGGCTATGACTCATCCTGCACGCTGTGCTTCGCTATGAAGGCCACACAGTCAGTCCAGCCATAAAAAAACTAGGTGTGGCAGATAAGCCGCAGAAGACAAAGCAGCGAAGTAACACAGGATGAGCGCTTTGTTTTGTGAGTTTTTATGCAAGTGCCAATTTATAATGCATGCAGATGTGTGATTGTGTCATAAAAAGACAAGTGAAAGTTGATGTAGAGCTTTGTCCTTAGCATTCTTGTTGCCCTTAACAACCAGGTGATACGTGCAATGTGCAAATGACAGACTTTGGACTTCACAGGCATAGTGCAGATACAGTACATCCCTATTTTCTCTGCCAGTCTCCCAGGTAAGGTATGGGCAAGTCACTGGAATCTAATCCCCACCTATGTTTACATAGTGGGCAGAGAGGCCGCCACGGGCTCAGACAGGTCAACAGGCCAGCTGTTAGGTAGATTTTAGATGGTGTTGCCAGAGTAAGATGGGGTCATGATGAGTGACTGACTTGAGATTTTTATAAGCTGTAACTCATTGATGGATACTACATGACAGAGATAAGATTCACAGCTCTCTTGCTTTGTCAGTAAAAAAGAACCTGTTTTCATCCAGTGAGCAGCACACTTTTCATTAAACACAATGAAGTAGATTGCTGTTACTATTTGCTAAAGCTTAACTTTCTAGTATTTTTTTTTTAATTACATGTTGAAGGACAAAATAAGATGATTCACTTTTGACAGCTGCTAGCAGTTGCTCAGGCAGAGGATGCAGGTAGCCACTGCTATGATAACGAGGCCTGAAGTAAATTGTACACAAGACAGAACACTACATAGACTACACAGAGCTCAGGAACAAACCTTGTCGATGAAGGAGGCGAAGCGGTTGTTCAGGGTCTTGATCTGCTCCTTCTCCTGGGTGCGGACGGCCTGGATGGTGGGGTCAATTTCCAGGTTCAGAGGGGCCAGGAGGCTCTTGTTGACCTGGACAGCTGTGATCGGTGCAATGAACTGGCCGACTGACTGGCCAGAAGACATGCCGTAAGCAGCAGAGCCACCACTGATGGAAGATGCACCAAAACCAAAGGCACCACCACTGCTAGCACTGGCGCTACCAAAGGCACCGCCATAGCCACCGCCATAGCCACCAAAGCTGGTTCTTGTTACAGTGGTGCTGCTGCTTGGTCCAGCGAAGGACCTCCTGGTGCTGTAGCTTGAGACTGACTGTGCCTTCCTAATCATGGTTGCTGTTGTATAGGTTGTTAAGCCTGAGCGGAGGAGAGCTGAAGATGTGCAGGTTTCAAAGGAGAGCCAAATCCCTCTGAGTGTCTGACTGCACACACTGCTGGCTTTTATGGCTGAGCTGAGTGAGGGGGAGGATCCTCCTGAGCCACTTCAACCTGTACTCTCACTTTTGCTGTCCAGCCTCGCCTCCACAGCCTACACGCCTCTGGCTCAGAATGCAGGAGTGACCGATCCTGTAAAACAGGTAGGGAGGGATTGTCAGAAGATAAGCGGTGACACACCCTACGCTAGGCCCTGCTGAAGGGGGGAAGAGAGCGAGAGGCAAAGAAGTGGAGTAAGAATGTGATTAGGGAGGAAAATGCCTTCCAGGGCATAAGAACTGTATTCTGTTTAGTGGTTACAGGGCAGTAAATTTAACAATGGACCAGTCTACAGAGAAGGGAGATACAAAGCAAAAGATACATTGAAATCCACTTTTAGACAAAATACAGAGTATATAGCCAAACAAACACCTTATTTATTGCACTCAAATAGTTTCAGAGTAAGAAACATGAACATTAACCATGTTCATACACAATATTTCAGTATTTAGACCGTCTGTATAAGCCATGTGAAATATGCAAAACTTAGACCACTTCATCTTATTAATTAACAGTTTTCTGTGTCTGTAATTCCTTTCAAAAGAAGTGTTCCTTAAGCGTGACAAAGTTCAGTTCTTCTTTGGTATGTTCAAGTTGTCCTAAGTTCTTAGTTTAAGTCTATATGTTTCAGTTGCAGCTACATAACCAGAAAAGTCAGGCTTCAGTGCATAGACATTAACACCATTCTGCTCAGTTAGCAGCAAAAGTAAAAGAAATCAGCCACAATTTAATATGTTTTCACGCTCAGGTGAGTTTCTCATTCGCTTCACACTCTTTTCTGCATACGCTCTTGATTTGTTTTTCCCCTCCCTGCATAGTGTTGAACATGCTATAGGGATGGTCCTAACTTACTTCCTCCAACAGATCACATGTAAACAAAATAAGTCTACATCAGGCAGACGAGTTAACTTATTCTCTTGTTTTTGTAACAACAGAAAATAACACTGAAAATGAAATAATAATCTACTAATCTCTGTGTTATAGTGCTCTGAAGTTTATTTTCATTCATTTCACTACAAATAGAAAATCACACGTATGTCTCAAGATGCAAAAATAAACTCCTGCACCTGAGTTGACACGTCTCCTAAGTATGAGGTGTGTAACTTTAATTAACTAGTGTTCAGTCTGCACTGACATTTATAAACAACAGTCTTATCAGAGGCTGACATGTGGGTACAGCCACAGTTACTTAATACTCTAGTATTTCTAGTATTTCCATATGACACATTACTACAGTGTGTTTTTCTTCTACTAAATTTCAGTCAGGGAGGAACATTCTTCTTTCTATATTTATTTGACAAATATTGTTAGTACTCCCACTACTGCCTGGCTTCAACATCAAAATGCTGCTTATATGTTACATGGTATGCAAAATAATAATCTAGGAGTATAATAATTAGAATAAGCTACTGTAAGAGGCCATTCTGTGTAATGAGTATTTTTGATCCCTAAGTGCATGTTGCTGCTATTGATGCCTGATGTACTTCCACTTTTTTCATTTTGAATGATGGTGTTGTTGCTAGTTTTACTTATGTAATGATTATTTTACAGTGTTTGTCGATACATATTTAACAAATGTTGAAGACCAGCAGAGAGAAAATCTACCCAAATCATCTGCTTATGTTCAGTGATTAAATATACGACGACCCCGGTCTGTTCTACAAGCATCTAACTGCCTCAACAAGTCATGCACATACAAGTGGACTAATGATGGGCACAGTGACCCACCCTGCTCAACCCCTTTTACTGGTATGAAAGGAGACAGACAGAGCATCACCCCATCTAACCTGTCCCAAAAGCATAACAAAAGACAAGAATCCTCAGATCCTGACTAGATAATCGTGCTTGCTTCAAGCCAACCATATTGACACTTAACTTGTCACTCCTGTTACTATTAACATTTTCTGCATTTTATGGATGTCCTCACTGTGATCGCTGCAGCATGAGGACATCACGCTGCTTCCTGCTTTGGCACTGAATGTAAATGTATGTTGTTTTGAAGGGAGACAGTGCAACTTTTGAAAAAAAGAAAGGACTTGTTTTTCCTTTTACAAGTGAAAAGTACTCAGCAGTGTTTAGTTCAATGCACTCAGAGGTTTTGCTGCTACAGCCTTACTTGGTCTGGTATGACCAGTATATTGTGGCTAATTTTAGCGAACATTAGAAAATGTTAAGTAAATATTGCTGTGTAATACCAAGTTAGCTATCTTTATGGCTCTTCTTAGCTTAACATTTTTGCGAAAAGCTAAACAGAAGTTTTGCATTTACCATTATCCCATAATTGTCATTTGTAGTCGCAGCAGTCATTGTTGAGCAAAAGTTTCATTGTCTGGCTCCTTGAACAAATGACCAATGCTGTTCTCAAGACCACATTTACATTTTTGAATGTTTCTGCACACCAGACCTGAATCGGTTTCTGTCCAGCGTGACAACGTCATCTTGACTCAGTGTCTGCATCTTAATAACAAAAGAGTCTTCCACGATCATGTTGCCATCTGCACATCTATAAACTGTCTTTTGGTCTGTGCATGTGTTCCAGCTGCCCACATGTTTTGGAGTGTTTGTCAGGTCCAGCACAATGTTTAACTGGTTGGCTCATTAAAAAAAACAACCTGCAGCCAAAATATAGTTTATTATATTGACGTTAACAAAATGCATGTCCACACTTGAAACAGTGCTTTATGAGTTCTAGAAATAGGTCAAAATACTTGATGAAATACCCCAATACAGATCCAGTGGAGCTCCCTGGTGCTGATAATAATAAGACACCAACATCACAACAGGCTGGACAGACTAAAACTACCCAGAATGGTTACTTACCTCAGACATTTATACATATTAACTATATGCATGATCAACTCAAATTATTTTTCAAACATGCACGTATCAGACCACCCAGCATTTGCTTGCAGTTGTAGAGTCAAATAAACATTTACCTTCTATACATTTATACTGTAACGTCAGCTCTGTCTTACATATATATCAGTAATATTGTAGTCAACATGAGGGAATCAAGTATACAAACAAAGGGCTAAACTACAAGCTTAAAGCATTATGAAAGGTGATTCAACCAGGTGCCTTAGGCAGAGTTTTGCTCATTGAAGTCTTGTCATAACAGAGAGCAAAAGAATTGTATTTAATGCTGCCAGACAGTTGCCAAACAAAATTACATGCTTTAGGCTTTTGGCATGCTGCACTTTGTGTTGTTCTGCTGGAGAATCCTTATTCCGGTGAAGACAATCTTACACCCTGTGCTGTGCTACAGATTACAGATGGTTGTTTTCTGGCTTGATGTGTTTCGCCACACCCAGTTGCTCCATATTCAAACACTACCACACTTGTTTCTTCCCTCTGCACCTTTGGTGTAGGTGAGGCCTGCATTCTTCTTCATTCTTCCCCAACTTTTCACATGCACATGCCTTTAATTTCTACCATGGTGTGGAACTTTACTCTAAAGCTCAAATCCTTGCTGTCCAGCAGCTATTTGGAGAGAATTTATGTACTAGTTTTGCTTCTTACAAACTTTGAACCGATGCACAGGACTCTATGAGAAACTGAGAATTGCGTGGCATTTGACTTCATAATAACCACCCACCCAAACACACACACACACACACACACACACATCCTACACCCGTATCTCTCTGCTTTCTCATGCTGTGCCAGATTTTAGCATCAATACCCTATGCACATATTTGAGTAAATCACAACCTCACAATAGCATTGGGTAAGCAGGGTACGGCCCCCCGACAGCTTGCCGGAGCGCTCTCGTTATTGAGAAGTTTGATAAAAATCTGCTACAGGGAGTAGTGAGGTTTCACTGGAGCGGCAAAAACACGAATCCAGAGAAAAACTTGCATGTGATGTAACCTGAAGAAAGGGCAGACATCGGTCACAGTTGTTATGAGCTTTGTCTGTGCTTGTCCTAAATGTCAATGGTCATGGCTCTCAAGCGAGAGTCAACATGCAAAAACTCCTTCACCAAGTTAAAGCTCATGTTACAAGATATGTGAGATGATGGTGTGTGTGTTTTTGCATAGGTTTATGAATCTTGAGTAATGATTTCAAATGTGGCCGTGTGTCAGGGTGAGAAAGGGCAGGGCGAGGGTTATTAGCTCATGCATCGTGGAACAATGCTGCGTCCATCTGTTAATGCGTTTGCATTATTTCTAATGGGAATGTGAATTGTCTTAAAGCACTTGTCTCAGTCATTTGCCTCACACACACACACACACACACAGTAGTTCTGTGAATCAAATAAAAAAGCCGAGCAATGACTTGAAAATAGTTTGTTTATTGTTGTGTTGTTTAAATTAACTTGTTGTAAAGTGGGAAAAAGCTGCAGAGCAAACTTTTATTTATGGTGCAAAGATTAGTAGTCCACCTTATCCTTCCCTTTGTTTATCTCATTCAATTTAAATCTACATTTACTTGCCTGATTATTTCTGTTGACCTTCTCAGTTGATTCTTCTAGTTGTTTTATTGATACTAGTGAGAGGTAAAGCACTAATAGCCTTCAAGAACTCCAGGAATGTCTTTAAAAGGAAAGTCAGAGAAAGTGGCACTGCCCCCCACCTCACCTGCCTCTTACATTCCCCAGCCTTTGCTCTCATGCTGCACACTCTGAAAGGCTTTGGCTTCGCCGTTCCTGATTCGTATTTCTTAAGTAACGAAATCAAATGAGAACAAAGCTTCAGCAAGTATTCTCGCAGAGGACTCATTAAGGGTGTCAGAACAGCTAAAAGTCTGATATCGTGATCAAGCGATAGAATGCAGCGTGAATGTATGATCCTCCAGCTCATATTCATGTGACGTTCGCTGATACAAACTTACCTGTATGTTGCAGCAGTCTAGTTTAATACCGATCACAGCAAAACACATTTTTATGATTTAAAGGTGAAGTGACTGACGCACACATAAATCTGTCATCTACCTGCGTCCACACCTGTGCACAGCAACTGTTGTCATCCACTTCTACTGGCTGCAAACCATGCACATCACCATAAAACTACTTAATTGTAGGATGCTGGAAATACTAAGGCTGTTCAGGAAGGCGTGTGTGCTGCAAAATATGTCACTAAACTTAATCGTGAACATAGTTTTTAGGAATGCGGTGCACTTGACAGATTTTGCAGCAGTGCTAAAATTAATCCACATTAAGCCCTCTTTGCATTTCCTTTAAAAATGAAATGCAGCTTTCTCTCCAGTCTTTGAAAGCACTCATTGTGGTAAAAGTGGAGAATGAAGAGAATGAGGGCGTTGTTTTATGGTTGTCTTTTCACACCCAAAGGCTACTGGTGGAGATTTCACTGACAAAGCAGTGAAATCCACTTGTCAAGTGTTTAAAAGGGTTCCTGTCTCTGACAATAGGCACTGTGGTCGTAACTTTTCTTTGCTATTTTAACAGCTCAAGCCTCCCATGTCTCGGGGTAATTTACTTGTATTTCTTGTTTTTGTTTTTTTTTTTTTTGTTTTTTTTTTGTAATTACTCAGTTAACACACTTAACATAACTTCCTCTTTAGACGTTAATGCAGCAGTTGATAACTCAGGAGTGGCCACGGATCATTATCCACAGCTATTTCCATCATGTGCTGCACTACATATCTGTCCGCCACTGTACATTTCCTGAGAACACAGGTTTTCCAAATACTCTTAGATTGTTGATCCAGTCACCGTCATATCTGATGTGCATCGCCTCTGGGTGGAGCACATTCTTGTCAGAATGAGCCACGGGTTGTGAAAGTCTGACTGACTGTCATGAATCTTGGCAAACACAATGAGACAGTGACTCTCACTCATTAAAGAAAATAGTTGAGAAACGTGGAGAACGTGTGAAGGGTTTGACTGGTCATAGTGTAGTTGTGATGTTATGCTTAGTTAAAAGAGTGTTTTACATCATGTCAGAAACATCAAATGAATTAAAGTACATACACTGTATATTAGTAAAGTTAGCATGAAAGTATGAATGAGTATGAGTATCTTCCTACTTCCTGTAATTATAAGGACATTTTAATTAAGAGAACATGACCCCTTGATCACTGATGGAATGTTCAGACTTCAGTCAATCGAGAGTGCAGAGTGACTGGTTAGACTGGTATCTGTGGGGCTTTGCCAGTGAGGAGAGCCTTTTACTGTGCGACTGCGGTTCAGTAGTTCACAAATGTACCAAGCTATCTGCAGGATGCTTTCAGTGATAGCATTATTTGAAGATGGAAAGTATCATGTCTTTCACTTGCATAAACACTTGAACTCAGTGGTGGCAGTGGGACTCAGATCTTCTCACTCGAGCTGGTCACATACTGATGCTAAACCTATAAAGCTAGTTTTGGTGCCTAAACCATTTCTCAGCGTTAGCAAGTTTATTATTGTTTGCAGCAAGCTTTATTTTGAAAGTCTAACCTGACTCATTATTGCTAACTTGACCACAGAGCCCTGCACATTGAAAAATGACGCTACCCAGTGCTTTAAAAAGAGAAGCCAAGGGGTCCTGACCAAGCGTCTGTATGTGACGAGTTGTGACTGAGAATGTTTTGATGTGGAAAGGTCTTTTTCCAACTCCACTTGGATCCAGTACATGTTAAACCTACCTTTATTCAGTGGCACATTGTAGCAAACTTTATCCACAGTGTGCTATGCTCATCTGTATTTTCACTATAGCATCACAGGAGGAGGCTACAGTGTTGTGTTCACTGGCACTTCATCGCAACAAAGTTTGGGAAATTCAGAAGTCCTGTCAGATCTGAACATATAATTAAACTATTCATTGACCACATGAAGAATAATGAACAAACACAATGGAAAGAAATCTGAAGCCTTTGGACACACAAACACACCCCTCCGTGCTTGTTTTGGCGGCCTCATAAAGTTTTGGGTGTGTTCATGATGAGGGAGTGTTGTTGGATCGGATTTTAATCTGGGCCTCACAGTCTCAGTCACCACCTGCACAAGGTACACACCCTTACAACACAGCAGCCGCAAGTCATGCAGGGAACTGGCTTACGGAGGCTAGGTGAAGGGAATGTGGTTAACCTGCAGTGAATGTGTGGAATAAAAAGGGTAGTGAACACAACAATGAGAGTGGCATGAACGCCTCTCAGGGAATGTCTCACTAACAAGCTCAGCTACATTGCCGAGTCGCCAGCATTTACTGTTTTATCACCGAGCTGCAAAGTCAACAGTTTGTTGGCATGCTAACACATTTCCAAACACATCCACACTGTTTACTCGAAAAGTCACCATAAGATATTACTTTACAATTCTGGACTTTAACACCTTGCTTATAGCCCCCCCCCCCCCCCCCCCCCCCACACACACACACACACACACACACACATTGCCTTACTATAATTATGGGAAGAAGTCAGTCATGGGAACTCTGGCACAAACTGCAAACTGTCTGACTGGATGATTCACTCTCAGACAGGGACGAGCATGCAAATTGTCTAGCCAAATAAAAACCTAGCAACAGAAGTAAACGTATGCTTGCGTGAGCGGGCCTTTGACAGCACCTGCTGTTGCATGAGGTCACACACAGTGTGTTTTGTCTAAACAGTTGTGCTACGTTAATCATCACTGTGACTATGATAAGAGGATTTAAAAATTAGGAAGGTCAGGTTCATAGATTTGCTGGAGAATGCTAGCAAGCAGCTTTGTTTGCATCAGTAACACCAGAATATTTGCTTGTTTGTCAGCTGTTAGCCATGATAGCAGTGAAGCGCTTCTTTTGACCTGTTTCTGGTCTTAATGCATGTTTTCTTGGAACAAAAGTTGCACAACAACTCCTTTCAAACACAGTATTAATTTAATATTTTGATTATTTTAAGTCATTCTGATATCCCTTCATTCATTGTGTTAATCAGCCTGGCATCCGCTTCTTACGTTGGACAGTTCATGAGCTGTAGTGCTGGGCCTGACACACAGACAACTTGTCTAAGCAGGTCTGTTCTGCCTGCAGTTTACACATTCTTTGGGAGGCTGCCACCCACCCAATCAGACAGAGGCTCAGTGCTATCGCTGGCCTCACAGTGACTCAGTGCAGCTTACTTTAGAAGTCAGAGATGAGTTACTGCCATTTGCACTTTTCACACACTGACACCTATAGAATCAGCCTACCAATCCAGTCATAAAGGGTGTGGTTACTCGGTAGCTGCTCAGTCAAAACAGTCATGGGTTTAAGGCCCCTGTAGGGCGTGGAACCTGTTTGGTGTAGCAACTGGACCTCCCATTCATAAGATCTCACAGTCACAGACACGACAAGATGATATGTGGCTCGTTATGACATGTTTTAAATTTTATTTGTGAATATTTACACCTTTAGTCTTTCACTGAAAACACTGTAATCTAAGGAACTAAGGAACAATTATTCTACAGTATTTATTTTTTGGGGTTAGGCAGATGAAAAGATCTAAAATCCTCCAACATTGGAGTAACTCATCACTGTTTCCTGTTGTCATGACAACATTCTCTTCCCACAATCCACTGTGACAGATGTGTAGCTACCTCATGTTATTGTTGCTGCAGTGCCTAGCAACCACTGTCGTATCATTACATACTCACCACCCTTACAAGGCTCCTTATTGTGGTTCTCTATGTGTGTAGCAATATGTGAGAAGTTGCGCTTTTTTTCTTTGCTTTTGTAAAGCATGGTGTAAATGTTCCAATGAAATTGAAAAACAAGGAAATTGCAGCCTTTAAGAACAGACTATTTGGCACACACCTGCATACTTGTGTGTTTGAACCGGCGAAAGAAAAGTGATAACGTGCCATCAAACCTCCCCACCTTCTTCACTTTACACCTGCAGAACGCCGCTTGACAGTAGGAAATTATTAACTCGTGCTCATAAACCATTCAGCAGCCAACAGGAGGACAGAACGTAGCTGCTTGCACACTTGAAGTAACCAGACTGTAACACTTGATTCACGCAATGTTAAGAGGGTTAAAGGAAGTACTGAAGAACAAAGAATGAGAAGAAGAAATTACAGTATATGAGGTGTAGAAGAGGCATATCGACGCTCTTTTTAAAGCGTGTTATGTAGTATAACATGGGTGAACTTAAACTATATCAAATTTCATCAAATTACCCCTCTCTAAAGTTTCTCCCAAATAACGAAAATAACTTGAATGTTGTCTGATATCAACCCTAACTATTTTGCTGAAGGTGTTCGTCTTGAACATGGAGTCGTTGTGGTGGGCGTGGACTGGGTTTAAGCCACACTGAAAAAATGTAAAACAAGAGCAAAGTCCTGCAACTCCCTCTTAAAGAGATATAATAAGAAAGTTTTGGATGGATGGTAAAAATATAAATGTAGTGGATAGTGGGCATTGGCAGGGGTACACAAAACTGGCAAAGATGTGTGAGGAAATCAGGAATGCATTATGTCAGTTATTTTCAGAACATGTCTTTGGATACCAAGCAGTAACTGGGTCTGGGTTAAAGAATGGACAATGCTTTGAGTGGGCACTCAAAAGCTGTTCCAATCCACTACATGGCAGTTATGCAATACTAAAGGGATGCCAACTGCCATAAAACTCAACAGAAGGAACAGACGGCAGCAGCTGTCATCAACACGCCTTTCTTGTCAACACCTTTGACCTGTGAGAGATGTCAAAAAAATAAAACATGACGTTCTGGAACTGACAAAGAAAAATGAAAGCTAACCCGAATCCAAGCAGAAGAAAAGATGTCTCTCGAAGCTAATGACAAGAACAAAGAAATGAGGTGCAAGACATGTCGTTTGCATCCGCATCCCGCTGACAAAGTGGGAGTCTTTCACACAGACTCAAGAATTTCAGTCATCCGTTATTTGATAAACACAAAAACAGTGAGGAGCATGCAGATGTGCTAATTATTGGTCACAAACAGCTGAAAAGTGCTAAATGGCTGATCAAGTTAAATGAAGAACAACGGAAAGCTCAGTGTGATGCATTTCTCCTGGAATTTCATGAGGACTCGGCTTTACTGAAGCGACCAGGTGTGAATATCAGAGGTGAATAATGATGTAAAGAGGGACCACGGATAATGCAGAGCACTGCACAAACCATCAGTGGTGAGTGAAGAGCAGAGTGGCAGTCCACTGAATTTTGCGCCCTGCTCTTTGATGGATCAGTGGACCTCTCAAAAACCGCCTTGCAACTTGACAGAGACTCCACTGAGAGGATGGTTGCACTGAAAGTAAGCAGGAAAACGTTTGGCAGCGTACTCTGACTTTGACTTGGTCCACTAACAAACACAAGCAGTCCACACTGCTACTCCAACATCAACAAGCTGGTTAAAATGTCTCTTCCGTGCCTTTGAGCACTGCAGCATGTTAGAGGGGAGCCCAGAGTCCAGATCTGATCTGTCACATCCTGGCACACATCGATGACCCAAAGCCAGCTGTTGACCCGTGGATGGAGACAGACAATCTGAGGCTCAGTGAAGCACAGGGAGGTGCATCCTCACCATCTACCATGCAGGGAGCTGAAGAGGAAGACAGTGAGGGAGGAAGACAACGAGGAAGACTGTGTGAGGTGAGGGAGGGTTAACATTATATCAAATTTTTAAAAAACATTTGTGCTTGGTGGTGGGAAAGTGACTCAAATTTTAACATTAAACATATCAAAGAGATTCTCATGAAAGACTCTGGAAAAATCACCATTAAATTCCAACTTCAAAGCACTTAACCATTCAAATGTTTATGCGTGATCAGAAGAATTTATTTTGACGCGCTCGTGCATTCTTTCAAGCGAAAGTTATGTGTGAGAGATGCAGAGTGTCCACACCCACAAGCATTTCCATCAGAATCTGACATCAGTGATTGAGTTGCAGGACAGCCGCGCACCTCACATGTCTCACTACGAGTGGTTTGCAGACAAACATTAAACAAAACCAGTGCAGTCGCACACACACCTTTTATGGCATGTTCAGCCTATGACTCTTCAATTATTAGTCACCCTGGGATCATGCTCGAGCTGCATCTCACGACAACCCTCGCTAAGGTCACCTTTTGTCACTTTAACACTGCTTTTGTTGTTCTGTCGGCACACAGTTGGAAATCCGAGAAACATATGTAACACTGCAAACGCTAAACACACACGTCCTGCCACATACAGAGATTCTTGACAGGCTAGTTTTAAAAGGCAGAGAGCAACCAAGAAGAAGCGAACAAGAAAAACATGCTCGCATCTCCGTGTGAATAGGTGCGGAAAACTTATGATTGTTTGGTGCAAACAAAAGCTTTTCCTTTGATTAATTATTCGGACAGAACAAGCAGGGTTGTGCAAGGTTGCCTCTCTGCTGTTATCATGTTTGTGGAGCAAAATGACAATTGATTAACTGCTTGTGATTGGCGTACTGTTTAGTTGTGATAAGTAACTCTGGTATTCAACTCTGCTTGAAAAGCAGCTACCATAGAGCTACACACCCAGACACTAACCCTCGGGGCAGGGCAGCTTAGTTCTGCCAGATCATAGCTTAGATACACGGTTGAAACCAAAGTGGTCCAGCTGTCACGTACCCCAGAGCTATACAGTAATAGCAGTGTCTTTCCACTGGCGCTGTTAAGAGGTGAACTGCTGCGATGTAACTTGTCAGTCACTTTCAGTGGATAGTGACAGATGATAGCATCCTTAAACCAGCCCGCTTCTCTGGAAACCAAACACGAAATGTTTAGAATGGCCGACGGGGGTGCAACAGTGATGGTGTGAATAACATACTGCGAGGGTTTGACTTTTAGAAATTGTTTGTTCAAATAACCTTTGCTATTCGACACATGCATGCATGGTGGAAATACGTTAGGGAGCAAGAATTTACCGTGGTGCCCCCCGCCTCCTGCCTTACGAGCATTGCATAAGCACCCTGTCACCTGCGAGTCCCCATTACGCAAGACATACAGCCCATGGCAGTGTCATCGTGATGGAGTGCAGGTTTTCTGCTTGTCAGTTAGTTTTCGGTCATTTAATTGTACACAAACTATGCGGAGCCTGCAAGCAAGTTCAGGCAGGCAGCTCAAGTTGCACTCACACACGTGACGTGCCTCGAGCCAATGCACCTGAACGACGTGGCAGTCTGTTCAGCTTTTCAGAATGTCCAGCTCTCCCTCTGCCGCTGCCGCTTCACTGTTCTGCATGCATCTGCACAACTAGCATCCTGCATCCGCCTTTATGCTTTGACTGTAGGGTATTGAGCACGAGTTTGACACCAAGGCCCTCTGGTACACAAAGGGCCACAAGACCTGTTTTACTTGACCTGTTCCGTCAGTGTTGCAAATGCTGTCACAAGTTTGCAATTCGTTGCAGTTTCTGTGACACCGATGAAGAACCTGATATTTGCATGTTTTTTGTGATACTGGATGTGTTTTTGAAATATTGTCTCGTTTTGACACAGTACTACCTGTTGGTCATGTTTTCAAGTGCATCTCTTATGTCTGGCTTTAGAAGTTGATCAGTTGTCTTGAATCACTTTTTAATTTAGTGGCTATACAGTCTCAGTAAAGTCTTCCTGTGTCCATGTGTTAGCTTGCCTGGTCTGGGTTTCAGAAGCTTGGTGTCTGTTTTGGACAATGCAATTTTGCACAGAACGTTGTAGTTAAAAAAGCTGTAAATGATAAGGGATACAGTACATTTTTTATTATATTATTATTTTATTTTCCTTTATTTTTATAAAATAATTTATTTTATTATATTATTATTTTATTTTCCTTTAGTTTTTTTTTTTTTAACCTGGAAACACGCACAATTGAGACAGGACTGGATGATGGAGGTATTAACACATGACTCATCCTCTAGAAAGAGGATTTTATTTCACAGAGACTGCAGAGAGAGACTGTCTCAATGGATCCCTGTGAGAAAGGATCCTTTTTCACACCGAGACTCCAAGTTTGAATTATATATCCATATTATCTCTGATATGCTGATTCAAACTTGTGTTACAGTCCAACAGAATGTGAAGATCATGTGAACGGAGGTGTGCTCGGTGGAAATTTGCTGTCTGAAAATAAAGAATTCTTTTGTCAGACCAGAGACTCCCTCTTAGGCAGGGCTGCCCAAAGTTTGACCCACCCTAAGCTTAAATATGGCCCAGCAGGTGTTTTTAGAGAAAACAAAAAAATTCTAATATGAATCACTGTTTATGTTGTTTTAGTATTTGTGTGATAAAATGCTCTTTAAATATGTAGGATTGCTAATTATTAATCATTAGAATCAATTTTCATCGTCTGAGCACAGCAGGCAGAGTAATACTTTGCAAAATTCAGAGAACTTTGGATCCTAGGACCATTTTGCATCTTAACAACACCAAACAATAGATGTTTGCTTTTGGCCCGTGCCCCACCATTTAGTTTTAATTTGGGCCCTTCAAGGGAAAAGGTTTGGGAACCCCTGCTATTAGGTGTGGGATAATGCAACCTGCTGAATGCATTTAATGATAGCTTTGTATAAAAAAAACATGCTGGAGTGCATTGCACTGAAGGTTTCTAATAGTTTGCACTGTTCATGAATGGAAACAGAGATGACAAAGATGGGCTGGCAGATTTGGTTATCATACTTTTGCATGACATAATATTTTTGCAGAGACATACATTCATACGTTTGTCTTTCTTACTTGCTGTTCAAAGACATGATATAAAAGATGCACAACAGTGTTTAAACGTTTACAGATCAAATGCAATTGTCCTGCGGCCCTACCTACAAGTCTGACTTCTTCAGAAAGCGACAGCTGCTGTTTTGCATGTTTTAGTTTACCCACAAGAAAGGTGGCACACCTCAACCTGGCATCCAGAAAGTTCATCACTCTTCAACAGATTTGGATCTTCCATCTGTCAGTAATCTCCACCCAGAGCCTTCAGTGGAATCCAGACCTGTTAATCAAGCAGAGGGAACAGCTTTTTCCTTTTTTTTATTAATGGTTTAAAAACACATGTCAGTCTTGCACTCTTTATAGCAAGTCCTGTACAGACAAATCCCGGATGAAGAAAGCTGACATGGTGATTAATTGTATAATTGAATGTGATGTTTTAGTGTGCTGAGAGTATTAAAGCTGACAGTTTACATTATCAAATCATGAAACCCTGGAGGGATATCAAACACAAATCGTTTTTTTAGAGAGTAAGACATCATGTGTATTATTGGCATGCATCATAAGGAAACCAGTCCCTGCCTGGGGGCAGATTTCACATTTGTTACTTTGCTTTTGTGCACAAAACTGACCTGGCCTCCACTGGTCGTGCCAAAGTTTCTGTCAGACATTCAGTGAGGCAAAAGTTTGTCTTTGATGAACTAATGGACTCTTTGCCAACTCAGGTGCTCAGCACTCACCTGTTTGGTCTTTCTGGGCTCATACGCTTTGCATGGTGTTGGCTGGCTCCTTGTACACTGATATGCTGCAATTCTAAAGCAATATCCCAAAAGAACTGCATCGAACACATATTCTGCTTAAAAACCTGTAAAATTATTGCTTTACGATAGCATACAGTTGGACGATGACCAAAAGTTGTTCTGATAAAGGTAACCCATATAAAGGACAAAGGACTACACAAGCATTTCCTCTTGAAGTGTAATGCTGAACATTTGCCTGCAGGCTTTTGGATGAAGCAGTGAGAAAAGCATTCGTTTGATTTTCTTTTCTCATTGAGGTGTGAACAGATTTGCCCTGGATCCTAACACACTGGAGTAAACAGAGGCATATTGTATAGATTACATAACACAAAGGTGAAACTGGTACCTGTGGCTACAAGCCAAGCTGTTAACCCCAGGTTAGGCTGAGGAATGGGAGGGGGTGTGGGCTGCACATCAATCAATCACTGTCATCCGGCCAAGTTCTTACAAGTTTTTCATTTCACTCTTGCCACTGTGGCCTCGCCCCATTCCACGCACTCACATATCTGGAAAATCTGTTGTATTTTGTTACAGTGTTTTTTCGTTTGGACTTATTTTTGATCGCTACGCTGACAAAGGTTTTCCTCACAGGTGTAAAAAGGAAAGGATGCAACAGGGGACGTGGCAGCATGCTAAATCCTACCTGCTGCAACAAGAGCATTGCACACTAGTTCAGCAGGACTGCAGAGAGGAGGAGGCTGCATGATCCTGGTTCAGTGTGTCATCCGTAGAGTAGTAGTAGTAGCATTGCACAACTGTCAATGAATGAATAAATATTTTTCATGAATGAATGCATTATTTCATTTTAATCAATGAAATTTGATGAAACTCAGCAGCTGGTTTGCATCTACTGTAACCAGCAGGCCTGCTGGCAGAACCAGCAGCAGCTGCAGGGATCATCCTGTGTTAGAGCACTATTTGCCTGTGTGGCAGAGGCCGTCAGACCAGAATCCTCTGCAGGGCAAACAATCAGGTCAGCTCCCAAAAGATGCTCAGAGGTTAAGTCTATCATTAATCATTCATCATTAAGATGCTCAGGTAAGACCAAGTAAAAATAGAGCCTGATTAAACGAGTTATATTTGAACAGGGAAAGGTACATTTTGCTGCAGAGCATACACCTCATGCCAAACAAATCGTTATTATTTGTACCGACACAAGACTCTTTAGACACTAATCGCAGCCGTGCATTTTTTAACCTTTGACCAAAAATGTTGTTAGAGAGAAGGTATGTCCTCCGTTAATCAGCTGCCCACGTGGAGTCGCTCATAGTTTGAATTTCTTCGTGCAAGTTGATGGTGTTCGACAAAAACAACCGGGCAACCAGGTACTTTCACTTATAATCACTGTCCTGTATGTTTTTGTTTTTACTGTCCTTTACTTGAGGGTGTCAGGTTTGTACTTTTTGCTGCTGTGGGTTCACACTGAAAACATGAAAACATGCTAATGAAAGTCAATACATTGTAAATATACATTTACCAGCAATACATGACTGGGTAGAGCAGGTACAGCAGCTCCAGAGTTAAAATGCTGCCGACACATAGTAGCCTCCCTTTTTTCAGGATCAGCAACTATTCTGAGTGCTATGCTAAGCTAACTAGCTTTGTATTTAGACAATTGACAGTAGGGCTGTTCATTCAAGCTCAGGTTAACTGTTGGCTCTAGCTTTATATTAAACAGTACAGTGACCCTGAAAGCTCAACAAGCTACAACTTAAAAAACACATGCAAATAGAAAAACACAAGCAAATGAAGGAAACATTTTCACCTATAAGACAACACATGCACAGCATTTCTTTTCTTTTTTTTTTTTTTAAAGGCTGCAATATGAGAAAACCAAATACAGAAACACGCTGTAACCAAAAGCAACCCAATACAGGTATTGACAGCGTCCTTCAGTTGTGTAGAAAAATGAGTTTTTATTGTTGTTGTTGTTGTTGTTGAATGCTTGATTCAGATATCATTTCAAATGTTTGCTCTTTATCAAGTGATGCTCTCTGCTGGTAATCTAGCAACTTTTGCCAATTACTAGCCTCTTGGTTCATTGTTCATTGTACCCAATATCTGAATTATGCAATCAGAATGTTAAAAGGAGCCTTGCAACGTTAATTTTCCATTAACTGTTTTCAACTCATTTCCGTTGCAACTTGCAACTTGCTGGTTGTTTCTGTACTCATTGTATTTTATTGTTTTCGGTGTGATTTGCAGTGCATTTCTGTTTTGGTTGTTGTATAAGTGCAATGTTGCACATGTGTTGTCTATTTTCTGAAGATGTTGTCTTATATTTACATTTGCTTGTGTTTTCTTAAACTGCAGTGCATTGACTCTGCACTCTCAGGGCCAATACAGACCACACAGATATGATGACTGGTATTAATCCCCTCGTTTGCCAGAAAGAAATTATTCCCCACAATGTCCAGGCTATCAACTATTACTGTCACTTCAGGTCAGCTGTTACAGCTGCTGCTGGGATGAAGCTTGTGTGTATAAACTGTATGTGTCCTCTGCGATATCATGTCCTCATGCAGGTAAAAGATCAAGCCTTCAAGCCAGTGTATGTCAGCAGCAAAAGTTCTTTTCTGAGCAATGAACAATGGGCGGGACTGTAGGATTTGTACAGCTTTGTATCTCTAACTTCATGAGAAGTTGCATAGCCTTGGGCAAGGCAAAGCCATCTATAATTCATGTTCGAACCTGTTCACCAAGGAATGAAAAGGCCTCTTAAGTAACCATTTACTGAAAGAAAAATACCATGTCCTCTTGATTAATCACATATGCCACTGCAGTAGACTTACAAACTCTCACACATAGCTTAGCTTTAGCATGAGCTGCTATATTCCTTAATACAGCTCTTGGCATGTTTGAATTAGACTACACATTGGATTAGTTTGTTTTTGTGTGTGTGTTGTGTTAACTTTAAATTGCTTCCTTTTTATAGTAAGTGATTAAGGATGTCTGCAAGATGACATTTGCTGACATTTAGTCGGAATTCATGACCTTCAGTTCATTTTGTCAAAGCTAATTAGCATGTATCAGGAGGCAGGCTGGGACATGTCAAGTGTTCCACAGCAATGTGTATAATGTCATTGTTTCTGTCATCGAAGTGTCCTTTGTTGAACTGTTAAAGGTACAACTTGTTGTGTGTGTATCACCTTATATGCTGCTTTTAATACACACACATACACTCACACACACACACACACACACACACACACACACGCACACTCACAGTGTTAACTTTTATTAACACATAGTGTTAATTTTCCAAAATAAGCAGTAAATAATTGAGTGTGTATCTACATTATACTACATTTATTTATATGGAACTTGCAATCCAGCAAAACACAAGGGAACACCATGCAAAATACTTTTTGAAGAAGATTTATTGCCGAGCAAAGAGGACTTCGGGTGTTGCCAACAGTGGTGCACTGAAAAAAGATATACTTAAGTAGAAGAGGACTTTTGTGACTGGCTGTCTTCTTACTTAACTATTTAGGTACAGCAGGTTTAGTATAAGAAGATCAGCATGGCGATGGCTCATTTTTCCCAAACTGCTCCTATCAGCTGTGTGTCATAGGTGGATGTGCAGTGCTTCAAGTTGGTCAAACAGCTGGATGGAGCAGCAGAGGAAAACACATACAATAGTGCCACCTGCTGTCGAAACAGGTGTGGTGCAGTGATCACTGAACCACGAGCAGTGACTCGGACTACAGTTGACAGTAAAGAACTTATTAACCTACAGTGAGAGTTTTCAGAAACCTGAACACAGACCCGTCCACCTCTTCATGAAGGATATGTGAAGGAAAGCTGTGTTTACACCGCTGACAGTAGAAACACACCTATTATTAGGTGAAGGCACCTTGGTGAATGAATCAGTAAAGAACTGGGTAATAGAGCAGAGTGTGTGTGTTTCTTTAAAGACCAACATCCGAACACAAAGCATCACTCCTCAGGAACAGCTTCAGCCTCCACCTGCTCCTGCTCCTTCTCCTCCACGGCGGCCGGCTCCTCGATCGCTGCCTGAGCTTCCACCTCCTCCTGCTTCTCCTCCTCCTCCTTCTTCTCCTCCGTCTTGATCACCACAGTTTCCGTCTTGGTGACTGTGGTGCTCTTCACCGCTGCTCCCTCTGGGGCAGCGAAAGAACCGCTGCTGGCCTTGACTCCACCAAAGGAGCAGCTGGTGTAGGACGGGGTGCGGGAGCTCTCCAGGCCGTAGGCACTGTAGTTCACAGCTGCACATTCAGAAGGGAAAGGCACTCATTAACACAGTAATGGGGAAAAGGGTGCAGGATTGATATGTGGACATGTTGCATCTTCAAAAGCTTTGGGGAGCTTTAAAGCCCGTCCGACAATGTCTGCTGTTTCTCTTTCTCTGTTGAAGTGAGGCTTTATTTTTCAGCTTTAACATACAAAAATCTTGATTTCTTTTTTCCTTTTAGACACCAGGATGCAATTTTGATGACTGCATGAAGAGTTTTGAGAACACAAAGTGGAAACACAGATTTGATATGTGTCACCTCTTCTCAAAACCAGGCTTGTGTTTCCAACAAGGCATCTAAACAGTGGTGAAAAACTGCAGCTTCCCTTGACTGTAGTGCGTCTTTGTCAACAGGTTGTTAAAGCTGATGAGTGCATTCATCACACGACTTCGAACAGGAATGATCCTTTTGTGATCATTTTTAGTGTTTTTCCTTGGTTTATACTGGAACGTGGTGAAAACCTACAGTGACACACTTTAAATATTTACACCAAAGGCGGACATGAACTTACACGTCTGTTTGGATACAGTGGTCTTGATTCCGGCTGCTAACCTGTAAAGAAAAATTTGAAAAAAAGGCAGAATAAAGCAGAATATAAAGAGATAAACAGAATAAGATTCCTGCAGACAAGACATTTCTCTTCACCTCTCTCACAAGGACGTCTTACCTGTCCTCCTCTCCTTCCAGCAGCTTCCTGTAGGTGGCGATCTCGATGTCCAGAGCCAGCTTCACATTCATCAGTTCCTGGTACTGGCGCACTTGCATCGCCATATCCTGCTTGGCTCTCTGGAGAGCTTCCTCCAGGTCTCTGATGCGGAGTTTGGCGTCCTTCACTGCCAGCTCTCCTCGCTCCTCAGCCTCTGCGATTTGACCTTCCAAACTGTTCCGCTGAGAGCAGAGAAGGAAAAGCAGAGTGACGTGTTGTACAAAGAAATCAATTGGCTTTAGAGGGGGCCAGGCGCCACTAACACATTTTCCTGAATTACTGCTGAAGATTGAGGAATAGTTGGATGAAAAGCTCTCAAATCAAATCAAAGGAATGAAAACCAAACTCTTATTACAGTAAAACATGTCTAAACATTCAAAACTGAAACCTGGAATTCTCACCTGTGATTTAGCCATGTCAATTTCAGACTGGAGCCTCATTATCCTGCGGTTCATGTCAGCGATCTCAGCCTTGGTCGACTTCAGATCGTCACCGTATCTACCTGCTGACTGCTGCATCTCTGCATACTGGTGCAGACGGGTACAAGTCAGACTGACACATCGAAGTGCGACATGATAATCCAGGTAAGTTTTAGTCATCCTGGTTGCAACATACAGTGCAGTCACCAGATGCACTGTTTTAGTATCTGTAGCAACATATGTGCACATGAAGCTTTTTAGAAAAGCACAATTATAGTAGTAGGGTATGGTAAGATGAGGTGAGTTTTGACAAGAGGGGTTAACTATACATCCTAAAGCCACATTCACCTAATCAAAAGCATGTGCTGCACAGCCAAGCAAAAGAGGACTTGTTCATATTTTCCTGTTTTACATGCACAATAACATGAATTCAGCTGGAGAGACTGATGAAGGGCGGATCTCACCTTTGTCTGGTACCACGACTCGGCCTCGGCTCTGCTACGGTTGGCAATGTCTTCATACTGGGCGCGCACCTCCGCAACGATGGCATCCATGTCAAGGTTACGGCTGTTGTCCATCTCCACCACAACAGAGGTGTCCTTGATCTGTCCCTGTAGCTCTTGGATTTCCTACAATACAAGAACATAAGCAGAGAAGAAATGGAAAATGCGCTTTGTTTTAAGATGACATAAAGCTACATCAATTATTCATGTGCCACTGGTAAGTAAAATAAGGTTATTACTGCGTCAAAGATCTGCCTCAGGAACTCAATCTCATCGGAGAGCCCATCCAGTTTGGCTTCCAGCTCCACTTTGACCATGTAGGCTGCATCAGTGTCCTGCACAGGACAGGCAACATGGAAAATTTTAATTGTTGCATATATCCCAGACCCCGAGGAGCAAACTGCCTCTGTGGGGGCTCATTCTGCTCGAAGGCTAATCATAGTTTCAAGTGCAACAATATGATAGAAAATCAAAACAGACCTTCTTTGTGAGGACAAAGTTGTTCTCACACTCATTGCGCTTGTTGATCTCATCCTCATACCTGAAAAAAAGAAGAATTTTATATGTGTATATGCCCTTTAAAACAGAAACCTGCAATGACATATTTTGTCACTTGGGGGCATTAGAAAGCTGTAAGACCAAAACTGATCTATTTAAGTTGATATGATGAGTGTATTAGCAAACAACTGCCTATTTACACATCCAGCAGACATGGAGCTACGTGATGGGCCAAAAGCAAGTACCTGCTGTACTGTGTTGGTAAGATGCAAGACAGTAGAAGGATCCTAAGTTCCCTTAACTGACTCATTTCCTGTGCATTTTTTTTTTCACTGAAAACAGCACTTCACTGTTTGTGAATTAAAACTGTAAATCTGTGGGCCATAATCTAACCAAAGAACAGAGATACGCTCAAATGTTCTATAGAAATCTGCAGAACTACAGAGTCTTTGTGGGTTTGTAACTATGAGAAACACTTTTCACTTTACATGTGTTCATTTTTCCATTGCTAATATATACATTTTGATGAGTGCAGCGTTAAAAAAAACATGCAATAAAATACATGTGATTCCTCCAGCAGCAATCTGCAACTGAGGAAACAAATTTCTGTCAGAGAACGTACAGACTGATTTCTAAACTGTATTAGCTGTTTGTTAAAAAAAATTCTGTAGTGTGAACTCCTGAAAGACGCCAAAATGGTCTGCAGAGCTGAAGGAACTGCAGAGCCTGAGCAACTACGTTTATGTATAAATAGTAATTTGATCCATAAAAACACAGATTATTGATACTTTAAGATATTAGGAACACTGAAGGTTGAAATCCTCTACTTCACTCACTTGTTTTTGAAGTCCTCAACCAGGCCCGTCATCTGATGCAGGTCGGACTCGAGCTTGACTTTTTCATGTCCCAGGTTGTCCAGCTGCTTACGCAAGTTGGCAATGTAGGCTTCGAACATGACATCAATGTTGGAGCGAGACGTGGTCTGTTCCTGCAGAAGTTTCCACTTGGTCTCAAGCATTTTGTTCTGCTGTTCCAGGAAACGTACCTGCAGACAGAGAAGGAAACAAACAGTCAGATAAAAAATACATATATATAATAAACAGTTCTGTACCTGTGGATCATAAAGAAATGACAGTGAGTGGATTGATGGTGGAGGCTGAGTTTTAGACTTGATGTATGGGCATCGATAGGTTGATGAAGAAAAGAATGGGAAGCTGATCCTGCACAATCATCCAGCTCCTTGTTTCCACAATCAATACATAAGTCTATAATGTGTGCAGAGGGTGGTCAGTGAGACATGAAAGAGAATGCATGTAAAGAGAAGGTGGAAGTGACTCAAATGACATGAATGGATTCACTCTGTTTGCTGATGAACAAAGAAATGATCAACTGAAAGAAAAATGACTGATTGAACTTCTCCCACCTCCAGCTCACTCCAAATGTCACATCAATTACCCCTCACTCAATTCTAACCCATAGTGCCGTGTTTCGACACAAAGAGGCACTGTTTCCCGATTGTGACACACTTCACCCCTTTACAGCTTTTCTATTCAGCGTCCCGACCCTGGGCGGGGTCCCGCTACCACTCAGCAAACAGGATGGGACACACAGCTCTGCGTGTGTGTGTGCCATATCATGATGGTATGCAGAGGAGTGGGAGAGAGCTTTGTTTTACGATGTGATTGATTTACAGTTTCACTCCAGGGTGCCTCCATAAACGAGAGGGTTGCAATGGGCGATAACGAAAGAATCCGATCATTCTCAGGTGCAGAAGAGTGCAAGCTCCTGTGTGATAAGATAGCTGTATCAGACGTTTCAGCCATCTCTGCTTGACAGTAGATGCGGAATAATGATTTACACTACATTCAAACAAATGGCTTCCTTGATTATTATACAGCCTCATAAACTGGGTATTGTTCAGTCAAATCACTATTTTTTACTACACTGATCTACTCCACTCAGTGTTTAACGAGCTTGCGTTATGCAAACCTTTCCCAGCCACTCCCATAACAGCATGATTTTGCAGAGCATGAATGCAAAAAGACACCTGTCATTCTGTCTACTTTCATTACCTCCAAATCTCAGTTTTGCAGGATATTACTCACACTGGTGTGCAACCCTCCAAGCAAAATTGCTCTGTTCTTTATCCCAGCCCTGCACAGTATGTACTCTGTGTCCAGGTGGATCATCTTTATCTGAGCTCTATGAATCTCACCTGAGGGTGAAAACATGTGTGCAAGCTAAGCCACCACACAAAGCCATTGGCGTGACTGCATATTGCTATATATACAGTTTTTAAGGGGATTGTCTCAAGGATGACCTCTTTCACCTTGACTTTTTTTGGCTTGCAGTATACTAATTTCCTCTGAGGCTCCTGAGTTATTTGTCTACTCAGTGTGGAATTTGATAGCTTTATCCCAACAATCATAGTAACCAACAGAACATCAGGAACAAAAACCTGTAAAGCAACATACTGTGTGTGCAGGTTGTTGCTATTCCTGCAATTTTCCCCTGGAAGCTTTTGGGGCTTAAAGGACAAAATGTCCTGGTTAGACGATTGTGTTTGTATCTCAGTCTTAAGTGGACTGACCTTGTCAATGAAGGAAGCAAAGCGGTTGTTCAGGGTCTTGATCTGCTCCTTCTCCTGGGTGCGGACCACCTGGATAGTGGGATCAATCTCCAGGTTCAGGGGGGCCAGCAGGCTCTTGTTCACGGTCACCGCAGTGATGGGGGCCACCACTTCATTGGCCATGCCACCTCCCATACCTCCACCGAAGCCCACATAGCCAAACTCTACTCCACTTCCTCTTTGTCCAGACCCTCCAGCAACATACCCACCAACCACTTTAAACCCCCCAGTGCCCACAGCAGCACCACTGCTGCCCACTCCCCCATAAGAGCTGCGGACAGCGTAGTTCTGCCTGCCACTACCCACACCACGTGTACCATAGCCAGAGAAGGAGCGGCTGCTGAAGCCCTGGGATGGGCCCCTGGAGGACGACACAGTGGAGAAGGTGGTGGTCTTCATGGCTCTGACAGACATGGTCGCAGAGGGTGTCTGTAGCAGTGAGGTGGTGCAAGAGGAGAGATTGTGCAGAGGGAAGGAGAGCCAGGCAGATCGACCCTCCCTGGTCCCTGGTGCTATTTATCAGAGCAGGGGTGGGACCCTGCTGAGGTGCGATTGGCTGGTGTCCTCAGCAGGGGAGTGAAGGATGAAGGGGGGGAGAAGATGAGGGAATGTCAGGGAAGAAAATCGCATCGTGTTACACACTTACAGCACACAAAGTGTGCTGCTGGAGAGAGCGGAGGAATTACATAATAGTCAGTGTGCCAGTTGCTATAAAACTGCAGCAGAAACACTGGGAGACTCTGAGTCTTGTCCACCTTCTAGGCTTTTATGAAATGGCATTTTCCATTCTTGCAACATTACATTGCTTTACATTGTAGTGACAAACACTCCCAGTCCATTTACATTTAAAACATTACACTGTACTTCAAACAGAGTCTACATCTTTTCTCATATTCTTTACATACACACACACAGAGAGAGAGAGAGAGAGAAAGAGAGAGAGAGACAGAGAGAGAGAAAGAAAGAGAAACACTCACACCCACACCCACACATGCAACACCAGAATATGAAGTCAAACCTTGGGTATAATGAACAGGCACGTAATTTTATGACCTCCTTTTTACTTTACAACAGTTCTCACAGACGTGACATATTGCAAAGTAAATTGCAGTTGCTGAGTGTGATGTGCTGTACGTGCTTGTGGGCAGATTGTGTGTCTCATAATTGTGAGAGAACCAGATTTACCCACTGAATATGTTCCACTATCTATATGAGTGTTCGTGGATTGCAAAAGGGGTTTTGAGCAGATATGTTGCAACAAATCTTGCACAAAACGCTTCCAAAGAAAAATGGTTGAAAAAGCAAAAAAAATTAAGTAGACTTTTACAAGTAGAGCCATCTCAAACTTCAAAGTAAAAGCCTCTGTTTGTCTGCACAATTACAAGGTGCAGCATGCTGCATGTGTCCATTATCAGCTACGATCAGTGCACCGAACCAGACAATGCACACACACACACACACACACACGCACGCACACACACACACAAGGATTATTGATGAACATTCCTTCCATATCAGCCAGGTGAGGAGCAAACAAAGTTTGTCTTTTTCTTTTACTCTGAACCCCACCTACGTCTTAAACAGCTCTCCCACCCATAAAACCACTGATAGATACTCAGAAAAACATTCAGACTGCACATCATAGATAGATACAAGTATGTATGTGATGTGATGTTTTCATGGTTGCACATATTAAAAACGAAAACACATTTCTGCTAAGGCGTTATCTTTTTGTCACAGTTTTATTTAAAACACGAACCTCAAGCATCATCTCAAAGTGTGGAAACCATGATTCATTTGTCGCCCTGCAGATGTATGACTCATGATCTTTTCTGAGTGTTTCAGTGACTGTTGCCTAATCTGTACCAGAATAAACCTCTTGCTCTCTCTGCCAACATCTTCCCCACACCCCTGTTCTTTTGTTTTCAAGGTTTTATACGTTTCAGAAAAACTTCACCTATTTACCAGCTAATGAAAAGAGCCAATTCCCAAGGCACTGTGCTGTGTGGAAACGAATTGTGAACAGGCAAAGGGGGCACATGTTGTGGAAAGTACATGTTAACAACCTGAAAGAGACTTTCAGGCTTTGGACCAATCAAAAAAATGCATGTTTTGCTTGGCTTGTCTCAAACAGTGACGTGACTCTTCACAATGGAGCTGTTGTGCTAAACTTGGAAGCAACCATATATGTACAATTCAAGCAGTGTTTGTTGTTTAATTAACTCAGCCTCTCCAACAAATACACCAACTGATGGACAACAGAGCTGTATTTATTTCACAGTGACTTGCTTTACTTCTTTCTCCTGATAAGATAATTCCTCATTCTTTCTGCATGAGAAAAGAACAAAGCTAACCATCTGACCTTAAGTCTCTTAAGAGGCTGATGATGCCTTGGTTTGTATGAAGCTGCTATATGACACATCAAGTCAGGAATGTGCTGAGAGAGACACGTACATGCTAGGAGACTGAGCGGAGGGGTGGAGCGGCGATGAGCAAGTGGGGGGTATGAGAAGACAATTAGCAAAGATAAGAAACAAACCTATTTCACAGTGACCGACAGATTGACTGAGATGTTCAGTAAGAATGAGATGAGATTTGTGATGGTCTACATTAATCTTAAACAGTGATGACATCACTCCTGCATGCATCCTAACCCACCTCTGCATTACAATATGGTTATAATGAACTTGATGCATGCAGTGCTTTAAATACAATACACACAAGACAAAAGCAAACTCAAGTTAAAGGCTAAAAAGTAGTAAATTAACAAATTCTAAGGGTGATATAATGTAAAAGTTGGTCTGTAATATTAAATACCTAAGAGGTGATGGTGTTGCATTCAGCTGTGGTCTTAAAGTTGGACTAAAGTAGTCTTCAGGAGGACCCTTCCAAGCCTTCGAACCAATCAGTAACATCAGTTATAAAAGTCACTTCCTGCTTCGCCCTGTGATGCCTGTGCAAACAGCCTGCAGCACAGACATGAATGAAGTGAAACTCTTAGGCATGTTAAAGCATTAAACAATGGTAGCACACATGAACTCACTGGTACGAGTCAGGGAGAAAGGTACAGAATGTGCAATAGAGACTTCCACATTGTTCTCTTGCTGTGGTAGGTGTGTTTGCTGTGAGACTCGTGCCCCCTAGTGACCGATGAGTGGAAGTGTATGTTTTCGGTCCAGGAAACTGCACAGGAGGAGTGGCATAGCATGATGTGGCCATATGGTATGATGACTGTTCCTCATTGACTATGAGGTAGTGTGCTTCATGAATCTTGGTCCATAGCGGAGGATGCTGCTGATGCTACACACTAGCAACATGCTTCTAGGCATGGCAATGCTAGTTAACATGCTAAACTAAGATGGTGACCGTGCATTTAGCATACCTGCTAAACATCAACATGTTAGCATCCTCACTGTTGTTAGCATTTAGCTCAAAGCAATGCTCTAGGTATGAAGCAATTCCATCCTTATTGTTCTGTGCTCCCATTCCTGAATGTTAACGTAACAAATATGCCAAAAGCTACAGTATAAGATGTTTAGCTGTTTTACAACTTACACATTTCAAAAGGGGAGTCTACCATGTTGTGATAGAAACAGTTTTACTTCCTAAGATGAAACTAATCATTTGTGCCCACGTGAGAAATGGGAGTAGGTGACGCCCCGCTAACAGTTCTAACTCACTGCTGCTTTTATGTCTTCCTGTGAAATGTCTCTGTGCTAGAAATGGACATGACATCCCACAGAGAAAATGCCTCTTAGTCGACACATTTCGCTAACAGCTGATGTGTGACCCCTACATTTTGCAGATGGTCCTGGCCTTCAAACTGGAATATACTCTAGATATACATTAAATAAAGAAAGAAAAGTCTCTCCTGGTGCTTTTTGAGCATCTTGGGTGAGTCGATGAGGGAGTCATTTTGAAAGGAAGGGAGGATGTAAGGGAGCGAGTGTGTAAGACGATCACAGTCACATGCATGTCCGCATTCCTTCTTGCATCTGTCAGGGTGCGCACAATCATATGCATATGCATCTATGCAAATACATGTTTTGGACCTTGTATATAAGCATGTGAGTGTGTTCGCTCTGCACACTGTGCAGCAAGGTGAAGGAAAGCTGAAGAGAAAGAAGGAGGAGAGTGGAGTTCATTCAAGGCCACGCTTGGCTGAGAGTGGTAATAATCTGACAGTTGTCCAGGATTTGTGAAGCACATGAACTGCTGTGGTAGTTTCCAGATTCCTGATGTGTGTTAATATGACTCACAGACTCCAGCTTCTCCTGTTTTTCATTTTCCTGTCTTATCTGGGGAAGAGGCGCACAAATCGGGTCCACGTTATACTACGTGAGGAGAACTAAAATCTGGAGTTCTCATTCACCAAAAAAAAAAAAAAAAAAGAGTCTTCATATGGACACGTGGTGTAATAGATAGATAGACTTTTTTTATCCCAAGCTGGAAAATTGCAGTGCAGCACAGCAGGTATCAAAAATCTCTTTGTTTAAAAGCAGGGGTGTTTGCCATAAATATGCTATGTATTATAGATCTGTTATGTAAAACTCTTGGTTAAGACACTTCCCTGTTTCTATTTGTCAATTTCTTGTTTTTTTTTTTTGTTTTTTTTTGGTCCTGACGAGCAAAGCGAACTGTTGCCAACTCACATTCAAACAAACAAGACAGGGGAGACGGTGTCATGAGGTATGAGTCATGCTAATTAAATTCATAGTTCCTCTTTAAATGTGCCTGTACTCATCACAGGCCAGGCTCATCAGTGCTTGCTTTGTCTTTGCTTTTTGCTGCTCTGTATATGCTGTCTTTTTTCCTCTTATTGTGGAGTATTATTAAAAAGCGCTTTCTAAACAAATGAACAGTGAGGGGCCGGTGTGAAGTGTGAGAAACACTGAAACTCGATCAACCATGAAGGTGACGTAAGATCAGGAAAGAAAAGAATTAGGTTGTATGACGCTCAGGAGGGTGTTTGAGCCTTTGACAGTCTCCCCTGAGGGTGGTTCATTTGGTTTTGTTATCCAGTTCTCTGGGGCCCAGCGTGAATCTCCTTTTTGACCACAGCCTTAGCCTCAGTTAAACCTACATGAACCTTTCCAAAGTCAAAACTGTGTATTGCAGTTTTGCTTTGTTTTCTTGCTTCTTGTTCATGTTTTGCGGTTTCCTGACACTTGCATCCAAGTTTCTATGGGAGCAGTAAAAGTAGAGTAAAAGTAATCCTGATTCTATGTGGGCCACTTTTTTGTGAGTTTGTGTGTTTTTTTCCTGTGGTTCACGAAGGATCAATGAAAAGAAAACGAGCAGTCAAAGGGAGTTCTCATGACAGGCACCACACCTGATAAGGTTTCAAAGGTAATTGTTCAAAATCCTCAACAGAAGGGATTTATGCAGATAATCAGCTGTAGTACACTTGATGAATGAGGGCAGCTTTTATTTCCTGTGATTGTATTCTGAACAAAGTGCTATTGGCTTACTTTCCTGCTTTATGTGTCCCATCTTCTCCGGTCTTCTGGGTATATTTGAAGCTTAGGTGTCATTTTCCTTTTACAGTATGGCAGGTTTCATCCGTTCCATTCAGTTTTAGTAGTAGCTGTCTGAATACAGCTACTCTGATAAACAACTCGTCATGCTGCAGATGAATTATTTTACTCTTAATTAATTTTATTCTTTAAGAGTGTAAACCCGTAAAAAATATGCCCTCCTGCTTCTCTGTTTTAGTTTGACGAGAGGAATCGGTGCTGCAGCTGCTATCTCACTTTCAGTTCAGATAGGAAGGCTGGCAATATCTGTTTATTTTGGGGTCTGGCTAACCACAAACCTAGAAACTATGCAGCTAATGGTAGACATTATGCCTTTTATGGGCAAACCAAAGGAATTTGGTTGCATGCTTAAAAAGTAAGCCTCATTCTGAAAGGAATAGTCTACCCTTGAAGTTTTAGTTTTAAGTCTACTCTAGCTTTCTCTGTTGAAGAGCGTACTGCTTTCTTCGCTTTCTTGTAAACTGTGGTTTATATAATCTCTGTAGTTCAGTTAAATAAACTAATTTGCTCTGGCTGATCAAATCAGAATGTTTTTCACAACAGAAAAATGGCTCACGCATTTCCTTGGAGACAGAAAATACACTGTCGGTTTGAAAAGGGGAACACGTGGGTGAATGAGAGCCTCAGAGAGCAGGGAGGGGGAGCAGGAAAGAAGGACTGTGGCGATGCTAAAGTGGGCAGGGTCTGAGAGACCGGCTGTGATTGAGGGAGAAGTAGGAGTATAAGTTCTCCACTTCCCGCTGCCAGCGTCACTTTCCAGGCCGGCCAGCAGTGAGTCTCCACATCCCATTTTTCACCTCGTTCTCTGTCGAGCCTCAGCTTCTCCAAAATGAGCTTCAGAAGATCCAACGTGCAGCAGATACCTTCTTCCCACATCTCCATCACCCGATCCATGCCGCAGCACCGTGCTGCCAGCATTTATGGTGGTGCTGGTGGACAGGGCGCCCGCATCTCCTCCATCTCCACATCGTCCCTCCGGTCTGGTGCCCCAATGACCTCCTCTTCCTCTTCCTTCAAGCTGAGCAGCGGAATGGGCTCTGGTATTGGTGGTGCCGGTGCATCAGCTGGTGGCGGTGTCAGTTCTGGGATCATTGGCAACGAGAGGGGAGCCATGCAGAACCTGAACGACCGCCTGGCCAACTACCTGGAGACGGTGAGGAACCTGGAACAGACCAACAAGGAGCTGGAGATGAAGATCATGGAGGCTCTGGAGAAGGGGGGGCCTGACATGAGAGACTACAGCAAGTATGAACCCATCATAGATGACCTACGCAGGCAGGTAAGCATGACAATGAATACTGACCATTAAAATGAACAGGTGGAAGCTGAGTATGAAATATAGTTTAAAACCGGGATGCTGTGGTTCTCGGTTGATGCCGCTGGGAGAGACAGACAGGGATCTGAGGGTTTAAATGCTTTAGAAATGCTCTGTGGCCTCTAATATGAGAATCACTGAGGGCACGTGATGGTACTCATCATCACAGACAATGGTTCAAATGTAAACCTACTTAGTAAGTAGCAGTAAGTTCTATGAGTGTATTCATAATTAATCTAATGCCTAATGTTAAAAATTAAGATTAAGAAGGTTTACGCTGAGACTTGCAGCTTTTCCTTCGTGGGTTATCAAATTTCTTGCAGGAGAATGAAGGGTGTGGTCCCTAAGCGCCAACCCTCCCCCACAAAACTCTTTAATGCCACAACTTCAGGCCAGAACTTCCTCTGATGAATCACCAACACGCGGGTAGCATCATGAAAGACTGACTGAAAAGAACTACTCGAACTGCTTTCATTAGACAAAAGCATTTCCAAATGGTCCTGCTTGCAAATGGTCTACAAGCATGCTCCGCTGTAGGAGGGCCTCAATGTGAAACAGATGTGTGGTAATGACACACACACAAAGGATCTTGGACTGCCAGCGTGACTGTGTGTGTGTGTGTGTGTGCATTGCTGCGTGTGAGTGCACTGCTTGTATAACAATCAGCTCCAGTCAGCAGAGTCAAATGTCACATTCCTCTGCAGACTCCAGATCGTCAAAGTCACATAACGACACATTGATGGGGGCACTTTTTCTCGACACATAAAGGGACGAGTATGTCCCCTTTCCTCTGAGACGGGATGTCACGGACACGTTAGAGAGTATAAACTCACAAACACACTCATGCACCAAGAATTTTGCAAGCCCTGCACGGATGTACACATACAGCGATACATACAAAGAAAATGTCAGAGGGGAGACAGTGCAGCTGGGTGAAGATTTGGGAGAAGAAAAAACTCTCTGTATGACTTATTCAGACAGGAAGCACATTTTTCCAACAATGCTAAAACAATCCAGACTCTTGTTTTGGCACGGGAACATCCCTCTTCCTGTTCTCCAATCTGTGGTTCCTCTTTTCGCTGAATGTTACTATGGATTCAACCCTGTTGTGGTCCTAGTGTGTAATCTGACTCTGGGGTTTCTATTGTTACGTAAGGGAAATCATGATTCAAATCATATGTTCAATTCTGTAGCTGTGGGAAGCGTTGATATGTCATGGCACATAATGATGGGAACAGACCACAGTTGTGTTCTTTCAAAGCAGTAAAATCAGGGGAAAAAGTAATTTTGTCATGCAAAAAATGTCAAGTGACGAAACTTTTTTCTGTCCAGATCTTTGACAAGATTGCGGAGAACGCTCGTTTTGTGCTCCAGATCGACAATGCCCGTCTTGCTGCCGACGACTTCAAAGTGAAGTATGTTGTCTTAAATTCAATCTCAGAGTTATTTCTTTTGTTTCATGTACGGAATTTATATGAATGAGGCACATTTAAGCTGACTCTCCATATCCTGTACAAAGGCGGACATGCTTTTGGTGTCAGAAGTTATACCTTTGCAAATGGAAGCCCTTGCAGAGTTTGCATGTGGTCTAATATCTACAACATCTGATAGAATGGGATTTCAGCAACAGCATGTTTGAATCTGAAACACTTAATTGAATCTTCAGTCTTGCCATTTTGAAACTTACTATACTACACAGCATGTGTGAATAACAGCTGATTGCGTGTATAATGAAGTTTGCGTCTGTGCACTCCTACAGGTTCGACAATGAGACGGCAATCCGCCAGTCTGTGGAGGCCGACATCGCCGGGCTGAAGAAAGTCATAGATGACACCAACATGACCAGGATGAACATCGAGAGTGAGATCGAAGCTGTGAGGGAGGAACTGGCCTTCCTAAAGAAGAACCACGAGAATGTGAGTTTACAGTACATCCACATGAATCATCACACAGCAGTGGCTCACAAGTCACACGACCTCAACATTTCTGTGCATTTCTCTCTTTCTGTCGCTCCTACAGGAGGTGATGGAGCTGAGGAATCAGATCTCCCAATCAGGCGTGCAAGTGGACGTTGACGCTCCCAAAGGTCAGGACCTGTCCCAGATCATGGAGGACATGAGGTCCAACTATGAGAAGATTGCTGTGAAGAACGCAGAGGACCTCAAACGATGGCATGAAAATCAGGTGATGCAGTCGGAACAAGGGTAATCGTTTAGAAGTACACTTAAAGGAAGTCTCTTTTGCAGCCTAACATTCTTTCCTTGTCTCCCTGTCAGATTGCGGATGTGCAGGTGCAGGTATCACAGAACACAGAGGCTCTCCAGGGAGCCCAGACAGAGATAGGGGACTTATCCAGACAGATACAGACCCTGGAAATTGAACTTGCATCGCAGCAGAGCTTAGTAAGCAAACATTTTCCATGTGTTTCATATTAAGTTTTCATTCATTATGTACAACCATGAATTAAGCAAATCCATTCTGACCATTAACACACACAATGAATTTTTGATATATGGTTTTGTAACGCAGCAAATATTTCCCAAATAATCTTTTTCACAAAGGTTGGAACTTTCCCATGTTCTCCCAAATTAGACGTCGCCTAAAAAAGATCTTTGGCATACTTTTGATTGCTCCTTGTCAATCCTTTATCAGAAAGCCTCCTTAGAGGACACATTACGCAACACAGAGCTACGAAACAACATGGAAATGGAGAAGTACAACGGCATTATTATCCGCCTGGAGGAGGAGCTGACCAATTTGCGCGGAAACATCCAGCAACAGACCCAAGAGTATGAGGCGCTGCTCAACATGAAGATGAAACTGGAGGCCGAAATTTCCGCTTACAAGGGTCTGCTGGATGGTGGAGACTTCAAGTAAGAGTTATAGAGAGGTGGAGGAGAAAAAACAGGTCGAGGCATGGTGATGATGGTGGTGGAGGTGAATACTAAAATCACTTGTTATCATGGTTTGCATGGTCAAGTACAACCACATCATGACGTGAGACGGTAGTTCCAGTCAGTCAACATGACACGTGAATATTGTGAAAGTCAAAATTGTTTCATTTTTGTTTTGCACAGGCTCCAGGATGCACTGGACGAGCTGGCGGCCACAATCTAATTTGGAACAAAGAATCTGGGACCATCCCAAAGCAGAGAAACCCACAACTATTCATTATGAAAAAATTCCATGCTCGTCCAATTAACTAAAGCCTGTTTTGAACCGAGACCGCATACTGTGGAAACCATAAATGATTTAAGCAATTCTGAATAAAGGCATCGGACCACACCACAGTGAAACAGGGCTATTTCAAAAGCAACTGTTGTCACATCTGACAGTAAAAGAAGAATGAATAAAACCACTTACTGACCCACAACCACTGCTCTTGTGCATTTGCTATTGTTACATAACCTAAGAATGTGCACAATATGTTTTGTGATAAGTTGTTGTGTTAATTGCACTCTCGTAGCCCCTGTTGATTGAAAAACAAAGTTTAAAGGAATGACATGATTTCGATATGGATGATTTGATCAGTTCTGCTGATGAAAGAGCCCCCCCCCCCCAAAAAAAAAGAGTAGCTGACACATGCAGTGATTTCACAGGTTGTTTAAAGCTGCCTTAACTAATATTTAGCCACTAGGGGGCAGAAGAACTTTAAAACAAACCTAGAGATACACAGTCCTGAAATATCATCACCATATACATCTGTTATGGTGTTAACATGCTAGTAATTACATCCATCAAATATATGTGTGCGTGTGTGTGTGTGTGTGTGTGTGCATACATATGAGAAATGCAGTTTGAACAACAGAGCACTATACTATACTCTCCTCAAACTCAACATTTGGGTAATTTATTCCTTTTAATCCTGTTCTAAAAATGCTTCGCGTTTTTGTCTTTAGACCACTGCACTCATTTGACAGCTGCTGTCACTAGTTTCCAGATAAAGATTTTACATAAAAACATATATACTTAATATGGTCATATAAATAAAGTATGATGCATCATTAACAATGCAACAGTAACAGTAAGCCAATAGAAGGTTGTAGAATTCGTGTCAACTCTATGTAGCTACAACACTAAAAAGCTGCTCACACATGAATGCATCGGTCAAACATGACATATGACGATATAACAGTGTGAAAGGGTGTCTTTAAATTAACTATTATACTAGCATACATGAATATGAATATAAGGCGGTCTGTCCTGAGCCTTTGGGGATTTTAGATCCGCAATTATCACTGTGCTATGCTCACTGACAGATCTCAGTGGTTCAAGCAGCGCCTTTAAGTTAGACCTAATGCACGTATTCTTTTAACATGATAAAATTACATTTGACAGTGTTGAATTTCAACCTTTTTTTGCCATGAACTCATAAAGGTCAAAAGGAAAGATATATTTTATCTCCTTCAAGTTTAGCACCAAATAAATAAATGAAGAACCGCGCGGGTGAGAGCCAGCGTTAGCTCGGTGACAGATACGACAGAAACTCAGTGAAAACGAGTCGTCATTATAGCGAAGCAGATGTAAGGCTGGGACTGGCCCGTGAACGCCGATGCGCGCTCCCGACAATAAACCTCTGACGCCTTCATCCGGGAACTACTACGAACTCGCTCTCCAACATGGCGGCGTCAGGTGAGGTTTATGAGGGTAAACGATCTGGGTCGGTTGGGGAGGATTTTAGCGGGTTATACCTCGATTTAATTCATCACAAGAAGTTCTAAGATTGTTAATGCCTCGTGTTATTGATTCGCTTCGTTGTCCGGCGTGTATAAATAGGTTCGTCGGTTGTTTTGGCCCGGCAAAAACGCAACTGCTGGAGGAAGGCGAATGAACGAAGCAACGACTTGCACAATCTGATTTTTTTACAGATTACACGCGGTCTTTTCCTGTGGGAATTGTTATTGGGATGTGTTGGTTGTGCGCTTTTCAGTTCACATTGTATTACATATATTGGAGACTGTGTGACATGCTATGAAATGTTTCTAACTGCGTGCAGAGCTGGCACATTGTATGCCCGTAGCAAGGCTCGCCGTGGCGCTCAGGGCAGATAAGCATCGGGCGCAAGCGCGTTTCGCGGAGGAGGGGTTGGGCCGAGAAGTCCGGGCAGCCCGAGGAGTCTCCCCACGTGTGCAGCCTGGCTCCCGGGTATCGGTGTTTGATGAAACGGGGCAGCTGGGCCTGTTGGGTCGCATCCTAAACACTTCCCTGGCAGCTTCACAACTTTGAGCCGTCCCATTGCCCCTGCGATGGCGCACTTGAATCCTGGCGCTGCGACGTTCACTAGGCCCTAAAACCTAGCCAGCTAAGCAGGGATACTTCCCCCGTCAGCAGTCCTTTGCTGACTAAGCCCGCATCGGCATAAAGACAAAAGCGACCTGCGTAGATAGCAAGCAAACAATCTGCGTATTCAGCCGCGCAGTTAACTGTTGGTCCTCGAAGCTGTTATGCTATTGTAGCTTTAGCAGAAGTCTGCACGGGCAAAAGTTAACGTTAGGAAGCTCCTAGCTTGCTAATGTCACATTAGTGAGGAGCGCTAAGAAAGTTACCGAATAGTCAGTATGTGATGGGGTTTTTTTGTTTGTTTGTTTTTTTGTGGTTGGCAGATAGTACAAGCAGTCAAAGCCAGCTAATTAGGCCCATTAATAACAACGCTAAACAATGACTGAGCACTATCTACTGGGAAAGAGTTGTACACCCTCTGTGTTGCTCTCTGTATTTGTGTCTGTAGGTTTTGTAACGAAGTGTGTAAAGAATGTCCTGACAGCTGGGATTTTCACAATAAAGCTCACAGCCAGCTTTGTCGCTCCCCTTTCTCTGCATCAGACCAAAACAAACCAGACCTGCTCTATGAGATGGGCTGTGTGAACCAACTGGCAACTGTTTTCCCTGCAGAGAGACAGCGCGGGGAATGTTCTGCAATGCATACATGACTCGTTGATTCCAGGCCTCAAGGTGCATTCCTTGAAAACGCAGGGAGCAGGCAACCCAGTAGTTTGAGCCGTAATTATTGTGCCTGATTCTTGGAGCTGAACTTAGAGAGGCAAGTCTTTTCTGGCCTGCTGGACGGTGACAGTTGGACAGGCAGACCACTCCCTGTGTGTTTACTTTCCACCAGGAAAATAAGTCAGTGTTTTTGTTATCGCTCACACATTGCAGTCACCTTATCTGGCTTGGCTGGACAACATCTCACACTACAAATGGTGTTTGTCTATGCAGAGATGCAGCTGCCCACATGAGTGGACACACACATAAGACTGTTGTGTTGATATTTAAAGAATGATTTTTTTTTTTAAGTGGCACGGCAGTTCCCTGCTTTAATGATTATATTTTGAAACATTTCACTGGGAGTTGTTCAAAATGATAGTTGAAATGTAATACAAGCAAGTGGGGCCATACTGACTTAATTGTTTTATCACTGTAATTATCATATTATACATGCCATCTGTAACATCTGGCAGTTTTCCTACTTTTAGTGCGTCTGGTTTTTGTAGCCATCTCTAATTTTCTAAACAGGCTTATTGAATCAAATTAAGATACGTTTTATGCATATTTATTAGCTATAATGTTCTTACTAAAAAAAAAAAAAGGAAAAACAAAAGAAAAGGTTGGGCCATGGATAAAGGTTTAAAGACTTCCTTGACAGACATCCATATGAGCAACAAATCAATGGCTTAGTATATTTCTTCCAAGGCTCACTCTGTGCTCTTGTGTTCATCTCCCCTTTTTAGCTAAGAAGAAGAATAAGAAGGGGAAGACCCTCACTCTGACTGACTTCCTGGCAGAGGACAGTGGAGGCAGCAACGTGGTCCCCAGCTACCCGACCAAGTCCACTAGCTGGGCAGATGAGACTGACGACCTGGATGGCGACGGTGAGCACACCCCGACATACATGCATAGTCTTAGCGTACATCTAAAAGTAAAATCAATATCATCTCTCTTTTTCTCGGGTTGCCTTTTAGTTCAGTGGGGAGAACTGAAAATGTGATGGAGAATGCCGTCACACTGGTAGAGCCATGAACATTTCTGGCCTGATACTTGACTGAATGAAAATGAGCATCTGTGTTTTTGTTTTACATGTAAATGTGTTGTGGCACAGCGGTACTGGTCTTGTTTTTCCAGGTCTTATTAACAGTAAAAGGTCAGATGAGTGATTAGCGAACCATGTAGACATGAGTTAACATAATTTTTTCAGTTAAATGTGGTAAATAAAGTAATGAAATACTTGTATGTGACAACAAACCTTTGTTTTGACAACTGCAGCAGCATACTATTAAACAGTAAAGCCACAGTTTTCTTTCAGATTTGCATGACAAATGTCAACCGTGAACTTATAACTGCACTGTTTTCCAAGCATTTTGAAAGGAATCCACAAACTCTCTTCTGCAGAGTTGGGATTGTTTTGAATATCAAATGACAGTTGGATAGTGAGGATTCAAAGTTAAATTAATCATCGAAACTCCATATTATCAACAATGAAATGGGGTCGGTGAAAAAATTAAAGTGATTTTTTTTTTATTATTATCCTATATGAGCTATTGCTCTCTGGGTGCAGTTTCTCATGCACCCTTTGTGGCTTGTACAGTCATTTTTGAATAGAAGTTTGTCATTTGCTGTTTTGTCTCATATATGTATTTCGATGCTGATATGTGTACCAATGCATATAATATTGCTTTATAGGTCATGTTGTGAAGGCTTGTCGCCATTTTTCTGTCAGAGTAGAAGGACTCCGGGAATTGCTTGAGTGTCAAATAGGAAATAATTGGTTGTTGTTCAGTAACTTAAAGGAAGTTTTAGTTTTATTTGTTTGAAATTTTTCCCCTTCTCATCTCACCAGTCTCGACTTCGTGGCACACGGAGGAGGATAGCTACCGGGCACCACCCATTGACCGCTCCATCCTGCCCACAGCACCTCGCTCAGCTCGTGAACCCAACATCGACCGGTCCCGACTGCCCCGCAGCCCGCCTTACACGGCCTTCCTGGGCAACCTGCCCTATGATGTCACTGAGGACTCAATCAAAGACTTCTTCCGCGGCTTGGCAGTAGGTGTAGCAAGCAAACACACGGCAGTGTAGGGCATGTAGCTCATAGCACTTGGTGGCTACAGCTACTGCAACTCAGTTTAACCTTGCAAGGCAACACAAACACCGGAACTCAAGTGACAGTTTCAGTCGCAGTCTCTGTATCACTTTATTGGAGCTGTAAACACTCATCTGAACATCCTGTCAACACAGTACCTCTGCTCGATATGAAATCACATCTGTAATTGACATCTTCATTTCTTAAGTATTTTAGTCCACACTGACACACTGCATGTGGAGCTGTTGTAGTTTACACACTGCAGGGCCATTGAGTTTGTTTAAGAACGGGATGCACATGTCTGCCTCATTTCTTTTTCCCCCTTTCTATCAGTAGACAGATGTTAAAGTCGGATCTCAATGTTTCTCATCCCGTTTGCAATATTGTGCAGGAATCAAAGGAATACTTTTATGTCAGTTTCTTTGCGTAGCCAGGAATGTTGGAGAACATATCTTTTACACATAACACAGCTTCCCAAAGGCAAGCTGGTTGTAGTGCTGTTTCAGTAACAGATAATCAGTCTGAGGGTCATAAAACCCAGCGAAAGCCCTTCAGACAACTCATTTAGCACCTTCGTACATCTGGTGCACATACATTCGTTTTTGATAAAATATTGCTGAAAAACTCACTTATATGAAGTTCTCTCATGCCTGCCTCTGCCTTGTTCAGTCATAGCAGAGTGGAAGCTGGTATTTAAAATGCGAGACACCTTGGCTGATTTGCCTCACAAAAATGACCTGCAGCAGTGCTCATCACTGTCTGTTCTGGCCTGGATGTTTTTTATTCAGGGTTAGGGCAGAAAGTGATGACAAACATTCTCGTCTGGCATTTTCTCCATCCCAGAGTCAACCCATTTCTTCCATATTTTTCATGTGTTCAGCTTCTTTTCTCTTGATCTTGTTTGGGTGGACTGTACAGTGCTGCAATCTTTGTTCTTCTGTCACCATCTTCATCTCCAGATCAGTGCAGTGCGTCTGCCTCGAGAGCCCAGTAACCCCGAGAGGCTGAAGGGCTTTGGCTATGCTGAGTTTGATGATGTGGATTCCCTCCTGAGGGCCCTTAGTCTCAATGAGGAGGTGAGAGGATTTTTTTTTTCCTTTTTTTTTCCCCCAGTCCTGGAACCGAACATAGGAGCGTACAACTTTCCCTTTACTTGTGTTGCACAATTCAATTTTCTGTTAATTTTTGGCCTCACTGCATAAAATGTATGTGGGAGAATCACTAACAGTTTGTCCTGTTTCTCTTCATGTCAACAGAATCTGGGAAACCGAAGGATCCGTGTAGATATTGCTGACCAATCTAATGATAAAGGTACATGGCTGTTTTTATGGCAATGGCTTCTCCCTTTACAATCATTTAGCAAATGGGACTATGTCCCTCAAAAACATTTCCTCTTCTTTTTCTTCACACCTCAGAGAGAGACAGTGGATCTATGGGAGGCCGAGACAGGGGTGGACGGATGTCGGACATGGGTCCTGACAAGACAGACACTGACTGGAGGGCTCGGCCCAGTGCAGATTCCGACGATGGACCCCCCAGGAGAGATGATGCCTTTGGAGAGAGTGAGTGGTTGTTGGTGCATTAACATCCATACTTATTTCACACCTGATACCAGGTTAATTCTGTTACCAGCTTTTCATGGAAGAGACCTTTTTCTTAGTATAACTGGTGTTAATCGCAATCTAACTAGAATAAAACTTGCACTGCTTTCATGTCTGAGGAGAGTAGCAGTTGGAACAATTTGTCAAAGCAAACTTACCATTCCAAAGTATTCAAACTCACTCCCCTGATTTACACCAGTATTCTACTGCAATTCTTGCAGGATCACGGGACCGTTATGAGTCAGATCGTTACAGAGATGGACCACGCCGGGACAACGACCGTTATGACGGAGGAAGAGACCGCTACCGGGATCGCTATGATGACAGGGACCGCAGAGACTATGATAGAGGAGGTGTGTTACTCTGCTCTGGTTGGACCCCTTGTTGGGAGTGAGATCCACCTGGCTGTATCAGCTGTTGTTTGGCTTCCTGAAAGTCTTCTTTAGCATGCCTATCATGAAGAAATCATTGGCTTACACAACCCCCTGATTGCCCTGCTGCAACTATGCATACATAGCAGTTTTCTGTCCTCGCGGCTTCTAGGTTTTGACTCTCGTGATCGTGGTGGAGGTCGTCGGGCCTTTGGCAGTGGCTTCCGCCGCGATTATGATGATAATCGGGGTAGCAGTGATCGCTACGGGGATCGGGATCGCTATGGCGAGCGCGAAGACCGGTATGAGAGACGTGATGACAGGCGTGAGGACAGAGGTGAGTTTCATTTGGTGGTTATTTTGATGTGTTTACCGCTTATTTAATTAATATTATGTAAGTGAGATGTCATTTTGAAAGTTACAAATTATGATATTTTCACATTCCTCTAAGAAAGTTTTTTTGTCAGAGTAGAATTCAGCTGTGCTCACACCAAGTTCAGATATTCACATCCACACCCCTCCATATTAACATGATCCATTTCTGTTCTTACACCAGCTCCTCAGCAGAGACCCAAGTTAAACCTGAAGCCCCGTAGCGTGCCCAAGGAGGAGGATGGTAGTGCCGGCAGTGGTACTACCCAAGCTGCGCCCCCAAGCTCCGGCAGTAGGGCCTCATCCATCTTTGGTGCGGCCAAGCCGGTGGACACAGCAGCCAAGGAAAGGGAGGTGGAGGAGAGGCTGAAGAAACAGGAAGAGAGGCTGCAGAGGCAGCTGGAAGAGGACAAAAGCCGGGGACCTGACAGAAAGATGCGAGACAGGTCAGGGACATGGATGGTTAATACGTAAAGAGTTTTTTCGTCCCACTGGAGTTTGCAGGCCTGTCTAAGCTTTTTTTTTTTCTTATTGTTTTCAGGGATCCAAGCTGGCGCAATGAGGAACCTCACACTGAACGATCTCGTACAGGAAGTGAGTCCTCACAGCAAGGAAGCACCTCAAGAGGTGAGACTATGTTTTTTTTTAGTGACTGTGTGTGTTTTTTTTGTCTTTCTTTCTAGATAAAACCTTTAAGTCAATACACAGTTTTCAGTTACAGTTGCTTCGCAGCCGTGTAACCCTGTAAGCCATCCAAGTTTCAGTCTGATGTAACGGAAATCAAAATTCCTTCCTTTCTCCTATTCTGCCTTCGGCACTGAGAGTAAAAAAAAAATGCTTTTAACAGAACAGCCATGACAAACTAAAACTGGTGAATATCTCAAAAGCATTGGTGATGTAGCACAGTGAGAAACAACACGCTCCTCTCTTCATCCGCTTAGGGTCTCGGTGTCGAGATAGCGAGCGCTCTGGAGAGAATGAGGTTTTCAGTGGGAGAGAAAGTGACCCCTCCTCCCCTGGGGCCTCCCCGCAGCCCCCCTCTACCGGCTCCTCCAAGGAGCCGCTGAAGGTGATGCCTGCACCTCCTCCCAAGGAGAACGCCTGGGCCAAGAGAAGTGCAGCCAGCACAGGCTCTAGCGATGGTGATGGACGACCTCCAGTCTCACCGGTCTCCCCAAGTGGTTCAGCTCCTCCCAAGCTCAGGTGAGAACACAAGTTAGACTTGCTGTATGTTAGGAGGCCTTTCAGGAACACACTGCTCAGTAACATTTCTAATGATTGAACAAGCTCATGTTTTCACACCTAGATTTAGCTTGTAGCAAAGTTGAACTTTCCTGTGAGTGTTTTGTATACCTCTCCCTGACTGTTCTTACTTTCTCTTTAGCTCCTCAAGCTCTGCAGATGTAAGAGGATCTGGAAAAGGTAAGGCCTGAAGATGAGCGCAAGACACAAACCAAAACTCAGTGTAGACTATGAATAAAACTAAACGATGTCTGAACAAGGAAGACATTTGTTTAAACAAAACATTTTTTGCATACATCTGCAAAATATGTAGCTAATGGAGACCTTGAATTTGAACAAAACTCAAAAACTCAACAGCCACATTATCAACCCTGTTAGACTTTTAAGGTCATCGCACACAGGACAGGTAAAGTGGTAGATGGATGAAAACGAAACGACTGTTTTTGATTTCTACCACTGGTGAGACAGAAATGGAAGTAATGGTGCTTGTGGGAACAGTGTTATCTTAATCAAAACAGTTGAACCTGTACGATGGCCATTTTAGGGCATCTTAAACTCTGGTGAGGCTCGGCTCTACAAGGTCGGAGTCGGCTTTGGCTGGTCTTTGGCTCTTCTTTGTTTTTTGCTAAAAGCTAAGGTTGGCATGTTAACGTTGAAGTCACAACTATTGGATGTTAACGTGCTAACAGCATGCAGTATGGTGACATCGTAATGTTAACATTACATCAGAATTTATCTCAAATGATAGCTCATTAGTTTTAGAGGTTGTGTCTTGGAGGAGTGAAAGTTTTTGTACGGTCCAAGTTTGTCGCACAACAAGGTCCTTCGGATTCGTCTTGTGGCATCCATGTACTGTATTTACGGCAGTCCATCCAATAGCGAACTGTGGACCTTGTAAATGTTTGACTTACAGACTGGCACTGTCAACTCGAGAGCTTTGGTGCTAGTCTGGCTGAACGGTTCTCTACTCAACCTGTGTTGATGGTTTCTGAAAGCCATTTTTTTAAACATCTGACAGCCCTCATATAAAATTGCGTTCTAACTGTGGTTAACAATCTGTACAGTGTCCTTATGTTGTTCTTCTTCATGATTGTAGACTTGCTTAGCAGCTTCAGCTAAGTGATCCTGTGCCTACAGAAAGTTGCTCTCTATGGCCATTTGCACACACTAGGGATGCACTGATTTTATTCTAGTATCGGACATTGGTCCGATACTGACCCAAATAGCTGAATGAAGTATCGTGACAATGGTCCTACTAGTCTGCAAGTCTACTTCATGCGTCTGCAGCACGCTTACTATTCTGCTTAAATACTGGTATGCATGGCCTGTCCTGATGACCATAACTGATTTAATTAGCCATTTGCAGTTTCACTGTACCGGCCGTGACTACTTAGACTTGCATGGCTTAATCTTTGAGACAAGCATATGCTACTGGCAGGATCAACCAGGTAGCCCTTGGGCAAACGGAACGGCGCGGATGCCCACGCCCCCCAAGTATCTGAATTGGATTGGAACTGGAATGAAGTGGATTGGTGCATCTCTAGCACACTTCTTCTTTTTATGATCACTCACGCTGAAGTGCTCTTGTGTGGTCCAGCAAAGGTGACTTTGGTTTGCATGAAAATAGGGGTCTCTGGTTTTCAGTTCATTTAGTAAAGTCCCTAATAGTTCAGTCTTTACATACAGACAGGAAGTCAGTTCCTTATTGTACCATAAGTGCTGTTATGACATAAGTTATATTGAAGAATTCCAGTGTTTTCAATTAAGACGAGCTCACTTATGTGAGGAGGTGTGAGAGCAGCTGTTATCCTTACTTTTCACACACTTCACATCTGGATCATAATGGACATATTCAGCAAAGTGCAAACGTGTCTGACAGGCGCGGGTCATGAGCTCATCTTCCTGCAGAGAGTTTATTTATTACAAGGGGAGCACAAAAATATGTTTCACATTAGTCTGCATGTAAAAAAAAAAAAAAACAATCTCAGGTTCAGACTGAAGCAATCTGGCCCAAAAAATGTTGAATGCCTGTGTTGGCTGCAGAGCTGTGTCAGAGTAGAGCCTTTTTTCTTTTTGTTTTGGAAACTTTTGGCACAACTTTCAAACCAGTATCCAATTTAAATCAAAGCGTGAATGAGTTATATACAAGCTCTGCTTGCATTCAGGCAGTTGTGCACCTCTCATTTGGCCCTCCATCAGTGACTAACACGTTTTGAATCCAACCCAGTGGCTTTTTAGGCTGCAGTGTGTTGCGAGTGTAGTCTACTGTATAAAGTCCACCAACCTCCCTTCACTCAACTGTCTGGCTTCTCCTTTAAGATGAGAACAAGGCTGACGGTGTGCGTCGGGACCGGGGGCCCCCACGGGCACGAATGGGGCCTGCAGGGCCTGGAGCAGGGCGGGGCCGAGGAGAGGGGCCCAACAGAGACCGAAGAAAGGAGGCAGACAGGTCAGCCATCTAAAGCTAGCGAGTCCAAATTTGTTAATGAGGCAGGGAGGACATTTACCGGGCATTTGTAAAGACTGGCCTTTGCTCAGTTACACAGTTGTGGACTCGAGGAACACAAAGACACAAGGATTTCTGGTGTGCACATTTAATGCTTTACCTTTTCTACACCAAATTGTTACAAACCCCATAATGTAACACAGGAGATGATCAGTGCCAGTGCTAAAATATCTAACAGTACAAAATCAATTACAACAGAAACACACATTTCTGAATTTTATTTGATGTGTTTCTTCTGAAAATGAGGACTGAGCACGGTCTGAACTGGGTGCCAAGCAGCTTGCAGATGTTAATTTTCAGATGGTGAAAAGGAGCATAATTTGTGCTCCTTTAGTTTGACAGCAACTCTCCAGCGCTGAGCTCTGCTGATAGATTTTAACCTTTGTGTTAATTTTGATTGTAGAAAGGATAACAGAAGAGACCGAGACTCCAGACCACCCCCAGAGCCAAAGAAATTCGAAGAATCCCCAACCCCTGTAAGTCCTTCACTGCCAAGGCTTAGTCAGACATTGGTGTCACAAAATTACTCTTCACTAAAGGGTTCCCCAAAGCCTTCAGTTATTTTACCAGAGCTCCCCTCGTACATTATAGTTTAGTCTTTAAAAACATCCTTATTTAAGAAATGGATAAACAGACCGTCATCAAGCAGTGATTGTTCCTAATGCTATTTCATGCTCCTCGAGAAAGTTGACATCTTTTCTCTTGTATACGCTCTATTTGGTGAGTATCCGAAGGTACTGTACTGATCCGGGGTCTGTTTTGTCCTGCCTTTCAGAAGTTCAGCTCAGCCAGTAAGTACGCCGCTTTGCTAATGGATGGAGACCAAGGAGACGACGCAGAGGACGTAGAATAGAGCGAAATTAACGAGACAAGGCCTGAAAGCGCAAGACAAGGAGAAAATGTGGAATGCAGAAAAAAAAAAATCTCACATAGCTTATGAAAAAACTCCATACATGGAAGAGGCTCCTGGGAGGACATCACTCCCTCCCTTCTTTCCTCCTACAAACCTGTCCTTTACTATAAAACACCCACCCATCCTCCCTCCCCTGCCCCACCTTCAAGACTATTCAGGTTCTAAAGAATAGTCACATACTGGACTTGTTTTTAAATGGAAAAAAGGAGTAGCTGACATATGGCAAAGTGATGGATAACATTGAATTAATTGTAATAAATAAATGGAAAAAGTGGGGAAAAAATGAATTTGTATATTTGTGGGTCACAGGTGTGGTGAGGTTTGATTATATAACAAGATGTAGTTTAGTAGGTGGAATCTGTGTATTTTTTTTTTTTTTTTTCGTTTTTTAAATCAACTTTTGAGAGATTGACTTGCATAATTCCTAGATTAAATACATAGCTATTAATTATAAGCCCTTTTATTAATCAGTAAATAATTTGGTATTAGAGTATAATTTTAAAGCAGTCTCTTTTATCAAGTTTGTTCAAGGTAATTAGTCAAGAAAATCCTGTCTTCCAATACTTGCAGTCACGAATGCAGAGACTGGTTACTCATTTAAAAACATTTGACAGTCATGTGTGCAGCATTCAACAAACCATTGAACTGTTTTAACTGAACTGAGTCCCACAGTGTTATAAGAGGACTGTGTAATACATTGATCACATTGTTGCAGGAGTGACTTGTATGTGGAGACAAAGAAAAACAGCCACTCAGAGGATCAATCTAGTGCCATTACCATCATCCCCGATCATTGTACAGATGTGTTTCTATTTCTAAACCTTCTGATGAAGTAATCAAATCAATTTAAGGATCAGAATGGTCGTGTCTAGTTGTCATAGAGATTCTCCACAGTAGTTCAAATCATTCACTCTTCCTGAAGTGAGGAATACAAATATTTGAGGAAAGTCTGGAGTTGCCTTCAGTAGGATGTGAGGTTTTCCATGAGCTTACATGAACTTGTCTTCCAATTTGCAATAAATTGGGGTCATTATGTACATTGAAATAGTATGTGATTATTGTATATGTATGCATTACTGAAGGGATCAAGAGTTAAACTGTTCAGGTCTGTAAACTGCAGATTTAATGTTCATCTCTAACAGTTATGTTTTCAATCAAATCTGTGGAGCAGCTCCTCTTTGTTGCCTGTGATAACCTGCAGACCCTACACACCAGTGGCAGCGTGCCACTTTAAATCAACCGTGTCAGTCGCAGGATGGCGAGTTGCATCATCAAACGCATCACTTTTACGTGCAACAACAACAAAGTATTTTCCCTCCGCCTACTGGTCTCCTGGTGTGGTCTGTGAGGCAGATCATTTCCACAGTGTTTCTTCAGTCTCAACCCCCTGCAGGGAGCCGGACTCCAGGTGGCAGCTGGTTAGCGTCCTGCTGAGCTTCACATGACACACATCCGAAAGGCGGCACAAAGAAGGAAAATTAGAAACATATAAAGACTTGTGCATGAATTCCCGTTGTGCACATTCAGCCTAGTCCTCCAGAGCTCTTCATGATGATGATGCAAAGCGTGTGTGTCCAGTCGTGGATGAACTAAGCACATCACAGAAGTGCTATAAAAAGTTTTCTCATCCTGATTGTGCTTTTTACTCCACTGCATTTATTTGACAGCTTTAGCTGCTACTTTACAGATCTGCTAATAAAAATATACATAAATGAAATGACCCAACTATAAAGTAGGTAATAGCTTCACCTCCACCAGCTACATTATTATAATATAAGGATAACACTGGGGGGCTGTTCTACTGCATGATGAGCACTTCTGGTTGTACCTCTGTGCTCTTTAGCTTTTCAGTGCAGGACTTCTACTTATAATTGTAGTATTGCTACTTACCCTGAGGTAAAGATCTGAATGCTTCTCACCACTGTCTAAAAAGAGGGCTACATCTTAGAGTTTAAACTTGAGTGTGTGTGCACCCTGAAGCCACCCACCACCACCACCCCCACCCCTGTTTCCATGTGAATCAGCAGCTGGTCCACACAGGAGGGTCCGTCCTTCCTCCACTCCAAGCCACAACATGAGTGGGGTTTGCGTCACTCAGGTCCCAAAGTGATGTATCAAGTGAAATTTCCCATGATCCTATCCTCATTCGTACTTACACATACTCAGTCATGATCAACTACACTTGTCTGCATATGGAACTGTAATACAGGCACCTCTGAAGTCGATTGATGATGGTGTGTCGCCTGATTAAGCCTCACAGCCACGGATTTGTCTCCCTTTAAACCAAAGGCCGCTTTGTATGGTGCATAACCCCGGGGCCAAAAACGTGGTTTTAGAAAGAGCTTATTGTTGGAGATTTTCCCCCTCACAACCCCAGAAAACCTCCAGCTTAAAGCAGTATTTTGTCTGGAGAACCCAGTTTGAGGAAATACAGTCAAGTATGTGTATGTGAGTGTGTTGGAGATAGAGTGGCTGTAGTCTGAGGGAATTTAACGAGGGGAGATGCTAAGACTTAAGCACACAGCCTATCATTGTTTTCATTACAGTGGGGAGAGCAACTGAGGGAATCAAGAGAGGACATTGGGTGTCATGTGTCCTATCAGACCGGGTGGTGGAGTTCATCACATTTAGCCTTTTCACATCCGAGTGAGATGCAGCGAGATAAACGATTGCTCCAGTTGCTGCCTAAAAAACCCAGGCAAGCATATAGTTAAACGTCCTCACTTCCTCTCAACAATCTGCGAGGAGGGAGAAGTGGGATCAAGCCTACAGTACGCTCTCATGTGCAAAGTTACAGAGTGTGAAAGAAGCTCTATCTAATCACTCCCCCATGAGGAAGAAGAGAACAAGAGGGGCTGAAGTGAAGCCAAAGGAAAGGGGAAGGGCCTGACATCAACAAGCCAAAACAGCTGCCCCCTTCTCCCCCATGGAGAGACGGCAAGAGCAGCCTGATGGAGCGGGAGAGAGGGGAAGACTGGAGGGTCTGTAAGTGTGAGAGGGCGGCGTACGAGGCATTTGAGGGGCTGTAGAGGCGAAGAGAAGGAGGTATTGGCAAGTGGAAAGGGGGAAGGGAAGAGAGGTGGCGAGTGTGCGCTTGCATGCTTTCAGGGTGAGGATAGCCAGGGAGCAAGGGACAGGGAAGAGTGGAAGAGGGGAGTGGAGGGGGAGAGAGTAGAGGGCCTGTGCTTGGTGACACTTCTTGGAGGGGAGAAAGAGGGGCTGTAAGAGGAGAGGGGAAAGGAGTCAAAAAAAAAAGTCATCCGGGGTGGATTTCAAGGCAGCACAAGCTGTCAGAGCGAAGGGCAGAGGTGTGAGGAGTCACCGGGGAAGAGGGAGCATGCTGGAGAGGAAGACATTAGCTGTGGCAGAAACATAAGGAGGCCCTTCCAGACATGAAGCGCTGAGAGGAGGAAAAGAAGGGGGACCCTCTGGAGTGAAGCACTTCTCTGGAAGGAGCGGATAAGAGTCGAGGATATTCACGTCAAGGCAAAAGAGGTGTCTGCTGGAAGCATGGGGTGCATTCACAGCACGAGCACTGGCACCATGAAGAAACATGGACCTGATACTGACGCAGGAGGGGTCCCCATGAAGGCAGACCCTGAGGTACCTCCTGAAATCCTTCAACTTGCCAAGGTAAGTGAACAAGTTCTCCTTCGGGACCTGTAAACATTCTGGGCAGGAACTTGTGAACATCAGAAGCAACAGCGAAAGAGCATTTTGAGTTTGAGGATAAACAGGAGAGGATCAGTTGTTTCAGCCTCAGATAACGTTCAGGGATTGTCATTCGACTGAGGAGAAGAGGAAGCTTAACTTTGTTTAATTGTCACACACTGTATTCACCACATACTAGCTATGGACATCAACCAAAGGAATCCAAAGAATTGCTCTCTCTCCCTCTTAGGAAATATTTTCCTCAGCGTTGAGCAGAACATGCTTGCATACTGAAGGATAAACGTGCAGTTAGACCTGCATTACAGGCGTGAATCGCATGCACGAGTAATGTTTGTAGACTTGAGCCTCTGTCAAGTTTGATGTTAATGGCCGTATAAATTTGTCACTCCACGGGAACGAGGGAACAAACAAATACACAGACAGTAGTGGACGATCCACTTGTTAATCATATCCCTCAAGGGTCATGGTTCAAGAGGAAGTGGTATAAGTTACCGTCCGGTTCCGACCCGCCGTCTGCCTGTCTGCTGGCTCTATTTAGGAACACGTATGGATTTAGGGGCAAGTCACATTGCTGCACACGTAAAGCCACTGGAGGACTTTTATAGAGACCAAAATAAAAAGTGTCGGTTGGTTTAGCACCAAGGCCACACACCAGAATGTGCACGCTCTCATATGTCAGAGTAAATCACACTCTGGCACGCTGTATGTCAGAGGACAAAGAGGAGGGAAATTAATATCAAGCAACGTCACTTCATTTTGTCCAGCAGTTGCTTTTCTGTTGCACATAAATGTACCTTAAATGTTCGGGTATTTGTGCGATATGTGTTCATGATTTGACGCGGTGCTGCGAGGTGCTGCGCAGTTAACTGCTGGAACAAAAACATTACTCGGATCACATGTGGCTTCAAATCCCCTAAAGCCCTGATTGTGTGTGTCTGTCTGAATTGCTTTGTGTACGTGTGTGTGCCTGTGTGAGAGACCATGCCAAATCATGATAGCATAGTCCCAGCTGAATGGGTGGACTGCAATGCAGTGGAGAGGAATGAAGTATGTCATACACACAAACAGTCCAGGAGTTCTTTGTATTGTTTGTAATGTTTTTTTTTTCTCTCATACACACACACACACACACACTCGTTCCCACACCTATTTTCAGCATTTTCATGACTGTTTAGATGTGACACCCCCAACTCGTGCAGGTTATAAATAACCTGCCAGAACTAGAGCATACCCCTGGCTCACCACCTGCTCCCGTCCCTTCCTGAGTGGAGTGTGTGTGTGAGTGTGTGTGTGTGTGTATGTGTGTTTGTGTTTTAGAGGTTGTGGCTCCTGCTCTCCAGCATTTCATCACCAGTGAGGTGTCACTGAAAAAAACACTCACGCAGACCGAGGCATTTAGTGTCAAGGGGGTGTGTTACTGTACTCATTTACAGTGTGTATGTGTGTGTGTGTTGCAGCTGTACATTTTTAACCGTTTGAATGCACTACCACAGTGTGTATGTTTCATAAAATACACGCTTTTGTGCATTCAGACACCTGACAGAAAAGTTGCCACCATTGCAGCAGCACAACATTCAACTGTATTTTTTTCTTCCAAATGTATGAGACAATGATTTGAGTGGACACTCAGCTTTAGACAACAATCCTACATTTTCTGTCAGTATAGCTGAGCTGTAACACCCTTAAAATGCTGCTGCCACTGTCCTCACACAGTAACAAAAAGCTGGTGCAGCCACAGTCATAAAGAAATCCATTATGCTGCTGTCGGTGCCTGACCCGCTCCTCAACTAGTTAGAAGTGGAAGTGCTTGGGGCTCTCTGCAGTGGTCAGAGATGCTTGTAGAATGACACAGACTTTGGCTGCAAACATCCAGCTGGGGTGGGGTTCTTTAATACTGCAATGCAATACTGCAACACTGCTGATAGTCACGGGAGCCTCTGGAGACGCGATGGCCACTCAGCCAGTTTTAACTGGTGTCAAAAGGTGCATAAAGGACACAACATCACACACACCTGAACAGACTAAATTCAGTCCAAATTCAAAAAGCTACCTTTGGGGAGCTTAAAACATTAAACATTAAAAATGTACCACAGCACTCTTGTTTGTTCCCAGCTGTGTAATTGATTTTGTGGCACATGCTCTTCATGTTGTGTCCACCTCAACTCCTTCTACTCCCACACCTCCACTCTTCACTAATGGACTGAGACATGATGGGAAAGAACAACAACTGAAAACGTGTAAGGTGAAGTGCCATGCATTCGTTAGTCCAGTGAAAGAGAAAGTTATGATGATGCTTGAAAAACTCCTTCCTCTCTGTATATTTCCATGTCCCAGTCTAAAATGCTCAACAGTATCTCTTGTAGTAGAAATTTTTGTCCTTGTTTTGTGGTTTTGCTGCAGTATCACAATTTGTCCACCAGGCGGTACCCTTGGCTCACCCTGCAGTCTTAGTTTGAACTTCAAACTGGCACGCTGGCATCAACAAATGAGTCACTGTGGTCAGGTCTCAGCATGGAACTGATGACTGATGGTGTTCATCCAAGTTGAGGTGCTTGTCTCTTGAAAGACTTCACAGACCTTGAAGAAGGAGAAGACAAAGTGCCCGAGCGAGCTAGCGAGGATCCGCCTTGGTGGCCCTCAGTCCGCTCATTCTGCACTGCACCAGTTCACTTACATCAATTTACTGTCGTGTTTGGCTGACATTTAAATATCACAGTTGCTTGGATGTTGTAGCCAAGTTTGTAGCCAAAGTTTCGCTTGAGATATATATATATTATTAAGCTTTTATCTTGTCAGATTTTTGTGGGATTTCATAATTCATTAAAAAGAAAAAAAAAGGCAGTGATAGAAGTTGTAGCTTTCCGCTACTGTGAGTGCTCAGACTTGGCTTTTTATCCTGCAGGTGATTTCAGGTCAGGTTTATGAGGGGACACATTTATAACTCAGTGGGCCATTACATAAGTCCAATTGATTCGAGCATCAAAATTCATGCGTTATGTAATAACATTTCAAACGTAAATGGCTAGAGGGGATGATGATCCTCCTCTCCCCTCATGTGCTCTCTTTGCCAGGTTCATTGTTTCTCTTCCTAAATCCCCCAGTACACACACACACACACACACACACACACACACACACACACACAAGTTCACATGCAGAGACCCAGATTCAACACATTCAGCAGACGTCACATTTTATAGCAGCTCCATTCATCATAACAACAGAGGACGTATGTCAATATTCCAATGTTACTCTGCTGCTTTTATCATAAGATCGATGCACAGTGCAGCACAATGGGAGCACGTCCCATCCGTGCCTGTGAGCTCCAGATCAGTCCGGGCCAATGACCAAAATAAACACTGTTTGTCCACCTGAGAGGCTTTTGCTGTTAGATATGACAATAAAATGACATGATTTAAAAAAAAATGAACGAATGTGCTGGTGGATTTATTATGTAAGTGCAGCCTTTCATACAACAATCTCATCTGTATACATTCATATGCACGTGTGTTTTCTTTTCCTTTGGGCAGAGCCAGGTTAGCTTCCTCTGTTCCCAGTCTTTATGCTATGCTAGTCTCAATGCTTCACGCTAACCATCTCCTGGCTGTTCATAAGAGTGGTATTGAGCCTCTCATGTAACTGCCGGCTAGAAAGCGATTAAGTTCATTTCACAAAGTTTCAAACAACGCCTTTAAAGCTCCGTCGTGCTGACTGTGGAGTTAATGAAGTTATGGTTAGTTATGACTAATGAGTCGCTTTAATGGGCGCTTTAAATGTTGCTGCTTGATGAACCTTCCAGAATTTTACAGAGATTGAATGTTAATAGAAAAAATCAGGAACAGTTTTTCATGAAGTGGGTCGCTGTCGGCAGGTTCTGTGGACTGGTTTTGTTCAGTGGTACAGTCAGAACCAATCAGCTGCACTTATGTTCACATGATGTGAGCACACAGAGCTCGAGGTAGAGCTACATGAAACATTAATGATACATTTCCAGTCATAAAGGATTTAGTCTGCGCACACTCCACTCCATAGACACGGCTGCTTCACATGCACTGCGGTTAATAGAATGAGTTAGCTCCCTCCCACAATTCAAGATGGTGGGAGAGGCAGTCAGTAAATACGTGTTTGTGAGAGTGTGAGTGTTCACACACCTTCACCTTCTACACTTAAGTTCAATGTTCCTCCTGTTTGGAAAAACCCAGGCGTCGGAAAACGTAAAAAAAAAAAAAAAAATCCAGAGGGGCGAAATGTTTTTTCAAGACCAGAGAAATGCAATGAGCCATTTAACAAGAAAAGAAACAGCAGTGTGTGCAGGTACGCCATGTCTGGCCCTCTACACACACACACACACACACACACACACACACACACCTCCTAACGTTTCCAGGCCCCTCCTCGGTCTCTGCTAAAGGAAAGATTTAATGGTTTAATGTGCTTCACATGCTGTCAAAAGGCATTGCTGTGGGAGGGCGTTACTGTAACTTTATATAAACATTGTCCTATTTCTTCTCACTGGGAAGTTGAGTTTCGGTTTATAAAAAGAAATATCCATGGATTATGACTCAGGGTACTACATTTATTTTCCTTTAGGGCACATACCCTCACTGAGACTGTGTGTGTGAGTGTGTGTGTGTGTACATTTTGTTTTTTTCTTCACTTTATTATCAGATCTACTCTCTCGTTTAAATTTACACTGTTATTGAGCATCTTTTATTTCATTTAGGGTATTCTTATGATATTAAACCTTTCAGCCAGTAATAGAGTAGCGGGAGAGATTTCAGCTCAACATTTTGAGACGGGTGGTGAACAGTTGCAGCAAGTCTGTCTGTATCCGTTTTACCTCCATCCCTCCCTTTGCTTTGCCCACAGCAGCTTGTGTTTGCGCAGCTGCCATAACGGTTCAGTGTGGTACCACCTTGCAATGTTGAAAGGAAACTTATCAGAAGCCTGTCATCAAAGAGGAGAGACCCCAGCTACTTCAGCCACATTTAAAGAGAGATTAGATGTTAAATATCAGACAGTCACACTATTTGCAAGAGTGTATGGCAAAGGATTTGTGTATAAGATGAACTCTAGGCCATTTAATATGTATCACTGCAATGCTGTTATAGTATTTTTTAAACAGTGTTGTATATTTATAGTATTGGTGGGACGAGAGGCCTGTTGATTGGCTATTAATGGATCAACAGAAAGCACTAAAGTACAGCAACATGTTAGCATTCAGCAACAATGCTAACGTGCTGATGCTTACCAGGTGTAGTGTTTACCTTGTTCACGGTCTTAGTTTCGAGTGTTAGCATGCTAACATTAGCCAACTAGCAAGGCCTAAGGCTAAGGAATGGTCATAAACCAAAGTAGTGACCAAAAATTTTGACCTGATGTCTTGCACCTACAGGACAAGTGAGGGGGTCGTGAATAGGGAAGGTGGATGTTTGTACTAAAATTCATGACAATCCATCAAGTAGTTTTTGAGATACTTCAGGCTGGACAGTGTTGGACTCACCTTCACACCTAGAGACCGCAAATCAACAGCATCCACAGCGAACACCAAAACTGTCTGTTCGGTTCCATTTAGCTTACCTGTGACCATGCGACACATCAGGGCGGAGTGACAGCACAGAAATCTGCTTATTTTTCATCATCTTAGCTGCCCGACAGACTGAGACAGAATGAGGACAAGTTAAAAGACGAGTCGACAGGACGCCTTGAAACTTGAAACTCAGCGTGATACGACAGGTATTTTTAGTGGAGGAAGCTGAACGTACAGTAGGGCATCAGCGCGCATCTGTGCTGACGGCAGCCACGCAGGAGACAGTGACCATCCAGCGCTTCAGAGGGAGCAAAGCTGGCATAAAATGCTTTGAGATACACGGGGAACACTGCTCAAACTGAAACTGTCAAAGCCACATGCTCAGTATGAAGCACGACGGCGTTCACATGGCTTCAGTTTTCCAAAAGCACACAGCTGCTGCATGATTTGGTGGATGATTTCCTTCGGGCTGCTCCATTTTGGTATCTTCTCTGCTAATTCTATTTATTTGTCGTGAGATGGATGACATTTGACTACCCTGTGTGTCTGCAGCTCGCCAAAGCAGGGGGGCACGCCTTTGCGGAGAGGAGCTTCAAGAGGAAGCGAGCGTGCGATGTGTGCGGCCTGAACATCGACAACCCTGGGGCTTTCTGCAAGGGTGAGTCCACGTCTCATGTCTCAGTCAGGTCGGGCAGCAGACCCGGAGACACAGCTGAGCGGCGGAAGTACACACCTCGACCTGACAGAGATGACCGACCTCTCTCTGTCTCCCTCAAAGCTGACTGTCAGAGTAAATCATGTGCCTCTCCTCTGTTCTCTCCTCACTGTGTGCAGAGTGCAAGGCTGCAGTTCACAAGACATGTGAAGCTAAGGTAAGCCATACAACTCCTCACCAGATTCATCACACATCACTCGCTTTGCCCTCCTCCTGTCCTGAGCAGGTTGTACTCCTGTGTCAGTGCTCCCCATGTTAATATGGTGTGAGCCTTAAGTGGAGTAAGCCATGTGCACTGACCTACATGTGTGGTTAAAGGAGGGCCTCCGCCCTGAACTGCAAACAGCCAGGTCGCCATGAGTAACTCAGTCATGTGGTAACATAGCAGGAGCTCCAGGGAGTCCTCAGGCCCCCGGGAAGCCTCCGTGCTGGTTCGAAGTGACTCCCTAATTCATCTTAAGCTTATTGTGCTTAGTAAAGAATCATATTTTACACCACAATCTGATACTCATTGTCTGTGAGACATGCTCTCTGGCTGATCAGAGGGGGGCAGTAGTGAGCTGTGAGCTGTCTGGGTGGGGGTCAGGGGAGGAGACAGCACAGCTCAGGGAGATGGCACCATGCAGAGAAGCTCCTGAACAGATTATTTTCACTTGTTTTAGGATTTGTAACTGTAGACTCCGTCCAGTGATCGTCCTGTATTTGTGCACATCGTCACAGCTTACTTACTTTCATGCGGCACTCAATGATTTATAAGCAATAATATAATGAGCTTTAGCTTATTGCTTCAAATGGACTTGAAAATAATATTGCATCCTTGGTTAATGTGATGTAAGAATCAAAGAGAACTAACGACTCGTCGCCATTTTTGCGCTGCCATTAAACAATCATACAGGGTCAGGTTGATCATGGAGGGAGGGGAGTCCACAGCTTATGTCAAAACCATTGGCAGCAGCCGCATCTGCTCTCATGTGACCCCGCTCACAGCAGCTCAGTATCACACACCGCCGAGCGAGCTCGTGACCTCGCTGTAACTGTGTGGTGCCTCACTGTCCCACAGCACAAACACACAAACTGTCACACGGAGGGACCCATCATCTTTATTTCTCAGCCCTTCAGGTCAGCTCAAATCCAGTGGGATTTATAAGAGGGGGGACTTCCTGCCTCCTCCTCTTCTTCCACACACACACACACACACACACACTGTAATGGTGTGCAAGTGGGCACTACCAGCTGTTGTGCCTTAGCAGCATGCATTAAAAGAGGATTATTATTTTTGTCATACTCGTCCCCCTGGTCTCCACGGCGATAGCCAAAAACAACTCTCCGTGGCTGCAGGAGAGGCAGGCGCCGTGGACGAGAGTGGACATCGTCACACGGGACGATGATCAATCTGGATAGGAGAAGTCTGGACGGGTAAATATAGGAAATAACAAGAGTGCCGTAGATGCCTGTCAGTGATCTGTGGGGGGACACATATAAGTGAGAGGCAGCTGGGGAGGCAGACTGTGTGTGTGTCTGTGTGTGTGTGTGTGTGTGTGTTTGTGTGCTTATGTCAACATATTCCCTCCTTTCTTTTTTACTTCTTTCATCTCTTGCCTCTCACTGTCATCATCTTTTTTGTTTTACCTTAAATCTGTTAGATTTCTCCTTTTCCTGATGTTTTATAGTCTCAGTCTCTCAAGTCTTAAACGCTTTCATCAGTGTGTTATGTCATCGCCGTACCAGCCCCAGAACAGCCACATCTAAACTTTTTTCTTTCTTGCATCCTTTGTGCATCTTCCATTCGTCTGTCTTATCAACTTTCTGCCTCCTGCCAGCTCTCGTTCTCAGCCTCAGGCCACCGGAGAGGTCGCTGGACATCAGCACCCTGTGACTTTGCAGGGCTGTGGCCGCTGTCTGCATGCGGCGTATCGATGCATGTGAGGGCACGTGCGAGGGGAAAGTACTTGCTTTACTGTGTCTGTGCGTATGGCACAGGGAGGGAAAGGCTATGCTGCATGTGCTGCTGGCACAGTGGGAGTGTGTGTGTGTGTGTGTTATCGTGAGAGAGGGAGGGAGGTGAAGGCAGTTGGTGAGAGAGAGAGTGAGCAGAGTGCTTGTATGCGAGGCAGAGGGAGGTAGTGTGTCCCACTCTACAGACAGGACTGCTCGGAGGCAGAGGGAAAGACTGAAGCTGCTTGTTGAGAGGTAAAAACACGCTCTGCGCTGCATTTACTGAGGAAACCTTGTTTACTCACATCCTCACCGCATCACTTTTCACTTTTTATGTACTTTATATGTTTTTCCTCTCTGTTAAGTAGCAACCTACCAGCCTTAAAGCCTCCTCACAGTGTTTGCTCTGATAATGCAGCATGTGATCGTGCATATTATTCCATTAGAGCTGTAGCCAGAGAGCTCTTGCATGGCCCAAAAAGAGGATTTCATTTACTGTGATTAAGGCAAGTGCAGAAAATGAAGCAGTGAATCCTGCTGTGACCTACAAAAGAAAAAAAAATACACAGATTTTAATTTTTAATACAAGAGAATTCCTAAGATTTACTTTTTAATGAGATAGCAGGTTAGCAGATGGTGGGAACTGCACAGCCCCTCTATATGCTTCTATACATGCCTGTAAATGTGGAATATTGTCAAACTTGCAGCCAAGCTGTGCCAGACTGTTTATGGGATAGATTATATGTGTATGTCTTTGTCGCCATGTGTCTGTCTGCTTGTCTGTGTGTGTGCGTATGTGTGTGTGTGTGTGTGTGCATTTGCAAGTGTCTGCATACACCAGCGTTCATCTGCTTTATCTGTATGCACAACTTTTCTTACTTTTAATCAAGATTTACAGAACTTGTGTATGCTGTGCAACAATGCATTTTGCCACAGTAACTATCTGTTGTACGTATCTACTTTAACACTGTGCATACATGTCTGTGTTGTATGATGTGTATAGGCAATCGTGGGGCACCCGACAGAGACTAATGGTCGTATCCCAGACCCAGTCAGCTGTCCTCGCATCATCTGATGGATCCTAATGTTGCACAGTGAAATACAAATGGCTACAGTCTCTGCTCTTATGCACCAGCTGTTCTGCTAATGCCTCATGCTGATTTATGAATTGATATGGCGATTATGATGCTATATGGACGATGTGCTTGTGTAATAAGCAAGTGTTGTGCTTAATAGTTTTGTGCATTAGTCCTAATTAGTGCCAGTGGAGCTGGAAGCGATCAGCAAAGCTGCCTGCAAAGTTGCGATTTTTCGTTTACATAAATACATGACATAAACAATCTTGATACAATCAGAGAATGTTTAATGGCGGAACTGTTGCTAAAACGCCTCAAACTGTGGCATTTCTGTACTGAAGTTTCTTGATGATTATCATCTGACACACACGCCAGTATTACATATACAGTATATCCTGTATGCTAATTTTGGCTGATTTATCAGTTTTGCTTAGACCGGATGTTGTGAGTATCCGGTATCTTGAGCAGTACGGCAACAAGTGTCATGTTTTTCAGCCTTTCCTGTTGTTCGTGTCCCACCACAGGAGGCCGGGTGGACATGCTGTCCTGCCGTAGCGCTGCGTGTCATTGCACATCAATAAGAAGGTAGAAACGGCTAAGTCGATAGAGATCGAGAGATCAGCAGGAAGGTGCTTGAAGCGGATGTTGTTGATGGAAAGTCCTCTCAGATGAACATCTGTTTAATTTGATTAAGGTGGTGATGTATTGATGTCACATTGCTGTTGCTATTTATAGCCACCACCAGCATGATGCACTGTGTACAAGGAATTATCATGGTTAATTTAATTTTACTGCTTTACTGGTCTCATCAATAATAAAGTGGTATAGAGACAATGCACACAAGCACAGTGTTTATATTTACCCATTGTCTTTCATTTCCTGAGGGCCTAAGCCAAGTGATATGTGCACAGTAAGCCTTGTTTATTATTCCAGGAATTGTACAGATCCTTTTTTTCCCATAAAGTCTTTATAACAATTTGAGCTTAGAGGGCATCACTTCTAATGTATTTCTTTTGATGGTCTTGTGTTGGATATAGATAAAGACAATATCTTGTGATAAATGCACATGTCACTTTCAGATTATTATACGCTGGCAAAGCGTCAAGGACCAAGCACGAATGTATGCTGCCACGATGCAGTCACGTGAGACACAGCGTTGCCGTACAGATCCGTTGCCAGGCCTCTTGAAAATGCCACTGCCGCCTCCAGAAAGGCGAGTGGATTTGTGAGATGACTGATGAACAAACAGACAAACTGATCCTCTAAGTGTTCTGAGGGCGGTATGCTCTAAAATAAGGAGCTCTATCAAAATAGCGCTGTGAAATCTCTGTGCTCTCTGTCAGTGGTCAGCATGTTCAGCTGTTGACATCTCTCTCCCATCCAGTGCTTACTTTCTCTTTGCCTCTCCTCTTTCATCCTTCCCGTCTTCCTGATGCCCCCCCCCCCCCTCCAAGCTCTGTCGCCATCTCCTCTCCCTGGAGAGTTTGTTTTCTGCTTTAAGCCCTCATTCGTTCTTCCTCTCACTCCCTTCTGTTCTGGGCCTGTTACACAGTGACTTGCCCCGTCTATGTGTGATGCTTATCAAGGTGTCCTTTGTCATAGATGTTGTTTATTCAGGGGGAGCACATGCTTGTGTCTCACGGCAGGGATGGTTGTGGTTATCCTGTCCCCGGGCACTGCGAGCAGGGAGAGACAGAGCGTGAGCAGAGGGGAGTGGCAGACTGTAGGGGGTAGGAAGTAGAGAAATGATCAAAGATGAGATAAAATGGAAGAAAAGGCTAATAATAATAATGAGAGAGGAGGGGGGGGGATGCCGTACTTTCATGCGAAGCTGCCTAAATCACAGCCACTCCTAATTTTGCCCTCTGGTACCCTGAGTGAAACGTTCACAGCTAAAAAAAAGAAAAAGCCTCAGAGTTCTATTTAGCTTTCAGTGCTTTGGGCTTTCGTGTCGTTTTGTGAGGCGATGGAACTTGGAGTGAGCCGTGGTTATTATGCTTTGCCAGTTTCAAATGGGAAAGCTTACTCACTTCTCCCTCTCCGGAGTGTGTTGTCAGCTCTGAGTTGACTGTCAGAATGAAACTCGCTCCTCCTGGATGGCACACCGACGCCGGCGTCTCAAACACTCACATTTATCTCCTGCTTCCCTGTAACTGACTCAGCTGCTCCCCCAGATCTCTGTGCTGGATTTCCTCCCTGGAATAGGAGTGACAATTCAAGATGTGGCAGCGACAGCTTGTAAAGTTCGTGCCAAAGTCACTCTGTTGTGGAGGAGAAGATACTGGCTCCCTGCAGGAAGATCCACTGTTACGCTCTAAAGGTTTCATGTAGATTAACGCTGATTAATGTCAGTTTTTTAGTTGATCTGAGAGGATGTAAGGATCAGAAAGTAGTGAAAAATGCAGTTTCCTAGAGCCCAAGATGATGTACTAACGAAAAAATGTTTGACATTTTGGGAAATATGTGAATCTGCTTGATACCCGTCTCATTTTGAGAGATCTCAGTAGGAAGCTGAAGCCTGTCCCAAAATCCAGCTACCAGCACCTTCAACAGCTATAACATGCTGAGTGAGTTTTGGAGGAGCTGAGAGGAGGATTCTTTAAACTTTGGACAAATTCAAGCAAGTTGTTTCCTCGTTTCCAAGCTCTGTGCTGAGCGAAGCCAACTGGCTCCTGACAACAGCTTCATATCCATCCCACCCTCAGGAGCTGAGTGACTGTTCGCTGACTGGACGCCTGGGCTGTTTAGTGGTTCAGTTTGCCTTTGTTGCTACTTTCAGCTTCGCATTTTTCTCTGTTATTTTGGGACTTTGGACTGCTGGTTGGACCAAACAAGTGGTTTAAATAAATGGTTTGACGTTTTAGGACGCACATGTATTTGCATCTTTGCTGGGAGTAAGAAGTGGAGGTTGATACCCACTCTTATATCTGTCAAAGCTAGCTGCTGGTTAGCTTAGCTTAGCATAAACTGGAAACAGCCAGCCTAGCTCATTTCAAAGGTAATCCGCCGACCAGCATCTGAAGAAGCGATGATGTGTTAATTAGTGAGCTTTGAACATGTAATAATTGAAGGTCCAATAAGTCCAATATTCACGTTTTTGCTCTGTTTTTGGTCTAACTCAGGTGGGAAATATCTGGCTCTCCAGCTGCTATACGCTGCGCTATATTCAAAAACGATGCTATGAGAGCAGTGACAGTGAACCAAAACTTTAAAGTTCAGGCCTGACGGCAAAACAATGAGCTGGTGCTCCATAAAGCTTCATTTTTGAGGGATAATTCATCACTATGAGCGCCCGTTTTCACATTTTCACAGTTTTGACATTGAGAGATCTTCTCATGTAACTCTGGCCAAGAAAGGGAATTAATGTATTTCCCAAAAGCCAAAGAAAACACTGAAAAGCAGTTCATTCTCACGTTTGAGAAGCTGGAATGAGGGAGTGTTTGCCATTTTTGTTTGATAAATAAATGAAAAGTGTTACTTGATGAACAAGGCAAAATGAACCACTACACAGACCAGGCATCCAGTCAGCTGACAGTCAGCCGGTCCCTGAGGGTGGGGTCGAGTGCTGTCGTTGGCACCTCAGTAAATGCTAGCTGATGAACAGGACAAACTGAACCAGATGGCTCGGCTCCCGGTGGCTCCAGCGTACAGTCCACATGCATTAATGAAGAGCCCGAGGCTGGCAGAGCTACCAAAGACACGTGTATATGCTATGCGTGTGTGTGTGTGTGTGTCTATGAACGCAGGTTGACCAGCACTGACATCCTGTCACAAATTGCTTCCTGTTGACTCTGGTGTCTTCCTCCTCTGCCTTTATGCTGCATGTCGTTGCTCCCTGCCCCCAGGTTCAGCCCTTGTCTTCTTTTGTGCATGTGTGCATGTGTGTGTTTAGACATGGGTACACATGCACATGTTGTGTCTGTCTCCTACTGTTTCTTCCTGGAGCCAGCACTTTATCCACTTAACCACTATTATTAAACCCATTAACAGGGTTCTACCCTATGGCTGAGTCTCCCTGTTCTTTCATTTCCTACTGTCGCTCTTACAACCCCGATTCCAGAAAAGTTGGGGCGCTGTGTAAAACGTAAATAAAAACAGAATGCAGTCATTTGCAAACAAACTGTGGTCACCAGCAACGATTTCAGGAAGTGTTCCTGAGTCCATGTAGTAACATCCTTTATCCAAACATGTGTTCACAAAGTGGTGAACCTCGCTCCATCCTCGCTTGTGAAACACTGAGTCTTTCCAGGATGCTCCTTTCATACCCAATCATGATACTATCACCTGTTACCAATCAACCTGTTTACCTGTGGACTGTACCAACTTGTTTGAAACATGTTACTGTATCAATTTCAGAATAAGCAGATATTTATAAAAATCAGTGAAGCTGATGAGGTCAGACATTAAATATATTGTCTTTGTGCTGTTTTCCAAAATTAGTATGTCCAAAAGGTCTTCATACATTTACACTGTGGTGGAATGTGTAAGGAGCTGATTGACTTCAAAGAAGTCCAGATGTGGATTTTACAGTTTGGGATTTTGACAGATAATATCAAGATGACATATACAGAGTGTTAGTATGTTGGCTGTCAGTCCGATTGAGACAATAATCACACAATGGCATCATCCGCAGGTCCTTAATTCCATCAGCTGTCAGATTACTCAACTCCAGCACCACTTAACATAAGACCGTGTTGATTTTACATTTTGTGCAATATTACATATCATTTACTGTTTTGTATATTTTATTATTCTGTGCAATAGTAGTAAAAGTATTTATTGTTATTTTTAACGTGAAGGCAGCTTGCATTGTTCTTTTTTTCCACAGCTACTTGGGCAATACACATTTTTTACATATTTTTTATATATTTATTCAACATATTTTATTTTTCTTTTATATAGTCAAATACCATTTTGCTTGTATAATATGTACATACAAATAGTCTACTTTTCATTTTCTCTACCTCTGCTGCTATTTTACTTCCCACTGCTTTCACATGCTGCTGTTATGCCCAAATTTCCCTGGCTGGGGATAAATAAAGTTTTATCTCATCTTATCTTATCTGCTCAGTTCAGCAGCAGCATATTTAGTTGAATGTTCTCTGCCAGGCGGTAACCTATTACAGCAAGCCCCCTTCACTCCTCCTTTCACTCGTTCCTCCTGGAATCACGTCTGTGAGAATAATCAGCCGCCAATTTTTGTCAGTCAAGTCACCAGTATCATGTGTCTATATTAATTCATGTCTGTCTCTGAGAAGCTGCTTGAGGATCATGCTGCAGGAGCTGCAGCATGATCCTCACAACGGGAAACTGAATTGATCGGCCTCAGTTTAAAGTCATTTCGAAAATATTATCTTGCTGTTGCCGATACAATGGCGTGATATGCCGTCGAAACACACAGCTATTCTGCAGCGACTGAACAAAGACAAAAACAAGTCAGCCTCGTCTGTCTGGGACTGCAAGTGGAAATCAAACACACACACACACAATTAAATTTCTCTTGGTCCAAAACTCACTTGACAATCAATTATAGTGAGCATTAAGGGCCTTTATTTTTGTCAAAATTAAAGCAGGTTTGCAAATTAGTCCTTAAAACCAGCAGCTACCTTGAAGTTATGATATCAGTCTCAAATAAAGAAAAATGACAAATGTAGTAATGAAAATGTCCTGCAGACCTGATCGTCTTTGGCTTTTTCTGTCAATATTAAACTTCTAGTTAGTGTCGCAGCTCTTTTTCCTGGCGTTGTTTCAGTTGTAGATCATCGTGACTGTCAGGCGTTTGACTTGTTAACCTGTTGTCTGACACCTGTCAGCACTGGCGAGCTCTTAGCCACAGAGGGCAGGTCAGCTGTCAATCAATCTCATGGACTAGTTCACAGGTCAGAAGCTGACAGGATGTCACCTGTCGAGGTTTGATGAGACAGAAACGCCTTGACATACCAATTTCTACAAGCTCACTTCAGGGTCAACTTATCCTCAGCGTAAAGAATCCAGAATAGAAGAATGTACAGAAACCTGCGTAAGTCTGTCTGTATATTCGTGGCTGCAGCCTGTTTGAATGACCTTGGCTTCCCTCTCTCTCTCTTTCTCCGTGTGTGTACGTGTGTTTGTGGTTTTGGCAACTGACTACTGGCTCACCAGCAGAGTACAAGGACTGCACGCCACATGTAGAGTCTTCCTCCGGTGAACTCTATCCCTCTCGCTCCTCTCCTCCTTCTTTACGAGACATAAAACCCCCAAAATCAATCATTTTTATTGAGTACCTCTTATTACACCGAGCACTTCTGCTTATTCAACTGCCGTGCCAGCACAATAAACACCAGTTAGTTACACAGTATGTGAGAGAAGAATGTCCTCGAGTTCTTTACATTTCTGTAAGCATGCGTGCAGATGCTTAAAGCGAAGTCTGTCTTTATGTGTACGCATCTGTTATTGTGTGTGTGTGTCTGTGTGCCTGTGTGTGTGTTTGTGTGTGTGTGTGTGTGTGTGTGTGTGCGCGCACCCTTCATGTGGAACCGCCAAATCTGCGCTGACGGCCTCTTCTTCAAAACAGCTGCTGCAGATGACAGGGGGAAAGTGAGAGTGAATCTTACTACCCTCTCCATCAACTCTTCATCCCTCCCTCCTCATCCCCTCATCCCTCCATCCCTTCATCTGCGCTGCTGGAGCAGCACCAAGAGCATTAAGCCAAACACATGACTTGGCATGTGCTGGTTCATTCCCAGTGTGTGTGTGTGTGTGTATAATTATGTGACTGCTGCAAAAACCAAACATGTGCTCATTTTCTTTCAGGTGACTCCCACCTGTACCTCAACACCAGACCTGGTGAGCTTGTTTACATGTACTTGTAGTTTTAGCTTAGTATTATGTGATCAATGCGGTCGATAATTGCAGTAGAGTGACGCATTTCTGATCATTTCTCAGAACGGCTCCACCAAATCCACACCACAGAAGAAGAGAGGCTCCATACCAAGGTACCAATCAGCCAGATTCACACATCAGTCAACAGAAAATGATATTTGCTATGTTAAAACAGGAATAAAATGTACGGTGAAATAAACATTATGGGATTTAGGCTTTGAGTGCCCAATGGCTGTTTTGGCTGCATGAAAACAATAAATTCTCACAATGTCCAGGAATAAAAGTGAGAAGCAAGCGATGGAGCATGTGATGGAGCGCCACTATGATTTTGACCTCACCTACATCACAGAGAGGATCATCTCTGTCTTCTTCCTGCCGGACCTGGAGGAGCAGCGGTACCGCAGAAACCTACAGGAAGTGGCCTCCATGCTTAAATCCAAGCACCAAGACAAGTTCTTGGTTAGTCATGAAACTTGCTATGTATTTGATCAGTTTGTGGTTGATACAATAGGATTGTGACATCCTCTTATGTGTCTCTGTCTTTCCCAGCTACTAAATCTATCAGAGAAGAGACATGACATCACCAGACTTAACCCAAAGGTATGAGTGTTTATGTCTTTTCAAGGTTGATGGACAGGTTTGACTCATTCGAAAGTCAGAATTCGAAACATCTTTTCTCCCCTGCGGTTCAGGTGCAGGACTACGGCTGGCCCGATCTTCACGCCCCGCCCCTGGACAGGATTTGTGCCGTTTGTAAAGCCATGGAGACCTGGCTGACTTCTGACCCCCACAATGTAGTGGTCCTCCACTGCAAGGTCAGTGCAACCTGAATCCACATCTGCTGGCTTTGCTGTGAGAGACGAAAAACAGTTGGAAAAGCTATTTCATGGTCACTTTCATCTGCGTTCTGACAGGGTAACAAAGGCAAGACGGGGGTCATTGTGGCAGCCTACATGCACTACAGCAAGATATCAGCTGGGTAATGTGCACCACTACTAACGTAACGAGGCACTCCACACACCAACAAGATCAATCATCTGTGCTGAACTCACACCTGCCATCAAAGCTGCATTTCACTCAAGAAAAACTGGATCCTTGAATGCGTCACCAGGATGAAACATTAGACATCTGAACTACATAGAAAACCTTTGTGTCACAATAATTTCTGTTTTCACTGTTACTTCTTGCCATCAATGCCAAAACCATCTTTGATGACCTTCAGTGAGAAAGTCAAAGTGATCATTGCAGGGCTGCAACTAATGACAATTTCGTTGTTGCATAATCATCAGATTATTTTCTCTCTTCTTTTTCTGTCCATCAACTCATCGATTGTCTGATTGCTTCAGTTCTAGATCACTGTCCTTAGTGCGGTCACACAGTGACTTTTGTTGTTGAACAGCTTAAATTGGTAATTGAAGTCACCAAAAACAGCCATGATTGATTCCAGGCATACACCTCATTACCTCCTAAAGAATCGCTATAGCTGTCTGAACTTTAGCCTCCACAGATCTGTACTGAAGCATCGATTAACACACTTCCGGTTGTGTCCACAGAGCCGACCAGGCTCTAACCACGCTAGCAATGAGAAAGTTCTGCGAGGACAAAGTCTCCTCTTCTCTGCAGCCCTCTCAGAACAGGTGGAGCACTCTCACATATCTTTGTATTTCTTCTGCCATAGATCGCTGCTTGCGTTGCTGCTTTCATCACGCCATTTCCTCGCCTCTCTTCTTCAGGTACATCTACTATTTTGGCGGTTTGCTGTCCGGTACCATCAAAATGAACAGCAGTCCTCTGTTCCTCCACCAGGTCCTCATTCCATCACTACCAAACTTCCAGGCGGGAGGAGGTCAGTTTTACACCAATTAATCTTTCATAATAGCTTGCTGTGTTGTCATGGTAATTCTTATGTTTGAACACTGAACAGTAAGCTTTTTATTGTTTTCTCCTCAACTTCTCTCTGTATCTGCAGGTTTCTACCCTTTCCTGAAAATCTACCAGTCTCTACAGCTGGTCTACACCTCAGGCGTCTAGTAAGCACATTGCCAGTTGTCCAGTTGTACCGATGTGTGCGCAGGCAGACGCCTTTCCTCCCCCTGTCCAACTGACAGATGTTGTCTATACAGGCCACTGTCTGTGTTTAGTTGTAGGATGGTCTGTGCTTATGTTGAAGTTAATGTTGTTTACCACTGTTCCACCCAACTGAGACATGTTTTGACTGGTTTTATGTATGTTTTGAACTGTTGTGGCTGTTTTTTAATTCTCTGTGTGTGTGTGTGTGTGTGTGTGTGTGTATCCAGTGATCCCCAGAGCTCCAGGGCACGGAAGCTGTGTGTGACTATAGAGCCAGCACTATTATTAAAGGGGGACATCATGGTGAGAAATAGTTTATTTTGAACTGCATGTCACTCACTGGAAGCCTTACTATGATTTACATCCTCTGCGTACTCGTGCCTCAATTGTTTTTATACCTAAATCTTGGAGTGAAGTCTTCCAGTCCCACTTTCTAAACTGCTGTTTTTTTATCTCCTGACTGGGAGGCACTTGATCATTTTGCCTTTAAAAAGTGTTTGATTATTTTTAAACCACTTTAAGCTACAAATCCTCTGTAAATCTGATCATGCATGCTTATTTATTTTCTTGCTTCTTCCTGCATATCTCTTTGAGAGAGTGAAAAAACATTCAAAGCCCTTAGCGACGTAGGAAGACACATAGGTACTTCATTTGTCTCAGAGAATAATTGGTTGCCATAGCAGCAACACGCACTGAAGACATACGATCCAGCAAAACAGCGCATTGTGACAAAGCAAATGAAAATTTGATTTACTCTTGTGTCACGCTTGTCTGCTAAAATGTCAACATTTTGAGACAGTCCATGTGAAACAATCCTGCAGGTGAAGTGCTACCACCGGCGGAGTCGAGCAGCAGAGAGGGAGGTGGTGTTCAGAGTCCAGTTCCACACCTGCACCGTTCACGGAGCCCAGCTGTGGTTTGGCAAGACTGAACTGGACCTGGCCTGCACAGGTATGAAAACAGGGGCTCAGTGGTTACTTAGGAAATGTATATGTAGGAGCACTACTGCACCTGTTTAAGGAAACCCTGCTGTAGCTTAGCTGTAGAATGGTTTATATGGTCGTATAATTCAAGACTCACTTACCTTTCAGACCATTGTGGTGCTTTTGTGTATTCTGGGACAAATATCAAATGACAGTGTCAGTTGAGATGAAACAGAAATGCTTGTGCGTGGCTCAGTGAGCAGCGGTCTCATGACAGTTAATCTAAGCGCTACATGCTGACACATGCATACAACATATAAATAATATTACCCACACTCATGCAGGAAAGTAAAAAGGAAACTTATTCCAGATGCATTTCTTTGAAGTGTTACGCTCTGATTCCATTATTATACGTATTTCCACTTCACAGATCACACTTTCTTGTGACTGTTTTTTATCAGCCCGTGTTGTTACGGAGACTGTCTGGATATTTCAGTCCTTGCCTTTGTGCTTGTCGTTCTGTAGATGACAGGTTCCCTCCAGATGCTACAGTCGAGTTTATCTTCTCTGATGGGCCAGAAAAAATGAAAGGTGAATATTATCGACTGTCTGTCTTTCACTGTATCCTTTGGTGCTTTTTGTGCACCCAATCTCTTTCTTTTTACATTTTCGTGTGTGTCATATCAAAACGTCTGCTTTCCAAGGTCGAGAATACCGCAAGAATGACGCCTCCATTAAAGTGGACTACAATACCTCAGACCCGGTGGTCAGGTGGGATTCTTATGAGAATTTTAACCTGAACCACCAAGACAGCTTGGAAAGTAAGAAATGTGCACAATCACAGGTATAAAAACTAAGCTTTATATTAGGGGCATAAAGTCAGGCATCACCACACACTCCCTTCTTGTTTCAACCAGATATCTCTCATACGAGGGGCCCTCTGGACGGCAGCCTGTACGCTCAGGTGAGGAAGCGTCGCGGGCCGGGCTCCACTGCCTCAGCAGCATCACCTAACGGGTGCCTAACTAGCAGCCCAACGGTCAAGCCTCAAACTCCCAGCCAGCCCCAGCCTCTCAACTACACCTCTGACTCTCGCCGCTCCTCAGTCCCCTCTGATCAACTGGAGGAAGCCTCCTCGCCCATAAACACTGCCAGTCCATCGAGGAGAGGAGACGGGGAGGATGGAGTGAAGGAGAAAACAAGAGGGAAAGAAAGGGACAGAGAGACTGCTATTTTAGATGACGGAGACCCATCAAGTCCTGGAGCTCTGAGGCGAGAGCGCTTGTGTTGCGGTCGAGCAGGTATGAAGTGTGCTGATGTGATGGGATGGGAGAGGGAACGAGAGCCCTGCCTTTCTAATGGTCATTGTCTTGGCCGTTGCAGCAGCATTAAAAAGCATCCAAAAAGCCAAACTCTGCCGGCTTTACCGTCCAAATCTGTGTCTCCGCCTCCTCATTCAACTCATATGGAACTCTGCCATCGACACAGTGCCCATCCTTTACCAGAGTTACCATGGGAACGTCCGCCCCCACCCCCACCCCTGCCCTGTCTCCTCAGGCCCTGCTACCCTTATTCCGCCCCTGAACGCACCCACCCGCACAGCCACACCCTCCCGGCCTCAAACAGACTCTGCACTGGTGAAGAGTGTCACCTCTTCCATTACTCCAGCCACAATCCAGCGTCTCATCTCTCCCATCAGTCGCTGCCCTCCAGCCCTTACAGGGAAATGTTCTTCAGCTCTCCAACACCATCCTCTGGCTGCCCCTGTCCGGACTGCTCCAGTAGGCAAGAGCACCAATCAGCCTCAGTTAGAACATTCCACCCATTGCACCCCGACCAATCGGAAAACCCACACTGGCCCCAAGGAGCAGGGGTGCAACGAACAAGAGAGGCGCCTCCACTGTGGGAAAGTGAAAATCCATGGGAGGTGGCAAGAGAGGCGGAAATCTGGCAGTGTAAATCAGCCATGCCGGCATTTCGTGTCTGCCACTCCGCTTTGGATCAGGGTCCAAACCTGGAGCATCCTAGATATGCCATCGGGCCTCACCAGGGCTACCCCAGCCCCCAGTCTCTGATGGATGTGCGGGATGGAGCCAGCAGTGGGTACCACACCCCTCCGCAGCCCCACCACTTCTGTCCCTGCTCTCCTTATCAGTCATCCCCAGCCGAGAGCCATGAGAGCCGGGGTTACGCCTCAGGGTACCATTCTGGATCTGCCTCGCCTCTGCCTGCCAGTAGCCCCTCTCCTGGGAGAGGCAGGCTGCCCGAGACCCCCTCTGCATCTAGAGCTGAGCATCACAAAGGTGAATGATGGATGCTGGGGAGGATGGGGTTTTGCTACACTCTTGAATGCTAGTTACTTCTTGTCACTTTTCTTTCTTATTTCTTTGTTATGTCTTCATCTTATCTTGTTTTATCTCACTTTTCAAAGTGGAAAAAGCTGTTGCCATCGTAGAGGATGACATATCCCAGGGTTCAGAGGGTAAAAATGGCCAGTCAAGCACCCCTGGACTGGACTCTGATCATGACTACACAGTCATTGGTAGCAGCAGTCCCACACACACAGAAGACAGGTGGGTGAAACATTCCTTCTTTTACTACTAATGCTAAAAATAAAATATATCCACATTTGTAGATAATTACCTTTTTTCCAATACTTTTCCTTAGTGTAACTGCTGATAGCCCTCCTCAAAACCAAGAAACCTCTACACATCTGGAGTCCAACGTAAACAGTGGCAATAATATCACACCAGTACCAAGAGAAACTCAAACCCAAAGTTCCAACATATCCATGAACTCCTCACAGCCATCAAGTGAGAGCTTGAGCTCTGATGGTGGGCTTGGGGCAGCTAAGATCACAGGGGGTGCAGAGGGATCTAATCAGTTACAGAGTTCAAGCTATGCCACTGTCATCATCGCTCCTGTCCAAGTGCAACTGAATGGCTCTGCCATCCCCGGTGAGTCCCCATCTGACAGCAGCAGAGGTGCATCCATGAACCCTTCTGCCAGTCTGAGTTCTAGCCCATCCACCACTTCCCCAAATTCTCCTATTGGCTCCCCGGACCTCCAGTCTTCTCCCCAGCGATCCGCATCAGCCATAGATGCAGCAGGACAAAGACTGACTCCAGACAGAGACAGCTCAGCCGACACCAAACCGCCATCTCCTGTGCCCGACGGATATCACACACCAACCTTCCCCTTAGCATCCTATTACTACCCATTGCTAAATGTCCCTCATGTACCGTACACCGGGTACACTGCAATCACCATCCCCGCCATCCAGCCACCGCTCCCGGAGAAGAAGCGGCTTTCAACCACACCAGGATCCCTGAATGGGCACAACTCTCTGCTCCGGGCCTCCTCAGCTCATTCCCCCACACACCATGTTACTTTCTCCCCCTCTGTGGGAGAGCAGAGACGGGGGTCGGCACAACACAGCTGTAGGGAGGAGACAGACATCAGGGTCAATGCTAAGTTTGTCCAGGACAGCTCCAAGTACTGGTATAAACCGGGCATCTCCAGAGACCAAGGTGAGGGTTATGATGAGGAATTATGATTGTATGAAATGTTTGTATTTACCAAACAATCCAATCTTCTTTAAACATTAATGATGAGATGATACAGCATAGTGAAATCTGATACATCATAGCAAAAAGAGCAGCATATTGTCATTGTTGCAGCCCTTTCTCTAATGTGTCTTCTCTACTCGTAGCCATAGCTGTTTTGAAGGATAAGGAACCAGGAACTTTCCTCATCAGAGATAGTAACTCCTTCCAGGGGGCCTATGGCCTGGCCCTCAAGGTGGCCACCCCACCTCCTAACGCCAACATCATTGGCAGCAAAGGTATCCATCACGAATGTGTTGTTCATGTAAATAAACTGGCCGTCGTTTGGCAGGTCACAGTAGGAAAAGCACAGGTGTAAATAATAAAATGAATGCTAGTTTCAGAGGCCTGACGTTGGGCAACGCTGTCATACTGTGAGTGCTGACTTGGACACTTGAATAATTAATATTATTAGTGACGCCTGTGGGTTTTTTTGTGTATTTCTGACTCACTCTGTTCATACATGAGATGAAAAACACAGGTGAGGCACAAATGTGATCAAGAAAGGAAGTGACGTTATGGTTCCCTACAGGTTAATAACAGAATCAGAATATCATATTTTGGGAATTTTTTGTTCATCCTTATAAAGTATGCTCCGCAGCACGACAGTCTGCCTTATTTTTCACCCTCCTCTCCCTCCCTCTCACCCTCCTCTGCTGTCCCCCAGGGGATCCTCTGGAACAGCTGGTGAGACACTTCCTTATCGAGACTGGGCCACGGGGAGTGAAGATCAAGGGCTGTCAGAACGAGTCCTACTTCGGTCAGTTATGTGGGAGACACGACTGCCACGATACATTTCACATGTTTAGTTATGTACAAGATACTGAAACTGATTGCTTTAACCAGTTTGTTACCTGTAAGTGTTTTTTTTATCACCTCTTTCCTTCTTTTAAAGCCTTCTTATCTGCCACGATCATAATCTGTGTTACCTGTCTTCTCTTTCTGTCGCAGGAAGTTTATCTGCCCTGGTGTACCAGCATTCAATAACTCCCATCTCTCTGCCATGTGCCCTTCGCATCCCAGAAAAAGGTCAAATCAGTGTCAAACATTTAGATGTCATGATCTTTATTGTCAAATGAAATATCTTGCATTTTCAACTAAGACAGATTCAATATGTGAGAGCAGCTTAACACCACAAGGGTTATTACCACAGTCACAGACTGGATCCTCAATAATTTAGACAGTGCTGTTACGTAACTGAAGACTATGATGTTTCAGACCTGGTTGGAGAGCTTCAGGAGATTCAGAGTGCAACAAACACCAGCACAGCGGCCGACCTCCTCAAACAAGGAGCAGGTAGAACAGAAGCTTGTTTTGGTTTCTGTGATTTTGTTGATGCTGATGTGTGACCTTCCTCAGAGGACCGCTCACATGCAGTGCAGTAGTTACTGTTGACCAGCGGAGGCTGCTCAAGCTACATCTTTTCAAAGCGCTGAACCAAAAGCACATGTGTTTACGTTGATCCACATTTTCTCATCTCTCTCACAAACTAGCTTGCAACGTGCTCTACCTGAACTCTGTGGAAACCGAGTCGTTGACGGGGCCCGAGGCTGTTTCCAAGGCAACCAAGTGTACTTTGGCTCTGAATCCACGTCCAGCTGCAACAGTGGTCCACTTCAAAGTGTCTTCTCAGGGCATCACTCTGACCGACAGCAAAAGAAGGTACATCTTAGACACAGCAATCCTACGAATGTATATTTTGGATGTAACAAACTTTCCAGATAGTATTCTTAAAGCTATTTCCAAAGACAAATGAGTCACAATGTTGTTTGTGTTTACACAGGCTGTTTTTCAGGAGACACTACCCCATCAACAGTGTGACTTTTAGCAGTCTTGACCCCCAAGACCAGAGGTGGGTCACTGAGACATATCAAGAAACAGACACTCACAGTATGATTTAAATAAAAACTAAATGTGCTTGTACATGTTACTGCTCACTAGCTTTAGTAAAGGCAATAATATCTGTGTGCTTGCTGCTGCTGCTGCTCCACAAATACTTTACATATTGACTTATATTCTAGAAATATAAGATCTTTGTGATTTGTGCGTCTGCTTTTGTACTCTGGGAGGTGAAGGTAGATTGCTAATCAGTGCCTTGTACTGTATGAAACAGTCTCCATGTCTTGTTATTCATGTTTTCCTACGTTTTGTCTCCGTGTCTCTATCTGTGTGCCCGTGCTTCAGGTGGACTAATTCTGATAGCACATCAAGCAAGTAAGTGCTTGAGTCACCGTGTGTTTTCCTTTGCCAGTGATATTATCAACTGGTACAGTGTGTTACTTTGCATGGCAATGAATTACAATCAGATTTGTTACTCTGACTTCAGAAGACGCAATCTGGTTTCTCTCAGTGTCAAACAGAATTTGCTGCCCTGTCTTTTGACCTCCCCTGTGTGCTTTTTGCTGCAGGATGTTTGGCTTCGTGGCGAGGCGGACGGGCAGCGCTACGGAGAACGTGTGTCACCTGTTTGCAGAGATGGACCCCGAGCAGCCAGCTGTGGCCATTGTCAACTTTATCAACAAAGTCATGCTGGGACCACAGCTACACAGATGAGAGAGCAGGAGAATTTGAAAACTCTGGACTGTTGGGGATCTGGGGGAGATGTTAAAATGATTTTGACATGTGTTTTAATGAAGTGTGTGTGTGTGTATCTACATTTTTGCTTGCATTTGTACAGGTGGCACCACTGTGCTTGGCTGTATGACTGTTTTTATAACAGAATCTAGTTCTGACAGATCAGCGCTCTGTAGGGCAAAGTATTGTAAATATGTGAGTTTCTGGAGAAAACAGTTAGAGGGGAATATGTTCAGTTCAATATGCCAAAAACTGTCCTAACTTTGGTAACCTTTACCAAATGAGATTGGAAAAAAAAGCTTTTTATTTCGTTTGATTTTTTTGCTGTTGATGAAGTTATTTTGTTACCCTGTTTCAAACAGTTCACATAATGTGCTACAAACTTCACAGGCTGCGTGAGCGACAATCCACTTACTGCACTGTTATTTGTATTAAAGGTTTCTCTACAGTTAAAGCTCGAGGGAAAATGGTTCAGGTCTTCAGCAATGTAGTAGAATGTAAGAGTCATGTTTTCAGGTGTAAAGTGGCATAACTGCTATTTTGGTCCTTATGCAATGTGAGGAAGTGATTAGATGAAAGAAAGAAGTCATGTATTTTGATTATTTAAGATGAAGGTGTCTTTGGCTACATTTTAACTCAGTGGTTTTAAACATGTTTGTAACAATCAGCATTTTGTTCCCATTACAAATACACTGTTAAAGTGTATTTTTGCTGAAGTGATAACCATAGTTGTAGTAGTGTATTATGCCAAACTACAGTTGAAAACACACACAGATGGACAATTTAACAAAATGTTATGTAGCTACTAACTACATACATGGACAACTTGTCTACAGTACAAATAATAAAAAGCCTTACTTTGTGAAGTTAGAAATGTTACGGACTCAATGGACATCCTCACATGACAAAATGTAGAACATCTGCAATGTTGGTAATGACACCATTAAACAGAGCCAGTGCAGATTACTATTAACCATATCACAGATTAGTCTTGGTCCTGGTTGTGTCTCTTTTTAACCAACCAATATCCATGGCAACACAAAATGTGTGAGTTATACTTTAGCGGGGAGTTTCACTTAAAGCCAAAGACTTTATTATTATGTAAAGATATTCTGAATGTTTGATTATTTTTTTTATCAACACATTTTTGTTGTTTGGTATTTGTGTGTTTTCTATGAACTTATAAAGTATTTAGATGACTTAAGCACAATCGTTATTTTTCATAATGGATTTTTATGTAAAAGAAGTAATATATTTTAGTCCCCTGAGGTGGTGAGAAGAATGCTATATGTCATATTTGACAGGAACTTTAAGTAATAAAATCAGATCAAACACAAGGGTATGTTTCATCATTTAATAATATGGCATTTTATTACTTCTTTGCACACCGAATCGTATATTTGTTGCTAGGTTTTTTGTTGCTTGCCAAGAGCAGGTAAAAGTAGTTAAATCTGATTAAACTTGGTGCGACACTTGGGTTCTTGTGTGATTTTCCACATATTTTCAGCTTTTTACACTTACCCATCACCTTGAAACAGCACAGTTCATGACACAAGCATCCATCCTTTCTTTCTCTTTTTTGAAGTTTTACGTTACTTGGCATAATTACCTCCTGGATACAGGCTTCCTTAATGCCATTTTTTTAAAGTCATGTAATTGGCTCCACTAGTTCTCATAAAACCATTTTCTGACCTCTACACTGTTTCCACACTCTAATATACTTACACACTGGCCTTGACCCGCCCTGTTTTCTGTAACTGTGTGCTCATTGCTTGTCGGTCTCTGTACTTTACTTGGATACTCTCCTCTGCATATCTTCAAAAGATTTTCAACATCAAAAAGCCACTGTCTCTTTATTTACTTGAGCTCTTCTTATCTCATCCTCCAAACACTTCCTCTCCTAAATCTGCTGTGGTACACAGCGACTGTGCCTCTTCTCTCAAAGAAATACATTAGCCTCTTTCATTCAAGATCACTGAGATTCTTCCTTCTCGCCCATAATTTACTGCATAGAACTGATAGCAACAATTCGTCTGTTCCCCCACTAAGTATTTCAACATGATGTGACTTATTTCTTCTTTCCCTAGTGCAGTTCTGCCTGTTTCGCCAGCACCTCCCTTAATTCTCATATGCTAATTGAGACATTTTGTGCATCTTCAAGGCTATTCTGTCTCCTCAGCCACCATGTTGTCAGATTTTCTCTCTGCTAATTCCTCTAAGGTGAATTTTTGGAGTTGTCTGCATTGCCTACTCCATTTACTACTTATTTAAGTGTTATCCCTATTGGTCACAGGTACTTAATTTTGACTACACGTTATTCATACTTTTAATGAGAGACAGGTTAAAAGGAAGAGGTCCCACCGAGATTTGAACTCGGATCGCTGGATTCAAAGTCCAGAGTGCTAACCATTACACCATGGGACCAACTGTGTTAGCCCCATCAACTGAAACGTATTTTGGCTTGCATAGTCCCTACTCACAGACATACTTTCGACTGATAATCGCGAATATTAAATTTATTCCACGGTTGCCTTACCATAACGGTACGCTATTAGAAAGGTTCAGCTCTTATTCTGAATGATAACTGGACCATGTTTCGCCGTTGCTAGTTAGCTAACTAAAACTAGCCTAGCTAACTCTGATAAGCTAACAAAACTCGCTGTGTGTGGTGAGACAACTGCGTCGGAGTGTGAAATCACAGGTTGCTTGTTATTAATATACGCATCCATTTACAGGTGCAGACACTCGACCATGTTTGTCAAGTCGAGTATGTGTTATCAATAACATTACTGAAGGTTGAGAGTCATGTCAACTACTCTCTGATATGATGTCTGCTAGCTAGCTATTCCTTATCCGATTGTGGTTTCTCAAAATAAAAGCTCTGTTTTCAAAATAAAAGTTACATTACATAAAAGATGTCAAAGTATTTGTAATCTTATTTATACGTGAGTTTATAAACTGAAACGTGTCCTTCAGCCAAATTTTTTTTTTTCCGGGAAGCTAAAATTGTGAACATGCTTATGTTGAAAACTGGACCATAGCCCTTTAACTGCAGATTGCATAATTATTAGAAAAGAAAACAGCTGCATTTGAAAAATGACAAGAGTCTCATGATCGCTTATGATGAGTGCAGTACATCTAATTAGGAAAACAAAATAAAACAGGCTTCAACAGTTAGGTGATCCTAAATAGTCCAATGAGGATGCTCAGTGACCAGGGGTAAAAGGTTGTCTGTGCTAGTGCGAATGGGGTTGCTTTGTGCATTATGCTCCATTAAGACACACAGATTATTATTAACTCTTCCGAATAACCTAATGATTAACCAGTTCCAGAAGTGTTTTTCCAGCCCAGCTGTTTTGTTGGTTCTCTGTCCAACTCTCCACTCAATAGTTAATCCAGTTGACTGGGTTGTCACTTATTTAATATACGATAATATAGTGAGATCTTCATGCTTTTTATTTTTTCCCTTCGTTGCTGAGAAACAATAAAGGCACCACTTTGGTGTGATTGCTTGGAACTAGCTCAACTGGCTGCATAGAAGTGCATTTCATAGCAGGTACTTAGGGATTCGTGGCTCGCTTCCCCTGTGCCATTTTGAAAAGTGCAACACAGTAAGATTTAGCACTGTAGTGGTGTTGTAGCCTAGGGACCCATGTGTGATAGTACAGTATAGTAATGGGTGATCAGCGGCCTTGTTGTCCTTCATCCTCCCAGAAGAGGGAACTAGAGGGACTTTATAGACCATGGATGTCTTCTGGTGTAGTCAGATCTCCATATTGCAGCACCCCGCGAGCCTCCTGAGGAAAACAGTAGGACCACAGTATGAGGTTTCAAATTTTTCTGTCTGGGAATGAAAGATCACAGTCAGCCTCGCCGCATCACTAAATTTGAGAACTGGCTCATGTAGCAACTGTAATACCTGTTTCCAATAAGTCCTGTTATTTTTGTGCTGTATGAAGTCTAAAAACTGCAGGAGTCCAGGAACAGCGTCCACCCCCTCATGGCTATCTTCTGAGGAATTATAAAAAGAAAAATAACCTTTGATCTCGTAAGTAAATATTTGAAGAAGACAAAGGAATTCCAACAATGCTCAAGATTGATTGCTGCAACTTAAAAGATATCTGTTTGTGTTAAAACTCATGAGCTCATGCAGCACTAATACTAAACCATTAGGCACACATTAAAACAACTTCTATATGTATGTGTACATTTACTTTATAACTGTTAAAATAATGAGGCTTCTCACATACTTTGAATTGGTTTATCATTAATGCTTTGAGAAGAAAAGCCTGCCATGATAGACTTCATTACTGCACTGATTATTTTGTTGATTGTATATCATTAAACCTTACATCAAGAGTGAAAATAAAGTACATTTAAGTTTTGAGGTACTTGAAACTTTGTGGAGCTTGTTTTACTCCACTACTTTTCAGACAGTCATAAACTCCACTGCTTTGAAATGCTGCATTTTAAACTTAATTAACTGACTGGATTAGCAGCAGCATTAGAATAAAATACAATTAAATTGTACCTTACACTATATTATTTACTATGCAATACCAAATATCCCCAGCTGGGGATTGATAAAGTCTTATCTTATCTTATAGAACAGTACAGGACGGTGGAAAACAGAACAAAACTGTAATAGAAACTACTGAACAGTTTAAAACAGCACATACAGAAAAAGAGCGAGATATTACAAATGGTACAAAAGAGTACAATGGAGGCAGTAAGGGCATGACGTGAGCAGTCCGATGGCACCGAGGACGATGCTGTCCTGAACCTGCTGGCTCTGGAAATAATACTCTGGTAATGTTTTCCAGAGGGTAAAACACTGCGTAGTTTGTGGCCTAGGATGAGTGTGGTCTTGGATGATTCTGTGAGCCTCGTTCAAGTGTCTCCTGCGGTAAACGTCCTGGAGGGTTGGTCGTTTATTGCCTGTGAGAAACTATGCTGTTTACATCACCTGCTGCACAGCTTTGCAGTCCGGGGTGGTGCAGCTTGGACACCACACAGTGATGCAGGTGCTACAGATACTCTCAGCGTAGCACATGTAAACGGTGGTGAGGAGCTGCAGAGCCATGCTGAAATTTACATGTCAACATTACTCAGCCAAGGGCACTTGGAAGTGCTGACTCTCTCCACTGGAGGAATACTGATGAATTGTGGTGTTTCTTTCTTGTCCTCAACTATCTCCTCTGCCCAGTTTTCCTGGCACCATATTTAAGGGTCTCACCTCTGCCTCATATGCAGACTTCATGTGACTGCTCTGTTTAGGAGGAGCTGGCTAGAAATAAGATTTTTTTAGGTTAGTTTTTTTTTTTTTTACATTTTAACCCTATAATGCCTGACCCAAGAAATAATGGACAGAAAATTCTTTTTTTTTTAATTTGAAGACTTTATTTGGCCCTTTAACTATTAAAAAAAATTGCAAATATGTTTTTTTGTTTGTATCTTTTTGAGCAAAGTTTTTACCATATGGCAATGCAAAAAGTTTCAGAAATGCATGTATCAAATATGATACCCACGGCATTATAGGGTTAAGTATTAAAGTTAGTATTATAGTATTATCATAGTATTATAGCTAGTTTATATTCCAAATTTATATAAGAATGTTAGTTAGAACCAGTTATTCCGGTTCAGGTTTTTACTGAAAGACAGAGATAATTTTCTTTCATCCTTCATGAAAACTCAGTAAGTGACAATGCTGACGGCTGTGGTGTCATTCTCAAACTGTGTGCTGTGCCACACAGTTATGTGTGATCACTGCCAAGAATGAGAGAAGGAAGTGCCAATCTTCATTACCAATGGTCTGCCTGTCAGCAAGTCCAGATTCAGTTGCACATGGTGGTGCTCAGATGCAGTCCCTGAGGTTGAGGAGAGATATACTGCATGATATGCTGCAAACAGCAGTATTCTCGCATGTATGCTCTTCAGGTCCAAATGTGACAGGGCAAATGGTGGAAGTGGACTCTGGAGGGTAAAGAAATGTGTATGTATTTTGCATGTTATCTTTTCATTTGTATCATTTTTGGATACAATAGTTGTAACTATTCTGTTTGTTTGTTGTTTTCTATTAGTCTCTTTCAGTGTTGAAAGACTCCCCTATGGAGTCTCACATCTTGAAAAATAAAATTAAAAAAAATAAAATTCTAAATAAATTTAAAAATGTATGCAAACTGCAGACTGTCCAAATTGCCTTGGGGAAGTCAGTCTATGTGGGATTTGTTTGGCAGCCAGAGGCATCCCTTGATGACAGGCGTAAGTGGAACAGGTTGGTAGTCCCTCAGGCAGGATATCCTGGGTCGCAAAGGCAACATGAATACATGCTGTACTACGCTCAAGAATTAGAATCTGGAGCAGGCGAAGACTGAGTGCATCCACGAGGACATCTGCCAGCTGATCAGCACATGCTTTCAGAGGCCGGCCGGAGATGCTCTCAGGTGCTGTAAGTGGGTTGGTGCACCTGAGGGCATTAGCTCTGGACACAGGGAGTGCTCGTAGACGTACTGTGTGGCTCATATTTGTAATTCTAAAAGCATGTGAAGGGTGTGTTCAGCTTTGGACACATGACATTTGATAATAATGTTTTAACTTGTTTATTCATCAGCGATTAAACATTTTGCAGTTGCTGTTCAGAGGTGACCTGCACCTTTGAGTCTAGGCAAGAGCAAGCCTTTATGGCCAAGGTCATGAAATACCATCCCCTTGTAAACATCATCTCAGGACTGGATTATACAGTCAGCACAGACAACTTGTTTTCACATTTGGCAGCCTAGGACATATTCACGGGTTGGTCGTGAAGAGTGCTACAACATCTTGGGATGCCCAAAAAGGGGACTAAGTGACTTGCAAAATACTGTGCTGTCTCTGCTATCATTGGTAGCCATCATATATCTTAAGAATGTACTCTACTGCACCTCAAATATTTGTGTCCTGTGTCCTGTTCTCATCTACGAAGATGTAAATAAATTGTTAAAATGTACACATCCAATCAGCGTGTGCTTTTCTCTGATTTAAAAATGGCCAGATAAACCCTTGTAAAATCTAGTAAGAATTTGTGCTACATCGACTTTATTCACCATGATAGCTTTGCATCCGAACAATCCATCATCACTGACATGACTTATTTCATGTCTGTTAATCACTATTTAGTTTTACCATACATGCACAATACTCGCATCTGCAGTCCTGTGTAATTTCACCCTGTACAGTATCCCACTTCAGCAAATTATTAGCTTTATCTTTAATGTTTCAGCTCATTTAGTTTGCTGTTTTAGTTCCTCTTCATTTAGTTCAGTTCATCTTGTGGCCAGTATAATAATGTCATAATGCACCATAGTGAAGCAATGTTCCAAAAAATGCATCTCCTCTAAACCTGCAGCCACATTACTGCTTGGATGTGCATACTAATATGTGTTCAACTGATGCTTACACATCCTGTACCTTTGCTTTGCACTAGAAAGGACAGCCTAAAGTCGAATCTGTCTGTCCTTAAGGCATGTGCCAGTATGCGCTCTGCTATGCAAGTTATTTATGTCTCTGCACCAGCACTACGAATACTAATTCCCATAGTTTTAGTGGGTCAAGTGTTTCTGATTTATGATTTCCACTCTCCTGGTTTCCAGAATGCAAGCCAGCTCACTGTGAAGGGCCGGAGCATCTGAGGACACAAAATGGCTGGGCCAGGATACATGTCTGACATGGGTGTTGTGGAGCCAAATAAATCCCCTTTAGCGGAACGGCTTGATCCAGTGCTAGTGCCAGACTTGGAGACCGCCCAAGCCACAGGACAAGGATCAACTCTCCATGGGCATGAACCTAACACCCACACACTTTACTACTAGTTACTGCACATGAATCAACAGTTAACAAGCATCTGACACATGTCTAAGGTGCTGGAGGCGCTGATTCTGAGGTTAAAGCAGAATACAAAACTGGGCATAATTACAGTAAGTCTGCAGTCTGCATTGAACTTTGCACATGCGTGCTTTAGTTTTATGGTGTGGCCTTGATTGTTGAGTGGCTTGTACTCTATAACCACGCAGCGGGCACAAAATGTATAACTGTCTAATGTGGAGTGGACTGGGACATTTAGGGAGCATTTGTTGTAAAATTCTTGCTGTGGATGCAAGGCAGTGCTGGCAGGGGATTTAGAAAGCTGACAAGCACTGTACAACATACTGTAGCTATAGCGCTGTGTTGACTGTTAGATCAATGCAGGGGATAAATGGAAGACTTGTAAGAGTGCAAAACACCTGATACACATTTGATAAACAGGAGAGCTTGTTCATACATTTTGTAAATTCAAGTAGGTGCGATAAACCATGGTTTCAGCTTACACCTTGTTGGTTATTGCTATAATCTGTTTTTGACATCGACTCGTTGTCTGTTAAAGCATTTGCAGTTTCCAGTTTTTTTTTTTTTTTTCAAACTTAAAGACCAACATAGAGATCAGTTCTGGATAGCACAAACAGATTCGATAAGAGATGCAATAGAAATACTGCAGTAAAACTCTTTGTATTCAAAAAGCAAAATGTATTCGCATATTTTATACAAGAAAATATGGCCTTGTAAAACATCAGAAAATAATGTGTACCACATGAAAGGCAGCTTCTGTTTTATCATAAGAAAATTTCAATAATTTGCACAGCCGAGATCTGTAATCACTTTACAATCTGCACGGGTCAGCCTTGTGTTCTCAGGCTGCAGCAGGAGTGAGGAACGATTAGTTGGAAGAGGATATATGGGACCGGATGAGGCCCTCCTCTCTCTTTCCCTCTCCCCTCCGTATCTGTCGCCTTTACCGTGTTTACATAATGGACACACCCCTGACCTTCACCCAGCCCCCCTCCGCTGGCCTCACCACACACACACACTTTACACCACATACCAGAGCTCCTATGTGCACACAACCGTGAATGAACAAATGTCATTTAAATACATAATTGGCTAAAAATAAAATAAAATAAAAAACAGATTTTATCTCGGCGAAGAACAGAAAATATCATCAATATTTGCCCATTGTTATCCTGTAGTGGAGTTGTTTAATCGTCTATTTTTAGCACAGCCATCTCTCATGCATTGCAAATGTATGGCAAGATCGCCATGCAGCGGAATTGCTTCCCAGCCTACCACTGTACTGCAGAGTAGACACACCCCTCCGACACACACGCCTCACTGCACACATCTGCAAAGTGTCAAAGAAATCGTGATGGAAAATGGTTAAAATGAAAGAGTTTGGACCAGACAGAACTCCTAGTGTTATTTCAGCTGCGTGATATCGATGGTGGCGGTGTTATGACTTATGTAAAATTCAAATGTGGGGCAAAGCCTGTAGCTGCAAAACAAAGACACTTGGGTGTAAGAGGGAAACACGAGCTCAACGGGACGCGTTGCACCCATCGAGACACCACACCGTATCTAATGTTAGCGCGGTGATCCCCACCCCGGGTGCCCGTTGATTCACAGATCAGAAGCAAAACGATGTTGCTTTAAACCTCACGCGGTCAAAGTTGTTTACCTCTTCGTTACCTCTGACGTCACGACACACCCCTGTTTGAGAGGGCGGCTCCACGCCTTATGGGCACCGGAACCGGCCAAACAGAGCCGGACTATGCCGAAATGTCACCAATCACAACACGGGAGACACGCCAAGCCCACCTGTGATTGGTCACCGGAGGGGCTGGGGGGGAAATCCCTCTTTCCCGTAGAGTTCCTGAAGAGGGGGCGGTGCATATCAAAAAAGTAATGGCCATCTATTTGGGTCCTGAAGAAGGAGGGGTATTTCTCGTCGGACTATCGTAGGTGTGATTGAGTTTTCTTTATGTTAGCGCGTACGTTTGCCCGTCAGTGATACCCAGTTGCCCATCAGCCGTTTTTCCCGTTGGATGTTTGTTGGCCGCGGCCGCAAAACGGTTAATACGCTGGCTGAACTTGGTACCGCGTTTTAGGGTTAAAGCAGCCAGCTAGCCACGCTAACGCTAGCTACTACCAGCGCCGCTGTGTGAGCCAACGTCTGGAAGGGCGGACGAGTTTGACGTTTTCTCCCCAAGTCTCCTCACATTTCTGAGTTTAGTACAACGCCGTGCTCTCTCCTCGAAGCTAACCCACCCAGTCAACATGGAGGGGACGCACTCTGCGCGAGCATGAAGACGACGGCAAACGGCGAGTAAAGAGGATTAAAAGCAACTCGGTCTTGATGGGGAAAAGTTGAGCTGAGGTATGAAACTCGCATGCACAGGAGGAATTCTGAAGTCGGGACTTGTGTTGATGTAATTTCTGTTGCCCAAGACCACATAAGAATCAAGTTTACCGTATTTTAAGCGTGTTGTTTAACCGATGTATTTGCCCATGTTTCTCGCCGTACAGTTGTATGATGATTACCCTTGAATGTGTTTGTTTCTGTTGAAAATAGTTCAGTGTTACATAAACAGAGCAACTGCAGGTCAGGTATAAGTTAGCCCCCCTCAGTGATTTGCGACATGCCATTTTGCTTTTCTATTGAACAGGATTAACAACTTGGGATAAACTGAAGAAAGGTTTCAAGTCTTACCTGTTGTACAAGGGCATGCTAAGACCTCAGGTGAGACATTTTTCTTTTGCCTTAAGTCATACCTGACTATGTGCACTCATGTACACCAATAGAGTGCTGCCTTTGAAAGGACACTCTGAAATCATCTGTTCACGTGTAACGCAGTCTTGAGTGGTGTTGCGTCGAAGTTACACGTTTTTGCACAGATTTCCAGGGATTGTTGCAGAATCATGATTTCACAACTATGGTACTTTGGTTATGAGACATGCATTATATATACATACTCTCATCATACATGTGAAAAGAAATCTTTCAGAAATAAGGTACTGAGTGATGCATGAGCTATTATCAATTTTGCAATGGATAAGACTTTAGTACCAATATATCAGAGTGATAACATTTGCAGTTTCTGAATCAAAAATATCAGTATTTTTAAAAACTTTGGTCGATGTGACCTGTCAAGATATGAGCTATATCATAAAACTAGTGGCCATAGACCTGACTTTACGGGCTGAGATGAAATCTGCAGGACTGAAAAGGAATTTGTCAAACCTGTCATTTAGGTATTGAACATTTTTCCGTCCAAATGACAGCATTTTATCATACAGTTACAGAGTGAAAAGTTCCCCCATAAATGATCAGTTTTACCTGCTGGCTGTTTTGTCACCCTTGATAACACAGTGTAATATAACTGTTGATAAACACATCATAAAACAGTGATAAGCTCTGTCTCAGTTGTCATGTAACAGTTACACATTACATGTATTAGATCATGTATGACAGTTTATCTGAGCGCGGAAGGAGTTCGCCGTCACTTTCACAAACACGCACAGTTGCTAGTTACAATTATTTATATTTCTCCAAGTATAGTATTTTCACACCTTAACCTCTCCCTTCATAGTCATGGAGAGCTGAGCGGCGGGCTGATAATGACATCATTACTACAGAAGTGTCTTGTCTTTCTTAGGTCTGAAATTTAAACAGGTTCCAGTTCCTCTTCTCTCCCTGCTGCTCATCACATAAAAGAAAACCTAAAGGGACCAAATACAGCTAACAGCAAGGGGTATATACCCTGCCTTTTTCCCAGTGAGCCTAGTGCCATAATTCTCACACCTATCCATTTCTGCTTATGAAACAACTTGACCCTTGAAAAATAGCTCGTAGGATGTTGTTTTTATATTGGCCGGTTTTAGTCTCAACAACTTGACGAACTTGAGATCGATGGTCACATATGTTCTGAATTTATAGGATGTTGAAATTTACAAGAGACCTGTGTTATCTAGGACAGTATGGGAGACTTGACCCAGATGAGGACCAAGTATGTTTCAGCTTCTCAGTCAGTTTTCAATTAATTTATCAGTAGGACTGAACATGGACTTGCAACGAGGAACTCCAAAATGGGCTCAGTTTATGTCTTCACAGACTGTAACAGCAGCAGATTTTTCATGACGCTGTGTGCTGTGGTAATGGTACAGTCCATTAGGTCTCTTGTACAGTGAAAAACCCCGCCCCTCCCCCCTTTCGTGACAACAGTAATTGGTCGCTTCCTCTAACATGTAACCCTATAGAAAGAAAGAGGCTGCTGTACTAACTGTATGTACCCACTTGTATACGCACTCTGTGCATGCATGCTGTTTGCCACATATGTTCAGTTGCTTTTGAGACTAATGAAGTGTTAACTTCCCCCTAATGTCTTTGGGTCCTCAATTACCTCCTGTGGTTGATGGTTTCTAGGCTAAAAACATCACACAGGTAATATTTGTTGTATATGGAGCACAGGTCATGCAAAAAGAATTCTTCTTGGAAAGCAAAATGTATGTCACTATTTGGTATCTAGGGCAGTGGATGTACAGAATATCAAGATTTATTTTTTAATTAATTTCAGTTTATAACTGGATTACAGGTACAATTTTAGAACATATATATATATATATATATATATATATTTCCCCTTTTAAAAGTTGACTTTTTAGTAGAAATACAAATGGTGGCCATTTTTTTATATTTTGCTTTGTTAAGAAAAGTATTTCCAGAAAGAGAGACAGCATTTTATGGAGGTTATATAACTTTGACTTGTGGGCTAAGTGCATTTGCACCCACCTCAACCGCATGTCTGTTGTCTGTCCGGTTCTGTCCAGTTGGCTTTCCGCGTGCGCGACTCTGTGTGCTTGAAAATGCGCAGTCTCTGTCAAATTCAGCATAGACATTAACAGGACTTTTGGTGTGTGTTTGAGTGGGCCTCTCCCTGCCTCGTCTCTTTCCCCTCTCCAGAGTCCAGCAAGGGGCCCAGCATAAGGGGGCAGGCTGCCGTCACTGCCTCTCTCCCCTTGCAGGCCAACACTGGGGCCTGGGCGGGGGTGGGGGGGTGGTGGTGGTGGTGGTGGTGGTGCAGAGACCATAGGGTTGGACACGGGACATGGGACCCCCCACCCCTTCCACCCCAGTTTAGCCCATCCTGTGTGGGGCACAGGTCACCTTGTCATGTGCTATTACTGCTGCTGTAACATGCTCCCTGTGATCGTAGGAAAAGAGCATGAGATAGAACCATGGAGGCTGCGGGAGGGAGAATGAGAGAGGGAAGCGAAGGGACAGGACTGGACTAGTCTGCTCGGCCAGTTGTTTAGCTGCATTACAGACTCAGTTTGTCTACTTTGTTGTTGTAAGGTCCACATTGTCTCTTTCTGTCCATTGTTCTCTTTCCACTATCTGTTCTCTCCATGTATTGTTTTTTTTCTTCCAAAGGAAATTTCTAAACACCAACCAGATTTGAATTAAACTTCCTCTGTCACAAATCCCAGATCATGTTTTCTTTTAATGGCACTTGTTTCCTTCACTCCCACCTTCCTCCCCCTTTGAAATTTCCCTTTTCACCATCTTTTCTGCCATTATTGTGGACCTATATGTTCTTCTATGCATGAATCCCAAGCCCATGCCTTTCAATTGTAGACTCAGCTCTCTCTGCAGCTCAGGTCATTTCAGATCTGATTTGTTTTATGTCTCTTCTGTACTCGTAGTGACCCAGCCCGAGGTATGCAGTAAAACACATCGCCTTATGTTTTCTCCCTCCAACCCTCTCCACAACTCTCTCTCTCTCTCCCTCTCTCTCTCTTTCCTCCTTTAAATCTTTCTCCCACTCTCTTTTTTCCCTTTAAAAGAAACTTTTGGCAGCATGGAACAATTTCAGAACCATTTGTGGGATTGCGTCATGTGATGTGGACGGAGGATGCTCATTGGACTGTCAGAGGGCCTCTTTCTCCCACTCAGGCGTTCCACAGCGATCCCTCTCTTTCTTCCAGTGCTGTTATAGGTCTGGATGTGATTCCGACTCTGACTCTTATGTGTTGGGATGTGGTCTGTAAGCTCATTGCTGACATTCTTGGGACGTGATGCCAGAGGTTTTTTATTTCCCGCTTTCCCCTCTCTCTTCTGCATGTCTGTGTGCTGTTAAAATGATCCCTCCTTGAAATGCTGTCTGGATCCTCCTCTTTACCTACTTTGTTATATCTTGTCTTAAATCACATTTCATTTCAACGCCCAGGCACTAATGGCACCACTTAATTAGGTTTGTTCATCAGTGGGCGTTGGTGGATGGTGAGTTTTTACAATCACTTGATATTGACTTTGATGAAAGTTAATCTAACATCTGGGCTGCAGTCCAAATGTTTTTCACAGCTGAGGTCTCAATTATGTCTTTTCTCTAAGTAACAGGGCACCTGACAAGGAAAACCAATGGCCACTTTCCTGTTTGGTAATCACATACTTAGACAATGGTGCAGCTTGAAATGAAATGGTGAGTAGAACAGAAGGGAATAGGCTACCTTATGAGTGGTATTGGACTCCTGCCATGGTCCACCTTGGCACATATCCCTGTATGAATATCTCACAGCAGCTCAAACTCACTATAGAAACAGTAACTGCAGCAGTGATACACAGATCCTGTGTTCTAAGGACGACACTCATTGTACAACATCGTCTGCAGGATGTGTTACAATTTCACATTTTAGCACTTAACAAGTCTCTACTCTCTGTTCCTTAGGCTCACACCATCTGTAATCGAGACTTAATTTCACATTGATTGACATCTAGTGTCAACTAATTATAAGGTGCAAGTTAGAGGAATCCATTTGGGACACTGGGATGCAGATGGTGCAAATGATTTACACTGATAAATGTGACACAGGTTGTGTCATTTTCTGAGGACATTATGCAGAAATTGGCCAGATATTCCTTCAGCTCAACCAGAGTTAAACATTTGCCAGGTGTTCATTAATAAATATATAATCACTGGACTTTTTATACAGTGTAGGTGAGGCTCATGTTATTAGTAAGCTATTCTTTTATATGACAAGACAAGTGTTTTTTCTGACATGTTGATCTTAATTCAGTCCAGACCACCAAGAGCACCAGACCCTTTATCTTTGGAATTGACGACCTATCAACTGTTGAGCATTTTGGCTCCTGCAGACAGTGTCATATCTTTAAATGCAACCTGGGACCAGTTTGAACGTCAGTCCCTGGATTATGAGACACATGCGTGCCATTTCAGCCATGATGTGAATAAATCAAAGGGGGAAAAGATGAGTCACTGCTCCACTGCATGCTAAATAGCGCTTGTTCTCCCTCCGCTAGTTTGTTGGGTAAAAAGAAGAGGAAACTCCCTAGCCTCTCCTCCTGCTACGCCACCAAGATTGGGGTAATGTCTTTATTTTGCAGCTTTCACCACCCAGTTAAAATAACAAGTTAGAGTCAGTTTGCGGTACTGTGTATAATTACAGCAGGCCTCATCTCTTGCTCATCGGCCACTGCCGCTGTGTCAGACTCCCAAACTCCCAGCTTCTAGTACATGTTACAGATTTTTAGAGAGAGTCCATCAATTTATTCTTACCTAAATGAGTGAAAGGTGCAATCAGTGTAAAATGTACTTATTTACACTTTGAGCTCAATTTTTCTTTCAGCTGCATTCTGCAAAGAATTGCCATATTATCAGTGCTTTTACTAGAGCTGAAGCAATTAGTCAAGGAAGTAATCAAGTTAATCAGTTAGAAAAATCAGTATTTGCTGCCCTTGTTATTGCATTTTGGGTTTTGTCCAACCTCCCTTACAAATCCCAAAAACTGCATAACTGTCCTGGTCTTCTGTCTTACTCATTGGTCGAGCAGGGGGGTGTGGTGGCTGACAGATGTGGTGCTCCCTGATCTGATCATCTTGTGCCTGAAATAAACAATAGTGATAAACAATAAGATTAAATATATCCTTACCGGTCGTTCTCGTACGCCCATTTTAGTTGACCACCACAGATATTTCATGGTCACATGGACAAGTGGACATGCACACAAGCAAACAACACGACACCAAAATCAGCCCCTTGATTTTTAAAATGGGAGTGAAGAAACACCATCAGAAATAAAGCATACTATAAATGTGATTCCACCATGAATAGCAAATTGCTTCCCCCCCGATACTTCTCAAGATGAGAAGCTGTCACAGAGATGAGACATTTATTTATATTTAGCCAGTAATTGAAGTGGCTCATGACTGTGTATTTATAGCCGTCTTTTTAAATCACAAAAACTCCAAATCACAGGCTGTTTTTTGTGTTGATGGCTTCTCTCTGGGCCACTGCCGTTTGTCCCCTCCTCATCACTATTTCTCTCTCATATCCACAGCAGGATATGCTTTGTGACACAGACCGTCACTATGACAAAGAGGTCACCCCTTCCCTACTCGCTGTATCTATGTATATGTCCCTGTCTGTTTTTACTCCATCTCTCCGGCATCCCCTCCACTCCTCTCCTCCCTGTCCCGTTTCTCTCATGCATCCCTCCCTCCCTCCTACGCTGCTGTCACTGCTGTGTCTCGTGGGCTGGCGCTTCCTCTCTCTCACTGGAAACAGCAAATGGCCATTCAGACGGCAGTAGAGGAGAACTTGTCTGAACTATCTGTTGAGTGAGGTCTAATGGACACATAAGCAGAGTACCTACGTGCCCACCATTGTTGAAAATTTTTGTTGTTCCTACTAAGTATTTAATGTTTCAGTTATGTACACCACTGTGAAACCACTCATGCACACCGTTACCACAGCTTTGAGGGGGAGAAAGCATGTTCAAAAAGCCAGCGTAACAGCCACCCCGCGCAGATATAAGTTGTTCGTGTTCAAGAGATTTGTCTCATTCAGCTGGTGTAAGCTTATTCCAACTTATACTAGTCATGTGGCTGAGATGAGCTACTTTAATTACCCTCAGTAGCTCTCCACTACACATGAAATAAGTGCAACTTTCATGGCCATTCACAGACTAGGATTGTCCATCCTCTTTTATCCTTTTATTCCTTTGGGAGACTAGAAAGAAAAAGTCATTTTGACAACTATATGTAGTAATGTTATATCTGTAATGAGCACCAAAAATCCAAGAAGTTGTCTAGAAATGTCTAGCAGTTCCTTAGACGAAAGTCAGAAATCCGTTTTGGATGGTCCTGTATGAATTAACATACATTAATTTTTAGTGCATAATCACATTGAACTAGTTAGAAAATGGAGTAAGAGTGGTTGAGTGTTTTCTTGCTTAAGAACCCACTCTCTCTCTCTTTGTCTTTTATCGAAGAGTCAGAAAGTTGTTACCGTGCAACGCTGCTGGATTCACAAGATCACGCAATGCAAGAATCCATCTTCCCAGGCTTTCATTTATCTGCTTGTGGCTAAACCAATTTGACCAATCAGCATCCTGTAAGGAACTGCTGGCAGCTCCAGGTGTGGTTGTGATGGCAGCGAGAGAATCCAGTAGCATAGATGCTGTAGCATAAGTTATATCGAACCTGAGAGTATTTCTTCATTGAAAGAAGAGCAAAGAATGGCACGGAAGGCTTTTCTCAATATTTTTGCTCTTCTCCCGACCAGCTTTGGAAAGAGTTTCGCTCTGCCACCGCGTCATATTGTTCGTTGATCTGTTTGGTTGAAGTTAGCTAGTGAAAGTGCCTGCCCTTTTCTGAACAGTTTCCAAGGACGACTTCCCAGATCGCTCTGTGCAACAAACCGTCTGGCACCCCAGGTTAGGAAAGTATGCCATATTGTTTGAACATTAATAACATTACAAGAAATTCCCATCCCAAGTCCAATATTGTTGCCAGTAAAAACCAGTCAGCGATGTTCAGTAATATAGTACGTACGCCTTGCATTTGGGTTTTTTTTGTTTTGTTTTTTTTTTGCTATAATTGCAAATATTACAAGTTTCCTTCCTTTTTAGTTAACATTTGGCAGATGTTGGAAGTTTCTTGCCTTGGTTTAGATGTTGGCTTGATTGAAGTGTAATAGACAACAAAAGACACATCCTGCTAAATGCGTAACATGTTAGCAGTTGGTTGAAAGGTTTGGTTTGGAGAAGAAAATGTGGAAAAGGTAAATCTGATGACCCGGAATAGTAAAACATCCATAGAAACGTGTCCAACCTCTTTTGCACCGTAGCCAGTTTCTCATGTCGCTCTGTGTGCTCCGTGTGTTCTTAACATCACATTTCTGCCCAGAATACACTGGTCCTGTTTGCAGGGAGTAACAAATTTGTTTACCACCTGAGAAAGTTTTGGTTCCAACACAGACTTGGTCAACAATTGTTAGCTCCAAAAGTTTCTGGATCTGGATGTTAAACTAATACAGTCTGTGGCAAAGCATAATTTCCCTCCTGCTGTAATGGACTATTCAAAACACATGGCAGCGATTCTTTAATTGGTAAAATAGTTACAATCCACAAGCACATTAGCTTTAGATGCTTCCTATCAATGTTGTAATTACACATATCGGCTTCTATTAGCTAGCCGTCAGGTGAAAAAATCCATACTTGATATCCCGTCGTAGAGCAGTACTCAACCCTGTAAGCTAATCAGAAATCGCAGTGTTACTGTTATCCTTAAGGTTTAATGCCAGTGTAACACATGAGACATGAGTAATGTTTTGCATTATTTCTGCAATGGTAGATTTGATTGATGCTGCCAAATACTGTACACACAATATGTATATCACTCAGTAAGAGTCTGTTGATGCCTAAAACTGAAAACTTGTTTCCTGGCTTTGCGTGCCTGAGAATGGAATGAGTACAGATCTGGTCTAATAACCCTCTGCATTATTTAGTGCCCTCTCAATACTGCTGTGCATTTAGCGTAATGGGCTGTCAAAGCTGAATGCAATCACAGAGGACAGACTTCACTGATCAGTTGATGACAGTAGTAAGGTAAATCAGTGTTTTTCCTATTGGTTCACAGTGATTTCGTTCACATGCACAAAACATTCAGCTTTTTGCCCTTGTTCCAAAAAAGACTACAAAGCTGTTTACATGGCTAATGGAAACAAATATTCCACCAATATTCTCATTTACATGCAGCCGTGCATACTCTGATTAACAAACACAACCTCCCTTTTTCATTGTTCAACCACTTTCTTTAAAAGGTTGGTGTTGCGATATTTGCGCATATCCCAAAACCTGTTGAGATCCAAGTGTTTTATCATGTTTAAAAGCGAGTGTGTCTCTCCTTTTGACCAGAAATGTGACGTTTTGTATCCTACATCATCACATGCATACATCTTTACCACAGCCTTGCAAACTGTTGGCTAGGCAACGCACAGAGTTGACTGTAAACAAGCAAGAGGCCACATGTTGCAATCTATTCCATGCAATGGAATAGATTTTATGCTTTACAAAGAAGTCTGCCATTTATACCAGCCAGTAATGTGTAATATTACATTGCACGATAGCGATTAAAATTTTGTAGCTGTTATGGTAGACCTGCCAAAAGGACTAGATATATATTTAAACCAGCCATAGACCCTGCATTTTTCTGTTGGGTTATAGATGTACTCTGTTTATTGATAACTTGTCATCACTGTAAACATTAGCATGACTCCAGAAGGTCTCCTTTTGATATCAAACATGACATGACCTGACATGATGTCTGTGCTTATGTGCCAGCTCATACAACTACTCACAATACAAAGCTATCAAAGTAATCATTTTAAACAGACATCCTACATGAGGTTGAGAGCAAAGGTTGCAACAACACAAGGGGGTTTCGACACCCTCACAGCAGGAGGGTCCAAGACTCTGTAATATCCTGGCTCATTCTGAAAACTCTTCTTGGACAGACACACCGGCAGTCATATCATTGAGTGAGTGACATAGAAGTTGTATTTTTCCATGAAATCAGTTTTATTAAAGAACCATGGCTCTTCTACCAAGACAGTTTGATAAACCCTAGTTGCAGAAAACAGTATTTTTAGAATTTAACTATCCTGTCCTAGTGGGTCTCACTTCATTTTTGGTGATTTCATACATCCTTGAGAGTTACTCACATTATTTAGGTGAGTATTTAGGTGAGACAGAGTGTGAGTGTGACCTGTGCCTATTCATATTACATCACCTGAATGGCAAGTTTTATCGTATTATAAATAGCCTGGCCTTATCTTGATGTGTCCATGGATAAACTCTATTGTAGCACTGTCATGGAGACATGAAATTTGTTTAAAGTGATTGATGAGTAGTGCAGCTTTCGTAGCCTGGTTTGTCACTCTGAAGGACCTTTGACTCAACGTGTGTGCTTTATTTCTGCACAAGGGATGTGTGAGAGGGAGGGTGGGAAAAAGAAACAAGTTGTGCACTGACACAACTGGCAAAAACAGGAGAGTTTAAAACACCTGCACCGATTCTGTCACTTGAGGCAGGTTGGTTATCATAACAATACAAAACAATGTCAGTATGCAGAGTGACAATAAATGTGGATTTTCCATAGAGTGCAAATAAAATGTTACATTGGTCAGGCTTTATAATGTAGATTTAACTTAGACAGGTCAAATCTATTCCACAAAGGGCCGTGTGGCTGCAGGTTTTCATTCCAACCAAGGAGGAGCACACCAGGCTGGACTCATTTAATCAGCTGATCAGTCTTCAGCTGATAATTAAGTGATCCCTTGATTGTTTGGAACAAAAACCTGCAGCCACACAGCCCTGTATGGAATAGGTTTGACATGCCCGATTTAACCCAATACATATTTTTTTCACTTGTGTATGATGTGAGACATTACTGCTGTGCTTTAAGTTTTCTTCATATCAACTTTTTCAGGAGCTCAGTGATGAAGCCGGCGTGTGTTTTCCCATCAACCTATGAGTTTCTGTGTGGTTTGTTGTGTCAGAATTCAGTCCAACCTGTCCTCTGCATTCCCTGCACACACATTGGTCTCAGTCGCTGCCACTGTCTGTTGTGTGCATATTTACTGTTTTGCTCGACTGTAACAAACATTGTATCAGATGTTTCTGGTTGAAGCATGTGGTGCTGCAAAACAAGACATCAACATACAGTAGAAGCTTGAGTCGTCCCTGTCCATGATGCCTGCAGCAGTAAGGCAATGACTAGATCCTCTGTTTTCCTTTCTTCCTTTGACCCTTTGTTTTAGTGAGCACTACATTGTCCTGCTAATAGAAGTGGCGAGGAACAGAATTTGGCTTAAAGGCACATTGTTCATATTAACTGTTGAATTAAATCTAAAAACAACAGAAATAAGAATGCAGCTGATGCATTTACAGGAGAAGGATGTATGAGAATTTTAGTGGGACCAGTTTTTTAATTAGACATGAGTGATGGAGTGATCTGTCAAAACATTTTAAATTATTCAGCTGGGCTCTTGCCTCATTGGCTGTTGATTTGTGAGTTTGTTGAGGTTTGTGTCGGTTTAGTTACGCTCCCCTCCCTCAACCCTACATCTCCTTCCCTCATTTGCTTTGCTTTCATTCTGCAGTGGAAGCAAAGGAAAGAATAAGAAAGGAGCTTTGTGAAAAGGACAGTGATTGTTTGTTTATGAGGATGCTAGCCTTGTGGTGACATGCCTTTTTTTTCCGTCCATCTCACAAGGCTGTTAAGTGAAATAGATACTCTGAGCACTAAGTAATCAAATGTAACCCAGATCCAGTGTTTTGGAGTGGAACAACGGTTTTTCCACTTGATTCATATGGCTGTCATTCCTTGCACCAGGACAAAAACACTTACATTAGTCCTAAAGGAAGGGACGCTGTTTGGCTGGTATGGAGACAGGTGGAAAGGCATGTGTCTCCCTTTGTTGTCAGGTTTTTACAGCAATGTTGGAAGAAAAAAAACAGGTGACAGATGACACATCATTTTTTTCTCACATATCTTGTGAAGTGCAACACTGAGCAGTTTATAACTTGAGAAAATATTCTTAAATTTACTTCAGATGTCAGAAGTTGGCAGCCTGATTCATGTTTTTTCTCTTTTCTTTCGTTTTTCAAGTTATTGAGCAAGTGAACAGTTTGTATAACCAGGAGTGGATTTCATCTGTTTTTTCCCCCTCTCTCTTATTTTTCTTTCTCCCTTTGCCCTCTCTCTGTCTAGTAATGGAGTCCACGGTTGTGAGTACGTCCACTCTGGCCCCCGATGAGTTCGATAGGAATGTGCCGCGGATCTGCGGCGTGTGTGGTGACAAAGCCACCGGCTTCCACTTCAACGCCATGACCTGCGAGGGCTGCAAGGGTTTTTTCAGGTACATAAGTGCAGATGTGAAGTCACAGATATGAGGTTTAGCAGACTCAAATTGACATACCACACACTAATAGGGCATTGTAGCAGAACAATAGATCCAGTCACCCTGCTGTAAACAAAAAGATGCACATTCACCAAGTTCACACATGTACACTTTAATGTACAAACACAGGTCTGAACTTGCACACATAAGGGCCACCCCCACACACACTCACACGTTAAATGTAATTATCACCCACAGTTACATAAGAACACATGGTAAACCACTGACAACATTGGTGTTCACACTAATGCCCAGCAGCAGGCAGAGAATACAAATGAGCTTATTGCTGTGGTTAATGCCTCAGCTGCTGTCTACTCATTGATACACACAAGTTTTCAATTTAACTATAGACAAAACTAGAGCGAGTCATGATTTTGTACGCTCGTGTGTGTGTGTTTGATGTGTCCGCCTGTTTGCGCAGTTCCACTCAGCAGTGTTGATATTTAAAGGGAGAGGATTAAAAAGACGGATGTTTTGATAATCTGCTTCCTCGTCTCAGCTGGCCCTTGTTTGAACCCTCACTGAGCATGCTTATCCGTATGTTTTTGCTCACATCTGTGTATAATTGGTCATACATGAATATCCATCACTGACTAAATCATTATTCTTTGCGTCACTATTTGGCAAGACTCGTCTTTTACCCCTGGATTCCTTGGCACTCATCCATATTTATGCTGTTTCACTCAGTCCCAGGCTTCAAGGGCAGAAATATTTATCCAGTTCTACCATGATTATTTGTGCTAAACACTTTTAGGTGCATGTGTGCGTGTGTGTTAAATAACTATGCACAGAGCTCTGTGCAAGCGCTAGTACATGTTCAGACACACAGAGCCTCATCTGAATTCTTGAAAATGCCTTACGTTTGTAAACTGATACATCTGTGTATTTTGGCGGACTGTAAAATATATGGAATTCTTTTAGGCGCAGTATGAAGCGCAAGGCCACCTTCACGTGTCCCTTTAACGGCAGTTGCACCATCACCAAGGACAACAGGCGCCACTGCCAGGCATGCCGGCTCAAACGCTGTGTGGACATTGGCATGATGAAAGAGTGTAAGTATGACAGGTGACCCATATGTCTTCAGGGCAATACTCTAACCTTAAACCATGTCATTTACTGCATGTATGTAAATAGCTGAGTTATTTAAGTTTATTACAGGTTAATCTCAGTGTGGCCCTTTGGGTTACATGCATACCACTTACAATAAAAGATTATACTGATGAGTATGAATTGCTATACTATAGGATAGTATAATTGGGTCAAAGGTTTTTGTGACACGAGTTTTTGTGGTTGCCCAATACTGTTGATTATGGATGAAACCTGTGCCCTGAATACATCTGAGACCACCTTCCCACATAAACAAGAATAAACGGTCTAGTAGATTATATAACTAGCATAACTACTGTATATAATTAAAGAAACTACTGTATATAAATAAATCTACTTTTCTTGTTTCTTTTGGTTGAATAATAAAAAAGTACACAACTGCTGTTTGCAGTTTTGGGGGCCTACTGTCCCTCTTGTATATATTATGTAATATTTGGGCTGGGGTCAAGTATCTCTGGGTCTTTCCCCCCATTAGAGTGTTTACATGTTCTATTTGAACTAGTGGAGCCTCCCCACATTGTATACAGTAAGTATACTCCATCTGAAGTTTAAACACCTGCTGTTACGTACAATCTAGCGAGGCCTCTTCTTTCCACACAGTCATGTTTATTTTCATGGTCTGTAAATAGTAGGTACATTTTTTTTCTTGGTTTCTCCTGATATCCGGATATTGTCCACGGGCCTCTTTTAAGCAAAGGCCTCTCACTTCCAGCTGAATGTTCTCTCCACAGAGTGTTTCTGGGAATACCCAAAGAGCGGTGGCACCGACTCTGCGATTTACTGTATGTGAACAGGTGCCAGTGGCGTTGCTGTTGCAAAAACAGCAGCATGTTGTTGAGACCCAGCTCCCTCTCTGTCTCCTGCTCTCTCTCTCTGTCTCTGTGAGCTAATTCAGTGGCTAGAACAACAAGGAGCGAACAGAACAAAGACAATGCATTCAGTTGTTCAGTGCAGCGGGGGTCTCCATATGGACCCGTCCCCTCCCATTCTCTTCCTCTAGAGAATAACAACCCCCCCACCACCACCACTCCACCCAACACTACATTGACATAGCTGTCATAACAACGTAAAACACAAGTACATACTGAAAAGCTGTATGTTGCTATGCATTAGGTGCACTGGTGTGCTTATCTAAAAAACGTATTTTTCCTGAAGTTTATGTATATATTATTCTAACAGTCTCCCTCTTTGTCTCTTTACACTTGCACCCTCAGTCATTCTGACAGACGAGGAAGTACAGCGGAAGAAGGACCTGATTCAACGGAGGAAGGACGAGGAGGCACAGCGCGAAGCAGAGAGGGAGGCGCGGCGGCCCCGGCTCACTGAAGAACAGAGTCAGGTCATCACGACGCTGGTGGAGGCGCACCACAAAACATATGACGACTCCTATTCTGACTTCTGTCGCTTCAGGGTTTGTGTCTTAATACAGTTAATAATAAATAATAATAAAACTGCATAATACTGCACAAATGTAAAATATTCCAAGATCGCTTTCAGCAACAACAATTTCCATCAATTGTCTCATCACTTTGGTTTTTATTTTTGGTGACTGGCCTCATTTAAGAATCCTGTCGGGTCTTTTTATGTGCACTTTTCTCCTGTCCAGCCTCCTGTGCGCGAGGGCCCAGTGACACGTAGCGCTAGTAGAGCCGCCTCTCTCCACTCTCTTTCTGATGCCTCCTCTGACTCCTTCAGTCACTCTCCAGGTAAGAGACACACACTGTGGAGGCTCCACTCAAAATCAAGAGAAAACAATGACTCTCCAGGGTTACAATTTAGCCAGTTTGTCCTGTGCTAGTTTGTCACCCTGAAAGTATCCAGAAAACAAATCTTATATTGAAACAAAGAAGAATGACGTCTGTCACCACACTAGAATTATAACTGACATAATCAAAAATAACAACCTAACTTTCAGTCGAAAGGAAAACATCTCACACATGTGACAGACATATTTCGAGAAAAATAATATCAAAAGATTTCATACTTGATTTAAGACAGGTATTTTTTCCAGTTCAGATGGACACATATTGGCTTATATACTATCTTTTACGCTGCTTTACTGAGAATCCAGTAGAAATTCAGTGAATGTTCAGTGAATAACCTGTTCTCCCCCCTCAGGCACCTGACTCCTACTAGTAAACATCAGTTCATTAATGCATCCGTCACTAACGGAGTGAACACAGCGAGGGACGCAGTCACGTGGCCTGCTGCCAACACTCAGCAGAGATGAATGACTCGAAACAACCCCAGCTAGTTGTGCATGCCTTACATGTTGTCGTAGCTGTTATCTGACACGTGCTGACCTGACCCATGCATTTTCAGATGATCCTATCCATCAACAAACCCTCTGTATTCCATGATTTCTCTTGGTTCTCTCAGGACAGAGTGAGTCTATTCAGGAAGGAATAGTGTGACATTGTTGTGCTTTGCTGTTTGACCACTTTTCTCTCCTTTCTTCTCTGCTTTCTTCTTCTCTTTTCTTTCCCCCTCTCTGCTCCGCTGTCTTCATCTTACTCGCTGCAGAGTCGGTAGACACCAAAATGAACTTCAACAACCTGCTGATGATGTACCACGAACAGGGCAGCAGCCCTGACTCCAGCGAGGAGGAGGGCTCCAGCTTCTCTATGCTGCCCCACCTGGCTGACCTGGTCTCCTATAGCATCCAGAAGGTCATCGGCTTTGCCAAGATGATCCCTGGGTTCAGGTGTGTTTGTGTTTGTGCGTGCGTGCGCGTGCGCCATAGTTTCGATTATCACTCTGCATTACTTGTGAACATCCGATGTTGGCTGGAAACATCCACCGGATCTGGACGATGTGACTCCTCGGCCTATTAGATGGCAAAAAGATTGTCCTACCCAATTCACAGGGACCAATATAATATGGCCAGAAAACATGTTGGTTAGCAGAATGATTACGTAACAGTAATGGCGACATGTTGCCATTTGGGTCTTGGCCTGTGCTGTTTTGCACATCACTGTGACCTTGAGATAGATGAGAGTGTACGTATTTTCTAAGCTTCAAATTTTCTTTGTTGACTTTTTGTTTGGATGTACTAGAATATTCCTGGCACAATACAACCTTTGCCTAAACAAAGACGCACAGATGGAATTTTCAGAACTCCTCCTCACGTATTTTTTATTTACATGTCTCTGAGTGACTTTTTACCTGAATGTGTGGCGAAGACTTTGTACACCTACTTGTTTTCCTGCACAATGAGTCGATATTGTGCCACAGTGATGGCTGTGGTCTAAAGGCCATAGACTACTGATAGACTGTATATTGCAGAGAGCTGACACGTTGTGGAAAATCTCGTATGTTGAGTTGTTCCTTTACTGGACGAGGTTATACATTTGCCACGGTCATGTTGTTAGTGTGAAGTTCAGCCATTTAAGTATGTTAGTGGGTGATTGCCTAACCTTAGAGGAGACAATCCTCTAGTACTGAGCAATCAAATGTTCGACTGTCATGTACAACCTTAACGTAGAAAATAGAGTGCAGTAGATAGAAAAATATGCCTGTGAGAGACAAGCACAAAATTACGATGGCTGGCCCTAGGCCTTTTCATTGTTTCTTCCCCACCTTCCACACATGGCAACCGTTGCCTTTCAGCGTGTTTGTCTCTCAGTGCGTTGACAGGGACGAATGCTCAGTGTCTCAGGGGTCACCCCAAAGTCAAGGCTAAAACGAGTCGGGGCCTGTATTTCCTGAAATTTGCTGTTCCCACTGGCAGCGAGTGATGGACGTGGTCGGATTACCTTTGGAATGTTTGTCCACTTATGATCTGCTGCCTAAGCCCTGAATAACACCCCAGACCTCCCCTCAAGATCTGCAGGTTTTAGCTCATGTCTCCTGCTAGTTTAGTGGTTTCATGTTCTAAACATTTAAACGCGTTTCATAGCATGACCAGATGCAGGATTGTTCCGTGATTTGACTTGTGTTTGTCAAATGAGTTTTCCATACACAGGCACTATCACAGCATATATCTAAATAAAGCTTGAAGACTTTTACTGCCCTCATACCCGTGGTCATTAAACCATTGATAAGTGAAATCATTAGAAATTAATTATAGAACTAAAGACATGCGTAAACACACAGGTTGGGCTGGTTCTGGCTGTGAGTCTTTACTGGTTTGCCTGTTGCTGTATTAGTTTCCTGTTAAATTAAACATGGCCAACACTCCATGATTAAGGTTATTTGAAGACTATTAGTTAAATAATTCAGTGTTTGTGGTTCACTAACTTAGTAGGTGATATCTTTCCTTGCAGGGAGCTGACTGCAGAGGACCAGATTGCTCTGCTCAAATCCAGCGCCATTGAGGTGATCATGCTGCGCTCGAATCAGAGCTTCAACCTAGAAGACATGTCCTGGAGCTGTGGTGGGCCTGACTTTAAATACCAGATCAGCGATGTCACCAAAGGTGAGCCTAAACCCTGCCATATGTACAGTTTGACAGCTGTGAAGACAAACTGGTGTTTAGGACAATGTGCATGAATGCTCAACGAAGAAAAGGCGCATGTTACACATTAACACTTCTTGGAAGCCTTAAAGGAAGAAGCCTGTTGTTAAGGAGGTGAACAGATCATTAGTGTGGAAGTACAGATAAGGTTGCTGGCAGCGGCCTGTGCACACACCCATAGGAAAGGATGCTAGAGCACGTTTTTCTTCAAAACCAGTCTTACATGTCCGCAGAAGCCCCTGTGGGCATGGTTTTCATTTGCCTTTCAAACAAGACCCCTCTCTCTGGGATCAACCAAAGAATGTCACTCCTGACCTGCTCACCACACAAAACAACCACTGTCTGGAGCAGGAGGAGCAGCTCTGTTGTGCTTCTCTTAACATATCACTGAATAGTTGACATGGTCATGACTGAATATTAATGTGTTTTCTCATGTGGTGATCAATAATAGTTTAGTTCAAAATGAGTAAAAAAGTTTTACTCTTCCACATTTTCTAATCCATTCTGCTACTTGTTTCAAAGTGGTAGTTCATTCTAAAGATTGTTATGAAACATGGCAGTTATTGCTTCTGCTGTGCATGATTAAAGATGCCCAATACACGACAAGTCTCAGATGCCCAAGTCTCTGTACCAATCAAAATCTTTTTTTTAAACCAAACTTTTTAAAAACAAATCTTTAAAATGCATCCGTGTTAAAAATCGGATGGAAGACCAGTGCCGAATTCCACACACAGCATGTAATTTCTGCCACTAAGACGTCTCTTAGTCCAAACAGCGACCACAAAAGTTGTAGTTTGATAATGTTGTGTAGTCGCGAGGGCTCATAAGCTTTGTTGTCTTCATCTTAAAAAGGCACAATTTTATCAGTGCATTGAGGTTCAATACACAACCCCAGCCATAAAGCCATGATAATCAATGAAAGCTTCTGATCAGTATTTGTATGACTTCTCATTTTACACATCTACATAAAAACACAACCCCACCCCCCTCAGAAATGGTGTAAATTTGCTGATTAAAAGAAATTCTCAGCCATGAGAATAGATAAGCATGCGAACGCACAGCATGAAATGAAATGAAAAATTCATAGGCAAGTGGGATGGTAACATTTCCCAGAGGGCCTTTCTTCTGTGATGTAGTGTGGAGCTGGTTCTATGTGCAGCACGTACAGTAATGATGTCTGCTTCCTCCGTAGCGGGCCACACTCTGGAGCTGCTGGAGCCGCTGGTGAAGTTCCAGGTGGGCTTGAAGAAGCTGAACCTGCGAGAGGAGGAACATGTGCTGCTCATGGCCATCTGCTTGCTTTCTCCAGGTACGGCAGGTCTGACTGTGTGGAGGAGGGAATATATATATAGAGGGTCATCATGAATTGTTCATGAGTGATTTTATTTGCCTTTTTTTTCCAACAGAGAATATGCTCATTGTAGCTTTTATTGTGGCAAAAAAAATCAGTGTGAACATTTTGATTAGAGGTTATCTGAAGCATTTTCATCTGTCACTGAACATAAATCACACTGCGGTGCAGGTCTGAGCTGCTTAAAGGGTTTCGTGTCTGTTGAGCATTAGCCTTTTTATGAACACGCATTCGTGTGTGTGTGATATGCATTTGCAGAACACATTATGCATGTACAGTAAAGTTATGCAAGCAAGCAAGCGTGTGTGAGTGGATATTTGCATTCCTTTGTGTATGTGAGGCACCTCATTAACAATGCATAGTTATACTTGATCTAAAATTAGCAATCCACCTGACCAGAATGGTAGAAATACAAACGCAAGATCATACTAATTTCTACTAATTTGAAGATGGATTTCTAGTTTGTTTTCTGGCATTATTTTCACAATAAAGACAAACTCTGTAGTTCTGAGTTTTCTAATAGTGTTTCAATTTGAACAGGTTCAATTTCTCTCGCTGTTTAGCTTGTATAGTAACCATGAATATCTTAAGACTGTCCCCCTGTTTTTGACAGACCGCCCAGGTGTTCAGGATCACGCACGGATTGAAGCTCTCCAAGACCGACTGTCAGAGACCCTGCAGGCCTACATCCAGCTTCACCACCCAGGAGGACGGCTGCTTTATGCCAAGATGATCCAGAAGCTGGCCGACCTGCGCAGCCTCAATGAGGAGCACTCCAAACAGTACCGCTCGCTCTCCTTCCAGCCGGAGCACAGCATGCAGCTCACCCCGCTGGTGCTGGAGGTGTTCGGCAGCGAAGTCTCCTAGAGGCCGCCTCTGAGCCTCAGTGGTGGAGAGGAAGCCGGGGACAAGAGTCCTGGGTGTAAAAATGGAGGGAGAGAGCCGAGGATGTGCTGGATGGACTAAACGGAGGTGTGGGGTATGAAGTGAGCGGAAGAGAGAAAGTGGAGCGTGTGTGTGTGCGTGCATGTGCGTGTGTGCACATGTCGGGTGTATGGTTTCATGTGTGTCTTGTCTAAAGATGTCTATCTCGGTATAAAGGCCAAGGTTGTATGGAGAGCAAGCAGATGCTAAGAGAGACAGTAAACAAGGAAACTTTATATAATACAAATTAAACCATACATACAACTTCTGCCTATATACAGTATTTTGTCTGTATTTAAATCAACAAACAGCTGCTTCAAATGCCTGGACATTTTGTGTGTGTACGTGACGTGCACACGCCAACACAACAAGCATACTCAGTTATTCATTTAGCCATTCAGTTGAGCTACCTCTTGGTTTTACTGGGGTTGTTTTATATTTGCATCACCTATGTGAAACAGTCACTTTTACACAGAACAAGTTAGATACAGTACGGATGATATTTCAGTTTATCAGAGCAACAGCAGTGCCTGCACATTACTTTGAGTGTTTTATGTTTCAGACATCGTTTGTTTTTCATCTGCTTCTCTCCAAGGCAGCATATATGTATGACTGTATACAAATCAAACACACGCCTTTCACCTTTCACCAAAGGTATGGTCAGCAACTTTGTCAAAAAGCTTCCAGTAGCTAAAAATAACCGCGCTGCTCCACGGATCGTTTCACGCGTGCAGCCACTCGACATGCTAGCAAAATGTCTGACTAGCCTCACAGCCCATGAAGGAAAATGTCATTGTTTAGGTTTACAGCAGAGTACAGAACATAGTCTGTAATTTTAGTGCGGTTTTGGTAGGACTTTGGGGTGCCTGGTTTTGAGGTGAGAATTAGCCACTAAATGTGTTAGCTACTTTTACACTGCTAACTGTCAATCAAACCAAGCCTGCATTATGGCTTGTTACGCTCTTTTGAAATTGTTTTTTCATTATTCTTCTCTTTTGTTTAAATGTTTATTTCCCTGTAAATAGTTAATTACTACCACATGTATCCTAAGCACTGTTATACCACCTTTTACTCAAGCCTATGTATTGATATACAGTATCTATATTCACAGATTTTAAAGGGCTAAGATGCCAAATTTAACTGGAATAGTAAATTGAGGCCAAAGCAAGGGGCCTGTCTTGTTAATATATAGCTGCAAACCATACTTGGAATAGATATGGATGTAATTTCAATGGATGCTTTTTGTTTTATATGTCAGTTCACCTTTAAAAACAATTCCATGAATTGTTCCTCCTCAGTATACCGTAAGCTCAGTGGGCAAAGAGCTTGGGAAGCTGCTTCAGACCTCCACAGATATCACACCCCTTTCATTTCTGACAGGGAAGTGGATTTTCTAGAATGTCTGAGGGCCTGGTTGTGGTGGTGCGCACCTCAACACCCAGGCCCTCCTGTTTGATGATGTATGCTGCGCAGCCCTCTAGTGGCTGCATTGTGTAAATACCAGGTACACACACACACACACACACACAGACACATATATATATTTATATATATATATATATATATATGTGTGTGTCTGTATAAGGTATGTCCACCGCTGTACATAGGGCTACATAGATATTTCTCAAGGCTAATTTTTTTTTCAGAAATATATATGCAAATACAATATTGGCCCTTTTTTTGTTCTTGATTCATTATCACTATGTTCTGAGACACTATGCTCTTTGTTTTGACTTTGATCATGTTTTTTGGTAAGAATGAGTTAGGATTGTCTTAAACAGGGATTGCTTGTTTATTTGACTCAGTCAAATTATTCTTTGTTTAATGGTGGGTTGATGTATTTGCCTAATTTCCAAGGTTCATTTTCAGAAAGACGACAAGCTAAACATACCGTGCTGCTCTCTATAATATAAGCCATATAGATCACCAAGCTAGTCATACACCTGATACATTACGTTACATTGAAATGATGACTCCAGAGCCATGGATACTCTCGTTATATAATCCTCCTAAACTCATATGCTATTTATCCATGGCTTTTGGAAGATAAGCTTGCATATGAAAGGAATTCATATGCCTTCTCTCTGCTGTCATCTTTGGCTTATGCTTCATCAGACAGCATCTAATGGCTTATAAACCAAACTACCAAGAGAATTTACATGCCTAGGTTTAGAGGCCAGTGATGTATGGCTTGCTGCATGTGGGATTATGGTGAATATATATGAGAAGACATGTCTTTCATATCAAGACACTTCCCCAAAGAAGTCAAATTTCTGTCAAGTTCACATGATTTGACTCAAAGGCAACTTGGCTTAAAGGAAATCATTAGCAGAGTTGTTTTTTATCTTCTGTCTGCTGTGTGGCAGAAGACATCGATTAAAGCTGTTCTTGTGATTGGCCGTACGGGCCTCCTATGTCAGACCAAGAGCCTCCTTCTTCTCAGCAGACCGGGGCTACTCTGTGATCTTAGAGGAAGATGGTGAGAGAGAGCATATGTTTGTTATTGAGCCGAACACGTTCTCACAACTGCTTTCTGAGAAGTCGTGGTGGCTGTTGCTTTAATTGGTTCAGCCCACATGGGTTTTTTTTTTTTTTTTTTTTTAAACCTACCATTGAATTTTAAGACCATTCTCCGTCACTGTGGCTTTATTCCAACTCGTCTTCAGTCACTGTGACAATCTGCAAGCTGACAGTCGGGGATGGACATGTAGATCTGCACAGCACAGATAGTTACATACTTTTGGATGTTCCCGTATTTAAGTAATCATAATGAGTTTGGTTTTCTTCATGTAAATCATTGGGATAATTTATATATAATATATATATATATATATATATATATTCCATGTGTCCCACAAATCTCCCTGCTCTGATTGAACTTCAAGGAGCTGAGGCTCGAGTGTCTTTAGGCAGTACCACTCATATGTATAGTATGTCAGTTTGATGAGGGGTATGATGTGCTTGGTTACTGAACACTGACTTTTAAAGTTTTGAAAAGTCACCGTGTTGATTTTCTCTGAATACATACTTCTGTATGTAGGTATGGGTTTGATTTTGTTCTCTTTTGTTTTTTGAGATAGAGATGCAGTGTTGATTTGTGTATGTTTAATACAGTGGGAGGTTTGGTGAACATGTAAGTGCCACGGGGAGAGTTCCCTCCACACAGGAACAGGGTAAAAGAGGAGTTGCTCTTGGGGATATGAAAACTGAACAGGAAGAGTCATGAGGATGTATCGTCTAACCGCTAATTGAACAAGTAGATTTCGGTCAGTGCCGCAGGGGAATTCTTACTTTAGGGTTAATCCAAAAAAAAAAAAAAAAGGGAACCCCCTGTAACTCTTTTATGACTGAATATATGATTAAATGTTGTTTTTGGGACCTTTTTCCCTTTGAATTCCCCACCCATCTTACTGTACATAACATGCAAATACAGTTAAATCTAAATATGGTGCATCCCCAGAGTTTCCTGTTTGGTTTTCACCATGGTAGGCTGCTCAGAATCCGTAAGTTTCAAACTCTGCATTGTGGTTGTTAAAATACTGGAACTTGAAAAACGTACGTCAGTGGAAATCTACCACAAATTAGATGGCGCCATCTTTCATCTTTGGTGGGATTTCCTCCAGATCGGCAACATAACACAGTAACAATGCCTGCAATACACAACTTATGGTACACTATCACCAGCAAGCTTTACAGGTTATCATGTTAGTAGACATTTTTGAAGTCTTTTGTATAACTGTTACCATTACAAATCCTGTCTGTAAGAACACATGCTATCATTCATAGAAATCAGTAGGCCATCTCCCATGCAAAGGCTTTCAAGTCTTTCTCCTTTTTTTTCTTTTTTGTTCCTCCCAGTAGGACAGGGATTGTAATGGAATCAACTTAATGTAGTTCTTACAAAAAGGAGTGTCCACAATGGATGTACACCATAATCTACCTAAAAAACCTACCTCTTTTAGCTCAGATTTTGCTTTAGCATTAAGCATTTGCCTCTGTTTTTACTTTTGTAATATTTGTATTCATGTTGGTATTTATTGCTGTCTAATGAGTCATACTTCAATGATTACCTCAGAGATATCTCACAGATTTGGGAGACTCCAGCTAATGAAGTCATTCATGGTTTTTTTTTCTTTTTTCTTTTTTTGTACAGTTTTTATTTTTCTTCTCAGACTTAGCATTGCCTTTTTTTAACGCACAAAAATACCAGGAGTGTTTTTAATATAGTGCCTGCAATCTGACCAACAGGGCTCAGACTGGCAAGGGTAAGGCTGCATTTCCTCCAGAAAAGACATCATTCTCTGCATCTTTGTCCTTTTGCCCTATGCTTTGGAATATCTTGGTAATTTTCAATTGCAATTCATGTGGTTGCCATGATGCCGATATCCTCCTTATCCATGATAGTTCTAAAGGGCAAACTGAAGGGGAGAACTTTGTGGAGTGAATGCAGCTGCAAAGAAGGAACAACCAGAAAGACTTTGTGGCAGTAGGAGAAACGAGGGGTGTGTCTGCTCTCCTTTTGGTACTGTCAGCATGGTCTTTGCTCTATAGTACGCCATCCTTGTCCCCCTCGTTTGCCATTTCCTCCATACCCTCTCTGTGTCTTCACCTCTCCTTCTGTCCTAAAGTCTGCCCCCGCACCTTCATCATTCCCTGCCGATGTTTGGTCTAACAAGGGGAATTAGGAGAAGTGAAATCCTCAATATCCATGCAATGCTGCTTTTTATCTCGAGCGTCACCCAAGTCGTGTGTTATTGACACTACGTAATGCAGGCATCGTCCAAAACGTCGGCCCCCAGCGGCGCGACAAGCCTCATTGGAAAATCGTGTCTTTTGAAACGTACACAACTTAGTGGTGCTTATTGGGGGGAGGAAAAAAATCCTTTCAGATCCTAGTATCATTAACAGAGCAACTACTCACTTTGGTGAATTAAAAACCAAGTTTTTTTTCTATTCATGTCAAACTGCTTCAGGTAAACACTGAATGAAATAAGAGAGTTTTTATTGATCAGTGAATACAAGGAGGAACAAGTCGCCATGGTCACATCTACCATGAGCTGTGTGCCATAGTATGACCCTTTTTATACAGGGGAGGGTGTTAATGAAGCTGGCTTCAGATGTTCCCCAGCTTAATTTGAGTGGAAAGGTTGTCTGAGTATGAGATTGGCTGCTTACTTTGTACTCTGTCAGCCACGTGTATTGATCTTTTAGAAGGAGTAAATTTGAATTTGGCATTGAATTCTCACCCTGCATTGTGAACCCAAATCATGCCACATTCAATGAAAATGCCTGAACCAACAAAAGCACTTAATGTAATGTTTGTAACACATGCATACTGATGAATCTACTTGCCATAAACTGCCTGTGTAGGTCAGCATGATATGGCTCCAATTATCAAAAGAAAGTCACTTAAATTCTAATGTAATTGCAATTTATCTTTTGTCTCATTTTTTTCAAAGATCTTTTTTCTATTATAAATTGGTGTTTATGTAATGTTATTTTTGTCAGATGTTTTGCAAATCAAAAATAAACAGTTGTACATAGAAGTGGGTTTCTGTGTCATTTCTTTTCATGTGTTTGCTGTTCATCTTTAAATTATGTCAAATCTTCTCATTGAAATATGTCAGTTTATTAGTTTAATGCGCGTTACAGCAATTGCCGCTTGTTGTCTTTGAATGGCTATTTAACTACTACTGTATATTGTAAGAAATGAATGTGCAGTTTACACAAGAACATTTCCAAGTGCACCCACAACATCAGTATAAGGGATTCACGACGAAGCACCTGTAGCATGCAGATTGAGCTCTGTGTAGCAGACTGAGTGCAGCCGTGTTAACACTTGTTATATTCAGCTCATTGTGATGACAGGACAAAAAGTTTGACTCCCACAAGACTGAACGGCAGAACTTTAATCCAAAAGTAAATTATATCAAGGTGTTTGATATGCATAGTGCACATTTATAGTGTAGTAAAATAAGAAACACATACATACTAATGGAACAGAACAAAACTGTAGAAGTGAGAAATAAGAACATACATACATAAAAAAATAAAATACATTTTGAGTGTGACTATCATATAGGTATTTGTGCTTTGGCCTGTTGGTCCAACAACTTATAGATCTTTCTCAGTATTTTTGGTAGGATTTTATGCCTTTATTTGATCAATTAAAAAAAAAAATTGGACTATTTTCATGCTCTCATTTGACCACCAGAGGGCACTGTCTCTCGTTACGTGTGCCGGCACACCATCATTGACCTAATGACCTCTCTGTTAAAGCTGAGGTCAGCCAGAAACAGTTGATATTACTCAGGTCACACTGGACAGCCTCACCACACACTTGTGGTGTGTGTAGGGAAACACAGCCCACATGTGCAGCAGCCTCGCATGAAGATATACGTGATATATGTGCAATATGTCGGAAGAGATTTGAGCTCACCTCAGCTCACATCTCACTGGCTCGTCATGTATGGAGCGAGATTGCACGAGTGGTGAGGTGCAGGAGGAACAAATAAAAGGTTATCAGAGAAATCCAGTCATTGCGCGACAGTTAATTGTCAGCCCTGGTACGAAGCAGAGGCACTTCTTTTGCCTGCTGATAAGGTTGCGCTCCTGCGGTCTGCTGAGCCGTTGCGTCTGTGCACGAGGGCAGATGAAGGAAAAGAGAGGATCTGGTTGCAGCAACATCCCTTAGGTGAGGCCTTTCTGGCTGCATTATCTCACAACAGAGCAACGAGAAACTGTTCACCCTGTGCTTTTCCGCAGGGGACGTGTTTCTGGCTGCACGCACTTCCATAGATAATAAGCATAACTGACAAGTGGCAGCCTCATCATGCATCCTTCAGGTGTGTAAAAGTGAACCAGTGGCAGTGTTAGGATGTCCACATGTGAAACGGGTCTATTAAGAAACAGGCCAAATTCCATTCATGTCATTAAAAATTTTCAGCAGTCAGCTGGCATTGATTTGTACTTTTTTTGCGATTTAGTACATTTAATACACTTACACAGTGAGTTGTTTTAAAACCAGTCTGTACATTCATTCAAATCACACTTTCCACTGCAAGAAAGCGGTTCCAGCTGGATTACAGCTGAGAAAATCAACTTAATGCCTTAAAATGTCCTTCAAAGCTGCACTAATCAATGTATTAATGTAGTGGGTCAGATGACTGATGCGTAATGTGAAAGTGGTCAGGAGCAGCGACAAACTTGCAAAGAGTCTGCAGCTTCCCTCAGCTGTGCAGAGCATTCAGCGCCTTTACAGATACAGTCTCACAGCCCTCATCGGTGTCCTTTCCAGCCACTGCAAGCAGCTGGTTTCAGGGTAAACCTGCTCTTAAAACGTACCGTCCACTACCTGCCCAGCACCAAACAGCATAAAGGCAAGGTTAGCGACTAGCTGGTGAGCAGAGTGGAGCATTTCACATAAGAACCACATATTTCCCTGAGCTGATGGGGAACAAAAGAGAAGTAAAAGAAGAGTAAATATTGGACTTAGATTCTCAGACAGACAGAAACACGGCTCCAAATGTGTAATAATATTGCTCAGTGTCTGCCATGTATGTAAATAGGCAACGGTTGGCCTGCCACAGCAGCTTTATAAGGTGATAGTATGTCAGTGTTTGCTTTACAGCTTGTTTTTCCACTCCCCAGTGGCCAAACAATCAATGAATGCAGCTTTAAAGCTCCCGTTCAATAAATACTACACATCAGTGGTGTTGCATTCTACATGTGTGCAGTATGTGACAAAGGTGCAGTAAATGTTATACAAATGAAACCTCAGAGCGGGACTTCACCTCTGGCTCTTCTTGCTCCTTCTCGGTGCGATCGCCCAGTGACCAGGGTCACACCGGGTCAGTTTCTTGGAATGACACCGCTGTAGTAACATCGTTAGGTTTTTGGGTGAGGCGCACAGTGGTCATGGGCACCAGATAAGGCGTGCACACACATATACACACACACACACACACACACACACATACATGCTGCAGAGTGGCCCCAGTGTACACACACAATAGGGTGGTCCAAAGAGGCATTTATTTCTGTCTATGGGGGTATAAATACTAACGGGCGGTGCCCTCATATTATCAGAGACTGATACTACAGCTCTGAGCAGCACATGCACGCGCTGATAGACCGCCGCCTCTCTATGAAATGTAACTGCACATTTTGCTGTCATAATACGGAGTGTTTCATTTTTGCACCCCAGCTTGGGGTATGACTGTTCAGCTGGCACATAGCCGCCTGCAGGGGGATGTCAGTTGTGACTTTCCAGTAATAACAAGGGCGTGTTGTTTTCTGAGCGCATATCTCTTGTCCGAGTGTGTGTGAGACAGAGACACAGAGAGAGAGTTTCATTTCAAACCAAACAGCCAGTCACGACGAGAAGACAAAGCAGAAAACAATCCAGTCGGCTCAGTAATGCAAAGCTCATGCTATGCGTTGAATGTCTGCGTGTGAGCCTTTGGGGCTAAAGAGAGAGGAGCCTTTTTCTCCCCCCTCTTTTCTATTGATTCTGTGCCCACTTATCTAGATTGGATGTTGGATGCCCTTTATGCAAGTCATCCAAATATCATTAGGGCTAAACCCACCATGTGGTTTTAGTTCAGAATGTGAGGAACGCATGCATGGCCCGTGGATGTTTCTCTACTCTCAGGCCCTCCATGGGGCAAAATAACATTGTCTGCTCTCACAGTGCTGAAGGTGGAGACTGACAGAAAACACATACATGCAGAACATCAATAAACCTGCGTTTTATGAGAGATTCTGAGGAGGCAGAAGTCCCTCTCACAGTTAACAGTAGTGCTGCATGCGAGGATTGACTCGGTGCAGGGGCGGCAGTGTGAATAATATTATTGTTTAGTATTACAAAGCTGGATGATTTATGTGTCGCAGGAGGAGCATCACATTTTACACATTTTTAAAGGAAAATGTGTTAATTGTACTAAGAAAAATACACACCCCACCCCCCCACCAACCCGAGCTGGACATTGTTCCAAAGAGGAAAGAAAAACATCTTGGCTCTTGTAAATGTCTGTTGTTCTTGTGCCCTTCTTACTTTCCAGGCAAAAGGAAGAGGGCAGAGCTGGAAGACGCAGTGTGTGTGTGTGTGTGTGTGTGTGTGTAAGGAAGTGTTCTCCTTGGAAAATAATGGCTGCAAAGTAGCATTAACAGCCAAACATTTCCTCCGTGTTTTCCCGTGCCCTATATTTATACTCTCAGTGCAGCACACACACACACACACACACACAAAGAGTACGCCACTGTGTTTATTCACTTTCGAGCCATCTCAGTCATGCGGTTTCTATACTGGCCCTGATTTCATTACACATGGAGTTTAGGCGGAAATTTGGAAGAAGGGCTGATTTATTTCCAAGGTGTGCTTTATAAACACAGATTTAATTTCAACTGCAGCGTCCGTTTTAAAGAAGTATTGAAGTTACTGTATGTAGGTTAAATATACAGTTTACAGTAAGACAAAATTATTGATCAGCTGCGCCCAGAGCATACATAACCCCCATCTTCCAAAACACACGCTTTTCACTTTGTCTTGTCTGAACACTGCCACTGTTGATTGTTGATGATTGTTATTTTTAAGTTTTTGCTTGCCTTCTCCATTGTTCTAAATCTAAGCTTATACAAATTTTGCTTATTTAATTAGATGTAAAGCTGTGTATGTTATCTAACTGTGACATTCATTTTTCTGCTGTTATGCAGACTTCCAGGAGCCCTGCAAGCAAAACATCTTCTTCCTGTATAGTCACCTGAAAGACATGAGGGTTGTTATTTTTTAATTGTGTTTTTCAGCTGTAGTCCTAACATGCTTTCTAAGGGCCAAGTGGTGAACCTCGCTCCATCCTCGCTCGTGAACCACTGAGCCTTTCCAGGATGCTCCTTTCATACCCAATCATGATACTATCACCTGTTACCAATCAACCTGTTTACCTGTGGAATGATCCAAACAGGTGTTTTTGGAGCGTTTCACAACTTTCCAAGTGTTTTGTTGCTGCTGTCCCAACTTGTTTGAAGCGTGTTGCTGCATCAATATACTATTTTTGTGCTGTTTTCAGTTGATTAAACGTCAATTAACAAACGATCACATTCTGTTTCCTTCATGCTTTTTTTACAGTGTCCCAACTTTTTTCTCAGTCGGGTTTGTAGGCTGGTTGCACTGGACTTAAACGTGTGTGTTTGTGAGAATTTGAAGCAAGACGCTGCTATAAAAAATCCTGCATACACAGCAGAACATTCCTGGATAAATAACGGTGGGATAAAGGATCTACGCTAATCAGAACAAAATCAACAACATGTTTAACATTTCAGAGTTTAGCTAAATCCTGTGTGAAGTGAAATTCAAACTCCTGAGCGAGTAGTGACACATCAGGAGGTTTCAGATGATTCTTCTCACCACATGAGCACTTCTATGGAAATGGACAGACAAAAATCACCTTATTTTCGACAATTTTCTCAGCATTGTCTTCTGCTGGCTGTTGTTTACTGTCAGTTCATGTGACCTTAGGTTGAAAGCAGTCCCTTCAGTGCCAAGATGAATAGTTACTTAGTCTGAGAACCAGAGAAAGTCTCACAACTATTTGATGTGTAGAAAAAGAGTGAAAGTTTTCAGTGCTGAATAGTGAAACTGAGAACAAGCTTCTGCAGACAGTAAGAATCTTTAGAGATTGCAGCAAAGTTCACCAGTTTCAAGATTCACACCGTGTTAGATACCATGTCTGAGAGTAAATACCTATTATTCCCTGCATACAGACTGAACACAGTTCATCCTAAATGTACAGCGAGAATGAATCCCTCACTGTATTATTGCTACTGTTGCGATGTCTGGGAGTTTTTTCTGATCCAAACCACAGGATAGATGCTGTCTTATTACTGTATAGCCCATTGAGACATTTTTAGCCACAAAGCAGCGTGGCTCATGGGCCAATTCTGTCTGTCCATCTCTTTGGCCCTGACTGAAGTATCTCAGCAAAATCGGATGGATATACATTCCCCAGAGGATAAACCTTACTAACCTTGATGAACCACTGACCGCCTCTCCAGCGCCACCGGCAGGTCAAATATCTACACATCTACTTTTGCATTGGCACAAAATTTTGTACAGTCATCCACGTTCCCCTCAGGCTGAAGTGAATTAACTTTGAGCTCATCAAGCACCATCATGAGGTCAAAACGTTTTTCCAGTACTTTGCTTTATGAACAAATAACTGTAAAAATAATGACATTCCCACCAGCCTTGGTTGTGCTGCGCGTTTTGTGCTAATCAGCAAATGGTAGCATACAAACCTTCTAATGTAAATGTATTTTATTTTATTACGTTTTAACTGCCTGTGCTGATTGTCTGCTTAACAGTGTTCTGTATTAACTGCCAACATCGTAGATGTTCCTCTTAGCACGATGCTGCCTCTCTTTATCCTGTTCAGCTGCTTCATGTTTTTCTTTCTCCTGTTCTAATTTTATGTCTTTTATTGTTGTTTTATAGCTCATTTAACATCTGGCCAAGGGACAGCAGTTGTAAATTACACTTTTGGCTGACACTGGCACATTTACAGTGATGTTGATCCATGCCCCTGAAAAAAATAACTTTCATTGTTTTTTGTTTGTTTCGTTTAACCTTCATTTAACCTGGACGGGTCGGATGGAGATCTAGAATCTCTTTTTCAAGACAGTCCTGGCCAAGACAGGCAGCAGCACCGAATAAAACAATTGATTGTAAGCAGACATAAAACAAAAGACGGACAACATTACAATATGTAACGTCCCAAAAAAAAACAAGAAGTGCGACACTACCCATGCAGCCATCCATGCACTATTAGATGATGCAACATGGGAGCATGTTAGCATGCTGACATTAGCACTGACCCCAAAGCATCGCAGTACAGCATCATTTGTATAACATGGTAAATGTAGTGTGAAATAATAGAAAAACACACAGTCACACAACAGTAACGAGAAATCAATGCTGTAATGTGTCAGAAAACACACACTGAAAACTTTCATTATGTATTGTATTCATACAGCAGCCCTACGGGTACGGTGTAGTTAGAACATCAGGTAGAAAGTTAGTCACGTGACTCGAATGTGCTCATTACGTATGTGTGTGTGTGTGTGTGTGTGTAAATATGATGTTAAATGTCACTGTGCAGCGCTCAAGTCGAGTGTCTCTGTGGTTTCCTGAACATTTCAGTTCTCGAGTTTGATTGCGATCACACACATAGGCACACACACACACACACACACACACACACACACACACACAGACACACACAGGTATTGAGCACAGTGACATGAGCCACATGTCAAAGAAGACGTCTGTAGATAAACCAAAACACAAGGTTCATATTAAAGTGTGCTACTCAGCATGCAAGTGTGTCGGTACTTTAATGGGGTTTTCTGCAGTGGGGCAGTGGCCTTGCAAACCAGGTCACTTTAGCTGAAAGTAGTCCTGTGTGCTGTGAGGATTATGTGAAATTGTGGGGTGGATGTGTATCATGTCAGTGTACACTGTATAATCAGTCAGGTAAGGTTTGAACTTTCTGGTTTGAAGCTGTGTGTTCACGAGTCTGCAGCGAGGCATTTTCTCAGTAAAAACCACAGAAAGTGTTTCTGATCACAGCTGGAGGCAAGGGGGACACCTGTCGACCTCCCTTTCATCCCTGTGGTCAGCCTGGCCTACATACAACAGAGACACAGACAGAAAATGTATTTGACACGTATTTGTTCAACAGAGGGTAGAACAAAATATTGGCTGTGAAAGTCAGCATTATAGACAAAATCTAATTTGGCCATTGAAAAATCTACTGTTCTGCTACTGTCCTCCACAGATGTTGCAGTCTCATTTAAAGTGAGTCTGAAGCACTGACTTCAAACATCTGTGCTTCTGTGTGGATGTGTCATTTAGTGTCTGTGAGTGTGTGTCTTTTCATGCTGTTCAGATGAAGATTTCATCTGAAAATTAGCGTTTCTTCAAAATACCAACAGCTGCAATAACTGATTTTTTGGGGGGCAATTTGCCAGAAGTGGAAACAAGCTATAAACACAACATATTATCACCATCAAGTTAATATGGCGAACTTGTTAACAAGCAGTTTCTAGTTACACACATCCAACAGATACAGAGCAACAAGAGCATTCATTTGGAGCACCTAAGGGTGTACATCCAACATACACTCTACTTTAAGCTCTGTTTTAGTCTCTGCCAACTTCAGAGGTAAATATCTGGCTCTTTAGTGGCTAAATGCTCCACTTGCCTGTCTGCTGTTTGGTGCTTGGTAGGTAAAGCACAGCAGGGTTTTAGAGCTTTTTTGGCCATAACAGCGCCGATGAGAGCTGTGAGAGTGAATCAAAACATTACAGGTGTGGGCTGTAAAGTGCATTAAACGATAATAAAACACTCTGTAGAGCTGAGGGGAACTGCAGATTTTCTGTGGGTTCATCACTACAAGTGACATCTTTCACATACATAGTCATTGGTCTATTGGTAATATAAAAAAACATTATAGCAGCTTTAAAGAAAAATGACTGCTCATTCATTCACAAATGTGCACTGCTGTAGCATATCCTCCTGTATAAACACTCTGATCTGATCAACTCCACTGAGATTATCTCAGATAGCATCCTGCCAATATGCATATGACAATATCATATAATACTTTTAAGGCATTTATATTAATGTAACTTTTGATCTTAATTACTGTTTTGGTATATCTGAACCTCACACTTCAAAGCTCAAAAGTATCACTGTTCCAAGAGCTTGTTCTTACATAAAACCGCCTTAAAGCTGCCTATTAAAGTTTTTGATTTTAAAACGTTACAGTCTAATATTCCATTTTATCGACTGTCACATAAAGAAAAAAGAAAGCCAACATTTAGTGGTGAGAATGTGTTAAACAACTCCCGCAGTAAGGTTACAAGACAGACAAGAGACAGTACAGGTGGCCAGTGTGTGTGTGTGTGTGTGTGTGTGTGTGTGTGTGTTGTGATGGTGGGTGCCGGGGGGTGGGGGGTGCGGTAGCATTTCCGCCAGCACGCAGGTGCGACATAACTCGTAGGCCCCGCACAACCTTCATCTCACACACACACACGCGCGCGCGCAAATGCACGAACAAACACACTTCAGATGCTGCGATAAGTGTCATCTCCAACCACGGCGACGGTGGTATTTTCAGTAGAGACATGAGGAGGAGGGGATTTCTCAAGAAGTGAAGCCTCAGAGGTAAAAACTCTCTGAACAAAATGTGGCGAGTGTGATCCAGGTGTGTGCCGAGAGCGCGTATCAGAATTTCTGGAGCAACGCAAAGCGAGGAAATAAACATTCACGCTGAATGATCTCTAAATCTCGAAACACTTACGCACATCTGTTCTGTGTGTTTGCATGTGTCTCTGTGTGCATGCATGATTCTGCATATTTGGATCGACATTACATGTGTGGCACTGCGGTCTTCAGGTCGTTTCTCGTGATTGTGGTTTTGCCGTGCTGTTTTTTTTTTTCATGCTATTTTCTCTCCCCTCACTGAGCGTACGCGGAACAAAAATGTAGCTCGTCTTCTGAAAAATGGGAGTGGCACAATAAACCAGATGCAGATGCTTTCTGGCATAAAAAATACAGACGGCGACAAAGACGCAGAAACATAACGCACAGATGTGTATCGTGGCCAGGTCTCACCTCACAAAGGTGGTTAACAGCTCATAAAAGTTTAAATGTCTTTAAGTATGTAGCGAAAGAACACAGAGGGTATCAAGTCATTTTTCCATGGCCCGGCTTTAACATATGAAGGTACAGAGCCAAATCCAAATAGCCAGTACCCTCTTAGCCAGGGTGACTTCATGTTATTTCCACTACCTCCCACACACACACACACACACACACAAAGGGGATCTGCAGCTAGTCGTTCTTTGCACTGGTCTTGTTCAAGTTCCCAAGGTTTGTTTCATTACAGAGCCCACTTAATTGGAGGCACATCCACCCAACAGCGGATCGGTTCTGCAACAGCTGAGCAAAACATCTGCTGGGCTCCCAGTCCCGGCCAGGACGTTCTGGGGTTGATTTAGACCAGCGTTTGACAAAAACCGATAAATTTGTTGAGACCACTTCCAGAAACGTCCACCCTCTCCACATACTGTTAGTCTTGGTAAGTTTTTTTTCCCCCCTCTTTTTTCATCATCTCTTATGTGGCTGCACCTCGCCCCTCTTCTGTGAATCAACGGCCCCCCCGCCCTCCTGTTTCCCCCCTCTATACAGCTGTTCCCTTGCCTCATGTTGCACATTCTTTCATTCTTTAGGGCTCTGGCTTTCAGGGACCCATTACTTTCCTTCCGGCTGTGTGTGTGTGTGAGTGTGTGTGTGTGTGTGTGTGTGTGTGTGTGTGTGAGAGAGAGAGAGAGAGAGAGAGAGAGAGAGAGGTAACAATTTGGGAGCGATCTAGACCCTGAAAGACAGAGTACAGCTGCATGGAGCTGAGCCCCCTCACATACACAAACACACACTCACACACATACACACACTCCCCCAGCTGTTTGTCTCTCGCCAATTACTGTGGTCCCAGCTCGCCCTGTCCCATCCAGTCCTCCCCCCGGTCCCATAACCACCTTCCTTCTCCTGCTATTTTTAGCTTGAGAGACGAGGAGAGACGGGGGGCCCCTTCACGGCCTAATCACGGCATCCACTGAGCGGCCGCTGCCTTCATATTTTCAGCGCTCAAACTCCCCCTCCTTTGTCTCCCACTCTTCAAACTCCCCTCTCCGTCCTCCCCATCTTTTGGCCACAGGCTCAGGTAATATACTTGGGAATGCTAAACAAAGGAAAAGCGCAACACAAAAACAGGCACCGACCCGGCAAACAACAAAGCAATTAGCCAGTGTTTGGTCTGCTGGAGCAACTGTGACCTCTCAGGAAACTCCCCCTTCCTGCGAGAGACGGGTCGGCTCGCCGTTCAGGCTGATTAAAGGCCAACGAGCACAACAGCCAGAAATTAAGAAGTGTGTGAGTGCGTTTGATGCAGTCTGTGGGTGTGTTTCTTCAGGAGGTCAACACAACCTATTTATGAGTTGTTGACCTTGTCTAGACAGCAACGGTGAAGTTTAGTTGTTTTTTTGTTGTTTTGGTACACGGTTCAATTGTCTAGCATTTCACAACACAGGATTGTGCAACAAAATGCTAGTGGTAGCCCCTTTAGGCTACTACAACTGGATGAATCAATAACGAGTCATAAAAATAAAACTATGGATTTTATGGTGTAATTAGTTAGTCTGAGCCTTATTTCATCCATTTTATTTTCCTGTGACTGGTCATTGGCCAGAAGTCAGCTGGGTAGTGGATTAGGTCTAAGATGGGTTGGCTGACCTCTCCCCTCTGTGGGCAGAGATCAAGGTCTGCTGCACTTCAACACAGAGTGATTGTATTCTGTCACAAGTAATACGTGCATCAGTAATAACGCTGAAAACATAACAAATTTAAACAAAAATGTAGGAAAGTTTAAGAGACCTCCTGGCCGCGAGCACTGCCAACGCCATGGTAACAACCTCAATACTTTATTTTGAAACCAAACCAGTTCTAAAAAAGTGACAAGTACTGAAAGCTGACCCTGAACATCTTGCCAGGTTTGTAAAAACCAAAACCTTTGTGTAGTTGGTGTCCAAAAATGATTAAAAACACTGGGTGACATGTCCTGTCATTACAATAAACAGTAGTTTATTTTGAGTAAATCCCACATACACCATCCTGCTGCTGTAAATACACACAAGTCCACCAAATGTGTATTAATCCACAGCTGAAAATAGTCCCCAACAAATATACTATTTACTCTTGCTTGAATAAGCTTTGTTAAAACCTGACAGTGCCCAGCAGTTTAAGGAGACAGTTTTTAATTCCGGTTTATGTGTGACCAGTTTTTAAGAACATCTTCTATAGGAAAAGATGGGCTTAGCTCTGAGAGGTGGTGCAGGAACAGAAAGTACTGACAGAGGGACTATAGCATTGTTGATTACCTTCTCATATTTTGACAACATTTAAGATTTAAGAAGATTTGTTAGATGAAAAACATAATGGTGTAGCAAAGAATGTTTATATTTCCTCTAAGTAAAAAACTAGAAGTGCTGTTTTGGCCTCAGTACCTGAAACCCAGACCTAAGGCGACATGAAGGAAAGATTTTTTTGTCAGCAAAGGGAAGTTTTGATGCACTGTTCGCATAGCATAGCAGTCATAAAGTAGATAAGTTGAAATGCACAATGGGAAAAAAGATGGTCATTCACATACTGATAAGACATTTCCAGTATTTTCCTTTTGTGATCTGTCTCGACTGCTCTGGCAGATAAAGGCGCCCGCCTTTCCTACTGCTTGTCCCCACACTGATCTTCAGGGACTTGCCTGCACCTCACGTTTCCAGATGATGCAGGTCCCATTGTAGTCCTCAAGGACTCCTAACCTGCTTCTTATCAGCGTCTCCTTTTCCTCCCTGCACTCAGCCACAGCCTCTAGAGCGCCCAGCTCCCATTGATTACACCAGACTGTGAGGAGTTTGTGTTCACAGGGCTTGAAAACTGGGTTCATCTAATGTTGACTGTTTCTTTTATGCATATTCAAACCAACACGGTCTCACTGTGGCTATGGGAGGTCGGATATCTGAAAAATTAAATCTTAAAATTAAATACAAAATATTGAAACACAGATGTGCATTTCTTTAAATTCATGACATACTTAGGTATTGGTCTAATGAGACAGAATGGGCATTCACTGTAGTTTCAATTTGTTGCCTTTTTGCTTTTGTGTAAAGATTTTAAATACGCACATCCCGATCCTCCTCTCTTCAGAAAGTTTATTTGAGGAGAAACTGAGACCAGGGCAAGCCAACCTCAGAATCCCTCTTGCTTGCCATGAGGACAAAGGGTCATAACCCCCAAACACGAGTTTCTTTTGGTCAGTATGTTTTCCCAAAGGATGAAGTTACATTTGAACCAGAAAGCTAATCCATGGCTGCTAGCGCAGTGGTGGAAGGAGCCAGACCACACAGCACTTGAGGTCAGGTGGGTTGTCGACCTTTTTAGCTCCATTTCTCATTCCACAGATAGAGAAAATCATGGAGCGTGCACTCCCTAAAATCAGCCCGGGTTAATTGAGCTTAACAGGACTAATGTGCATTGGGTTAGCGGCAGTGCACTGTCTGCCGCAGACTGTTCTGTCTGTGGCATTGCTCTCTCTGCTGAAAGGTTCCTGGTAGGCTGAATGTCCTTATTAATGCACAGATCTTAACATCTTAAGAAGAACTTGAAAGACACTAACTGCTTCTAAACAAGCTGTAAAAACTAGCGTATCCACTGCGGACAACAATACAAAATCAGGGATGAATGTTATGGCCATCTCCATCCTCATCCCATGACTTATTGTTAGGTTACATCCAAATGCACTAAACACAGTTTCGGCCTTCTTGAGCTCTCTGACGTCACAGTTTTATATGAATGAATCTCCGGCTCCTCGCAGATCTCGGTGGTGACAAATCTGTGAGAAAACCACATGCTGTAACTCGTCTTTTCCGCCCGTGTTTCCGGGGAAATGTGCATTTACCAGAATGCCAGTGCCTCAAAAGAGATGTACATTTACATCATGAAGTTAAGACCCGTGTGCTGTTTCTCACATTAACATGCAAGCCAAGAATGAGAGGGCAAGTTATCAGCGAGTTCGCAGACATAAGATCCCAATCAAACAAACTACTAGAATTAGCTGGAGGTTCTAAACCGTTGAACTGCAATCGCAAAGAAAATCACAAACATTCTGGCCTTTTTTCACTCAGGCTGAAATGCAATTGGCAGGCTGAAATATGTCGCTTTGTGCAAGTAATCACACTGCATGCTCAATTTGTGTGTTTACACAGAAGTATGAGCTTGACTGGGCCTTGGAGTTTATCTCACAAGTACAGAAAAGAAAATGGGCTGTGGTGATTGTCACACGTATGGCTCCTGCTGAGAGAATTTTATCCTTCTTCTTATTTGCTTCAATGATTAGTCAGCCTAAATTTCACCTCAACATCACACATTTCTGGCTATGAAACTGGTGTTTTGCTATGGTGTTAAATCAAACGATGACAGTGAGACATTCCAACAACAAACTTGCTTTGTAGGATTTTTGTCGACAGTGTTATTGGCTTCACTTTAACATGCACAGTGCAATACCACTGTGCTGTGACACGTCTTTTAACACTTGCAGTGCTCAACGCAGCTTTCTTATTTTGGCCCTGTGCATCCTTAAGCAACACTTCCTGCTATTGTCTGTCAGACACAAGCTGCTACACAATCTCTCTCTTTCTCTGTCTCTCCAATGCACACACACACACACACACACACACACACACACACACACACACAGATACACACAACCTTCACAACCCCCCTCCCTCCATCCCCGTAGCTTCTGCTGCAGGGGCAGCACTGACAAAAAGTTACAGGGGGCTGATAGGGCAGAGCAACTGTGTCTTCTCTGAAAAAAAAAAAAGAATTAGGGGGAGTGATTAAGAGAGAGAGAGACAGAGAGAAAGAAAAAAGAGAGAGATAGTTAATAGTCACATGAGAGGAAGTGCAAGACACAGAAAAGTCAGAGGGAGCCTGTTGTATCAAACAGTTGACTGTGACTCCCTCTGTCAGCGCACAGCCGGGCTCCAGCGCTGCAGCACCACTCCCCTGTCAAAGCAGGATCTATCTTCTCCCCCCGAGCCTCCCAGCCTGCCCGACCGCTGCCTCTGTGACTGACCGGACTGCTGTGGGAGCCAGGAGGGACGTCTCACTGGATGTCAGCACTCACAGGTAGGAGCTGGTGCACTTTTGCACAAAATGTGTCTATCTTTGAAAGAATGTGTAACAGCTGTGTAAAAAATGTGCCCTCCAACTGACTGTCTCTCACCAGGAAAGTATGACAACCTTTATGTATTACACTCTGAAGAAGGGATTTTAGCTGTTCTGGCAGTTATGCAGATGTGGGCTCAAGATTCTTGGTCCAGTTGTTGCTTTGGTTCATCTTCACTGTTGCTGCCGGCAGATGGTCAGCTTTGGCTGGCTTCAGCTGTGAGACGCTTGGGTTTGTTCTGCATTCAGTGTAGCGGCTCCCCTCTACACTGACACCACTGCAAACGCTTCAAAATCACGTACACATATAAAACATGCAAGACGCACATTGTGGTGCACGACAGGAAGAAAAAAGAAAAAAACGTACCTCATTTCTTGGGTTTTATTTGTTTGGTTTTGGAAGTGTCGTTTCTCAGGACGGGGAAGGGGAGAAAATTGGAAACAGACCCACCCACCCTGGAGAGCTAGTCTGTCCACGAAAAGTATGAGAGTGCAAAGAATGAGGAGACACACAACAACGGTCCGTCACTGCAGCGCAGAGGGAGACGAGAGATGAGAGCGAGAATAATGCTGGAAATAGGTTTGGTTGACACAGTGAGAGTTAATTAAGTCGCTGTCACCACACTGGCTGTCCTCTGCTTTTAAGCAAGGACACCACCAGCAGGGAGCAAAAATGTAAAAAATGTTGACATGCTTGTCAAATCTTGCTTGTGCATGCATTTTTTTATTTTATTTTATTTTTGGCTGACACATCTTTTCATAGAAATCTGCACCAGCCCAATACATCACATCACCGCCACCACATGCTTAAAACATTATCGCTACATTAGAAATGATCAGAAAGCAGCAGCAAAAAGTTAGCAGACGTTGCTGTGCAAGGTTAGCTCTTCAGCCCCCTCCTTCCTTATTTTTGTGCACTGAGCATAAATCTTGCCGCATAAGATGAAATGCCTGCCTCAGCCTTTGCTCGCTCTCTCGCCCAAAACACTAAACTTTCCCTCTATTTTTACTCTCCCGTGCTGCTCCATTTTTAGAGACTTGTCTACGTGGTTTGTTGAGCTATAAATCAGAGTGTAACTCCTATGTGTCCTCTCTGAAAATAATGGGGGTGTAATGATGAAATTCATGGTTTGATTTATGCCTGCAGTGATGAACGCGAATGACTGTTTTAGGGAGTTTAATACTGATAAAAACTACAGCTTAAAGATGCATCTTGGACAGATGCCATCCTGCCCAAATTTATAAATGATGTTTCTTTCATAGATTGTAGGAATGCTGTGTTTCACCATGATCACTGATAATCAGGTTAATACTTGGGGTGTGTCTCTGAATCCATTTGCAATCAAAATTAGCATCACTTAAAATCTGAAAAACGCTGTTGAACTAAAGCCTTTAAAATGAGACTATTAGCAAAAAGCACCCTGCATCATACTGTGTCATTCACAGGTTTATAGTGTGAACGGGAGCTGAAATGATTAGTCCATTCATTGATGAGTTGATTGACAGAAAATGAATGGGCAATACTCATGATCACTGATTAATCGTAATGCATTTCTAAACAAGAATGCAACAATCTAAAGATCATCTTGGAGACTCGTGATGAGCATTTTTCACTATTTGCTGACATTTTACAGACCAAATGATTAATCCACAAATCAGGAAAATAACTGGTAGATTAATGAATACTGAAAGGTGAGAGCATATTGAAAACTGAAGCCATATTTGGTTTTATTGTGGGAGAATGAAGAAATGTCCTGTGCAATGTCTGAAAAAATCAGTCGAAAAAACGTGTCATGAACTTCACGGTCTGTATTTCTGTCATTGTGGTAAATCATCAAACTCTAAGTATGTTTACTTAGAGGGGCAGAGGGTTAAGAGGCCACAGTCAGCTGGAAGTGGCCCTCGGGGACTCTCTTTGTCTAAGGGTCACTGAATCAGACTACATAGTCGGGGTGTCGCATCACTTCACTGGTGTCCAAATCAAGCCGAGTGGCTGTCTGAGGTCAAAGAGGGACTGCTAACAAGCCTTCTCTAACTTAATCTATCTTAAAGAGGCCTTTGTCTTGAGAAACTTTTAATTAGAAATTTTTTTAAAAAATCAAAGCTTAAAGATTCGGATTTGCAATCGTTCCATCACATTTTCCTTGCTAAGGACAGTACTGTAACTTGGCTGCACAGTAGGCCAAAAGTATGGCGATCCAAAACAGATCATCTCTCACTTAGCTCCCGCTGGTCTTAAGAGACTTCTTCACCACAGCAGAGGCTGCCAGCTGAGGTCAAGTGACCACTGTGGAGGGATGAAGAAGGAACTCGAGATCACTGGTCAACATGCATCATACTAATGACCGGCCAATAGTCAGTTCTCTTCCATTTCTCACACCTGAACAGGCTGCTGTTCCTGTTCAGATAACAAGCAATAGATGCAGTCAGTTATTTGAGTGCCACCCCCTTGTGGAAAAGTATTTTTACTGCAAGAATTTGATCTAATTTTAATGTAACTGCCATGGGGAAGCTTAAGAGCAGGGAAAAACTGTCAGAAGGATTTTTTTCATAGAGGAAGTGGTTTGAGTAGGTAGTTTCAGAGAGCACTGAACAGAGATGGAAACCACTTTTAGCATTAAACATAAAGTAAATGTTAATGATAAGCTTTTTCCACATTCCTCACTGTTAACATTACCATCCAGGCCAAGGATTTTTGTGTGGATGTTTTGTTTCTCTCATTTGGACATTTACCAAATCAAAGTTCTTAATTCGTCTATATTCTAATAAATAACATCAGAAGATTTTGTCTAACTGAGCTTTAAGCTCACAGGAGCTGCAGTGAAATCGCCACCTCACAGGTTAGCGCAGGTCGACATGTGTAGTATTTAAAAGGCACGTCACAAACCTTTTCACCGGGGTACACATTGTTCTGAACTCTGTTTTGACCTTTTCCAACACATGCGGGCACAGGGGTGCGAAGGCGTCGTAAAGCAACACTTTCCAGCATCGCAGTGAGTTTCCAGAGAAACTAGGCGTGCGCTCTCTATCTATCCCCTCTGTGGGCTGACTTTGACTTGCTGTTGGGAATGGAAAGGCTTTAGGTGCTACCCACCGCTGCGAGCAGACTCCAGCGCCTTCTCAGTTCAAAGTTACCACACAGCTGCTAGCTAGAGCGTAGCGGGTCCAACCTGAACATGTGCACTGGTCTTTACTATGCAGAGAGAAACGATGCATTTCCACAACCACTGTTACATACGTAATGGATCTTTTTTTCTTTTATGTACGCAACAAGGCGGTGATCTGTAGAGTTGAATTTCTTTCTCTTTTCTGTATTCCATGTTAACTGGTGACTCAATGCTGCATTGATGCATGATTTGTTTTTATCATTTTGGGGCAGTGAAACAGTCTGTGAACACAACACAGACACCATAGTAAGTTGTTGCAGTAAAGCTGCAGTAAAACCAAATTAATGGGCAAGAAACTGTCTGTACAGGTTGAGATAGAGATGACTGTCTGTGGGATCAACACTACAAGTGACCCATTTCAAATACCACATGATCCAGTTTTAATCTAAAAATATTGATGACTGCAGCTTTAAGTCACTGATACCTTGTAGTTTACTGCTACTACTGCTAATTCTGTCTACTCTGTCCATATGACACCTATTTCATGTCTGTCAGTCTTGGAAGAGGTATCTCTCTTCTACTGCTCTTCCTGAGTTTTTGGGGATTTTTCTTCACCTAAAACACAAGTCTAAGGATAGGTGGTTTGTTATCTTGAACGTATCGTGAAGCCCTCTAAGACATCACGACAAACACAAAAAAGTGCAAGCAACACAACAGTTAGAAAAGGGTAGTCATCCTGAAAGAGGTGAGCGCAAATCAAAGAAAAGCTCTGTATCTGTGTGAGTGCGCTATCTATACGTGTCTCTGCATGCATGTGTGTTTGTATGTGTGCATCGGCCAGGTAGAATGACCCCCTGGATATTAAAAAACAAATTCTTGTTTGTGGACCCCCAGCCTACACCCGTCATCAGGAATCTGCTCCACTGATAACTCCACACATTCCGCAGGTCACACTAATGTACTGTGGCATTTCCGTCTGTGACTCGTCCAATATCGCGACGGTTAACCACATGAAACTGTCAATATCAGAGAGAACAATTATACTAGAAAAGCCGTTGCTGGCCATTTGTTTTGGTATGTGAGCGTGTCTGCGCGGCTCTGGAGCCATCCTAATGTTGGCTTTTGCCCGATCGTGCATCGTAATTATTCGCTCCCCAGCCTTTTCCACTCTCTAATCACTTTCTCGCTCTCCCTATCTTTTCCCCAACTCCCTCCTTTTCTTTCACTCTTGTTGGCAATCTGCCCCGCAACTGCTGCTCCCTCCATCACCGCATTGCCTGACTGCATTCCTCTCATTCCTACTTGCTTCCTGTGACTGGAAGAGCAGTGAGCCCTACTGGCCACAAAACTCCACCTTGGAGTCCTACCCATATGTGCTATATGTGTCTTTTCTGGCTTTCATGCCTCAATCCATCACACACACAGACAGGTAGGCTGACACACCCACACACACCTCCAAACACTCACATGCTATCCAGCTGTGGCACCGCCCTTATAACAGCAGAGACAATGTAGAATTAGTGGGGGGGTAGGAACAGACAGCTCTGTTGAGGTGTTGATGACGTGTTCACAGAAACACCAAAGTTGGTGCCATCTTCATCATTCGTGTTGATAAAAACTAAGGCCAACATTTCTGTGCAAGTTCCAATTTTGTATAAAACTGTCATATGTGCAAGAGCTGTCATAACAAGATATCAGGCATTTTAAATAATTACATCCAAATGTGCATGGTGACAAATACATCCCTAACATGTGTCAGTGTACGTGGTTTGAACAGGTGCCATAAAGTTAAAGCAGTGAATCAGAGACCTATGTTGGCATGATTAATATGAATAATGACATGTTCATAATGGCTCATGAAATCATATGAAAAGGCCATAACAAGACAGCGACTAAATAAATACATATATTTAAATATAATGAACAGACACTGTTTTACATTAGCTAATTTCTCTGAAAATGTAACTTAAGTTGCAACAGTTACCAAGCACTCTCTACATCTGCAAATAGAAGAAGCTCTGTTCAAAATGGCAGATCTGCTATGAAATTCAATTTGCTTGTGCGTATCTCAAATTATTCAGGCCACAGCCAGCCCCGTGACTGGGGGATGGACTGTTAAGTCCTGCCAAGAGCACAGAGGAAAACACATACTGTTGTTGAAATTAGACTGAGTGTTGTTGATAGCAATTTTTTAAGCCCAAGCCATAATTTCCCCCTTAGGTACACAATTTAACTAAACAATGGCAAACTTATTGACTCTCTCACAGGGCCAGGACCAGCCTGGGTCACATGAAATAAAAGATTGTCTCGGCTCACCGTCTTATACTAGCTGGTTTGTCCCACACTGGTTTATCTTCATGGAGCCAATGATGTTGACTTTTTTTTCTCTTTTTTTTGGCTGAGGGTGGATTTAGTCACAAGCAGGAGTTCAGTCTGGGAGAAGACATGTGAGAATGGGCAGCAGCACTGTGCAAATTAAGAGCAAATTTGTTGTTTGTGTGCTTGTCTGCCGATGTGAAAATTTGCTCTTGGCTTCACAATGTGGTCCGATCCCAAAATAAAAATAACAATACAATAAAATCAGGAAAAAAGGTATGTTAGAGAGTACAATAAACACTTTGGCACAGAAGAAGATTCTTGTTAAGTTAGTAGCATATGAAGAATTCAGTAAAGCTAGGACATCAATATAAAAGAGGTTTTATAGGTTTTGAGGGCTCCACAGCACCCTCCTGCACCAGGAGGATCAAATTTGTGGTAAAGTGGATGTAAAGAATTATATCAACTGGAGGATTTGCTGCGTTCTTGAAACCTTTTTGATGCACAATTGTGTTTATAGCAAAACCAGATTCCTAAGTTTAGACTTTTATTACCTCATAGAATTATTCATTTTGCTTATTTGATGTTTTTATTTATTCGTGCTGAGTACAAACAACGCTCCATGCTAGGCCTGCCTACAATGCTGGTACACAATCTTGAGAGTGACATGTGAAAACTGGTCAGAGGAGTTGCTTTGGGACTGAGTCATTGTAAAACTGATGTTATATGTTTTTTTGAGTGTTTACTTTAAAATGGCATGCTTAGATTTTAAAGTATTTTTATTCCCCTGACTTGGGGGTTATTCATTTCAAAGTCAAGCTTGAAATCAGTTCAGACATCTTTGCTTTGTTACAAGACGATTATAAGAGATGTCTGCGTTGACTGCAGATTCCTTCAGTATGTTGCCTGTTCAATAGCCCCCACAACAACAGCATGTCCCGTCAATGTCTAGGTCCATTGTCGGATAAAGTATGCAAGTGCGCGCCCACGCACACGCGCAGGGCATCCTTACCCAGCTGAGTTCAGCAGATGGAGCCCTCACACCAGCAGCGCACGCGGATGAAAGTGAGACTCCGAGCAGGTTTTTATCAGCGGTTTCGGCAGCGACAGTCGGGCTCGGTGAGGAGGAGACAGATAAGTGGAGAGCAGCCCGCGGGGACGGTGGACGGTCTTTCTCTTACATAATTAGCGGAACATTTTTGAAGTACTGAGCTGAACTTACTGCGTGTACACAGCCCTGACAGTGGCGCGTGCTGACGGTTGGAACCGACGGTTTGGATTTTATTACAGAACACGAGCCAGCTAATTTGACACAATAACGACCGGTCCAGTCAAAAAAAAGAGCCGATATGACAAGGACAGACCATTTTTAAAAAGATAGACCACCTTTTCTTTTGTTTCTGCTACTTTAAGCCTGGCTGTCAGCGCCTCATCGCATGAAACTGAAAATGCGTCGCGTTTGAACTTCACTTCCAAAAGGTAGGCGATACTCACTTGCTAATATCCACAAAGAAGTAGCTAGCAAAGGCGGTTAAAACTTGTACCTGCTTACTTTTTTTAAGGCTTAAACTTTGCTTAAAATTTATTTAGACTTGAACTACTTGTTTGTCTCGTTTTGTGGTGAAAATGTGGGCAACATTTCAGTTGCATAGTAGCATGAACACTTTTAATGGTAGCTTAAATCTATGTTATCTGCCTTCTGGCATGTGTCCAAACTGAACAGGTGTAAAGGCTCACCTGGCTGACATTTTCAATTGCAGTTAGGTGTTTCTACCTTTCATCTAAAGAAACAGTAATTAAAAATATGGCCAATACTTTCCAAAATCAAAGTGATCATGTCTGGGTCATGACCCAGAGTCAGATGCTTCAGCCTGAATTAGTTAATACCTTATTAGCTGCCTGATGGACTGCTTAATTGACTGTGTGTAACTCAAGGTGCCCTGGCAATTATCCTAATCTGACAGGCAACATGACTATCTTTAGGTGATAAATAGGGCAAATGATGGTGTAATTATGGAATTAAGGCCTCATTGTGAGTGCAAGTGTAGAATTTCCTACTGGATGTATTTCTGCCCATAACGTCATTGAAAAGTTTGACTCATTCACTACAAGGCAACAAATGTTTGGTTGTTTGATGGACCATGGGGTGGGCTGCTGTGTTTGAATGTGTGTGCTGTATTATGAAAGAAGTCGTTAAAATTGTTAGATCCCACCCAAGCCCCTTCAGTCCCTAGAAAATGAAAACCTACACACACACACACACACACACACACACACACACACACACACACACACACACACACACACACACACTCACTCACTCACACAAACGGCAGCCATGCGTGCAATAATGTTCTCATGTGTCCAGGTTCCCTCTCTGGACGGGATGAGGTCATAGCCTCAGTGTTGTTGCGGGGATACAGTTACATTAGTTTCATGTGGGCCATGCCAAGGGAATCGACATCACCTACGCTCCCCTGCCCCCTTTCTGATGCTGCTGATGATTTAAATCTCTCCGTCACTCCTTCATTTTTTCTTCTCATCATCTCAGATAACCAGCAGCGTTATTGCTTTGAATTGGTAAAGGTCTGCCTGCATGCGTGATTCTCTGCAACGTGCAAATACTCTATCGAGGCATGTGTGTTTACAAAAGCGTATCGCTGAATACAGACTTTGATGATAATAACAGCCCTTTATGCTACACGATCGGTGTCATCTTACTCAAACTGTTCTGATCACAAAGGCCCCTGCACTCTACAAGTTGTGACAGCCTACGGGTTTAGCTTTGTCGTAGTCACAAACAATGAATAGGCCTGATATGGCTGAAGGTTGAAGTGAAACTTTACCACCATCATCTAAGAGAAAAGGAAAAGTACTCCCACATACACTGGCGATGTGGGAATTCTGTTTGTCTCTCTGTCTGTAGGGTTTACATTCATGCATACCAAAACATTTTGATGTCAACATAGTTTGTCTCTTTCCTTCTCCACCTGGCATCAGCTGTGAGTCATACTGTAGCCTGACTAGTTGTAAGGTAATGCTTAAAATTCGTATAACTCTTCTTAGTCAGTTGCACGGCAGTGTGGTTGCTAGCAGTCAGTGTTGTTTTGACTTGCTTTTGAGGTATGAAGCCTCGATAACCCTCGTTAATCGTTAAGTTATTTACAACACATAAGATCATCATGTTTATTTGAAGGCTTTTCAGAGGATTCAACCCACTGTGTGGCTTTACACATGATGTAGGGAAACAGAGGAGTTCTAGATGTTTTAGTTTTCTTTTTTGATATTCCTTGAGTTGGGTAAGAAATTAATATACATTTATTCAGTAAAATTTCAATTAACCCAAAATTGGGGATCTTAAAAGCTTACCTGCATTGGATGCGTGCCTCTTTTTTATTAGTTTTTATCTGTTGCTGTTGAGTACAGGTTTGGAACAAGGGCTGCTGTAAAGATTACATTCATGTATTAGTAAATCTACCTCATTATTTTCTTGAATCATTGATTCATACTTTTTGTTTAGAAAATGCTCATTTTATCTGACCATCAGTCCAAAACCCAAAAGTGTTCAGTTTACTGTCATTTTAAAATCTCTTGCAAAGGGACAAAAAGATTAATCAATTATCATAACAGATTAATTTTCTGTCAATTGATTGATCGATGACACTATTAATTGTTGAGCTCTTGGTAAGAAGGAATTTAGGGCTGTGACTACGGTTATTCTCATCATTGATTGACCTGTGGATTAATTTAATTTTGAAGTCTTTAAAATATCAGAAAATAAAAAAACTGGAAAACTTCCAGTCACAATTTCCTAAAGCACAAACTGATGGCTTAAAATATCATGGTTTGTCCAATCAACAGTCCAACAGTGTTTGGTTTTATTGCTTAAATAAAAACTTAAATGGTAAACAAATAATCAGTTACCAAAATAGTTGCTGATTCGCTTTCTACCTGTTGGCTACTTAATTAAAGGATTAATCAGTTCAGCTATAGATGGGACAAGTGTTCACAATGTCTTTAATGTCTTCAGCTTGATGAGTTGAGGTCATTAAAAGTGGGTTGTTTTACCTTTACTTTCCATGCTGCATGGATGACTAAAAAGACCAGTGGGGGACCTTCCACAACCAGTGGATTAATCACTTTTTCCACTAAGTTGACCACAACCCTAGTTGAGTAAACACTGAAAGAGACTTGATGGATTAGATCCTCTATAGACCGCTCTATTGATCCCAGATATGCCTTTACATGTAAAGAAAGAAACACAAGACAAGACAAAGTCATATTTGGTGATCATGCCATCATCAAATATACATTTTGGGTATACCTTTGTGCTGAAGGCTAGCTGTGAAAGTGAATAGCAACCTTTTCTCAGGACAGATAACCTTTGAAAGTCCCCAGTGTTTTCTCAGTGTGAGCTACAGCAGTGCACTGACAATAGGGACAGTGTTCTGGACCGGCCGGAGCCCCAGATCACATTTCCTGTTCCCGATTTAAGATCAACTCAGCTGACTACTGATACACTCTGCTCCTGGAAAAAAACAGCACTGTTTGTGTATCATGCGAGTGTGTCTGTCAGAGAGAGAGAGAGAGCAAAAGATGGACAGTATTAGAGAAATCAAAGTTCAAGCAAAGGCAGAAACTTTATCAAAACCAGCAGTAAAAGCAGGCTAGTATCAGACGACAGTAACCCTATATCTTACTGACTGCAGGGTGTATTTGTTAAAAAGAAGCTCTTCTGTGTGCATAGCCTTCTAACCTAGTGCACAATAACAAACAGGTATACATGGTATACTGCAGACACATGGGCAGACATTATAGTAGGAAGTGGGCATGAGAACCTGTTCTCTCAGTCAAATCATCCTTATGCCAGGCGATGAGTTTTTACATTTTATAAACAAATATATGTCAGTAATTCTTTGTGTGGAGGTGTGTAAAGACCACATTCCTCCAGGTGACAACTGGTAATGGCGGGATCGCACAGAATGGGTTGATGTTTGTAGGTAGAGATGAGGGTCATAGACCACTGACCTGAATCAGACCATACTTAGATATGCTTATTTTCTTTTGAAGTACATAAAGGAAGTCAGCTGGTGTTCCCGTAAGGTCAAATGGTGGCTCATGTCTTGCTTTGCATAATTGAGGGCAATGTTAAGGTGATAATTTGTGTGTGATTTGTCTGAGTGAGGGTGTGTATTAGTACTAATGTACTATGTCAACACTGATGAGCACCTGCTTGGTCATGAAAGTATCAATGTCAATTCTTTTAGCAGGAAAACATTGTGTATGTCCTCGGGCAAGGCAGACTTTCGGTCTCATGCCAACCTTATGACAGCACCCTGGGACGAATTTAGCTCTGTTTACCCCGTTCAAAGAAAGGCGACCCTTTGGAAGCCACGGGAGAAAAAAATGAAACCATTTCAACAATTGTCACTTTGTTTTGGTTGTGAGAAATGAAGCTAGAGAATCACACTGAGGAGCATGCTGGTTTCTGACACTCTCATATACACACAACTCTACAGTGAGCTGGCAACCCCTCATCTTTTTCCTGCACCCCCTCAGGGACACAACATCAAGAGAAGTCTTGGAACTGTCTGACCTCTGAACTTTTGATTGAAGAGCATGGCAGAGAAGGTACAAAACAGTTCAGATGACTATGATAGAAAAGACAAAACGATGAAAGAATCTTGTATTTGCTTGTACTGTTATCCTGTTGATAGTCGAGTGTAGGAATGTATTGCTTATGTTGTGGCATAGTTGTTACTTCATAAACCACAGGGGAGAAGGAAAATAGCTGTATAGTATGCTTTACAGAGTTTGTTGCCACTGTCAACAAATGCCAAACATCTGATAATGAGATGTAGACCGAGCATTATTTGCATGACAAAGATTTTTGCCCAGGATTCCTCAAATTTCATGATGATTGAAAGAAAATTAATATGCAACTATTTTGATAATCGAATAATCGTTTGATTTTTTAAAGTAAAAATCCTAAGATTGTATGGTTCCAACTTCATCAGTACAAGGATTTAATGTTTTCTTTGTTTTGTGACATAGTAAACTGCATACTTTGTGTTTTGAGCTATGGGAAATTGTGGTTGACGTTTTCTGACATTTAATAGCAAAACAATTTTTAAACAATTAAATAATTAAAAAATCATTAGTTACAACCATTAAAAGATTTAAAGAAATTGTTTTACGTCGGGATGCAAAATTTTACAGTCATATTTGCAGTTAAATTAGAATTTTATTATCACAGATAATAGTAGCAACTAGTAGTAGTAGTAGCAACTTACAAAAGCACATTTTACAATGTAAAGTTCTCTAAAAATGTAGTTATTATTAGTAACTTTAAATAGCGAAAATGTTAAACTTGAATCAAGACTAATGAGAGTCAAACACACTTGAAAACAAAGCATGTAAAAGTTTTATGTACTGCAATTTCTGTTCAGATATATGCCAACAATATATATCCAAATACTGGGATAAGCCAACATTTTCCACTGTCGTCAGCTTACTCATAGTGGTTGGCTGTAGTAAATTCATTCTCTATCCACATCTATTTGCCATAGCACTGATTTGTATGAGGCTAAAGTTATTGACAGCCACTCGCACACACGCCATACACATACAGAAACATGTGTTGGCAATTGGGAATGCTATTAATACAGTTATAAGCACACACACATGCAACACACTCATAAAACAAGTGGTGGGATGCTATTAATATGTTGAGAATCAGCAACATACAAACTTAGTGTCATCAAACATATGCACACTTGCATGATTGAACACAATAACACAAGTGTTAACTGACAGGTGACACTAAAAATAATGCAGCATGGTTACATGTACTGAAACTTGCACAAAGAACCACAGTGTTCCTCTAAAAGAAACAAATGGACGCTATTAATACACTGGCACCAACACACGCCGGCACTGATGCACTGATACACGTGTACACGCAGCCTCAACTGTCGCACAAGCAGATCCTACTTATGCAAACACAAAGACCTGTTGTGTACACTCAAAAGAAACAGCTGCAAGCTATTAATACCTTGGCACGTATAGGATGGACACACACATGCACATGCACATATGGATGCACACATAAGGAGATTGATACTCCAGCTGCTCGGAAGCAGAGGGACAGAATGTCCCCAACAGCTGTGGATTCCTCTAAACGTAAGGACGGGGGAGGGACAGAGAAAAGGACGGGGGATAGGTGGTGGGCTGGGGGAACTGCTGAAGGTGGCCAGCACGGTGGAGTAGCTGTCATAAAATTGTGATTGTGTATGAGTTAGTACAGTGCTCAGCATCAGCCCGATTGTAAGCATAATGAATTTACACTCAGCACAAGTTAGCATGCTTGATATCTTACTAGAAACTATCAATATTTGTTTATGTTTCACATAACTTTATGTCTCAGAACTCCTGCTCTTTCTGCTTTGCTGCTCGTCTAACCAAGCATAAACCTCAAGCCTGCTGCCTGTGTTTATGTATACAAATAGTAACTAGCACTTAACCTGATGTGTGACTTCCAGACGTAACTCCATCCAATACCGCTGTGGAGTTCGCTGTAGTCCAACAATAAACAAAGTACATTTTAGGGCCGCAGTGTGGATATAAATACTGCTGAAGGACGACTGTAACTCTCAAGCTGCAGAGATGAGCCAATAAAGCCCTTCAACCAAAATAGCAGCTTCTTCTTGCCTAAATGAACCAAGAGGATGTTATGGTGCAGACTAACTTTAGAAACAGGAAGTCACTGTTTCTGTTTGAGTGTGTGTCTCTGCGTGTGTGTGTGAGTGCACCAGTAAAGCCTGTGCGTGTGTGCAGGTGTGTGTGTCAGTGCTTCAGTGTGTTGCTGCAGAAGGCACACAAAAAGAGGATGGTGGTTGTGAAACGAATATGCTATTACAGAAACCAGAAGTTTGTCTCCTGCCTATTTTTAGCACCACAATGCTCAAATGAGAGACAGAGAAGCACGCACACAGATCTCATCTTGGTGCAGTTCTCCTTATTTTTTTAATGTTCCAGATTTTATCTGTAATATGGCATTTCTTTTGAGCTTTAAAATATGTATCTTGCATTTTTAGAGCATGACGAATAGCAGAGCGTTGAAAACACTGTCGTCTAAAAATACATGTACAATTTCATTACTTTTTGTAATGTGATGTTGAAATAATTGTGTACTGTAAATGTTGTCTTGTAACAAACTGTAGGTGAGATGATAGGAAGTATTTAACAGCTTTTAAAATCTTTCAGGACCAGGGTTAGGGTTAGGGTTAGGGTTAGGGTTGTGTGGGAGAAACCTTAACTGGCTTTTTGAATGCATCGGGTGAGCAAACTGGTTTTGTGTCCAGTCATATAATGAGTCACACTCTAAGTCTGCCTATAGTCACAACTTCATTGTCAGTACAAAAACTGAGCTACAGTTAACATATTTATGTGGAAGAGTGGCTTTTCCTTTAAAATTGCAGAATGATACAGGAAAAGGAGTAGTCATCTAATGTAGAACATGTGTCTCTGGGAGAGCATATAGTGTCACATTGTTGCAGAATTCAGATATGCATCGTTGCTGCAGCCTGGTCTTCAGTGTATTTTCGGGGTAAAAATATACCGCAGGTGTTTCTTTTCTGTTCAGATGAGAAGTAAGGCTGACTTCCTGATCATTTCCTTTCTCTCGGGGGGGGTGACTTGGTTTGGTAATCGAGTGTGTTTGTGTGTGTGAGCGAGTGTATGCTGATTATTTAGGTCCCCACCACCTTCCCGATGCTCCCGTGATTGTCGAATTTCAAAACACACATAGATTCTTCTGATAATACATACCGTTCTGCTGTAACAAGTACTTCCTGTTTCACCTTTCACGTTTTTTTTTTCTCTCCAAGAACACTAAAAAAAATCCACTTAAAAAAACAAGCCCAGTCAACTTTAGCAGTGACATACTGTCACCAGCTGAAAGTGGGAGAGGTTTTTAAAAAGCCTCTGAGATTGTTTTGTCTGACATGTCCTGGCATCCTTCAGTTACCTGGCAAGGTAGGATTCCAGTGAAGCAGAAAAACTGTGCAGAGAAAGAAGTGTGTAAGTTGCAGGCATAATTTTTACACTACAGCTGTTGTCAACCAGTGTCAGTGTCATGACAAACAGTCATGGATCAAGTTTTAGTTTTCACACAAGAGCTTGTTAAAATGTATATCTGTTTCCACTGTCTCACACATACAGAAAAAATGGCTGTCCCCATGAGCAAAAAGTGTTGTTATTATGAGATCTGTACTGTGCTGTTCAGCAGGACAGCAGAACTGCAGAATTGAAACCATTTGGCTTAAATTGTAGGACATTATCTGGTACTGTAAATAGTTCTGGTCTTATTAACTCCCCATCTGTTTTTTCATGTTCTACTGTAAATAGGTCCCACTCGACCTGCAGTAATAAGACCGTGGGAGTGTTTTCTTCTTTAAAAGAATTCTGTCAACCCAAAACGCCTTCACTGACATTATTATTCCTCTTTCTGAGTCAGTCTTGCATCAGTCTTGGTGGGAATGAGAACCAAATAACGCTGCCTGAATCTGTATGCTCTACTGTATGGCTCCTGCAGGAGGGGAACTTAGTGGGACTTGTGGGCAGCCTGTATATGGAGGTTTGTTTTGGGCCATTTTGTTGCACTTCTGAAAGTAAGGGTGATAATGTTGTCTCTGTAACTTCTGCAAATGTAGTGGTCCAGTGAACCATTTTTATTGTCTTTTTTGTAGTATATCTTATCAGTGCAGTTGGTTTAGTTTGTCATCTCTTGGATGAGTCCCAAAACAAGTGAATAATTGCAATGCAAGTATATTTTTATGAGATACTTGTGAGAGGTGGTGTTGTTCTTGCAAAGTTGTTACTGTGTTGCACTGCTGTCTACGGTGAGTAGCGTAATTCAGCAGGGTATGCCAGTAAAGAAGCGTCCACTTACAGGAATGATGTGAGTAATGTTGAGTAATATTTTGGGTTGCACTCATTCGGGCATACGGGTTCAGTAAATTTCCATGTCCTTCCCTCCCTCCCACTGTCTCTCTACCCCAGAGGGAGCAAGGTGTCTCCTTCCATATTGTTTCTGTCTACACTTTTGTGTCAGAACCGAAACATTCCTCACCATGTTTATTGGTTTCTGGTGTCTGTTGCATTGACACGTGAAAACAGTATCAAGTTATCCGTGAGCTTGCATATGTTTTGGCCTTGTTTTTATGGAGCATTACAAAACTCAAGAAAAACCTAAGACTGATGTTCCCCCACTACCAGTTATCATTAGCCTTCCTGTCTTATGTTTTATATGTCATACCATCAGGTAGATATCGTGCCATACATGCTACAGTTAAATCATTTGAGGTGATCAGTAAGGTTCCTCCAAAAGATTGCATAAATGAATGAAAACCTTTTCCCACTTTCCTGCACCTATAAAAATACATCTGTCTTTCATCAGGACTATGAAGCTTGGTTCAATTGTCTTACTAGTGCTAAATTTATCTTTTTATTTCTTTCATTTCAGTAAAACCTGGAAGGGAGATGACAGATTGATGTACCTGACCCAAATGCCTTGACCACACAATGTTAAAATCTAACTCCCCACCCTGTTTCCTTCATTCTTTCTTTTTTTTGTGCCCCTCCAACCCCAACACTCACAAACACCCCTCTATTTTGCTTTCCTGAATGCAGTGTTGGACAATGGCCAGTTCACTTGAGACAGGAAGACTTGAATGAAATGAAATATGACTGGTGAACGTGCAGAGTTGAAGCACGAGTACACATCTGGGCATACACTTATGCCAAATAAACTGAGTGCACTCTTGATCATGTTTATTTAAAGCACAAGCCGTAAACAACACTCCAATTATACTTCGAATTTCTGTTAATATGTTAGATATATGCTTCCTCAGGTGGCCCTTCAAGTTATTAACTGGACATCTGAGATTTTTCCACAACTTGTGATGCTCTTCATCTATGAGCGTATTGATACTGTTCAACTAATTGATGTGTTATTTTCTCCCTCTCTCTCCTTCTGTAGTGGATGTGATCGTCAGCAATCAGGTTTCATTATCCATTCATGGGAAGCAGCCCATGGACCTAAGTGTGACCCAGAGGTTCTTACATCGCAGCCCAGATTCGGCCATGCTGGCCCCCCGCCCTCCCTTCTTCCTTGGACCCCTCACCTCTCAGCATTGCTCCAAGTTTTCCCAGCAGCACTTGCAGGTAAGGGCAAACGTGTCAGGTGAACAGCACTCTTGAGCCTTAGTAGGCTGACGGTGACAAAGGAAAGCTTCAGCAGCACCAGAAATAAACAATGAGTGACAGTGAGTGTGAAGTGGGCATTAGTGTGACTTATGGTTGGGTAAATACATTGGTTAAATGTTTGAATGATCGTTTGTTTGTTAGTTTTGTTTTGTTTTTTGGTGAGTGCGGTTAAGTTGTCAAAATAAACACATTAATATTTCTGTAGCATCAGCATTCAGTACATAAACAGAGACTTGGTATGACTGAGTATACACGTGAAATTTATTTGGGTGAGGATGAGATGCACAGAGCGAAAGGCAGATCGACCTCCTGCCACATTAACCGCAAGAACGAACCAGTTGCTTTTGTCACACGCCTTTACCCAGGTTACACAGGTTATTCAGTCATGTAGAGAGGGTTTTTTGTCAGGAAATGTGATTGTAGCAGTGTTTGTCTCATGCAGTGTATGCGTAGTTCAAGCAGAGCAGACTAGTCAGTGTAAATATCTCTTTTTTTCTTTTCAGTTAAACATTGAACACAGGCAAAGAGAGATGGAGGAGGAGAAAAGAGAAGAGCTACAACAGCTGATTCGAAAGAAAAAAGACGAGCAGAGTGAGTATCACATGTAATGTGCTTTCGTAGGTTCCCTGAAAGACCGTTTGACTGTTGACGTGCTCTTCACCTGAGTCATAGCACACTGTAGGTTTCAATGAAAAAGAGGGGGATTTCCAGAACTGTGGTGTATTCTCAGATTCCAAGGAAATTTGTGCTCATATCAAACCAAAGTCAAACAAACACACTTGTTTCAGGAAACACACGCTTCTTTTATTTTTACCATGGAGAGGAAATGAAGAGTCACAAATATCCTGGATCCTACTTCAGACGCCTCATGGCTTCTTACTGATACTACACTAATATACAGTACTGTGAAAAAAAACTATTCATATCTCACTATCAAAAACATTTTGTCATTATTTTATATTATCTGCCCCACTGTTGGCTATAGGTCTACTTATTGTATGGCTGTACATGACACAGATCACTGTCTTTTTCCTGATGAAGTGACTTTATTAACTGGTAGGTGCTGTAGCCAGTCCTCTGGTAAGGCAAAAACTTCGGGAACATATAATTATGAAGAGCCAGCCCCCCCATGACAGGGTTACCCCCAACCACTGCAGTCCTACACCAGGATACAGGTGAGAGAGACAAAAATACAACTGTGACATTTTATCGTTGTAATATTGCGGAGCTCCAGAAGGCCTGATTCCTTTTCAGATTTTAATGAGAGTAATACAATAATATTCATATTAAGAATTATTAAGAAGCAAATCCCCTCATACCGTCTCATGAGTGAAGCAGCCCATCCAATAATGTTTTGGTTACCTAGGCTCCCGGTTCCTGACATGTCACCAAAGCCTCACCCTATACCCTGTGACCAGCGTAAAGACCTTGCCCTGCGTAGGACAGGTGAGGTACCTCTGTTTGTTTGTGTCTGTGATGGGGGTTCCCACCCTGAGGTTAAAGCTGTGAAGGTCACTGGTGATTTTCCATGACAGGTCTGTTGCGATGCACTCTATGTAATTTGAGTTGATCTGACTGCATAGCTCTGTGGGATATTTTGTTCAGTGTGATACTTTTCACTGTCTCACTAAACTGTCATTACGTTACATATTCTGGACTTGAGAATGAGAGAGCAAGGTAGAGAATGAATGTACCCAGGAGTTGCCTTTCCAGTAAGATGAAGGAAGCTCATTAAGCACCAGGCCTGCAGGGCCATAGAGAGACTGAACAGTCATAAAAACAACAGCGACAGCAAGACACAAAGACCAAAGCAGTTACATAACCTTAACTAAGGTATGTGTAAAATGAACTGCGTGAGAGTCCAGAGCAGGTCTCCTTCATCATGTGAATGAGAGTGGGAGTGTTTTTATCTTCCTGTACATATCTGAAAGTACACTAACCATTCAAAATGGAATTATATATTGCCCTAAAACCCTTAGGTGACATCAGACACACACCCTTCAGTGCTTTCTTTGGCTCAGCGACAACACAAAGCTGCCTTTTATCTGCTCTGAGCCAACCACTGATTGATTGTTTTGTTTGGGTTTATTAGAGCCTGACCAATGTAAACATGGATCTTTTTTTTACGCTATAGACCAGGATCGAGGTATTTCCTTGGTTCAGATGTGCTGCAGATTGTTTTAACTTGTTTTTTTAATGGCAATGAGTGTATCATTATACAACGTAGTGTGTGCATTACTGAGTGAGAGCATTTTTGCTGTTGTAGAAAATGTATGACATCAGTCATCTTATCATCTGTTGGTTTGACAGTAATAGGTGTCTTTTCATTAGACCTAAGAGATAATTATGTCTGCGTGTGTGCTTCTTCACCTATTCATTTTTACATATTTGTGTGCGTGCAGTCTCTGAGCCCACTCTGAAGTGCAGGATAAGGAAGCTCATCAGTACAAGGCCAAACCCGCTGCAGCGAAAGATCAGCGCCCCTCCTGCTGTCAAGCACAGGACAGAAACTCTGGGTAGAATATCTCAATCTAACTGGAATCCTGTCATGTTCTTATGCTTCTGTTTTATTTGTGTCTTTGATAATTCTAACTTAATGTTGCTTTCACGTGCCATTTCTGTCTCTGTTCTGGTAGCATTGGCAATCACGAGTTGATAGGTGTGTCTCAATTCTGTCACCCAGATTCTTCCCCCAGCAGCAGCAGCAACCCAGCATCAGGGTGCAGCTCACCCAACGACAGCCCCCTTTCAGATAATGGCTCACTGGCTCATGAGGTGAGTCCTTCCTTTATATATTATATATATATATATAATTGCACATGGGTAGCAATTGCAGTATAAAATGTATGCTGCCTACAGATTAATAATAATAATAGTGTTAATACTATTATACAGAAGCAGAAAATATACAAAACAGTAAAAAAATATATGTAATATTGCACAATATGTAAAGGATATGAACGTATGTTGGCATGAATGACAAAAAAAGAAGTGTTCAACCTTCATGCACCTCTGCTTTATATTCCCAATCTGGATAATTTCATAAAATATTTCCTTTCTTTTTTACTTACTGCATGATGACACAAGTGTTGGTCCATGTTTTTTTGTGACTTTACTTTTGCTGTCTAAAGGACAATCACCCACAGTTGAATGTTACTTGTGTGTTAAATGCAGTACAGTAATGGTGCCTGTACTGTATAAAGGGAGATTTGAGACGGCCAGATGGTCCATTGTGCAACTACATGTTGCATGATCACCCCTCATCTTATTTAAACATCAGTAGATTAATATTTTAATAATATAGTATTTATATATAGAAATCATGTCAGATGATGTGATCATTTGACATGATTATCTGTACAGATGATCTGTATAATTAATATTTCTGTCTGTCTCACTGTCTGTCTCATTCAGGCACACAAGTTGCTGCTGAAGGATGGTAGTTTGGCCCATTTCACTTTACCTCCCAATCCCACTGCCATGCCCAATATCACTGCTGGACTTCCTGCACAGGTGAGTAACAATACATTCTGGGTTCCCTTCAGAATATAACTGTAGATTCATGATATGAATGTATGTGTATCTAAGACTGAATGTCTAAAATAGTACCTGCACATATGCACACTAATAGAAACGGTGGTTCATTCAGGCTTTCACTTCCCTCTTGATATCTGTGGTACTTTCATATCTTGTGAATCAGTCATGTGACAGTTTACTCACTTCATGCGTGGTTAATGTGATTCTTGAGTCTCTACATTAAGCTCTCACCCTATGTACTAACCATCATTTGTTCTCATTTGCTAACTGCTCATTTGCATTAAGCTGCAACCATGATGAGGACCCTCCTAATGCCTAGTAACCTCTCCAGCATTTCTTACCACTGTCTCCCCTGTCCTCTCCTCTCCACTCCTCTCTCCCCAGGCTGACCTGCGAGTAGCAAGGCCATTGGCAGTATCTGCTCTGCATCAGGTGTACCTGCCTCTAGAAGGAAGCAGTCCAGCCCTTGCTCAGCACCTGCAGCCTGTGCTCATACTGGAACCGCATACTGGACTGGTGCACTCCCAACTTGTCTCTCGTGAGTTGTGTTACTGTAAATGTGTTGTGCAGCAGAAACAGAAAAATCTCAATATGCACATATGCAGAACACATGCATTTGGACACGCAAATGACAACACAAAGGTGTATACATCCACATTTGAATCATCTTAATTGTGCTGCAGCTTGTCCATAAAAGCTCAAGGATCTTTATTTTGAACTCACCCGTGGGGATTAGAGATGACACAGATAGCTGGATGGCTAGAAAATGACTTCCAAACAACTGACAGAATGCATACCAACTTAATGCGTCTGCAGTTTTATTCCCAAAGGAAACCTACCATGAAAGATGACTTCTTGGAATTCATGCATGGGACCTTAGATAACTATTATGCTGAAATGGCATCACTGCTAGAAGAAGGAAGGGAAGCCTGGTGTCTTCCTCTTTTAGGGCCATGCTATTAACAAAAACCTCGAAATATCCAAGTTCTTTGCAATTCAAGTGCTTGGTTCAAAGTTCGTCCTTTCACAGAGACAGATTTCTGACATGTTCATATTGACCATGTCAGAATCCCAGAAACCTGCTGAAGAAGATGAAGAGGAGTACTCTGCCATTGAAGCTGTGTTTGACCCCTGAGCTTCTTAGCTCCAGTGACAGTGCAAGAAAGGCTGCCTTTAAGAGAGTTTCTCTCTCAAGGTGCTAAATGAGACACATGTGCCCACAGAGGAGCTCGTAGAGTGGCAGAGATGGCAGGACTACATGGGGCTCAGCTGTGCTTTGTGAACCCTAAACCATCCCACCAAGGTCAATTTTGCCAAAGCCAAAGTAGCACCTTTGGCAGAGTTTGCACTGTGAAACAAATAAATTCCCACAGAGAACAGTCCTAGGTGAGCATGCAAAGAGAGCGTTTGCCAGCCTTTTCTATAAATGTATATCAGGCTTGTACAAAATTCAGAATTCAATTCAATTCAGGAAGTTAATTTGAATTGAATTTGAATTGGCTCCACCCCCAGAGGATATGGAATTGAATTGGAATTTTAAATTAATTGCAATTCATTCAGAGAAATTCATTCTAACCACATATCAATGAGAGTGTGATACTTAGCATGTTTTTTCTTCCATATTGGAATATCTGAAATACAATAAATACAATACAGAGACTATTATTGAGCATACATACTTATATTAAAAAACAATATTTTCATTTTAAAGTAATCAAATAACACAAAGCTGTGGTGAATGCATTAATTGTTATATTTACTTCACGGGGTAACAGTGCTACATTTAATGATCATCACCTCATTATCATTGAGGTGGCATCACTCTGGTCGGAATATCTTTCCACCAACACTAAATATCCTCTCAGCAGGTGCAGAGGAAGCAGGTATGGCCAGATATTAGCATGCAAGTAGAGCAAGATTTGGGAAACGATTTTGGTTTTCTTTCCAGAACAACAAGTGGTTGGTACCCTCTGTCAAACATGGGGCACTCAAGTAAGGTGGGAGCTCATGTGATGTTGCATGTTGCTGTAATCAGAAAACTCAGAAGTACAAACCAGCTATAGCCCTTAAATAGGGTAGTACACAACAGTCCACCCAAAACAAAATGTCCGAAATGTTTGGACAACCATTTTGAAGACTAGGATAAAGTAAAGCATTCTGGGAAATGAAGTCTTGTCTTTTCTGGTTTTGCTCCATTTCAGTGTTCACAATTTTAAGGATCAGTTTTGTTGAGTATATATTTGTAGTGACAAATTGTGGTACAAATGGGGCCATTTTTTGTTAAAAATATACAAAATCGTGCTGTGGACATAAGGTAAGGCCCTATATTAATATACTGTAGATATTAAATACATATTGTAATCATATAAGTCTGTACAGAATCTTTGTTAACTATACTTTCATTATCATGAATTTCTTTGAATTTCATGGAATTTCAATTCTACTTCCTGCAATTCGAATTTGAATTGCAATTCCACTTCCTGTTTTGAATTTCAATTCAAATTCATATTGAAATTCAAGAATTGAATTTGTTTTTGGGGGTCATTCTCAATTCAATTCCGACTTTTGTACAAGCCTGATGTATATGTCGGAAACTACATGGTGAGGTAGAGCAGCAAGAGATGTCTCACTACCTGAGAGCGTCTACAACAGGAACCACCCTTTACATATGTAGGTTTGGATGTTTTCAGACCATGGGAGGTCATCACATCTGGACTGGAGGCAGCAGTGCCCACAGCAAAAGATTGGCAGTATTGCTTACCTGTATGACCCCAAGAGCTGTCCATATGGAGTTCGAGTTGTGTAAATGCATTGCTCAGATTTTTCCCCGTTCCCTGTGAAAACAATCGTGGTCAGACCATGGCACCAACCCCATTGGTGCTTTCAAGGGCTTGAAGCTAGCACTTGAATGAATTGATGAGATCGTTTTGAAGAACTTCCGTCATAACGCAATCTTTGGTACCAACCTGCTTTGAAATCATTATAAGAGGGTGCAAGTGTTAGCAGACATATTCTGGCCAAGGTTACACACAGAATATTTGAGTATTCTTCAGAGCAGCTAAGTGAAGGGATGTGTTGTTGCTAAACACATTTAAAGCTTATCTTAGAGTGTTTTCTGACCATGTTGTTTCATGTGGGCTTGATAAACAGGGACAACCTGGTAAAAAAAAATGTATTTAATTACCAAGGCTGCCATTAAAATTTTAAAAAGCTGTAGGAAGGTATAAAGGCGGATGCAGGGAGTGCAGGATGCAGGCATTTTAAAAACCATCAACTCATAAAATAGTGTGATTCAGACTTGCAGTAGAGAGACGGAGCGTGAGACTATGGACGGAATATTTTACAGTGATATAAAAACTTCATTTGATCACAAAGCATAATGTTACTCGACAGTTCTGTGGTTTATCATTGAATTGAATTAACTACACTGCAGACTGTAGTTCTGTTAACAGTGACAGACAGTTCCACATTTAGGCTTCACTCGCCTCCTCTATGAAGCGTCTGTATCCTCATTTCGCTACATTCATATCAAGTATGATAAACTGGTCGTGGGCCACATCTCCAGGCCCTGTCTCTCCCTCTTTATCTCCTTGTAGTCCTTGTGCATTAGTTCTGTGCTATTGACTATGTAGTTACTGTGGCTGCTTTGACACACAATATCTTTGTGTTCAAGTTTGCTGTCTGCTGTAGTGTAAAAAATCTGAAATTAGTATTATTGTATGGAAATAATTGCTCAGTTTATGCAAAATAGGCAAGTTACGCCTACACATCCACTACTGTGCATATAATCAATCTTATGTTTCAGCCATGTTGAATTAAAAACATCATCTGGCTAAGAACATTATATCCCTTTTTCTTGAAAGACAGCCTGTGTTATGGTTAATATGCTGATTATGATCTAAGTATGAGCCTATGCATTTAATAGCTTAATAACCACAAATCAGTAAAAACCTTGGAATGTGACTTGATTGTGCTTTGAATATGTTATGTCTGATAAAGGCTCTGGATGTAGACAGGGTGCAACTAATACTAACTAAAATGTCTGCTGTGAAAAAGGTTTTTTTCAATCTAAACCAAAGACTGTAGTACCAACATTGATGTCCTCTGTCTTGTACTAGAGTTCTTTTGCTGGAGATTATAAACAGCACAAGGGTGCCCTCTACTCGGCACTTGATAGTGATGCAGTTTTGCTAACAATAGAGAAATATGCTGTAAATTCAAGCATATGCACTGTAATCTCTGAGTTCTACAGTCTAAAAAAGTGTTTTTTCCTTTGTATCATTTTCAACCTGAAATACATATGGTATATTTTACTCTGCAATACTTTTTTCATTTCTGAGTCAGATATGATAATAAATGCCACAATTAGATTTTCTTTGCCTGTCACTCTTTCCATTTCCATTTTACTTTCCTTCTCCCCATTTGTTTCGTTTCTTTTCATCTTCTGCCATTTTTGTCATGTTTATCAGCATCCTTATTTTGCTTCTTGATTTTTTCTCACATGTAGCCTTTGTCTCCTCTCCTTCTATCTGCCCTCATCTTTATTTACCTGTTCATCTCTCTCTTCCTTCCGCAGTTCATAGTTTGAGCTCGGTTCCCATGCAGCAGCCACAGCAGCAGCCGTCCAGAAGGGAAGGTGTAGTTACCTTGCCCTCTCACAGACCCCTGGAGCGAACACGTTCAGAGCCTCCACCCTACAGCCACCCACCCCTTACTCTGCATGCCAGCCACACTCACACACACAGTCACTCACACACCCAGCACCACCTGACCCAGCAATACCACAAGAGCAGTCTGGAGAGGTTCAAGCACAACGCACACCTGAGCAAGGTGAGAGGAGGCAGACATAGACACACGCATGTCACACACGAATATAAAAAATGGTTAGCTCTCATACTGACAGTGGTAGGTCTTCATGAGATTGATGATTATATGTAGTCTTTGTGTGGACTTGTGTATGGACATTCATTATTTAAAAAATATAAAGCTTGATTTTGACTAAATATTATACTGATATACAAGAGCCAGTTAAAGAGAGCGTTGGCAACTTTAAGACTTGTAAACACTGTAAAACTTATACCTTATCTTAGCTGACAAGCAAGTCCATTGAGAAGCCTCGTCTGACACAGATCCCATCGGAGGACATGGACCTGGAGGAGATTGGCTCGGGATCTGGCTCAGGGCCAGGGTCCGTGTGTGGCTCAGAACCGGGCTCAGTATGTGAGGATGGCTACCGCAGGAGACAGAGCACTACCAGCTCAGACTCAGTTTATGACACTGAGTCCACTACCTCCTCACGGGAGAGCTTGATCGAGCCCTCACATTCTCTCAGTCAGGTACTAAATTCCACAAGAATAATGTTTAATAATTAGCATTAATTTTTCAATCAAATAAATTACTCATCATGTGACTAATAACAAAGGAAAAAATAAAAGCATATATGCATCCCTTGTACTTCTCTACATGAATTCACTTGCTTGAACCATATTTTTGACATCAGAGGGCGCTGTAGCTTTATTTATACAAGATGAAAAGAATGAGCATTACAGTATTATGGCAGCATGCTTGGCAATGCTGAATTTTCTTCATCAGTTTCTTGTTCTAGACAAGCAGTATTAAATTGACCAAATAATGAGTAGTTGCAATGTACTACAGTGAGGCATTCGATTTATGAGTACGTGGAAGTTTAGTCCAGTTAGTCTTTGCTGTATGCTGCTGCTGATAAATGCTCCTTCATTCCCTGTTCTCCTCTTCACCCACTGCCCTGGGAAACACAGAGACAGGTGATCCTCAGACCAGGTCTTCAGCTGGACCACCCAGGTGTGCCTGCCCTAATTTGGCCTCACCAGCCTCTGGTTCGGACCCAGTCCTCCCCAGCCTCCACCTCCCTGCCTCCTCCTCCACATCCACCCACCACCATACCTTCCCTCTCACTTTCCAGCCCTGCTGCAGATGTCCAGCTACGCTTCACCACAGGTGAGGGACACTTTTTTGTACAGGAAAATATGAAAAAGAAGCCATGAATGCCATGACCATGTGACATATTTTGGTTACAATTCATGCACAATTGGATAATGAAATACTGAAGAAGGAAAATGCGGTTAATGGTTATGATATGTAATGATATTTTTTTGTGTGTTTGTGTATGTGTGTACCTAGGTCTGGTTTATGATGCTCAGATGCAGAAGCACCAATGTACCTGTGGGGACAACAGCCGCCACCCTGAACATGCTGGGAGGGTACAGAGCATCTGGTCTAGACTGCATGAAAGGGGTCTCAGGAGCCAGTGTGAGGTATAGTACACACACACACACACTAAACTGGCAGATGCATACCCATAGAGACAGTGTTATGCAGTGTGTACATATATATATATATATATATGCTTGTGTGTTTGTGTTTTTCTGTGTGTAGCCCATCCGGAGCAGGAAGGCCACTCTAGAAGAGCTTCAGTCAGTTCATTCAGAAAAACATGTGCTTCTGTTCGGCACTAACCCACTCCATCGCCTCAAGCTGGACAACCGCAAGCTGGCAGGTAATATCAATAATGGCAATGAAAAAGTACTAATATTACTGTGTAGTCATTATAATAATAACAATGAATGCCATAAATGATCTCTTGCAGGAATCTTATCTCAACGGATTTTTGTGATGTTACCATGTGGAGGAGTAGGGGTGAGTGCCGCACACACACACACACACACACACACACACACACACACACACACATATCACAGACCCCTTTAAAGCACAAGTCATATGGGAATCTTTCCACTTATCTAATTGCATTACTGAACAGCAAAGATTACATGGCTGATTATTCCACATTACACAATTAAGCTAATAATACGACAAATTGTTAATGCTATTGTTTTTGGCTGAGATAGCTTTGAAACTCAATCAGAAATCAAAGGCTGTACAAAGGTGAGATGTGGAAGAAAGAGAGAGGGAGAAAGAGGGTACACACAGAGACTGCAGCTTGGAGGGGTGCGTGCCAGTGAAATGAATGTTGGCAAACAGGGAATGAGAAAGCAGGACAAGAAAAAGAAGATAAATTGTGAAGGTAGGAGAGCAGAATAGATTAGATTTAACAATGGAATAAGAAAGAAGAAACAATGAAGAGAGTAAAAAAATGACTTTTTTTCTCCTCTAGTAAGGCTAAAGCCCATGAGAAACAGTTGTGAAGCACAATGAGAGGACAGAAGAGGAAAGGAGAGGAGGTAGGAAAAGAAGGGGGCAGGGTGTCAGTTGATAAGACAACTGATCTGCCTGGATTTCCGGGCCTTTGGCCGCTCTGGTGAAGAGGGGTGATTGGAACAAGATGGCAAAGTCTGCGATAAAAGAAATTCCTCTGATTTCATTGTTCCACCACAGCACACCACCAATGTGAGTTTTGAAACTTGGAGTAAAATTGCAATACAGAACAGGGTTTGCAGAGAGATGAGATGCAACAAAGAGAAAGTGGGGTTGAAAAAAAGTCTCTTAGCAATTATTAGTATCCACACAAGTTAAAGGTCTACCATTATACATTTTTCATTGAATGCATAACAAGAATATGTGGTACTGTAAGAACAGATGAATAGAATAGATTCATGTCATTTATTATTTCAAAATAAAGGAAGCACAGTCAAAAATAAACTGAGGAAGCTCAACTGATGAAATGTTGGAGACCTGCTGATTTGCATTGGGACTGTCAGGTACAATTCTGCAAACTGGTTTGACTGGGTTTCAGTAAATCTTGCAGTCAAGTTGAATCAGTCGAGACAAAGTCCAGTTTTCAGTCTGAAAAACTTTTTTTTTTTTTAAACATGCAGCAGCTTTCTAACCATTCAAACAGCAATCATTTTTAATTGCATATTCAATTAACATCTGTGACATATGTCGAACTGACTTTACGCAATTTATCATTGTTTCACTGACAGGTAGATATCGATACAATCTGGAATGAACTTCACACATCAGCAGCTTCCCGTATTGCTGCAGGATGTGTCACAGACCTGGCACTGAAGGTGGCACAAGGAGAGCTGAAGGTGGGTCTTTTTACCAAATACCTCATCAGCAAACACCATGTGTTTTCAGAGGAAAGTCAGAGCTGTGGTGTAGCGGGTTGTTGTTGTGTAGTACGGTACAGTATAGCTTTGGTAACCACTAGATAGCTCTAGTCTGCAGTGTTTAACATATAGTATGTACAACAGCATAACCAGGTGTAATATGTGAACTGTGATGGTTGGCCTACTGAAAGCAGCAAGGTGTTAATGTTTTTGCTCTCCTCTCACAGAATGGCTTTGCAGTGGTTAGGCCCCCTGGACACCATGCAAACCACTCCTCCCCTCTGTAAGTAAAGCAGGATACACACACACACACAAACACACACACACACACACACACACACACACACACACACACACACACACACACACACACACGTACATACCAGGAGCCAGGAGGTCTCTGCAAAGTGTTTCAAAGGATTTATTACAGATCAGCTACACTTCTGAGCAAGAGAGAGAAAGTGTGAGAGAGCCTATATCTCTCTGTCTTAATGTGTGTGTGTCTGATCTTGTGTGATGTGTGCTACCTGCCTGCTGCCCCGAGGCAAACTACCTCCTCCGCTCAGTTTCTTTTAAACTTTCAAGACACAGAGCAAAGCACCTCAAAGAAGAACTATGTGTGCGTGTGTGTTTGTGTATGTGTGTGTGTGCGTGTGTGTGTGTGCATGTGCGTATTTGTATGCATGGATTTGTGTCAGGCTTTGATATGAGGCATTAGCCAAGTAACCACATTCAGCTGGGACTGTGTGTGTGTGCTCAGCAGTGCTTGTCACTGGTTATTTATGGGATGATAATGACTTTTCTTGATGAACAGTTTGGACAGCACATATGATATACCGTTGACACACACACACACACACAAAAGCACACACAGTTTACGACACATGCTGACACTGCCACTTCCAAGATTCCTCCATTGTTTTTCATACATCAACACTTTTTGTGCATACCTTTACTGTGCGCAGTGAGTGTTGAGGGAACTGCTGCGGCACGTTGTGAGTTCATTTCTCTGAAATCATCTCACACGTCCTGCCAGCAATTCATACTGTTATCATTTGGAATGTGAAGTGAATTTTATGATAAGCTTGGTTTTCTGTTTGTCTCAATATTTGTGGGTTGCGCATTTCTCAGGAGTGTAACAGTTTAGATTCAGCATAATGTTCTATGTGAGAAGCCATTTTTGTTTGTCAGCAGTGGAAGATGAAATACAAAACAACTTGAAATGAAACATCCCCATTTCTCAAACAATTTCTCAAATATTTGCTGTAAAAGTTTGCATGATTAGAGTTTCCATCTTTGACTTGCACATTAAAGTGAGTCCTGTGATTGTCGCAACCTGGACTGAATAGCTAGCACATGACCATGGCAACAGAACTTGAATCATCGTCTTAGAGGTTCCTAAGGTTCATATGGTGATTCTATCTATTTGCTGTCCTGATTAACACATGTGGCTGCCTTTCTCCCTCTCTGTTTGTCCGCAGGGGCTTCTGTTTCTTCAACTCTGTGGCCATCGCTGCCAAGCAGCTCCAACACAAACTCAACGTCAGCAAGATCCTCATCATAGACTGGGTGAGGACCCACCACATGACCAGCATCACTGGTACCCATCTGGACAGGAGTAAACAGACGAAAACGCTCATGCACAACACACAAATGGATCGTGGGCACAAACAAGGTCCCAGAAGCAGAGCAGCCCTCTACAGTAGCACTCCTATTTATCATTTAGTTCATATAAGCACTGTTATCTCTGGTCTCCATGTGCAATCTGAACTGTCACGTGTGCTTAGAGTAGACACAGTCAGTCAGTTCAGTCATATGAACGCACACCCACACGCACATATGCAGATATTGATACGCAGCCAGGTAGTCTCTCTGTTCACCAAGTGTGTGTATCTGTCTTTACACACACCATGCCCTCTGACATACTACTACATCAAACACTAATCATTACCTGCTTAATCAAAAAGCTTTTAAAGTTAGAACACATTTGTCATTGACAGGGAAAAGCCTTGAAGGTTTTACAAACCCAGGTTACTGCATTTTGGGTGATATATTTTATGTATGTGCCATAATAAGAGAAAAGACAATGTAGTTATCATAACTTTTTTGTGATTTGTGTCTGTGACGTATGTGAATCCATCAAGGTTTTAATTACATGTGAAATACATGCTTCAGTCAACTTCTTAACCTGACATCCAATCATATCCAGGACATTCACCATGGCAACGGCACCCAGGAAGCTTTCTATAATGACCCAAGTGTGCTGTACATCTCTCTACATCGCTATGACGATGGCAACTTCTTTCCTGGTAGTGGAGATCCCAGTGAGGTAGGTCGTCTTCCACAGCAGTGCTGTGTTTTTCTGCTTTTGTTTGTGTTGTCATGGTGATGTCTTTGCATGTAGATTCTTGTGAACACAATAGCTCAAGAACAACATGAGAAACATTTTCAGCTTCTCTTTGTAGAGCAGGTGATTTGAACAGAGTCTAATACAGCCATTTTTATTATACTCAGAATTCTACCACCCATGTGAAGATAGATGTGTTGGCTTCAAAATATTTGGCAATTATGTGATTCCAGTGGGACATTAGGGAGCCCCAGAGTGTTGTGTTTAGCATATACTTGTCAAGACAGGAAAAATTATTGTAACAATAAATTCAGGAATAATCTACATGATTTAAAGCCCAAATTACAACTGCATGTGGTCACGATGACTGATGGCAGAGTCTGCACTGCACAGGAAAAAAATGAAACAGGTTAGTATGGACTGCAGTTATTGATTATTTTAGTAATTGAGTGTTCTGCCAATTATTCAATAGATTAATCGAGCAATTAAGACATGTCTCTTAAAATAAGCAACTGAGTTCCTTTTAATGAACCCATTTAATCATTTATATGTCACATTACATTCTGGGTTTTATAGAAAACATTTCCTCAAATGCTAAAAACAAATAAATACAAAAATGAATGCCTAAATGTAATACTGTAATTTCATAACACTGGCTAATATACATTTATTTACTATGTAGAAGGGTTGCCCTACACTAGCTGACACAACTCACTACTTGTGTCTGGTTGTGTGTGTGTGTGTGTGTAAAACTCTGGCACAGACAGCAAAGGACATGAGCAGCATACCCCTAAATGACACCAAGATACAGTAGAGTTTCTCAGCATAGTGTTTTCTATTACTTGGCTATTTTGGAACAAACATTTACCTGCCAGTGTAGCGGCTAGCTTTTCTAGATTTGCTTGTCAAACAGAAAATCTACCCCGCTGACATCATAACTAGTCGCCATATTGATTTATGTTTTTATTTATGTTCTTAACTAGCCATTACATATAACCATAGTTTACATTAATTCTTTATTAGCCTTCATCTCAACCGGCAATTATATTGATTTTCGTTTAATGCTTAGTTACCTTGCGTTGGATCCTGGATGCTTTCTGCTGAGATTCTGAAGCACTGACATTGTGCTATTGTGGTAGGGTAGTTTTAATTTTAAAACACGGCATACAGAGTTTTCATTTTGTTTTAGCCTAAAATGATCGCAAAACTTTGGAGGCTTTCAGTAGTTTTCTCTGGCCTGTCTCTTTTTGTCGCACCTCCCTATTTTCTCTCTCTTCCTCCATTTTGCAATCCATCAATCAATGTCTAATTCACGTCACAAGTCCACAGCGTAAGCACAGTGTGCAACAGTATTAATCATCTATGTGAATCACAGTGCATTGTATATAGTTATATGGATTAAAGTTTTTTAGTAATCCAGTCACTCAGGTTTCTGGAGGAATCATTTCAGCCCTATTGAATATGCGGTCTTGCAGTGTACAAGGGTTTAGGATGAAAATATCTCGCCTACAATTGGGCCTCAGACCAGTCTGAGCTGTCATTAGATCAAACATATTTTAGTTTTACCACTGGAATCCAAGCAATGTGATCCTGTAATTTGAGCTGGTTACAATATAAAGCTGAAAACAAAGTGCTTATCTTCGAGCCTAATCTGAAAGTGTCTTTGCAACATCATTTAGAATCTCTGTCATAGTTGTAGTGTTTTTCTGGCTTAACATAAATAGCTTAAAATGCAATTTAGAATATTATATTTTCTTTTATCCATCGTCTTTCTTGCATTGTCTTTGTCTGCATGATAACTTCATGACTTATTCAACCTGACATTTCCAAATTTCATGTTTTGGCAAATTATTTGCCAATCAGTTTTCAATCAAATGAGTTACGTCATTGTCTCCCCTCTGCAAATGTGTTTATCCAGTGAACTCACCCTTCATAAGCCCAGCACTTGATTTTGTGTATCTACTGTTGGTTTATTTCCCTAGTTCTAGTTTATTTAAGAAACGTCAGGGCTTAGGATGTCAGAACTCCACAACAGGATGTGTACAGTTGAATTGCATGCCTATGTTTGAATACAGGAAATTGAGATGCCTATGAATTCTGCCTGCGGTCTTACCAGAAACCAAGTGTGATGACTATCCCCAGTCAGATGAATTGACCCCATCCCACGGTGGCATTCACCACCCATTCAATCCCCCACATCCCCTCCTCTTACTCTGCCATCCTCCCCCACAATAATGAGGATAAAATAGTCAATGTTTTCCCATAAAATCCCTCGATGAGGGACGGTACATAAAACGCTCTGCTGGCTTGGATGTGGCTTTGCCTTAAGTGGCCCCTCAACCTCTGTTGAGCTGTGTGGTAAACCTCTGGAGTCTCGCTGTCCCCCGTGTAGGTATATAACACACCATGGGGTAGGGGTGTGATGTCATAGCCATAACAGAGAGTGCCGAGTACCACACAGAAACCAGCGAAGGCCTAATCCAGTCCAGCAACTCTTGAAACATGAAAGAGAGAAATAGGACAGAGAGGAGCACATGAGACTTGGAGCAATAGCAGGAATTGTGTGTGTGTGTGTGTGTGTGTGTGTCCATGTGCATGTGCGTGTGCATGTGGGTACATTACTAGTTGGCAGAGGACAGGAGGCCTCATGTGTTTTTCGTTTGCCCTGTGAACATCCCGTCCACTGAGAGAAGAATGGAGACAGACGCTCTGCAATGCTCATCAGCATTCTTTCAAACATCCTCTCACACCCATACACACACACACACACACATTTATACACACACACACAAAGGAAATTACCACGCCTTGTTGCCAAGATTATGTCAATCAACCTCCTCATTCTGCCCTCAAACTGACACATTGACTGATGGTGAAGGGCTTAGAGAACAGCTAAATGGCTGCTAGCAGGACTACAAAGAGAGAGGCAGGAATCCTTAAACCTTTTTTCCAAGACCGGGGCCTCAGTTCACTCTCTGCCCCAAATATGTGAGGTCAAATTGAGAGAACCTCCATCAACTCTGCATGGCATTTTGGGAATACACGCCAATCTCAATACAGCTAAAAAATCCACAAAAACCATTTACAGCATGTGGTATGAGTAGTATACCATATAAGTTTAATTTGACATGTCATATATACAAAAATCTACTACACTTCCATATACAGAATACATACATATATTATTAATATATAAATAGAACATTTTACAACATACAGAATATGATTTTAATACATTGTTTTTATATATCAGGCAGCAGTTGTCAAATGTGAAATGTTTCCCAGTATAGACGTAGCCTAAAGTTGGGGAATCATAAACGGGTGTCGCTCTGTTGTGGCTCAGAGTGATTTATAAGGCCATTTGACAAATTGTATCAAAATCAAAATGGAGGGACAGGGGTGTTGAATTAATAGCCATCCGTCTTTCATTTAGGAATCATAATCACTCCCTGGTGTTGCCTTAAAGAGATTCAGTCACTTTTCCTCGATTGCTGTAATGCAAGGTTTTGCAACAGCTGTGCTGTTTTTGCAAGTACTTGACACAAATCTGTCATCGTCGCGTAGTTTCTCAACCTTTTACCACAACTCATTAACTTTCTTGACATTCACAGAGACTCTTCTCTCTCTTAGTCTGACTCAATCTGTCTCTCTCTGGCCCCTCTCTCTCCCTCCACTCAGGTGGGTGCAGGTGCAGGCGAGGGCTTCAATGTGAACGTAGGATGGACTGGAGGTTTGAATCCTCCCATGGGTGATGCTGAGTACCTGGCTGCATTCAGGTAAAGAGTGAACCCAACCTATCTCTGTTGGCCACATCATATTTCCTTCTTCTTTTCTTCTGTAGTGGTTGAAAATTTTACACAACATTTGCTACAAATTCGATATATTTGCATACATTAATACCAACCATTTACAAAAGCATAACCTAGTTTTCACATTGCTGAATATGTTTCCCTACCTTCTGGCCTGCCACAAGTTTCAGTTTTGTGTCATTGCAGCATAAAAATCAACTTGCATAGACTTAAAACCTGAGATAGGTAATCCACCCCTGAGGATATTGCATTGGTATTTCTTAGTCAGAGTTACATTACAGTTGCATGAAGTGTTGCTTGTAAGATTTCCAGGTTGATATGTTGCATTTTCACCAATGTGAATGACAAGCATGTGTGCCAGTAACAATAACAATAAGCAATCATGTTTATCCTCCTGCTTGAAGCCCACTCTGAAATTGTGGAGCTCAGAACTTGTCATCTGCACCTGTAAGACACACAACACTTTTGGCTGTATTGTCACACAGTTATACTGTATAGTTGGATTGTGTTCGCTGCAATGCATTATGTGTAGTATGTCAAGTATGTTTCATCCGATTGCTGATTTCCTCTGAAAACTAACAGTAATCAATGTCTACACTATTTGCATTAAAGGGCCATTGATTTAGTAATTTCATTAATTGTTGAGCTAAAAATGTGTCAGTGAAACGCACCTTTCCTCTCACCACCTTTTTCATTTAATTCAAGCTGTTTTCCTGAATGAATATAGTATGGTTCTGGTCTGCACTGTAATGAACTCAGAGTGTTTCTGTCAGCAACACTGGCTCGCCACCAGATGATTAAACAGTATGTGAGCTCTACACGGTTCTGCAAGCAACAGACACAGTGGGTGGGCCCCTCGTCAAAGGAAAGATGCTAATGAGCTAACCCATACTGGTAAAATCCATAGAGCCAATAGGCAGGCTCGGAAACACTAAGTCCAGTGTTTACTGGAGCTCTGGATGCTAATTAAGAAACAACTGGTCTTTTCCTGAGCAGGCGTCTGGTTTTGGTATTTTTCATCCAGTTTGGGAAATGGCAAGTGTTTTCATGTGTAAAACTTCCTCAGTTAACCACACTGTAGTACTGTACTGTATTGTGTGTTACCCATAGAGTCTTTACCCTGTATCAAAACTCTGGAGTGTCCTGGTGGTCCAGTGGTTTGAGGCACATACCATTTAGCTCTGATGTCCGGGGTGCATATCCAGCCTTTGTCATATGTCATCATAGAGAACAACCCCATAGTTACTGCCACTGTCAACTGTCTAAATAAGGCAAAGAAAATCCGCAATAATAGTAAGAATGTCATTTGGATTTACAAAACTGTAGCAAGATAGTGAATATTTTTCAGAAGCAAAATGCAGGAAACAGCCCAGGAGAGATTTCTGTAGAAAGACACGCTACACATTTGTTGGAATAATTTTTTTGTGCACTATGCCATCATTCTGTGGATTAACTGGTGCGAATAAATACATAACACGCTATACAGACAAAATTTAATGCATCATGAATTCATGCTTATGCAATTAAGTATCTAGTCTGGTGCCAGTTGTGTAATTCAATTTGAATACATGATTTAGACGCCGGGTGTTCCAGACTGTGTGTTTGTCTCCAGGATGGAACAGAAAACTAGCCAGAGTGCGGTTGTTGATGATGTGTCTCTGTTTCTGGGTGTGTGTTAGTGACAGGGGAAATATTGCGGTCGAGAGCGGTGGTGGGACTCGAGTACAATCAAGAGAAAGCTCAGCTGCGTTGAGATTAAGTGTCATGATGTAGTGTGTGTGTATGTGTGGAGGATTACTAAGGTGGTCAGAATTTAAGGTCAGTATAATCACCAGTAGCACGGCACACACGTAACATCCAGTTTTAACAGAAGAGCTTCAGCATGTGTAATTTTTGGCCTGTGCATAGCATGTATGTGTGCATGCACATATTTCCATGTGCATTTCTAGGTGGCTACTGACGAATAACAAAGTATGGAGCAGAGGAGAGCAGAAGAGAGGAGAAGAAGTGGGGGGTGCATTGTTAGGGAATCCAAAGGCGGCGTAATTAGGCCCAATGGATCCCAGATGGCTGGCTGTCAGTGACGTGAGAAGAGGGACGAGCTCCTAATAGGAACCAGACGCATACAAACGCCTTTGAACTGCCGCTGAGAGAGAGAGAGAGAGAGAATCAAACGCGGCATGGACTGTGTGCTCTTGCTAAATAACTGGCAGCGGGAGAGGAGAGGAAGTGAGGAGGAGAGCATAGAAGCAAGGAAAGTGGTCTCCCCTGAGTCAAGTATACAGTATGTGGGTGTCTCAGTCCAGATATGTCAAGGGCCTCATTTTTATCTGCTTGTGTCACTCGCAACAACAGAAACTTTTCAGCATTTGCCACCTGCCTAAAGTTGTGTGTGAGTCTCTGCTCTGACCATTTTTTTTTAATGTTATATAGCCAGGAAAGGTTTGCAGAGCGCTCATGCTTCTTTTTTTTCCAGCAGTGCTCTGCTTCGCATTCAAACAGTTGCACACATTCACACCTGGGAGCTACCCCACCTTCTAGTGTTGGCCCTTTACCAGGAGTGGATCAAGAACGGAGATCAAGCATGTGGAACATGGCCTTTGATAATTTATCTTTCATCATTTTCAAATAGATGGAGTTTAGAATGAAGTAAATGTTTGTAGTTAACTGTCCAGAAATAAGTCTTACATTGTACAGGGGTCCCACTCCCAAATCAATCACCTAACTATGCAGTGAGTTTTTTTTTTTTTTTTTAAGTTTACAGGCGACTTAAAATCCTATTAATTACAGTGAGTAATCTTTATAAGTCTGTTCTGATGTCAATTCAATCCCACAATGACTTCCTCTCTCACATTATTATTGTATTCGCTGTTCCAAGTTCTCATTTTTTCACAAATCATGAACACCTGTTGAAAACACAATTTCTTATATGTACTAATTTCAGCCAGACCACAGGGCTTGAATGAATGTAACATACGATACAGTATTTGGTTTACAGCATGTTGTTTCCTCTCGTCCTCCTCAGAGCTGTGGTGATGCCCATTGCCCACGAGTTTTCCCCTGATGTGGTGCTGGTGTCAGCTGGCTTTGATGCTGTTGAAGGACATTCGTCATCACTGGGAGGCTACAAGGTCACAGCCAAGTGTAAGGTTCACTCAGCCTGTCATTTACATGCAGCACACACCAACATTAATGTGCTCTGACACACAGACATGGACATAGATCTGAAATCCATTGCACTTAATTATACACATCTATGCTCTTCAAAACGTTTAGCTTGATGAATGATTTCACTGGTGTTGGTCTTATTTTTTTGATTTACCTCTGCCCCATACTACCTCTGGGTTAAATTAATATTCAGTTGTCCTGTACGTCATTTTAATATGGAATGCAGCATAATAGCAGACACCAAGACAGTTATAATAGGTATCCCCTGACAAATTGCAGAATTATATGTGGTCATGACGCACAGACTATTTTCAGGTGGATAAACACTCTGTCTGAAAGGCCTTATTGATGTCAGACATTAGCACCACTCATGAAGTACTGTGTAATGTAAGAGCTTTGATCAAAACAGACAAAAACAAACCAACTACGTGCAACTACGGAGAGAAACTAAAGTTTGCTTACACACTGATTTGGGAAAATCTTTTTGTTTTTCCAGGAATGAACTAAACTGTAGATTCATAGATGTATATTGTAAATCCATTGTAAATAATGAGCATTTATCTGAATAGAAGTGAATGGCATCTACAAGGCAGGGAGGACCACTCTGAACTGATGATGGTGACACCAGCATGTAAACAGTCATTTCAACATTTTTGTGAGTTAGAGGCTGGTGTGAGAAATGACACCAACTGTTTCCAACCCTGAAGGAATCCTTTAATCTTGTTAATCAGTATCTATACAGAGGAATCACTCACCCGTCATTATCTGGCTCAACCTGCGTATGTGTGTGTATGTGTGTTGCTCTCTACCAGGCTTTGGCTTCCTGACCCGTCAGCTGATGTCACTGGCTGGGGGACGGGTGGTCCTGGCTCTAGAGGGGGGACATGACCTCAAAGCCATCTGCGACGCCTCTGAAGCCTGTGTCAGTGCCTTGTTGGGCATGGAGGTGAGAAGTGTGTGTGTGTGTGTGTTTGTGTATACAGCACATGTGTGTGTTTCTGTGGAGATTTACATTAAGCTTCATCCTGTAACCACCTGTTGGGTCCCAGGTGGAGCCTCTGTCCCAGTCTGTGTTGGACCAGAAGCCATGTGACAATGCTGTCCAGTCGCTGAAGAGAGTCATCCATGTTCAGGGTGAGAACTGACACCTAAACACAACACAACCAGCAGCATCCAGAACCCCCAGTAGCACATCATTCACAGGGTTTGCAGCACTATGAAAAATACATGCATACACAGTTTTGAGTGTCTTCTGTTGCAGTGAGTCTTGGGAACTTGGGTAGAACAACCAGCAGACACATGTCAAGGGAATAACTAAACAGATGAAAAAAATCATCAACTAGCTACACTAGTTAGTCAATTAGCCACACATAATAATAATAATGTGTAAATTAATAAATGGAATGACATTAAGACACACACTACAGGCCAAAACTATAGGAGTGAAGAGGGAAGGAAGATACTATAAATGTTCAAAAAAACACAGTGACATGCATTTTCTGCAGGCAGAACCTGCAGAAACAAGCACATAAGACATAAATGAAGTTTTTCATATATGGAGAGGAGGAGTAGAACAGCATAGTTCAGAACCGTTTCAGCAAATCATCTGCAGAATTACAGCTGGCACCAGTGTCTAAGCGAGCAGCTGCAGCAGCCAGTGTGGGCCACATAAACTGCATCTTCACTGTCACATTTATTCTGATGCACTGCACCTTGTTGAGCGGTCCTTGTTGTAAATTAGGGTGATCAGAAACCCTCCATATTTCGCATACTGATGCTGATCCTTCAGATCTTCATTTCTATCAGCCGGTTTGAAGTGAGTACAATTCCAGTATCTGTAAACAATACAAAGTTTATGTTGAAGGGTTGTCAGGATTTGATTTTTATTGGCCAAGTTGTTGTTGCTTCTTGGTGTTGGCTGGTGCATGCTTTTTACCACTATGTTCACCACCTGACACACAGGAGAATTTCAAGTCAAGTCAGTTTTCATTAATATAGCCTCAATGACACAGGACTTCTGTACAACCTGTAGAGCATACAGCATCGTCAGTTCAGACAAGGAAAATGATTCAACAAAATCAACATCCAAAGAAATGCTTTATTTTGTATTTGAAACGAAAACGTGTTTGCTTCTGCTACCATCCTATTGTTTGATTTCACAGCAAAACATTTTGGTCTGATTTTAAGAGATGAGTATGTGACAAGTTAGGGAAACATTTTTCAATTTTTTAGCCACTTTTCTAGTTTGTACAAGCTGTTCAGCTTTTTGCGTTTCCATTCTCTATAACTTTGGTCTCTATTTCTCTACTTAGCAGCTCCCTCTGTCTCCTCATCCCCCCACCCCCCCTCGGTTCTCTGGCCACCTCTCCTCCTCTACATCCCTGTCTCCCATCCCTCCCTCCAGCCGTCCCACACACAGACAGACGCACACACACACACACACACACACACACACACACAGCCGCCCTGGCTCCAATTATCTTCAAACACTTCTCTGGCACACGACCTTCGCAACATCCCCTCCTGATTGCACACAAATGTTATCCCAACCAAATTAGATTAATTAAAAATATTTGCAAAGCCACAAGAATGTTAAGCCCATAATTTAAGCCCGGGGTGAAATATATGTGAGTTGCATGCACAGCCAGATCACACACACGCTCATAGATGAACACGTTTGCAAACACTGATTGATTTTACTTCCACTGTGTGTCACAGGACTCAGGCCCGGAGACCTTGAGAGAACAGATTGAATTTGAGTTAACATTTCTGAAATTACCAACATGGACGATTAGACCACGGGCTGTTTATAACACAGCCAATGCTTATATTCAGATCAAACAGCTATAACTGGTGGATCAAAACATCAAGTGCTGCTTTTTAATAATGCAGCGCAGGCACTTTCCCTCAAGGAACCATTCAGGATGAAAACAACACAACACAACACAACTGAGGCCTTTAATCTTTCTCTATTTCTGTCTCCTTGCCTCCTGCAGGTGAATACTGGCAGAGTGTAAAGGACTCGGCCGCCACAGTGGATCTGTCCTACCTGCAGGCGCAGAGACGGCGGCTGAGACGAGACTCGGACAGCGAGGCCGTCAGCGCCATCGCCTCGTTGTCGATGGGAGCTGTCGCCTCTGACAGGTGAGGATGATGCTGTTCATATTAGACTCTGCTTTAGCATCAATTACGTACTTCACCTTGTGCAATCATAACATCTTTCTCAATCTCTCATTTATTAAGGAAAGAAAAACTGACAGAGAAAGGTGATTCTCTCTGAAGAAAAAGTCTCCTGACAGTTGCCTTCAACTCAGTGGAAACACACACACACACACACACACACACACACACACACACAGAACTATGCATTGGAACCATCACTGGAAGCAGATGTCCTCCTCTTCAGTTCGACCACTGTATTCACCACCTCGCAAAAACTCCTCCACCTGCGTTACTACTGGCTGCAGTCAGACCACTCTAATTCAAACACACAACATTCACCAATGTTCATATTGTCATGACGCCTCTGCAGTTCTCTGAACTGAGAAAACATTGTAAAGAAAGACAACCAGAGGCAGATTTATGAAGGGTCTTCATTCTCTTGTGGTGTTGGGTGCCAATGACAACATGACATAGCATGAACACACACCTGACAAAGCACAGCTCTGCGACTTTAAACATTCACTTTGTAAATGACTCCCACAAGACCTGCTCGGACTGTCGGAACCTTGAAGGTAGGCTCAAAGGCGACCTCGACTTACTGAAGCCAATCACTCAGAGGGGAAGGAGTCGTCCCCGCTGGACGTGCCGGTGACAGAGAGCAGACATATCCTCAGCACTTAAAACGCGTCCCGCTATGATGATGTCATTTGTGACAAAGATCCCATGAAGGAAAAGATCAGCAGTTTCTGATCGTTTTGCACTGTACCGTTATGTAATGTGAACTGGACAAGATGGAAGAGATGCAGCCTCACCGGCCATGTTGACAATCAAACATCTTGTTTGCTCGAATTTCAGGTTATTGAATATTCATTCATTTGACCTATGGCACACATTTTTGTGAATGTCAGCACGAGATTTTTTTTGTTTATCGTTTAAGAATCCAGTAAGAGTGAAGCTACAGTGAAGTCTGAGATACATATGTTTCATATTGTTTTGTATGTCCACATATTTTCTTAAATCTTTTTTCTTTCTTTCTTTCTTGGCCTGTCGGGCGAGCACATGCAGCAAGACTGGAGATGGCTGCAGTTATTGTTATGGCTCCCCGGCAGATAAAAGGAGACACAGCAGTCTTTGATGAAGTGCATCTTAAATGTGTGGACATACTGTACTTTGTGTCTGTGGCATTAGTCACAGTGAAGAGCTAATACCTCTAGTCACTGGAGTATCAATATCAGGCGAGAAAGTAATCTCTCCGAAAGCTTCCTGAAAGAGATTCTTTACACGTCAGTGAGACAGAAATCACCCGTGATGCTTCAGTCCCACGTGAGCAGTCAGATGTGACTGTACACGAGACAGTGCAGACCACACCTTCTCTATCAGGAGACTAATTTCTAACATTTTGGATGAGACTCAACCAAAGACTTTATGACAGTCACGGCTTTAAAGTGCACTTCCAGTGCCCTCAGGATGGTAGGATCAGAATGACTTGGGTCTTAAAATCAGAACTTGTTGTTTGTTAAGTGGACCAGTGTTTGTACCTGTGGATGAGCATTCCTGCTGTATTTTGTAAATTTATTTTATACTTCAGTTTCTTTCATAAGAAGGACAAACTGATCCGTCCTTTGTTCGTCACTGACGTAGCAGCGTTCCGTTTACCTGCAGCATCGGGGATGTTCTGCTCCCCGGACCAAACAGCGACATTTTAGCAGTTGGGATGGAGCAGTAATACTGAGATAGCTGAATATCCTCACAGTGCAATTGGACACAGGTTAAGCACAACCAAAGTTTATGAGAACAATGTGCCGTCCCTGGAATGGCATGGCTTAAAGAACTTCAAAGACTTTGGAGAGTTTGTGAATGTTTCTTTTTTCTATCCAAACAGTTGAACAGCACCAAAAGCACAGGATGGATATATAAACAAATTCATTTCTCAAAAAAAAAAAAACTACATGACTTCTATTTATACATTCAAAATCTGTGTCTTTGAAGTGCTCTTTGCATGTGTAACACAATTTTGACGGTGCTATGGATTTTTTTTTTATTTTAAGTGCAGTATGTTTGCTCTTTGGTTTCTTTCTTTATGTTGCATTGCGTGTATGCAACTCAAAAACCTGTCAAATCTTTGTTAATGTGATGAAAATGTGAAAAGACGTGATGAGAGCGTGGAGCAGTTTCAGCTCTGTGGTATGTAGGACAGTCTGACAGAGGTGTGCAGCTTTATGTAGTTTTTGGCATCCACGACAGTGACCTGACGTTTCTAACATCTTATCTTTTGTCTTAATTCATGCAAATGACTTATTTTTGTATTTTGAAAATCACAAAAATGAACCCTGTGCCTACTTAGAGACCAAATTATCAGCCCGTGTGCCTTGAAGTATCATGCTGACCAAACTGTGTGACAGACACCTTAACAAAATGGATCTTAATTAAAACTGTCCACTGTTGTCATAACTGACTCTCTGATTTTGTTTCTGTACAGTGTATATATGACTTTGTCTTTTCTATTTTTGTTTCCAAAAAAATCCTTAATAAAGGTAAATTATATACGTCTGAATAAGAACATTTATTTCTAATAGCACACTCATTTGAACTTTGTTAATCTTGTGTTATTGTATTTTAGCAATTTCACCACGTCTTAAACTCTTGTCTGAATTACAACAGAATGCCGACACATAATGCATTATTCCTTTGGTTAAGAAAATATTGCAGTCATATACAGCATTGAGAAAAGTTTTATTGACCACAGGAGCTGACACAATAAAGATTATCAAAAGCAAATGCAAAACAGTACAAAAGAAACATGATCAAACAGTAATTAGACTACTTATGGTTTCAAATGAATCATCTATACTATGGCTGGAATCACTTCATCACCACTTTGACACATTTTACAAGAAACGATCTGCTTTAAGTTTTGCATTATTCAGTATAAATGCTCACAGCAAGTTTGTAAAGATATTTCTTAAAGCTGCAGGAAAGAGACAATCTCGCATTTGAAAATCCAGCTTTCTGCAACGCTCACTAATAACAGAAACATTAAAGTGAGAGTAAGCAGAAGTGGAGTAGTGGCTGAACCGTGATCAGTGGTTTAAAAAGTTTTCCCATGGACATTTTTCATCAAAGCCAAGTGTGATGCATGAGCAGAGTTAAAGTAGTACAGTGTGCGTACACCAGATTCACATACAGATACGCTTTAAAACGCCCAAAAACACACCAGAAGCTATCCAGTTACTACAGCACAACAAAGTAGAAGATCAGCGTCAGATTCCTCCTGCTCCTCTTTTTCCCACAAGACGGGGGCTTTGAGAGCCAGAGCGATTAGCTTATTAGCATTTTAGCTGTAAACATTCATTGGCTGTGACCGCCCTCTAACCATCACTGTGCCATTATCATTAGTCATCGTAATGTCTGTCTGGCAGTGAGTCAGGGTGGATGATGGTTATCACGGTGTTACCCGAGGCACTCGAACCAGCAGCCATTTTGTTTCATTGTCAACGCAGGCCAGCTGTTTTGTTTGTTTTGTTCATGTTTTCATCATTCAAAGTGTTCAGAGCTTGACTGTCACGTCTCCTTGCCGGTGCTTCGGAAACACAAAGTGAAAACTGTAGAGAGTCAAGCTGCAGGGATTCATCTCAGTGTCGTGAGTCGAGCACGTGCCCAGAGGAGGAGAAAAGGTTTCGGTTTGGTTCAGAGATTAAACGTTGGGGTTCGTCTGGTGAGGCAGGGACACATTTCTTCTTTGAGTGTAGAGAATTTTCCATTTGTCGGTTTTCTGCAGGTATGAGACACGCAGAGATTAATTAACACCAAAACACTTTTCAGATAAGAAGAGGCTTCATACTTGTGTGTCTGAAGCGGCTCTGCTGTCTCTCAGATGTGCGCTAAGGTTATAAAACGTGTCTAAACACAAACAAACAAACAAACACTTGTGTTGGAAAGTGGAAAAATCCCTACAGCTCCTTCACTTCTCCTCTCTTGTTTTAACAAGCAAACATTTCATGTGGAGCGTCCTCAGTCCTCCCTAATTACAGTGTGCCTTTCCATGCTTCAAGAAAGACACACAGACAGAGAAGAAGTCCAGGGAGAAGCAGTTAGACATGAGCTTGTTGGTGTCATCTCATCACATGACCATCGTACCATGAAAGCATGAATGTGTAAATTGCCATGTAATGTAAAAAAGTGCAGGGTGACCTCTGTTCTTGACCTCTTGATTTGAGCCTTTTTACACAAAAGCTTCTTTTGAAACTCACATTTTTTCCATCTGGTTAACTAATATTTAAAGTTACAATCCTAAAAATTTTCATGAGCGCAAATCCCATTTTTGACGACTGTGTGTGGTTGAATTTTTATTTTATTTTATTTTATTTTATTGAATGGTCTGTACATTCACTAATTACCACTGCCACACTTGCACTGGATTCAGATCGCTTATCCAAGCACGAAAGATTGACGGGAAACAACACATTTAGAGATGCTTCTGGAGGGTTTTTTTCTGGAGCATTTCTTTCAATGATGCGCTTTAAAAATTATTGAAACCTTCATTTTAAATCACACATAATTCTCTCTCTTTCTGTGATTTGTATATCCATGTAGATGTTTGACAGATCCTGATGCATTTTGGACTTGAGTCATGTGGCGTTTTGTTGCCTACGTGTCAAACCAGAAGTCATTCCTCCATGGCTCCTTATCCCTGCAGCTGTCTGAGCAAGGCCAACACACATAGAGATACATGTGCGAGCACATATGCATGCAGCAGTCAAATGCACACACACACACACACACACACACACACACACACACACACACACACACACACACCCCACCAGCGCTCGGCACACAGTTTGGCTCCCTAAAAATAAAGATGACTATCAGAAGCCACAACTTCTGGATGAGGCTTTTAAAACGCAGATGAGCCGCAGAGGACTTTACATCTGGTCCCAGATCAGTCCGGAGTGAAAGCCAGAGATTTAATATGCACAGAAGAGCATCCAACAGCTGGTCAGTCCAAACTGTAAAACACACACACACACACACACACGTACAGACGCAGCAGAGCCAGGGGTTCCGGCAGAGGAAAGAGCAGTGACAGGCATTTTGATTATAGCATAAACAGAAGGGAGAGTTTTGTTTTTTCCAACTCAAACAAAACAATCCTCTTTATTCTGAAAGTCTCATCCTGAGCCAGACACCCGCACTTCCTAAAACCATGCTCGTCAGAAAGCACCACAGCGTCCGCTGTGCATTCATGTTGCTGTGCGTGCACGCTACTGACTCTCAAGGAAAATATCAAAGGCTCTTTTACCATGAAAGCACAAAATATAAGGGACACTTGCACTTTTCATGAAGTAGCCTGTATGCCTGGTGTGAACTCAGATCAAACTAGCTATTTTGTCATAAATATAAAACTACGTTTGGTGGAACACCTTACATTTTACTGCAATCTAATGCATCAACATTAATTACAGCCTCACAAAATGAAATCATACTGAAAACTGAACAACATACACTTTGATGTAGTGTCACGTGTTCCAATTATTTTGTCCACCCCCTATTTACATCTACCAAGACGGGTAAATAAAGTTTAAATATTTATTCATTTACTTTAAATATTTGGACATTCTGTTGGTATTCTAATATATGAGTGATATAGATCATTTAATGCATGTATACACACTTCTAAATTACACCACACACTCACACAAACACACACATGCATGCATCGTCTGTCTTTGATGTTTCTCAGGCTCTTGCTAACCTCCACTCTTTCCTAAACTCAGACATTGAGCTCAGATCCAGGCCTTGAATTTCTAGCACTTTCTGTGGAGGCCCCTGCAGAGCTGATGATAACAGGCAGAGCAGGCAAACCAGTAGGTAATAACTACTGCGCTGCGTTCAAGGACACTCCACTCCACGTGCTGGGGCCTTGGCATTCCATCCGTAGCACCGACTGGAGCCCTCGACGTCTGCTGCAGAGGCCACTGGAGGTTTCATAATAACGCGGAGCGGAACACCTGCAGCGTGCACATGGCTGGCGGCTGCATGTGTGTGCGTCTGGACAGTGTAATGTATATATGTGTTGCATGTAGCCCGTGTTGTATTACTTGTGGTGTCTTTTTTGATCCGCTGATCCTGCACAGTGAGGAATGTGTGTGAATGCTGGTAATCATTCACCCGCGTGCTCCAAGATCTGTGTCAGTGTGTGTGCGCCTGTTTGAAAGGTGTTTACCTTGGCCTGTCATCTCGCCGATGAAAAAGTGTGCATTTCCCGCCAGCGCAGCAACGCAGGTTCAGCTCTACACGGCCTCTGCACCTCGTCACATTTCGGCCTGTTGCTCTGTTTTCACTGAAATGCTTATCTTGTGTGTTGTCCTTTTACTCTGAAGGACTCCCTGGCTGCCTTTTTGAAAAATGAAACTGTAAGTATTCTAAAACTAAAACCAGCAGACGGGAGAGATACGATCACTGAAGCAGCATCTGCGAGTGTATTCCTGTTTACTAATCTGCAGATGTGCTCACATATATGCGCTCACACATGCGCTCCAGCACAGGTAATTAAAGCTCACTGCAAACACATACACAAACACACACCAGTGCACATGTACATGCACTGACACACACAGGCCCATGTGCCTGACCCTAACCCTGGTACACACACCTTCCTAATACCTCACAACTGTTTCCAATCTAAAGGTTCCTGCTTGTCTGGGCCCCGGCGGGGCCTGATTGCACGATACAAGATCCTGAGGAGAGAGGGCAAGGCTGCAGGGGAGAGAGAGAGAGAGAGAGAGAGAGATGTGCCTCCACTCATTTCTCTTCACTCTGCTTTTCTTTTCCTCCTTTCATGCTGTACCTGTGCAGGAATCTGGTGTCTGTTAAAATGGTTGAAAAAAAAAAACAGACCCTGTGTGAAGTCGATCCTACAGATTCTGGAGGAAAACATTTGTCTTAAAAACATCAGAGGTCTGTCAAACACTGCAGAGTTTAGATTACGACGATGATAATGTGCTGTTAGCTCTTTTCGCTTAATAAAGCGAAACAACCAAGGTGCTTCAAAATGCTCTCTTTAAACTACTGCCCCACCTTTAATTAAAAAGCGAAGCTATTTTTAATGTGGTTTATCATATCCATTATTATGTTGCTCAACATGAGTCGTTACATAGGAGTCGTTCCTGTTGATCAAAGTGTTAGGGATGCACAGAGTTTATTCCTGATGTGGACAAAGAGGTTCTTATACATGGAGGCAGAGAGGTTTGTTCATATACTGGACGTGTGAGTTCATGGACAGTTTTTCATTCGTTTTGACTGATATTTTGACACGTTGTTATCTGGCTTTAGCATTTGCATTTAATCTGGTATGTTGATTGTTTTTAAATCTTTATAATTTCATGTGAAGCATTTTGTGTGGCTATCTTACATGAAAAATTCTATACAGGCTATATATTATGTGTAAGTTAAGTTTGTTTGGATCTGGCTTTTACTTTTGTCACGTATATAAATGTAGTTTTCATTTTAATTGTTTGTCTTTTTTATGTCTTTTATTTAAAAGCAAAGATCTCTTGACACTGACATGTGTTTTTTACAAAATTCATAATTGCAGAATAATTTGCACAAACCAACACAGAGCCAACACTTAATTTGCTAACTGACGTGATGTTATCTGAGCTACGAAACATTTTTTAACCAAATCAGTTTTATGTAACAACAAACATGTAAATAGCCAAATAATAGCTGTCAATTAACTGCATGTTACATTTACAAAATCTGAAAAAAGTAACAATAATAAAGGAAATTTAGAAGTTATTGTGATCAGTGATCAATTTCCTTTCTTATGGATCTATTGAAGATAACAGATTGAGTGCAAGTTTGAACAAAATATTTTCAGAGCAGAACGTCAGAATCAGATATGCAATTCATATTGTTTTATAAAATAATATTGGAGAACATATTTGCAAATTTGCATAAAAAATCTACGTTTCAGAAAACTAAACCTACACAATGCAGAGTTAAACAAACCTGGAAATATCAACACTGGTAAGTAAACAGAGGCCCACTCAGCACGAGGTGAGGCGTTGTAATCACGCACATCCGAACTGTTTACAAATCTATTGACATTTTATGAATTAATTCGTGAATATGTGTTTATGTGCAGCTGTGAATGTGCTTTATTGAACGACTTCGCTTTAAATCCTTCTGTCTGAAAGCGTGTGATCGAGCCTCCTCACGAAACGCTGTGTGTCACAAAGATTTCTAAAATAAAAGCTCAGAGCATGTTGACGTGTTTATCTCGTGTTTGCTCTTGCTCAAACAGGACACTCGAGGAGCTGTTTTTGAAGCACAGATTTGGAGATGATTTTGAAGTTCCTGCCGATGTTTGTGGAGGAAATTTTCGGTGTGTGTTTGTTGAGATGAAAGGGTACAAATAACGTGCTGAGACACTTCTGAGACTGTGCGGAACATGGAAAGAAATACACATTAAACATGTCTATCTGCGTCCGTGTGCTGATGACATGCTGAGTCCAGAACTGTGTGTACATGTGTGCATGTTTATATGATTTCTGCACAAGTGTGCGTGTGTGTGTATGTTTGTATATTTTGTTCATACCTGATGGGCTGCAGTGGAGCGTCTTGTTGCACTGGACTAAACTGTGGGACAGACAAGGGAGGGCAGTGGAAGCGGAAAGAATAGAGGGGAACAGAGTGAACCGAGAGAGGTTTTAGTTGCAATGATCCAACTGTGGATGTTAACACTGACGGCGATGGAATGAACCATTGTGGAGCACATAGACGGAGCGGGTGTGCAATGGTTTGAGATGAAAGGGTTAAGATCAGAACCGAAAGGGAAGCATTCAGAGGTTCAGAGGTCAGGAAATGGGTGCAAACACAGACAGAGGCGGTGGGGTGAAGATGTGGACACGAGAGGATTTAGGAGAGAAGTTCGAAGGGATCCTAGTGGCTGGTGGACATGGCCCAGGCCCCCTCCATCCTCCAGACGGAGAAGGCGTAGCTCAGTCTTTCGTGGGCCAGGTAGTTGCAGCTGGCCAGCTTGGCGTCCATCTCGTCGCTCTGCAGCACCTGGTAGAGAAAGTCGATGTAGCGCGAGGCCAGCTTTAGGATCTGGATCTTGCTCAGCTTGTCTGAAGGTAGCGTGGGGATGATCTTGCGTAGAGAGGCGAAGGCGTCGTTCAGGGACTGAGTGCGCTGACGCTCCCGCACGTTGGCGATGACACGCTGAGAGTGGAGGTCCTCGAAGGGCTGGTCCAGCCTGGGGCCCAGCGACGTGGGGGCCAACGAGACAACCGTCGAAGGGCTTTTCTTCGGCCTCTTCGGCCCAGACGGCAGCAGGCTGTTGGGGCTGCCGGTGCTGCTCTCCTCTGCCTGACCGAGGCTGTCCTTCTTGGGGTAAGGGGAACGTTTTCGATTTCCTTGCTGGTGGGACTTCTTCGATCCCCTTTCCAGTTCCTCCTCGCTGGCCCCCAGACCTCCTTCAGGGGAGTTGGTGCAGGACACCTCTTCTCTCATTGTACTGTCCACCAACAGCCTTTTAACCTCCACTGCAAACACAGGACGCTGTGATGCTCTTTGTCACGCGGCAACAAACCTGAACTTGACGAGCTCGTGTAACAAAAGTCTTCTCTTTTGTCAAAGAAAGTTAGGGCTTCTGAAACGCCATCAGACTGGACGTCGCTGTGCTTGTCCTATTTCCTGGTTACCTTGTTGAATTTCTCACTTTCACATTCCCCTCTCAACCTGGCAGAGAGAACAACAACAAACCGTCTGACAGGCAGGTCCACCTCCGCCTCTTTTATACCCAAACACTAACCCGGGGCCTGCAGGCAGTTCTGTTTGGCTCTGCGGACTTCCAGAGGGCGTGGTTCGGCCTGGGCCAGGCAGAGAAGCAGGAAGTGTGCGTTGGCTGGGCGGGCGATAGAGGTGGCCCTCTCAGCCAATAAGAAGAGCTGTGTCTAATGTTGCAGAGATGTCTGAGGCTTTATGGGTTCCAGATTTGGGCTGGGGCGTCAGTCCACATGCACCCTTGTGTCTGCATTCTCGTTCATCAAATCATTATGAAGAGAGAAACTGTTCTAAAGCTTTTAATTCAGACAGGAATCAGCATAAACTTCAATACTGAATATTTTCATGCACTCACACTCTTCAAGTGTTTTTTGAGTGTGTCACATAAAAGTGATCAATCACATGTGTAGCGCTAAAAGTTCCTCATTCTGTCCTTTAACATGAGAACAAGTGGGAGTTCACATCAACAGTTTTATCATGCTGATAAACAGACACTGTAGGAATAAATCTGTTAAACCACGGTCCACTATGTGAGAAGACTGCTGATTAAAAAGCTGAGGGAGGCTTTATAGTCAATGTACTGCAATGCAAAAAAAATGAAAAGGATTTTTCGTAAATCTGTTCGGCCGCAGCAGCTTTAAGCAGATCTGAGAGAAAACGTGAGGTTGTGCATTCTGGAAAGAATTTCCCGAGATGAGCTTTTTCCTGACATGTGATTGTGTCTGTTAACTCTGATGTACGCTGAGCTACCACACCCTCCCCAGACATGCACCATCAAACACCTAACAGGAGCCTGGTTCAGGGAAGTTCTCAATGAAAGAACATCACCGCTGACGTCAGCTGTCCCAGTCATCTACGGCAGGCTCGGGAGGGGAGCGCAGACGGGACCCTGAATAACCCCTGACCTCGGTGGCCCACTGACCTCAGCCCGCAGAGGTGAGAGAGCACCTAATTGTGCCATCCACGGCCTCGAGGCAGAGCCGACACATGTTCCTCCACACCGCGAACCCATCTGGGTCTGCAGCCACTTAAACACATTTTCAACACGCTGGCAGTCATGACACAGCAGACCGGCCCTCCTGAGAAAACGATGATGATCGCAGGCTCGTGTTTGCTCAGTCTGTGTTTAGACACCAAGGTAAAACAAGCGAAAATCTGAACAAATGACTCCATCTTGCGTAAATCTACCTTTGAATCCAAATCAGTTTCCCAACGTTGTGTTTGTTTATACCTTCATGCGTCACGACTTGAGTGACTCATGTGTGGATCACTGCAGAGAAATCTTGTGGGGAGTTTTCCGTCGCTCTGCGCTGTAGAAATTTGGTACTTTTTGATGACAGCATACTTAATGGTAGCCTTTACCATTTCAGCACCTCCAAACATTTTTTTTTCAAGCCGATGCCTCTTTCGTGTTTCCAAAAATGATGAAAATTCGCGCCCGCTGTCCAGAGAAGCTATATGCTGCCGCAGGGGCAAGGCGGTCAGAGATATTGTACACCGGCAGACGTTTCCTGGGTCGCGAGCAAAACCTCGTATCGTTCTTGACACGCTGCTTGACGGCTTCTAGCCAACAATTTGGGTGTGATTGCGGCGGCATTTGACAGAGCGAATGTGCAGAGAGCAGTTCAGAAGATTTTTGATGAGCCCCATGATTGCACTGGTTTACATTTCATTCAGAGAGGGACGCCGAACGGAAAGTAGCTCGATCCCAGTTGGGTTCAATCAACTTGGAAGAAGAAGAAAAAAAACAACTCATCTGGCCATCAAAGCAAGGCCATGGACAGAGACAGTGAATTATATGAAGTTGTATTTACATAACAGGCAGAGTCAACCTCAGGATTAACTGGTATTACAATTGGGGCTTATTGGGAGCTCTGGTGGAGACAGCGGAGGGACAGGAAAGTCATTGTTGCTGAGGCTAATCTCGGGAGCTGCCGCTTACCTTTAGCGAACGCGTGGCTTCGTGCCACCATCATGGAAAGAATGAGCTAACGAAGCGAGTAGGCCTGCAGGAATGTCGTGGCGCAAGGGAGAGGAGAAAAGAGAGGGAGAGAGAACGGGAGAAGAATAAGAAAAGGGGAAAAAGAAAAGGAGAAGAAAGGAGAGGGAGAAGGGGGAAAAAAGTGAGGCTGTCCAAACAGAACCAGATGCAGGAGTGTGGAGGTTCGTTTGATCTCTGTCCTCATAGGCTGATTGATGTTGCACATTTCATTTCCTTGTCAGAGTCTTGACATAATGTTTCACTAAACACTCAGGCCCTGCTCTCGTCCTCGTTTTATTTCCGTGGGGGTCGTAATTAACCCTTTCTGGAGCTGAAAATAGATCATGCACATATCAGTATATATCAATATATATTGGCTGACACACACACACACATGCAGGGGTGGGGGCTTGGATATCAAAGAAGACCGATGTATTGTCTGTTTCTGTCTCTACAACATATGGTCAGGTCCTGACTGCACTGAAGAGCGGCCATGTCGATGCTTTTGAAGTCCTCCAGGAAAGGAAAAAAAAGGAAAACAGTTTCTCTAAGTTCGTAATGCAGTCAATTCAATTACCATCACACGCCGAAGCGTCGAAGCGCCGCGGTGACGCACTCAGCTGGTAGGAGCGCGGCGGTGTGACCAATCATAAATGATGTGTTTGGAAATCCACACTGGCTCGACAAAAGGAACCAATCATTAAATTCCTCCTCACCTTCACCCCGGGAGTTTCTTCACCCTCCTGGCTGCTGTTCTTGATGTTTGCACACAGCACATTACACCCTCCTCCACCCCATACCCACCCTTCCACGGCTCCATCCCTCCCGAGGAGCCTGTAGTGGCACAAAGGCGGACATCTGGGACCCATTTCCCCCCTGGAGAAGCCCTTCCTGTGGGGTATCCACTTAGAGGGGTTCGGGAGGAGAGGGGTGGGGGGGTGGCTGAAAGGGTGAAGGTGCATGGTATGTGGGGGATGGTGGTGATGGGACTGGGTGAGGGGGGCGGAGGGCAAGTCTGGCAAACCCAATCCAAAGTGTAGATTTGGAATAAAAAGGTGAAAGTTTGACAATCAGCGAACACAGAATCACGTCTACACCTGCATTTTCTAGTTGATGACCTGAAGAATTAAAGGAACAGTTCAGCATCTGGGGAAATATGCTTCTTCTTCTTCTTCTTCTTCTTCTTCTTCTTCTTCTTCTCCTCCTCCTTCTTTTTTTGGTGAGAGTTACGTGAGAAGATTAATACCATCCTCACACCCGTCTGTTGAATATGAAGCTGGAGCCAGTGGCAGTTAGCTTAGCATAGCATAAAGAGGTCAAAAAGGGAAAAGGTGATGTGTGCGCCGGCCGCAGTGCTTGAGTCAAAATGTGAGTGTGAATGTGAGGTTGTTTGCTCATACTGCCTCTGTCAGTCAAACCATATCTACACTCAACACTGGTGAAGTAGATCTGCTTTTTTTGTGAGTGTTAAACTCAAAATAAATAATAACCAATGTTTTGTTTTTTTTTGTTTTTTTTTTCTTATTCAGTCATTAACATGTTATGGAGACGTGGTTACTGGTTAATGTGATGGAGAAGTATTTAAGATTTGAACTGAACCTTTCAGGGTCTTGAAAGTACTCAGACCAAGCTGGAAATTTACAGTCGTGGTTCCGAAACAACAACATAAAAAAAAATCTGCTGATGAAGCTCATGTGACATGATTGAAAGCACCAGAATAGCAACTAAATGGAGCTTGAGCTGAGACCGATTTGTCAAATGTTTATAGATGCCTTTAACATATGTGTTTTCCAAAATAAGTGCAACTCTGCATTAGAAACACTTCCCTCCCCCGCTGCGTGCGAGCCTGTATTATTCTTGTTTAGCTGTAACTTATCTTCCCGTATTAGGCCGTAATTTATCATAATATTTAGTGCTCAAGCTTCCTTCAAATGTCCCTGCTTTCATGTGTAATTTAGCCAATATCCTGCTCTGGCTCTGATTACAGTGTTTAAGTGCTGGGGTTCGTCCATGGCACATTACAAACAGTCCCAGTGGAGCTCACAGCTGAGCTGGGGATACGGCGTGCCGGGCTGGTGCACGCTGAGCACCAGGTCAGACTGGAGAAAGCCTCGTAGGGCTTGTTCTGGGACATCCAGGAAAGAAGAAGTGCATGGTGGGTAGCTGGGTGTAGTTGGGACAATGTTCAGTGCAACTTTCTTATAAGGCACTCTTTATAAAGGGCTCTCAAGTCGTAATAGCCATTAATGAGAGCACATTTGTGGTTGCCGGACTTTCTCTTTAGTAATAATACTCTTATAAATACTGATGTGCATGTGCATGTGTGTGAGTGCAAAAGGTTGCTTGAATGTTGCATCATATCACGTCCATATGTGCAAGCAGCAGGTCATATGATCTCTGTGTGCATGTGATAAAGTGATGCAGGGGCAATGCAAAAGAACAACAGCTGGACAGCAACTTCTAGGTGGATAAAAAAGGAGCCGATCTTTGGATTTCTATCAAATTGTTGCTATACGTGACAAACAGAGCAAAACCGCGGTTTATTTGAGATAATGCTGACTCTAATCAGCCAGGCAGAAAGACGCTGACGTGATCAAGCACTATATATAACCAATCATCACATGAAAGCCATTTTCACTGCTGAGTCAGCCATTCGCATTCAACGTGTTAGGTTCGCTGTCTTTGTAAACACTAATAAGAGTCTCGGCGAGTCAGCAGATCAGAGCTGACCATGTGGCCGCTCGGGGTTGGAAAATCCTGTTTCAGCGTGAACTTCGGAGATGAGCTTATCAAGCCACAAGACCGCTGCTTACAGGACAGCTTTTCATTGAGCTAGTGCACCTGAACACTGATGACAAGAGCGATGAGGCCCAGCAGCAATATAAAACCTGTAAATTCACACCGCTGCAACAAAAAGGCCGCGGATAAAGAAGGGAATCAAAACCATCGTGAGGTAAATGTGGATCAGATTTTCTCCCTGTGCAAATTTTCCCTTGCTCTAATATAAACATTAGGTACAATGTGCTCTCTACTGCAGCACAGCTGAACATCTTGATATTCGAGGCAATGAAACACCTTTTGGACTCTCTACAAACACGGATCCTTGTTTGAAAACCAAAAAAGCCCACACCCCAAATCAGTCTGAACATAGTTTCTTCAGATAAGGCCCGTCGGGGAGTCCGCGCTGCTGTCTCCAATCTCACACTTCAAATGCTGGTTACTGGAAGCAGTGTCAACGTGGGATCTCCGGGATTAGGCACTATCACGCATCCACTCCTGTCAAAGGTACAGTGAAGCACTGTCTGCAAGGTAGAGAGGAATGCTGCCTTTCTGCAACAGAGCGACTGCATTAGAAACATCAACAGAGGCAGCTTCAAAGGGGTACGCCTTCACATTGAATCAATCCCCACTTCCATTAGATTAGATGAATTTAGCAAAGTTACATTGCGCTTCTTTATGGTTTCTCAAATCCCTCGCTCTGGTTCTGGTTCCCCCTGTGAAGCCACTTCAAACAGCCTCTGCCATGGCATATCCCTTTGTGCTCTAAAACAGCAAATATGTGTCTCTCTAAAATGTTTCAGATGCGAGCTCGCAGTGGTCCCAGAGGCGCAGACAGCATCGCACACGGAAACACAAGAGTCAGAGGAGGGAAAAAAACAATGGCTGAGTGTAAAGGTAGGGCATCTTCTGTGCTGTTAACAGGCAGGTCTGCAGGGAGACTTTGACTGACCGGTGGGTGATGGGAGAAGAGAGGCAGACAAACACAGAGGAAAAGGCGGAAAGAAAGGAAAGGAAAAAGCAGATAGTGTGGGAGAAATCTTGCAGCAGTAAATCAGTGTGGTAATAAGGAGAGACGGGAAGGGAGGGGGGGCTGCAAAGGTCTAGAAACACATGTTTCAGTTTGTAAATAAAACAGTAAATTGCTATGGATATTGCTTAAATATCTGTGGGCTTTGTACCACGCTTTGCGGAAGTTCCTCGGAAATCATTCTGGGACTGCCTTCTTAAAATGCCAAAGCGGCTTCTTAATGTCAAAGAGGCCATCTGGTTCTCGACCAATTCAAGATGTTTGCCTCTTTTTTTTCCCCTCCTGATGCTTCTTTTTTTAGATCAAATGCTTCATTTTTGTATTATTAATACCACTGTTCATATGTCACAATGGAACCATTAGCCAGCACGCATCGCAGTCACCGCTACAAATCCCTGTTCACCTTTTTGTTACTGGTGGAAAGTAACTAAGTACTTTTATTTAAGTACAATTTTGAGGTACTTTATTGACTATTTCCATTTTATGCTACTTTGCACCTCTGCCCTGACTGCATCTCAGAGGGAAAAATCAAACTTTTAACTCGGCGACATTCATTAGACAAATACGCGTACTGGCAACATTTTACATACGAAACATAATTAATCTATTCAATATGAGGCACTGTTATACTGTATGTTAATCTACAAAGTAGTTAAAATTAGCTTTGCATCATCCAACATTAAAATGCTGCTCATGCATCAGCAACAATAACGGAGTACTGTAACTCTCTGAAATGAGCCACTCTGCTGCCTTGTAAGTATTTCTGCTTTGGATGCTTTTGCTACATTTTGTTGTGAACATGATGAAATGAAATTATGAGAGCAGGATCTTCACATTTAATGGAGATTTTTGCAGTGTGATGTTCACGCTTGAGTAAAGGATCTCAGTACTTCGCTGCATTTGATAAACTGATTAAAAAAAATGAAAAACTGCTAAAACTCAACACAAAGAACGTCGTGGTGGAAGAAGATTCCAGAGGACTGACCGGTACGTTAATCCAGTGTAGCATTACTTTGGACTGCGTACAGATACTCCATTACAAGTAAAAGTCCTGCATTCAACGTACGGAATTATTAACAATGAAATGTACAGAAAGCATCCAAAGTAAAAGTACATGTCAGTGTCAGATATTGTATTATAGGATCGTGATTATTTAGGCATTAATATGCAAGAAGCACTTTAATGTTACTGTTGGTGGAGGTGGAGCTGATTTTAACTCCTTCGTACACTGCCGGGTTTATCATGTTTGTATGCAAAAAGTTAATCTGAATTTGTCAAATAAATGTAAAAAGTACATTTAACATTAACATTTCTCTCTGAGCTGTAGTGGAGCAGATGTACAAAGCAGCATTTTTTTTTTTTACTTGAATAATTGCACTAAGTTACTTTCCGCCACAGGCTGACAGACAAAACAAATGCAACCCTGATAAAAGAGCATGAAAATCTGCTGCAGCTACTCATTTGATATAGTATGTTTGAGTTCCTTTCTTTGAGTTCTGACATCATCTGCTGAAAAGGTGTGCTTGTGTGCAATGCAGCCGGATTAATTTCCCCTGCAGGTTGTTTGTTATACATGTAGGACTCAGCTGCTGTTGCTCTTTAGCATCTAATTGTGGAGGATGTTTAGGATAGTTGTGTTATTTGAATGTATAAACTATTGTTTCCAGTCTCACTGCTCTCTGCCAGACTGCCAGTCAACACTTGAGACAACTTCCTTCCTTGATTTGGGTAGAAAGGAGTCCTGTAATTGAATAAAACGAGACCCCTCCCTCTCTTTACATACCGCACACACACACACACACACACGCACACACACATTTTACAGGCTGGTGTATAAACTTAATAGGACGCATTTGGTTCCAAAGCCCCCAGCTTGCTCAGTGGAAAGTGAGCCGGATTGTTTTTCAGTTTCTTAATGTCGAAGTTTATAACGGCCAGATAAAAAATGTTGCCATGGTGATTTAACCACAACATCGCAATTACCTTGATGCAATGAGACTCTGGGGGCTTACAAACAAACCAGTGTAATGCAATTAAGATATAAGTACCACCAAAAATGTCCTTAAAACACAGAGGAAGGATGCAGGAAAGCAACAAAGAGAGTGAAATAATGATAGTGGTTTCCTAAGGATCAAAGTTACTGATACTTCTAGTAAATAATTAAACACTATGCCAGATTCACTTTCCTTTATACTTCTCTTAACAGCTGCAGGACGGATTCAAGAGACCCACTTTTCCACCAGATAAATAAATAACTTAATGATTTACAGTGCACCAAATACTGATAATGTGCTAATAATCCAGTCACATATTTTTTACATCAACTTCAAAGTCTTTCTATCAGACGGCGAACAAAATCATACACCAAAAATTCTCCCCCAGCCTTCCCTTTCAGGGACAAAATGAAATGATAATTGCCTGACTTCAAAGTTCAGATTATCGACCTGCGTTCACTGTTGCAGTTGCGATGCTGTCGGGTGTTTTTTCCTCATAACTGTGGTTTGGGTGGGTGGGAAAAGTGGTTCAGTCCTCTCATGGCGCAAATCCCACTCTTAATGCCCAACACTGACCCTCCCGACCCGGGCTTAGCAGGAAGAAGAAAGTGTAGCACCTTCAATCTGCCTGCGTGACACTTTCTCATGTTACATAAACATCACAAGGCTTATGAAGAAAAGAATAAATTGTTTTGTTTTGTTTTTCTTGCCGCTGTAATTCCTTTGCAAAGGAATTCAATGCTTTGGAGGAACAGAAACTGTACAAAACCTTTTTTTTCCCATTCCTTCTTAAAAAAGAGGAACAGTTGCTCACAGAGATGTCAAAAAACATTTTATTAACACACTCCTATACAGACACACACTCCTACATTCAGTCCAGTGATATATGCGGATACACAATGCCGGTCTTCATGTGCAGAGACAAACATTTGAAGGAAACACAGCAAAATAATCTCATGACGCAACAATATAAATGTCATTAATGGTTTTGACGAGGACAATAAACATAAAGCATGCATGTCAGGAATTAAAGCCATAACTGAGCCCTGTTTTCACACTCACACTTATTTTCCTTTGAGTGTTTTCATCCCACTGATTAAAATAATACAAAGATCACTCTTTACATTAAAATGCCACTTCATGGTTCAGACATACATTGAGGCAGGACATGTGGTGCTTATTTGGAAGTGTGCGTGAAAGCCTTCACGTTGATGCTGCAGGGTTTTGTGTGACCTGCCCTCTGCAAGACCCTGATGTACATCAACTTTAAAGCGCTGTGTTCACCACAGGACTGATGCCTTGTGATGTACAGATTTCATCACTTCAGCGCTCTTTGTACAACTTGTTTTGAAAAGAAAAAAAAATCTCGTCATCATTCATCAAACCAGAAAAGATTTAACAGAATATGTAGATGTAAGTTGGGATGTCAAGCACTCATGGTGTTTAATTGTTGGAGGGGTGTCGCCCTCTAGTGGCGACAGCACGACACTGCGAATGGTGACGAGCGTTGAGGAGTGTTTTGAAATCCAGCGCTTCCCTCCGCTGAGTCACGGTTAAAAATGACCACATTTTGGTTTTGTCAGGAGGAAATTGTGCAGATGCATGACTGAGCGGGATGTGAAGGAAGTGAAAATGTAAAATCTATCAAGGATCATAGAAAATAGGGCTGGATTTGTAAAGTCAACAACAAACCCTGCACACATAATGAAAAAAGAGAGGAGGTTTGGGAGTATAGGCAAGGGAGCCACCAGGATCAGGTTGGTCGACCACAGCACAAAGTATTTCAACCTCTGATTCCTCTTTAAACGTCGTCCTTCCCGTCTGGACTGTGGCGCTCTCAGGCTGGGAGGCCAGCACAGTTAGCGAAGCCTGCGAAGTTACCGCTGGACGTTTAAATGCCCTTAGAAGTCACTGAGGATGCTGATATCGGCAAACTCTTTGCGGTAGCGGTGAGCGGTCAAGGTGAGCAGGAAGGACCACTTGAAGGTCATGAAGCTCCACACACAGGACAGGTAGAGACTGTGAGGGTCAGTCAGGGCTGCAGGAGGGAGAGACACAGACACACGAGTGCCGCTCATGGTCATGCATGTACCTGGCCGAACACACATTAATCACTGCAATCCATGGCTAAAAGCATGTGGACATTACACCCATGTGTGATTGTTAAACAAAGCCATTAATCTGCTGCTATAACAGCCTCCAATCTCCTGTGAAGGCTTTCCACAACATGCATACACAAGTATGACACGTTTATCAAGAGACCTAGTTACTGTGGAGTAACCTTTGAGATGTCGTGATTGATCACATGATCGTATGCTCTGAGTAGGAGATGCAGGTTACATCTGCCTGTCAGAACTAACAACAATCAACAACAAATGTTTCAGAAAATTGGCTGAAACAGAAACAAGAAAGAGTAAAATCATTTGGTAAGGAGAATGTACTACATCCTACGTATTGCTTTAGCTAACATATTATAATTCTATTATACATTATCATTGTATCTTCTACGGTAGCGCCTGTTTCTGTACTGCAGTCATGGAGGATTTACTCTGAACCCACTCAAGACACCTCTGGAGCAATTACAGAAATAAGATAAATAGCTTTTATTCTTAAGTTTACTCGTAGAGGTAGAAGTGATGCATTTGCAATTTTATTTCTGTCCAAAATACGACTTTTAGCAGGTTGATAACCCAAATCATGAAAATCAGAAATAGAAACTTTTCCATTGATAGCAGCCTTGAGGAGGGAAAATGCATTTTGTGTAAGAGGAGTGACACTTCCTGACATTTTCTTACCGGGGGAAACTTGCTCTACCCATTTTTTTAGAGTTGTTTAAGTGTCTGACTGATCAGGTTATCCAGGTTCTATATAGCTTCTTTATCCAAACCTGTCCTGCATCTTTTAGTATTGCTGTTTATTGTGATTATTTACAGGGCTGCATACTTTGCTGCAAAACTAGTTTAACACTGGGTGAAATTATTTATCAAAGTAATAATTTATTAAAATTTGGGGCATTTAATTACTATATGTGTGTTCTGTGTGGTGACAAACAGCAGCTGGCCTGATTAAACCACAGTACATAAACACATCTGATAAAGAAGCGTGCACACACCGAGATATGTGAAACAGTAAAGCGATGAAGAGGAACTTACACTCCTTGTTGCTAATGGCAATAGACAGGAAAGTGATGAAGGCCACGACCGCCAGCACAGAGAAGAAAACCCCGCTGAAGAAGAAGAACTTGAGGCCCTTCAGCCAGGTCCTCCAGTAGTCCTGCAGGTACATGATGTGAGTGATCAGGGTCCAAAGTGCCAGCACACCTGAGGGACAAGCACAATCTGCAAGTGAGCTTTCAGACCATTTTTCATCCGGCTTCATATGTTTTCACCTGACAACTATAACTGATGCAAATTTTCTGAAGTGCACCAAACATCTTTAGATGGTTTCTCACATCAGGCAGCTATTGTTTCCACGTTTTTTGAATATGCAGTGAAACAAACTTTTTTCAAATCTTTTTTC